>NC_136814.1:104044729-104644729 GCF_951394365.1 Tetrao urogallus | reverse complement strand
AGATTTGAGGGGGATAATGGTAGCAGTAGTAAGGTACCACTGTAACACAGGAAGTACAAGTATAAAAGCTTCTCTGCCTGGATACAGAACAGAAACATGTTAATTAAACTGTCTACAAGACAATAGATTTCCTCCTAGCTGAAGAAAGCAGTGCTAACAAATTAGCAATTTCCATTATTTTCATGGTCTCATTGTTTCACATCAAATTTCAAGTAAGAAAAGGCCAAGTTCTACAAAATCGCCAAAGTCTTCAGAACTGCAGCCTTTGCTCAGCACACCATTTTCCTGGCATTCAGTTAGCTGACAGACCATTCAAAATATACATTCCTGGACTAAATATTTCAAGAAACATACCAACATATCCAGTCTATTCCATTCAGTTCATACTAAAAAAGCAAATTTTGTAGTCACAGCATATTTTAGTACATATTACAATGCATGTTTTGCAAGTAGTGTTTGTTTCTATATTTAACAATACAGATGTTCTTCATTTTTATTTCTAATGTAAGCAACTTCTTAGCTCATGTTACAAACCATCTGCCAATTGAAGGCCAAAATCACGTATGCTGATAAAAAAACCATAGCCTTACCTCCATTGCTAATGCTGCTGTCTGCTGGTCATAGTGGTTCAGAAGGTTAGGCATGAAGGTGGTGTTGTAAGGCAGATCCTGGCACATCCGCAGGATGATGGGCTCACAGGAAAATAAGCTGTGCCCTCTTGTGCAGCCCACCAAAACATCCAAGAGCCAAAAGCAGCAGAACATCCAGCTAACAGCCATCCTTCCACGCCGTGAATGGGGCCAGTTCCCGAGCCCAGCCAGAAAGCTCTTTCAACTCTTCTCCTGCCTCCTGATTTTGCTTCAGCAGCAGTTATTTGCAGTCCTGGTTTAGGTTCTTCACAACTGGGAAACTCTCAGTGCACAGCATTGTCAGCTCAGTCCTGAAGATGATGCATTTGAGACAGACGAACGAGGCATCTTGCTTTACCACCTGCATCAGGTTAAGGTATTCAGATGTTTAACCACATTCCCACACAATTGACTCCATCCTGATAGAACAACAGCCAGGTTACATTCTTCCTCTGACAGGTAGCTTAAGACAAAAAGAAAACACAACAAATAGAATATATCAAAAAAGCTCTCTCACTGATTACAGTTTTAGTTTCAAAAACACCATCAGAAAAATTGCTTAAAAATTCTTGTGTGCAAGACTAAAAATGGTCTGACCTTCTGGTGGGAAAAAGAAAGGAGGTATGCTGCAAAACTCACTTGAAAATGATGGTGGAAAGGCAGAAATCTGTTTATTAGGAATAAAATATTTTTAGAGAAACCCTGCACTTTAACTTACAACCATGTGAGACTACAACCACTGACCACACTGAAACCAAGTTTCTCATGACTCAAACTCCACCAGCACGTTCTCAGCGATAGCATCTTTACTTGCACGGCCACATAGCTTCTGCTGAATAACAAAACAAAAACAAAACAGTCACTGCCACCAACACACAAGTCCCAACCTGCACTACTGAGGACTTTTGCTCTGCCCTGCAAGCTGCACTCATGGCTTGGCTCGCTGTGCGCACACCTGTAGTTTCAGCCCAGCTGTTGCCAACTTTCATCATCTCTAACCCATTTGAGACAAATTTCCTATCTTGCACTCCAGCAACCATCATACCCGCCACATATCAGCCAGAAGGCAGCATTCTTTGCCCATCCCTTTCTCCGCACACTGCAAAAGACAGAAAATGCACAGGTAGCTAAATAGTGCTGTTCTGCCAGCTCCACTGTGCCTACAGAGCCAAATCACACAGCAGTAATTCCCAGGGCTGGGCCCACATCTTCTCAGAGCATTAAGGGGATTCAGCATATTGCATCCATCTGCTCCGGGGAAAACTCTGGAACTAGAGGCTAAAGTTTGAGAAAAGCTGACAGAGCCACAAGTCTTTTTTTCTTAGAGCAATTTTGTTTTACAGCAATGGATTTGTAATATCCAGTCTCCAGCCAAGTGCTTTTAAAAGAATTATGGTTTGTAATGAAAGGTAATAGAAATCTAGAAATATTGCTTGAACCAGGAAACCCAAAGTGCTCCATCAGCATTCCCAGGTGGAGGCATCACTAATCAGAGCAGGATC
This sequence comes from Tetrao urogallus, assembly GCF_951394365.1. Lineage (NCBI taxonomy): Eukaryota > Metazoa > Chordata > Aves > Galliformes > Phasianidae > Tetrao > Tetrao urogallus. The sequence continues at coordinate 104,642,598 of NC_136814.1, read as the reverse complement.
ATAAATCTCAAGATTGAAAGCTTTTTCTCAGATGTTTGGGACGAGCCCTAAATTCTACAAGTCCAGAAGGAAAAAATGTTTTCCTTTCCCTCCAATGCAAACTTAGTGAGAGATATGAAAGAGTTCGCTGTCAGCCTTCTGCTAGAATCAGCTGGTCAAAAAAAGTTGCAGAGATGTACACACGTTTACATGGGCCCATCTTATGGTCAGAAAAATTAAACACCGTGTTCCTCTAAACCCTCATAAACCTTGAGGCTTGGGCCAGGAAATCTTGAGAGACTCCTTCCAACCTCAACTATTCCACACGTCTCTTTAAGATCACGTGAGGCAATGGCTTTGGCTGCAGCTGTTCAAGACATGTTGGAAAAACAAACAGGCAAATAGTAAAAAAGACCAAAGTGTTAAACACAACCACACTGCATTCAGTTCATTGACAACTTTCTCCCACAGGCTGCCCACTCTTTCACAGCTACTGACAGGAAATCCATGTTTGAAGCCACACTTTAGAACATAAAGAAAAATACACGAAGAGTAAAATTGTTCCAAACTACAGAAAAGGAAACATGACCAATAAAAAGAAAAGCTGGAAAGTGAACTACCTGAACACTAAGATAAGCAGTAGAATCAGCCAACACAGCTCAGATGAAAGTCTCTTCTTTCATACTGAAGCAAGCAAGCACTGATGAGAAGAACGGTCAACACACTGAATTTACAAGACCAAAATTCACCAAAACATGTAAGATGTGCTGTATCCCACCACACCTCATTCCCACCCAGCTCCAAGCTCAAATGGCCACGAAAAGCTTTGTCCTCCTGACCTTCAAGAAAGATATTTTTCAAAGACTTCAGGCACCAACTCAAGAAGACTCCATCTAACAACTTCATCAGAGTGAACTCACAGCAAGGACTGGCTATTGCCTTTCTAGGGGGGATCCTATGATTCAGATGCCATTCCAGCAGCAATCAGAAGACAACGCCTCCGAAGAGAGGTTCTGATGCTACATACTCACAGCAACCACCATACAGTACCACAAAGAAAATGTTTACTAGAGCCAGAAAAGAATGTTAGACTACAGAGCCTGGTCAGCTCATGCTCCTTCATGGAAAAGAAAGAAGTGAAATTAAGAAGAAAGACAACCATGCTATTGCAACAGGAGGTGAAAATTTCACAGACAAGCATACAGATGACCTATTAATTGGTGCAGACAGATGAATGCCATAACAAGCAATCTTCAGCATCAAGATAGTTTCTTACCACAGATCCAGTTCTGTATGCTCTTTGTTAAGCCTCTGCATATGGAATCCTGTGGTTATTCTTATATGTACATAAAAACAAAATACTTTTGGTGACACTGAGATTAAAGAGGAGGGGGGTAGGTAGGCAGGCAGGCATCCCCTAAGGGGCTGCAAAAGAAACTGTGGGCAAAAGGGGAAGGAAATAGCCCGTTTGTTAGTGTGGTTGCACATTTATACATTATTTATAATCATGCAAACCCATCTAATTCCTGCTGTAAAAGATACATTAAGACATGCAGAGAAGATAATGATAGAGTGAGAAGTCATGATGTGAAAGGATTGAACACCACATGCATTTTTTTTCTCCCCAAAAATAAATTTCAAAGTTAATAGAAAGGGCAGTAAGGGGAAGTAATGGGGGAGAAAAAAAATAATAAATCAGCAGATCTTACAAGGACACTCTGCAGGTGAACACATTAATGGTTAAATCTGCTGGAGATGTGAGACCATACAGCAAACTAGATTTTCCCTGCACAACTGGGAGGACGAGAAGAAAATGTCACCCTAGCCATTCCCCAGCCAGTTCTGACCACGAAGACAGAAAAGCAACCTGCCCATTGCACACAAGCACTGGCAGAGTTTCCCCGACCCATTCCCACCCACATGAAGGCACAAAAGCAGCATACATTATTCTCGTCACTCCATTTTAATTAGTCAGCGGGAAGGAAACTCCAGCGCTGAACTCCCCTGTTCCATTTAGGTTAGGGATTAAGGGAGAACCACAGCATAACCCCCACATCCTCTACGCCAATGAGGAGGCCATAGGGGAAGAAGGGCACGCATGTCGACACCCCTCCCCATGGTTTCTTTGCACTGAGGCCAGGTCACCGCAATCCTCTCCCAGAAGAAATTCTTTCTGCCCTCAACCATGGGGTTTGAACATTCATTAAATCATTCGGGTTGGAAAAGACCTCTAAGGTCATCCAGTCCAAACTCAGCCCACCCCACCATGCCCACGTCCCCCAGAGCCACATCTCTGCAATTCTGGAACCTCCAGGTTTGGTGACCCCACCACCTCCCCGGCCAGATGTGCCACTGCAACAACACTCTTTCTGAGGAGAAATTTTTCCTCGTATCCACCCTGAACCTCCCCTGGCACAACCTGAGGCCATCAGCTCTTATCCTACTGATGATTACCTGGGAACAGAGGCCGACCCCCACACAATTTTGAGTAGACCTGTGAGGAGCCAAGAATCAGACCTGATGATGCTCAGGGCTCCCTTCCATTTGTGGATATTACACTAATACATGAAATGGTCTCAAACTAAAAGAGGGGAGATTTAGATGGGATGGAAGGAAGATGTTTTTTACAACAAGGATGTTGAAGCACTGGAACAAGCTGCACAGAGGCGGTGGTGCCCCATCCTTGGAGATACTCAGGTCAGGCTGGATGGGCTCTGAGCACTGATGGAGCTGTGGGTGTCCCTGCTCAGTGCAGGGAATGGGACCAGATGGCCTCGAAAGGTCCCTTCCAACTCAATCCATTCTACGGTTCTATCCCTCTGGTGCCTCCCAACCTGGGCGGATCCCGAGGGACAGCTCAGCACCTCCCTCCGCAGGAGCTCACGCCGACCTCAGGGAATCGGATGTGGAGCGAGCAGCCATCCCCAACGCAGCGCTGAGGGGAACGAGGAGCCGCCACCCCCCGCCCGCAAGGCACCAAGCGAGGGGGAGGAGGACAGGTGGGAGCAGCACCTCTCGCCCCCCCCGGGGGACGCGCAGCGCCAGTGCAGCCCCTCAGCTCGTTCCCCCACCCGAAGAACGCCTCATGGCCGCTCCCCCCCACCGGGCGCCCCCGCTTTACGCGAGCTCCGTAGGGGCAGAAAGCGCGACATCCTTGAGGGAAAACCCCGACCGCTCCGCCCGGCCCCGAACCCCGCCGTTACCTCAGCGCGGGGTCCCGCCGCGGCCGCTCCGCTCCTTCCCTCAGGTGGCGGCGGGAGGCAACGGCCGCGCCTCCCTCCCGCCCGACCCCGCCGCAGCGCCCGACCCCGCCCCGCGCCTCCGCCCCGCCCACTCTCCCCGTCAGCCTCACCCCGCCGGAGCTCGCGAACCAATCAAAGCGAGCCGGGCAGGTTGCTAGGTAAAGACACCCCCCCTCCAGACCGTTGGCGGGATGTGATTGGCTGGCGGCCTCCCGGGCAGCGGTTGCCATAGCGACGGGAAGCGGCCTAGCGGGAGGAGCAGGCGGTGCCGCCCGCGGGAGGGGAGGAGGCGAGTGAGGGGCGGCCCTGGGCCGGGAGGGGACGAGGGGAGGAAGGACCGTAACAGAGAGCACGGCGGGGGGGCCGGGGGACAGGGAGAGCGGGTATGAGGGCAGTAGTGCATAAATGAAGTGGGGTATGAGGGGATAAATTGTGTGGGATGTGATAATGCTGGTAGTAGGGAGATAGCAAGGCTTCAGGAACAGAGGTCTGCCCATCTGCCTGCACTGCCAGGCCTGCTGTGGGGGTTGCATTGCTTTTAGGTGGAAGAAGTGCTCAGAAATTGTCACGCGCAAACGAGTGTGGATAAAGAATTGGTTGGATGGTCGTATCCAGAGGGTTGTTGTCAGTGGCTCCGTGTGCATGGGGGGGCTGGTCACAAATGTTCCCCAGGGTTCTATCGCGGGAGCAGTACTCTTCAACACCTTTATCAATGACATGGAGAGTGGGGCCAAGTGCACCCTCTGCAAATTCACGGGTGACACCTGGCAGAGTAGTGCAGTTAATACAATAGAAAGGAAGGATGCCATCCAGAGGGACCTGGACAAGCTCGAAAGGTGGGCCCATGAGAAGCTGATGGGGTTTAACAAGGCCACATGCAGGGTATTGCACTTGGGTCAAGGAAATCCCAGCTGGGAGCACAGCCTTGCCAGAAAGGACTTACTGATATTGGTAGATGGCAGCTGAACATGAGCCAGCACTGCGCCCTCACAGCCTAAAAGGCCAACTGTACCCTGGGCCACATCCAAGGCAGCATGGCCAGCAGGGCGAGGGAGGTGATCCTGCCCCTCTGCCTTGTGTTGTGAGGCCTGACCTGGAGTACTGCATCCAGACGTGCAGTCCTCAGTACAGGAGAGACATGGAGCTGTTGGAGTGCATCCAGAGTAGGGCCGCAAAAATGATCCCAGGGATGGAACAGCTCTCCTCTCTCTCAGGACAGGCTGAGAGACCTAGGGCTGTGCAGCCTAGCGAAGAGAAGGCTATGAGGTGACCTGAGAGTGGTCTTTTAATTTCTAGAGGGGGGCTGCAAGAAGGGGACTATCTCTTAAGCAGGGTCTGTTGTGATAGGACAAGAAGAAATGGTTTCAAACTAAAAGAAGAAAGATTTAGATTGAGTGTAAGAATCTTAATGATTTTTTTTAAAGAAGGGTGGTGAAGCACAGGCGCAGGTTGCCCAGGCTTATGAGGGTGCCCCATCCCTGGAGTCACTCAGGTCAGGCTGGACAGGGCTCTCAGTGTCTGATGGAGCTGTAGGTGTCCCAGTTTATTGCAAAGGATTTGGACTAGATGGCCCTTGAGGGTCCCTTCCAACTCAAATGTTTATGTCATTCTATGACCTCTGTGATGTAGACAAAGAGAGAAGCAGTCAGGTACAGACGCCAGCAGTACGGGGAAATCGCTGAGCTTATTGGAAGACTGGAGAGCAGGAAAGGTACCAGTCCTTTGGTATGAAGGGGAGAAAGGGAGTGGGGATGGAAGTTAAAGCAATGCAGCAAGCTAGCTGGCAATGGCACAGAGGAGCACAAGGGGGTTGGGGTCTGTGAGTCAGTGGAGGTGCTTCTGGTATGGGATATGGAGGTACTGATGGCTCAACGGGCATCGTGGACCATGGAGAAATTCAACTGCTTAATGCCTGGGAATTGCAGGGTTACTCAAGCCTTGGTTTTTGGATATTTCTGGTACACTCTTGCAGGGGTAAGGGTGTTGGTCTTGAGGTGTTGAGGTGGGGAGGAGCAGAAATATCAGTGGCAGAAGGTGCTGCACATGTCTAGGTTTATCAGTACTGTGGCAGTGCCATGCTCTGGGTTTATTGATCCCAAACCATTGGCACCACAGTGACCCTGGAAGCTAGGGCTGGTCAAGGAGAACAGTGTTGGCCTCTTCGTTGTAAATCATTCGTAAATCATTGCAAATAAGCAGTTAGCCTGCTGCCATCTCCTCTTGCCATCCCTCTCTGTGTCCCCCTCACATAAGTACCTGTTTCTCTTTACCTCTTCCCTCCAGGCCTATCATCTTGAATTTTTTTCTGCGCTGAAAGCCCTGTGGTTTGGCCTGTATTCCAGCTCACTTTTCTGTTACTGCCTTTTAGACTGCTTTGTCCATGACATTAATCAGTGCATTGTTTATTGGTGATAAACTAATTTACATTAAAAATGATTTACTTGTCTGAGCTTTAGATTCATGCATAAATCTGTTTATTCAAAGCAAAATACAACTGCACCATTGTCATCACATCAATTAATGTGATTAGATTCTTTCTCTGGAAAAGGCATTCTTAAACCTCTGAGTGCAGCAGGCTGTATTGAACCACAAGGGCTTATTGCTATAGAGATGTGGTCAAAAACATTACTAAAATGGGTCTGCTTCTGAAGGACTTGTTTTGAGTATGGTTTGTACAAACCTCTGGAATGCCATTCTATAGGGTTGATCCAGCTACAGGGAATGATTCCAATGCCATTAGTAAATATGATATGATCATTATGTATGGCTAATCTTTCCTCAGTACAATCATGCTTTTCTAAATCGAGGGCTTGACCCAACTTGTAGTGAAATCAGTGAAAGCATTTCTGTTGGCTTCAGCAGGATTTTGATCAGTTGTTGAACTATTTTGCTATATTAGACAATGCCTCTTATGTTTTCTTCCCTATGAAACTCATATATGCCACCTCCAGACATAACAAAAAGCACAAACCTCTTGGATGCCCTCTCAATTTATTCAAACTTTGGTTAAAATGCATTTGAACCATTCCTAGGTACTCTCTGGCTGTAGTAACCCAGGCCGAAGTATCGTCAAGTTTTCTTTGCGTGCTCGTGAGGACAGTAAGTGAAGCTATCATAGAATAATAGTATCTTTTGAGTTTGAAGGGACCCTTAAGGGTTGGCTCGTGTCCAGCTGCCATCCACCAGTACCCATAAGTCCTTTTCAGCAGGGCTGCACTCAGTTCTTGTCAAAAGCTTTAAAGAAATTAAGATAAATCATTAATTTCAGTGCTCTCAGGGTTTGTTATCCCACTGTAGAAGACCAGATTGATTTACACTGTTTCTTCTTGACAGATAAAGGTTGAATCTTGGGCCCTCCTTATCACCCAGAGGTGTAGTTAAATTATTTGCTTCAGAAGTTTTTTTTTCAGGAGCTGGAGACAAGGTGTCCAGTGCACAGTTCTGCTGCTCTTCTCCCTTTTTAACATTTGTGCTCTGCCAGGCTTACCTGCTTTCTGCAAATTGTGCAGCACCATTACTTTGCAACAGCTGGAGATCCCCAAGCATCGTGGTGTGAAGTTAGTCAGACACAGCCAGCATGCAAACACTGTGTGTACTCACACAACTTCATCCTTTGCCAGGCTTTTGCCCTCAAGTCTCATTTGCACTGGTGCCTACACCTGCCACTCCTCACTTGCCTTTTTAGTTTTCTTGTTAGGATATTCTATATTTTTAGCATCACGTGTCAGTAGCTGCCCCTCTCTGGGCAATGAATGTTTTCCATACATATATTTAAAGCTTGATTTCTTCTTAACATCATCTCACATCTGTTGCTGGTTGGACATCTCCGAATCAGCTGATGATGATTAATTTCATCCCAGGATACGTGAAGAACAAGCTAGAGCAATCTCAGGAATGTTACTTTGGGCAACTTGTCCAAAGATAACAAATACTGCAGAAGGAACATGGGGCCTGAGCTAAACAGCTTGACAAGCACAGGTCTGCACAGTGCACCAGCTGCTCTGCTGTGCTCAGTGAGCCACTGCTGCAGCCACCTCAGCATCGTGTCACAGATTAACTCTGCTCAGAGTTACCCCACACAGTCAGAGAAGCAGGATTTGCTGTTAATCCTGCTAGGGCTGGGGGGGTTCAGGGTGAAGACAAGAGCTACTGGTTTTCCTCTGGAGAGCAGACAGAAGGAGAAAGGGATAGCATGCTAGCACGCTGTGCACTTATAGGTTATCCATTTGGCTATGCTCATCTTTCTGCCTGATGCTACCTGCCTTTGCAGGCCTGTTTACACACTGGGCTCCAATACCAACTGCAATTCAAACAAACAGGCTTATGGCATATGCAGCAGGGGATGTGACTTCAGCCAGTTGTGTTGGGAGCCACAGTTTTGGCACATAAGCAGCACGAGAGGGTCCAGAGGCACTACTGCTTCTGTGAGCTGTGGGGCTGTTCATATGCCAGCTCACTGAGCTGTTTTCTGAATTGCAGCTATTCCAACACCAAGAAAGCACTGCCTGCATTGGGGAGGCAAACTGGAACATGAATCCTGGCCTGGGAGTGTGCTGCAGTGACAACTGATGGTTTTGTGACTAATGTAGAAGGTTGTCCCTGAAAAACAGGACACGGTTGCCAGAACCTGTTTTTTTGGCAGAGCAGCTATTTTTCTAGCTCGTAATGTTGTATTTCTGTGTGTTGAAAAGGGCAGGGGCTGTGTAGAAAAACAAAACAACAACACAGAAAGTGATTGTAATGCACATCCATAATGCAACTAGTGAGTTGCACAAGAAGCTTCTAATGTTTGCCAACTACAGAATGTGAGGATTTGAAGCCTTTGTAAGTCTTTTAGCTTTTAAAAGCTTCTCTGTGAGAAGTTAAAATTCCTGGGCATAAGTTATTTCAGCATCTTTACCAAAAGACAGAACTCAGACTCTTGGTAGGAACTTATTTTCTTACTGTGGACAATATTACATCACCAGAGGCAGATAGATATAGCAGATTTTTCACTTTTTCTTGAGATTTTGATTCCAAAAGAATTTAGGAGAAAAAAAAAAAAAAGGGGAGGAAAAACTGATCCAAAATGGTGGAGTGCCCAGACAGCTCCTGCAGTGGGGTTTTGAAGATTAATCTCCCATTAATATAGATGGGAACTTTGTCTGGGTAAGGAAAGAAAGACTGAGCTTTCAGGGAGATGTATTTTGTGAGCCTTAGAGCTGTAGTAGCTATAAAGGTGTGTGTTGTATGGAGTTGGAGGTGCTTGGATACACAGTAGGCTGGAAACACAATGTTGGAGTCACTCAGTGCTGAGTTTCCTTTTCTTTCATTCCTAAAGTCCATCTTGCCACCATGAACCTTTTAAGCAGTCTGAAGTGCTTGCAGAATGATTACCTAATAACTGTATGAAGGAAACAGAGATATATATTTTTTAATGTTAGTTGGAAAGAAATGACTTGGTTTTCAGGCAGCTCCAATCTGGAAATGGGATCTCTGAGGTGAGCAGTGACATTATCCTGCTGAATCCATCTGTGGTACAGAGGATGAAGGAGAAAAAGAAAGCTTTTCCTGTTTTGGGGCAAAGGTCTATGAAGAAATGGATTTTCTGACCAAAGTCCAGTTACTGGATTTCACAAAACGGAAGGGGAAATTGTGTTAAATGCCCTATTTACTTCAGGTAGGATTGTTTTGTTTCAAAGAGCAGCACAGTCAATACAAACCATCAAAACCAATCTGCCTGAAGACAGGATGCTGAGAAATTTCACTTGATTCTGGATCATTCTGGATTTCATTCTTTCAGTTAAGTGTGATGGAAACAAATTGGCCCTTTGAAGCCTGGCATTACATGCCCATCAGAATCAGCAAAAATCTATCTGATGTCACTTAAGTAGATGCACAGGCAATCTCCAGTTTTCAGTGCCAGCAAATGGGAAGAAATGTTATGTGTTTTCTAGCTCGCTGCAAATAGCCTCCTGTGATTACTTATGCAGCAAAAATCAAAGGCACATTCAATAACATTTGTGATGGGAAAGACTTGCTTAATTATTAATTATTGATATCATATTAGCACACAGAGGTTTCCATCAGGAAATGTGGGCTTTGCTGTCAAGTTACTATGAGTGCCCAAAATAAAAAGAAGGCCTTACCCTAACTGACCTTCAGGTAGTTTTACTTGTATCACTGCTATGCTTTGAAGTCGCTGAATTGCAATCTGCAATTTGTTTTGTGATTTGTTTTTCACTAACATACAGTAATGGAGTAGCACAAGGGTAATGCTGGTCTTTGCTCTGTTCAATTGTTGTAGGGGTTGGTGCTTACAGGACATTGGTAGATTCACCATCTCACCTACCGATGGCATTTGGGACTTCTAAAAACATGAATAGCCCCAAGCTACAAATCAAGATGAGCTCGTGGACACCTCTGAGCAACCCAGTCATGAACGAGCAGGTGAGTTCTGTGCAAATGGGTCAAATTCGTGGAGTCACAGAACTGGTGAGTTTGGAGAGGACTTCTGGTGATTGAGTCCAACTCTTCAAGACAAAGTCAGCTAGAGGGTTCGCTTGTGATCTTGTCCGGTCAGGTTTTGAATATTCACAAGCCTTAAAGCAAATTCTCAGTTTCATTTCACCAATTCTCAAGTCTCAGAAAACATTGACTTATCCTTTTGGCTGTGTAAATCATGAGCAATGGAATCAGAACTTCAATAACTTGTTCAATATTAGGAATAAATATATATATATGGAATACATAGTCTTTATGATATATTCACATGTATAAAACCTACTATGATATGTAAAGTTCTAATGTATATTGCTTAAAGCATATAAGCATTTAGTTGAAGTATTCTTATTTTGACAAGTAAACCATTTTTAATCAAAGAATATGTATTCGTTTCTTAGTGAAAGCCATTCTTTTTCTGCCTTAGAAGACTTAGCCCCAGAGCAAACCCAGTGTCAGTGTTTCTGAGTGGCCAGTGCTCCACCACAATTTGCAGGAGAGACCTTGGTACCCACACCCTGACTCCTTTGCTAAGCCTGGCCACGGTGAGATGGGGCTGATATTTTGTTAACTGAAGTGATGCACTCAATTTATAAATAACAAGATGCATTTCCTGGTCTCCCACTCTGCAGGCTAAATCTGGGATCTGCTAACGCAAGGAAGGTGTTTTTTTTTATCTCATGCATCATCAGGACAGCATTCCTCCCTCAGAGTTCAGTTAATATATCTGCTGATGATTCATTGAATTTAATCCAGAGTGGGCCATGACGTTACTCAGTGTGACTTCCTGGATTTCTCAGGCCCTCGTTTCACACACCTCTCTGTGTCCTCAGCTCAGTAACTAGAATTTGGCTATGATATATCTTCCACAAAAGCATATAGACTTCCTTAGGGATTATCAAGAAATGAAAATTTCATCACTTTGCTAACAATTTTTTTTTTCTTGGCTAATTCTCTATACCATTAAAAAATTAAACCTTGTCTCTTGTCTGAATACCTCTAGCATTAGCTTCCATCATCTAAATCTTCTTCTGCTAGCTTATTAAACTCTTTTGTAATGAGGTTGTTTTTTTTTTTTTTTAAATTGTGGAAGTACTTTTACTCTGCTTCAAGCCAACACTTGATCTTTTTTTTTGATAAACTAAACAGATTGAGCCCTTTGAAGTTCTTTCAGTTTGGCAGATTCTCCAGCCTTTGCATCATTTTAATGTCTGCTTCCTACACTCTTTATAACACATTTTTACAGACACACATCACTAGGTAATAAAGTGCGATCTGACTAGCAGTGAGTGGGTAAAAAAAGCCCTTTCTCATCTTTTTACTCCTCCACTCTTTAGGCAATGTGGTGTTGCATTGTGCTGCAGCAAATCTCGTAGGAGCTAATATTAGACTGTTTTGTACTCTTGCCCTTAGAATCATAGAATTGTAGAATCACCAAGGTTGGGAAAGACCTCAAAGATCATCCAGTCCAACTGTCCACCAGTACTGCCCACTACTCCATGTTCCTAATCACCACATCTGTCCTTTCCTTAAACACCTCCAGGGATGGTGACTCCACGCTGGACAGACTGCTTCAATGCCTCAGCACTCTTTTAGGGCAGAAATGCTTCCTTATATCCAACCTGAACTATCCCTGGTTTAACCTGACGCCATCACTTCTTTTCCCTTTGCTAGTTACCTGAAGAAGAGGCTGAAGCCCATCTCACTACAACCTTCTTTCAGGCAGTTGTAGGGAGTGGTGAGGTCTCTCCTGAGCCTCCTCTTCTCCAAACTGAAAAATGACAATTTCCTCAGCTGCTCCCCATAACACTTGTGCTCCTGCTGCATTGCCTCCAGGGCCTCAATGTCTTGTTTTTCTCAGCCAAGTGTCAACAGACACCCTCAGATCCTTTTTCTCTGCACAGTCTTCCAGCCACTCTGCCCCAAGCCTGTAGCATTGCCTGGGGTTGCTGTGGCCAAAGTGCAGGACCTGGCACTTGGTCTTGTTGAACTTCATCCCATTGGCCTGAGCCCAGCTATCCAGCCTGTCCTCTGTAGGGCCTTCCTACCCTCAGGCAGATCGATATTTCCTCCAAGCTTGGTATCATCTGCAAACTTACTGAGGGCACACTCAATTCCCTCATCCAAATTCCCTCAATTCCCTCATCCAAATCATCTTTAAAAATAATGAACAGAACAATTCCCAGTAGTGACCCCAGGAGAGCACCACTTGTGACCGGCCGCCAGTTGGGTGTCACTCCATTCATCTCCATGCTTTGGGCCCAGCCCTCCAGCCAGTTCCTTACCCAGCAAAGAGTGTACCTGTCCCAGTCATGGGCTGCAGCTTCTCCAGGATAATACTGTGGGAGAGACAGTGTCAAAGGCTTTGTTGAAGTCTAGGTAGACAACAACAGCAGTCTTTCTGTCGTCCTCCAACATCTTAATGTTGTTGTTCTGGGTAGGAAAGAACCTACCTCCTATCTCCCAGACCTGTGATCAGTGATTAAATTCATTATAAAAAGTATTTGCTTCTGATCCAGGTTTGAAACTCTTTCATTTATCCCTACACAGCTCTCAGTGCTGGCTCTGCAGAGTTAGAAGAAAACAAATAGTTGCAACAAAAATATTGCCAACAGGTGAAATTGGGAGATAATCCAATTGATATATATAAGGTGTGAGAAGGTTTTATTTTCCCATCCTATTTTATTTTACCATCCTATCTGTGTTCATTTCTGCACTTTTGAGTGAAGACGAAGTCTGAAAAAGTAAAGAGTTTATAGAAAGAAGGTATGTGAAAAACAGTGAGAAGATAAAAACAGAGAGAGAAGAGGTGCCTAAGAAAAATACTTCTTAGATGAATTGGCAGTGAGGGGCAGGAGTGGTGAGAATTTAGAGCTGGTCAATAGCATGTAAGCTCCATCTAAACAACTGCTAGGAGCAGGTTCAAAGCAGTTAGTGTAAACTTGCCACCTGTCTAATTTGGGTTAATCCAGGGGATGCTGCTTCAGTGGTTCCTGCAGATTTCCCTAGGTTTTCAAATATGTTCAGGAGCACGCTTGTCTGCATTGATGTCAGGACCCAAGATGTCTCCTGCTCGTTGTATATCCTGAGTCTTGTTCTCCATCTATATTTTTCTGCCTTCACTGCAGCTGTCAGATCTTGCCCGTAGTGTTACACTGGGTCATGGGCAGACATCTGTTTTAAATCCACAATCTCCAGCAGGAACAAACCAAAGTAAAGAAGCCAGAGTTAGGAATATTAAGCAATATTCACACTCAGAAAACCAGAGGAGGAGCTGCATTTAAGGAAGGACTGGAAGTCGAGAGAGTATTTGCCTTCAGTTAGTCAGAATTATGCAGTGGGACAGAAGAGCCTCAGTGGCATTTGCAGCAAAGTCTGGAGGGATTTGCCAGACAGCCCTGAACTTGAGCTTATTTATAACTACCTAAGAACACAGATGTGAGATGGCAGTTCTCAGGAGCAACCTGGGCTTTGAGCTGAATCCTAGGCCAGCCAACCTAGCTAGGAGATAGGTGTGACTTGAAGGCCTTGGAGGAGGAAACAGTAAAAATGGATCTGATTGACTCAGCGGATGATTATACCAATCTGGGGCTATTCTATTGCTAATTAATGCTTCCAAGTGCCTGGAGTAGGCAGAACTTTCTAACAGAGTTGGCTTAGTTGTATCTCCAAAAATGCTGAAAGCAAATATGTGTCTTTCTTTGATCAAAGACCATTAAATTGCATTCAGTTACATAAATAGCTCCCTGCCTCACTTGAATTATCCATCTCGAAACTTAGATCTTTGACTATTCATCATTTGCTTGTGGCAAATCCCTTTCCAAGTTCAGCTTGTTCAGCTTTTGTATTTTTTTCACTTTGCCAAGTGTCCCGCATGCAAATAAAGCAAATAATAACTGTCAACATGCAAATAAAAGAAATGTCACTTTTCACTCCTCACAGGAGACACTCCTGCTGAGAGAGACAGAGCTGATGCTGACAACTGCTGTACCAGACATCAGCACTGATAATGTCTTTCTCTGCATGAACCTTCTTTGCAGGCTGTCAAAGCAATAACATTTTTGGAGTTTATAATGATCAAACATGTTTTCCTAGTTGTGGTTAATAGCTGTTTTTGTGCACAGTTATAAACTGGGCTTTTTCCTTGATCTGTCTTCTGGAGAAAAAAAAAAAAAAAAAGAAGCAATACATCTGTAGTATTTCCTCACTTGCAAGGTCATAGTCCTGAGCATAAAGGCAGTTTTGTAGTAGTGGAAAGCCACGTGCTAGTGCTTTCATATCTAGCTCCCTAAGGATGAAGGTCAACATCACAAATCCTCTGCTGTATTTTGATACCATTCATCCATCTTGTTAGTTGTCACTGTAAAGAACCTAGGGACAGCATGAGCCACAACAACTGGCCTTAGTAAGCCATTGCCAGAGCTTTGTGATAGCTACCCACGTTGTATCCATTCCATTACCCAATTTCTCCAGCTCAGGAGAACTGAAATCTACTGAAAAAAGTAAATAAAGATCTATGAAGGGCAACACAAGCAACCCAGGAGGTTTCAGGAGTGCTTTGATGACACAGGTCATCAAGGAGCCAACAAGGGAAGATGCTCTGCTGGTCCTCATTCTTATAAACGAGGAAGGATTGGTTGGGGATGTGTCCGATTCTGGACTCCCCATACAAGAAAGACAAAGACTTATTGGAAATAAGCCCAGTGGAATATCACAGAAAGGATCAGGAAATCGGAGCATCTGACACATGGGGAAGAGTTGAGAGTTATGGGATTGTTCAGCCTGGAGAAGAAAGGCTCAGATACAGGCCTTATCAGTGTATTTGGATACCTGATGGAAGGAGGTAAACAACACAGAGCCAGACTTTTCTTGGTAGCTTCCAGGGAAATGCCAAGAGACAATGGCCACAAACTGAAATGCAGGAAATTCCACTGACCATAGGAAAAAACATTTTTACCATGAGAGTGGTCACACAAAAGTTACTCAGAGAGACTGCAGAGTTTTCATCTAAGAAGATATTCAAAATCCAGTTGGATGTGGCCCTAAGCAACATACTTCAGCTGACCCTAGCAGGGACTTGGGATTTAACCATTCTCCTTAAGTTCCTTCCAACTTCACCCATTTTGTGATGCTGTTTCTATTTTCCAGGTTTCATAGCTTGTTTGGTTTTTTCAAGCTATGTTTTTTCTTAGCAGATACTGAATCTCCTTGCAGTATTCATTTTTAATTGTGTGTGTATGTTTTACAGGTATTTGAAGAAAGAAGAGCCCTGTTCAGAAAATGGGTAAACTTTTCCTTTTATATATATTTAAATACAGTTAGGTTTCTGAACTTATCAAGAGATTACTGTAAGGGGAATGTATAACATCCTACTTTGAAAAAGGGGTTCGTTTTCCTTAAAGATACGTGAACTTCAACTTTTGATGAAGGCAAAGGTGCCTTATGTTTGTAAGTTTTGAACTTGGGAAATTACATTCTTTTCTCAAAATTTTCTGCAATAAGATAAGAAGCCCTCAGAAAACTCTGTGAAGTCTTCAGAGAGGATGCTGGGTGTTCAGGTATTGCCTTTGCCTGATAGAAAGTCTTTAAAGCTGGTAGTAAATGACACGATATCTACAAAGAGCACACACAGGGCTCCTGATGCTGTAATCGCTGACCATCTCACAGTACCATGCCATCAATATCTTCATAACTTGTGTAGGAGTCAGGAAAGTGCTGTCATCCTATTTTTCGTTAAAAAAATGAGGTATACAGAGACTTAAAACAGAATTTTCTGCCACAGCCAGAGATCACTGTAAGATAGGCATTCAGGATAGGGTTTCTCTGGCCAAGTGTATGAGTGAAACAAAGGGATTTCAGCCTGATTGGTCTGGTCATCGTGGGCTCAGTGTACAGTCAACAGAAGGAAAGCAGTGCTTCCAGAGGGTAATTCATCTCACTTAATGTAGGATGAAAGAGCAGCTCTCTAGAGATGCCTGCTTCTGTAGCCTATGAAGGCAGTCATACCTGGCAGCTGTAAAGGAATGCAACTGTAAGTGACTTACCCTGGAAGCAGATGGCACAGCATGCAATGGCAGAATATCTGCAACACCTGAAATATCACATTGTCCTCACTCTTTTATGAGTAAAAACCTATATAATTATGGGAAAGTAGCTGTAATCTGCTCGTCTCCTGTGCAAAGAGGAATACAGACTCGGTGATTTTATTGCAGTAAATGAGTGGATGTATTAAAGCAGTGACTGTGTGGCTGAGCCCTTTGCACATCTTTATAAGTGGAAGCACAGAACCAGGTACATTGTTATGTATGGTACTCAGGCTAAAATGACATGTAGAAATAATGCTCTTTGAGAAAGGATATTTGCACAGTAACTTTGTGTGAACTGTGATGCTTATTCTTTATGCCTAATAGGGCACTTGTGTGAAAGCTTTTTGCATGTAAACTGTTTCTTACAGACAAGCATTTTGATTTTAAGTTCATACAGATTATTCATCTTTATAGGAAATACATTGTCCACTCCTTGTTATTTGTGTGCCTTTTGATAACAAGGGTCTTAACAAAAACCAAGAAAACAAAATAATTGGATGCTTGTTCACCTTTTAACATGAGAGTCAGTAACTCACAAACTTCAAATCTGTTTCTTGCAAACTGATGGGTGTTTTAAAATGCCTATGGTATATATGCTGGTAAAAAATGTTGTTGGAACCTCTATTGAAAGAGCCAAGATCTGGAAATAACCTTCCCTAAACACAACACAAGTGCTGAATCATCCTCTGAAAGGTTAAATACCTGACCCCCATCTGACACTTGGTCAGTACTTCTCACCATGCTCCTTTGGAGTTAATTCTCCTTGTGCTTCTGTCATCCATCATACCAATGAAAAGGGCGTGGAAAGCACAAAAGCTGTTCTTAGCTCCCTTCAAAGCCTTTGGCATTATGTTGTATGCAAAGCCTAGGGCAGCCTGAGTTCGGGAGAAACTTTATCAAGAAACCACAGTGCTTTGGCAGGACTTTTTACACTGATTCACACAATCCTCTCAGGCTGCACTCAGGAAGTACAGACTAGATGAAACTGCTGGAGATTGGCTTTCTATGGCTGGGAATCCGCATTCAGCGTAGTTACAAATGGCTTGTTATGAAACTGGAGGGCTGAAGTCCATCCTGAGTTCAGCACTGTTCATTTTTGGTGATATCTGGGTGAGGAATGGGAAGTACATACTCATTTACAGATGCCATCAGGCTGGGAGTGATTTCATGAACTTAGAAATGATGAACTTGGAAATGATTAGAAATGAAAATGAAAAGTTCTGCAGTTTGATAGGGACAAATGGAAAGCGTTATGAGTAAGAATGATGTTTATGAAAACTGCAGATACAAGAAAACCAAAGTATGCTGCAACTCTGCATAAAATATATAGGGAATTATGAATATGACTGTCTTATAATGATAAAATGGGGAAATATCCCAAAGAGCTGTCTGAAAGGCAGAGCCATTGCCAGTGTTGTACCATGCATACTGAGAAAGGTGAGCACCAGGTGGAGGTGCTTCTGAGAATGGCCTCAGGTCCAGGAAACTTGAAAATGGTCTGTTTACTCTAGGGAAGATGGAGAAAAGGTGCAGTAACATCTTTACAATAACAGATTAAAGCACACGAAAAAGAGGGGAATGATCTCTGTATTCACGTTGGATAGGATAAGAAATAATGGGCTTGTATCTCAATTATGGAGATACAATTGAGACACCAGCAAAATTTACAGCTAATTCACTGCTGCAATAGCTTGCCTTGGAGGCTAAGGGGTGGAAACCTCCACTGGAGGAGTCTTTTGAGGACAGGTTAGACAAATATTTGTCAGGATTATCTTCCTTGCACTAGGAGCTGAACTAAGTGTTTCTCAACCTTTTTAAGCTGATGTCTCCCAGGCTGTTGTGGTCCTTAAGACTGAGAAGCAATGAACTAGGTGACCCGAAGGGATTTCTTCTCTCTGTTTCTGCATGGCTGAGCAGCCCCAAAGGGTGTAGGACCGGCTGTGCTACCACCTGCCCTATTGAACAAAAACAGTGGAACCCTCTACAGGCTTTTGGCTGTCTCACATTGCACTGAACTCATCAAGGTATAACTGCTGCACAGAGGGGAAGCAGTGGTAGTGCAGCAGATAGGCTGTCCTACATAGCTGTTCCCAGGGCTGAGTATTTGCAGGCTTTGATCTTGCTGGAGGCATTTGTGGTGAATTTCTATCACGCTGCTTTACCCAAATGCTTTCCAGATACATACAAAAGATAAACTGCGCTGCTGTCTTTCAGTTGAAACACTTCTGGGAAAGCATTAACATTTCTCAGTTTCTTTTTGTTTTCTTCTAGCTGCTATTCTATATTGCACCTGGGGCAGATGCCTTGACGGACTCCCTCTCAGCTTCCCTTTCTGCTCTGTTCTCAATACTGCAAGCCAAAACTTCCTCCCATTAATCTAAAAAACACAACATCATTTTGCTTTACCTTAACACTTGATGCTATTATGCTGACATGCAGGTTAGTAGGTAGACAATGAGGCTAGGGTTGAACTTGTATATTAAGATACCTAAGCTTAATTGTCTCCATGTGATCAGAGCATCTCAGCTTCTGCTCTAGCCAAATGGGATGTGCACAAATTGGGAAACCCTAACAATGATTCAGCTCACCTCATGGGTTACATCTTGTCAGAGTACCAGTTAATTTGTGGCAAAGAACCACTTGAGAGAAGCAAGGCTCTGTGGAGACCTGAGAGCAGCCTTTCAGTACCTGAAAGGAGCTGTAAGAAAGAAGGGGACAGGCTCTTTAGCAGCAGTGGTGGTAGGACCAGAGGAAATGGTTTCAAAATAAAAGAAGGGAGATTTAGATTTAATATGAGGAGAAGGTCTGTTACAGTAAGGGGTAACGAAGCACTGGCATGGGTTGCCAGAAAGGTGGTGGTGCCCCATCCTTGGACATGCCCATGTCAGGCTGGATGGGCTCTGAGCACTGATGGAGCTGTGGGTGTCCCTGTTCAGTGCAGGGAGTGGGACAGGTGGCCTTCAAATGTCCCCTCCAACTCAAACAATTCTATGATTCTATTATGGACACCAGGTGCTGCCTCTTTCATCCCTTTCTATTCTAACCTTGCCTCCAAATAGATCACTGCACTGGAGCTGGAAGAAGGTGGTTGAGGAGGCAAAAATTGCTTCTGCTGAGCTGAACCATCCATCTACTTGCAAGTTATTCTGCTTTAATGTGTTCCAGAAGGGCAGTAGTGACTTGGGAGTTCTGTGCTGTGTTTGCAGAGCACAGGGCTGCCTGAGTGTGATTGTAACCCTGTGAACTCACGTCAATATTCTGAGTTGGAGGCGAGGATTATGTCCCAATTCAGTGGCTGGTTCAAGTCAGTAAAACAACCTGCCTGTTAGAGCACAGAGGGGCCTCTTTAGGTTAAGCAGCAGAGGTTCTGTTCCTCAGCTCTGAGGTCCTGGGCTCTCCCCTTGGTGTCAGGCTGCATTATTTGTGTGTGTGCACTCACGGATTAATCGTAAACTGATCGCAGGAGTAGAGGCTGGGCACTGCATTCCCTGGTAACACGGTCGGTAGCCTTATGTCACGCAGTCCCCGGGGAGACATTGTTCTCCAGGGCTTGGGGAAAGACACAGAAAAGGAAAAGTGTTCCTGGCTGCGGATTGAGAAGGTGCAGTCCCTTGAAAAGGGGAATCCGGTCCGACTGGTTGGATTGCTGTAATCACATGCAAGGGGAGGAACTGTGGAGAAAGGCAGCCAAATGTGGGATGGGGACATGCTTGTTAATACTGGAAAAGAGACAAATTGTGCCTGCTTAAATACTTGGTTGCTGCTGAATGCGGTGGAGAAGAAGCTGTGTGTTCCCATGCTCCTGACAGGGTGACACTGATTTAGTCTCCCATGTGGTGTAAGCTGTAAGCTCAGGCTGAGGATGCTGGAAGGAATTGCTCCATTGCAAAGCAGTGGCAGAATGGGAAGAGCTAAATGGACACAAATATTCTGTGTCTCTGAAAGAGAATCTGTATTTCCTTTGATCAGTTCACTTAATCTCTTGGTGTGGAAGGGAGGAAGCCAGTTACCCCCTTGTCTCTGGAACTTATCCAGGAGAAATTTACCTTCGTTAATAGATGATTGCAGATCGTTTTAATGAGAAAAGGATGTAGCTGTGAACATGAATGAGGAGTCTGTGCAGCAGAAGCTCTTCCTCCTCCGGCACATGACAGAAAAAAACCTTTCACATCAAACTGAAAGTGAGGAAGGCACAGGCAAAACCTCCTCTGTTCCTCTGTGATGCATCTTCACCTGAATTTGTATTCTTAGAGAACACATTGCTAAGTGCTGAATCCAAAGGTCCTGCTTCAGTTTTTACTTAGCACTTTGCTAAACTCCATTAGAGGTGAAAGTTATATGCAAAATAGGGAGGGGAGGGAAGGGTGTACTCCTTAATTCGCTGTCTGTTTGCGTATGAAAAGACATGGACATTTGGGAGCTTTCTTCTCTTTGGCTTTTTGCCTGGGTTCTGTGTTCCAGCCCTTCTTGTCCTTGCTGACCTACATGAAGGTTTTGTAAAGGTGTCTGCAAGAAGGAGCAGAGCTATCTACTGCTCACAGCTTATTGTCCAGACCTGGAATTAAATACATCCAGGTAAAAATAAAGAAAGGAACAAAGAATTCTGTAAGATGAACTGTGAAGAAATTACGTCTCAGTTACTTTTCATCTGCCCAGTGTTGGGTTTGTTATTAGACGACTAACTGGGGATTCGGGCTGTCACGGTGCAGGCAGCTGGACTGTCTCATGATAAGCACATATGGCAGTCATTCAGCACTGTGGTACGTGGAACAGTGCATCCATTGGCCTTGAGGAAGAAACTGGACTCTGGAGGGTATATAAGATACTGTTGAATTTCAATGAACGCCGTTTTGCAGCATCCCCATATTGGTGTCTGTGTTGCAATGGCCCCAGCGAGGAGTGATAGCGGGTAGAGCAAGGAGAGATGGCTAGCCCCTGCAGTGAGGGATCCTGAAATGGTGGCGTGTCTGCAGCAGCCCAGTATATTTTAGACCATAGCAATGCTGGTCCTCCAGTTCACCATCAATTTTTGGTGTGGAAGCTGAGAAAAAAAAGATTAAATTTGTAATCCATTTTGTTCTGAGAGAGAAAGGAAAAGAAGGGAATTGGGCATTGAATCTACCCAGCTCTTCATAAACACGTATATATATGCACATCTATATATGAAGATGCTTATAGATATATATATGAAGAGTTGCATGTTTTTTTTTCTTACTGCTATTTTTGATTTGTGGAGACCATGTTTAAATAAGTTCTTCAAATGCCCCTGGTGTTAAATGCAGAAATAACTGTGCTGTGATTTGGAGAGCAAGTTGTCAGCTGTGGAAAGCTGACTTCAGGAAACAGAAAGAGGAACGTGTGTTAAAAGCACGGCCAGTGCGTAAGAAAGAAAGAAGCAAGGGAAGGCAGCATTCTCCAGACAGGCCTGGCTCTTTAGGAACTTGCCCTTTGTAAGGAAGGGGAGTTTGGGTCACAAGGAATCTGCACTGTGCCTCTGGAAGTCCACCTTTCTCTGTACCATTCTGCCGCCAGCAGTTCCCACTGGGGATTCCTGTTGGCGCTGACTACATGGTCCTCTGCCACGTCCTCCCTGCTGGCACTCCGTGCTGCCCTCACAGCCAGGACTGCTCCTGCAGGTTTTGAGACAGATTGCACAGATTGTGGCGATGAGGTCAGTCTCCTCCCAGCAGATTCCTGCTGACAGGGCCCTTTCCATCCCCTGCTGTCAACACAGGCTAAACACCAGGTACGGCTGCCGTTGCTCCCACCCTGTTTACACAGCTCTGCTCCTCTCTGCTCAGTGCCGTTGTTGCTGTTGTATCAAGTGATACGTGCTTGTGTGGTTATGTGCTCATTTCTTCCCACAGTGAGGTCCAGCTGTTTTCCTCCTCCTCTTCGGATATCTGTCATAAGCACAGAAATGCCATGAAAAATCTCTTACTGTGCTGCCAGGTCTGTGTCACGTTTTCCTTGGGAGATGCAGGCAACTGATGTAGTTTCTCTTTGCTCTGCTTCTTTGCAGGGCAGTGGGGATTTCTCTCTTGTGCAGACTGTGGGAATAAATACTTCACAAATTGCGAGGCACTCAAATACTGCAGTTTTGGGGGCCATATATGGGTCAGGATAGGTGAGGAAGCAGCAGTCAACTTAGGACCCAATCCTGCAAACACACGCCTGAGTCTCCTTCTTTTAATGACTGAAGCCAAGTTTTCCAAACTGATCCTAGGTGTTAAGAGTCTTGTGAGGATGACTTTGTCCTGGACAAGGTCATCCTGGATCCTTTGAGGATTATAAATCATATGTTATGTGGCTTCAGAGTTTCTTTTAATGTAGCCTCTCCATTTGTTCCCAGTTCCTACATGCTTTGCTATTGAGTGAGTCACCAAAAGCTGCTCTTTGGACACCTTCCCTTGCCTTACATGTATGATTTATTTTAACAAGCTGGATCTCACAACATGGAACTCTTTTTTCAGTTTATCAAGTGGACAGATGCTCAGAGACAGAAGATCCTGGTGGATCAGTTGGAGCTCTGCTCCCTATCCCTGCGGAAATTCTGTGCCCAGAAGCTGCAGGATCGAATTCCCGTTGAAGCTGTTGATTTTACCGTGAAGCTTCCTAGAGTTCTGTCCATATATATCTTCTCCTTTCTGGACCCGCGGAGTCTTTGTCGATGTGCGCAGGTAAGAAAAAACAACACATGCTAAGATTCAGAAAGTCAGGTCAAGAAAGATAAAACAAGAAACAGAACCAGGTTACAATAAAGCTGTAGGAATGCAAGAATGCCTTGTGACCTGGCACCCTGGTGCTATATGCTTAGTGACACTTGTACGAGATAGAACACAGCACTTCCCCAGATCCTAAATTAAATCAAATTGGCCAATGTTTATGAAAGTGAAGACTAATTATGGGAGCTCAACGCTAAGCCATTTAACATGTGGCACTTTACAAGGCTGATTGTTCTCAAGGAGGCCTGGCGCTTTCTGCAAACCATGTTCTTTAAAGTATTTTGCACAATGTGCAGAATCATTAATTGTTTGAAGAAGCCCATGGTGGTTGTAAAGAAGTGCATACACTGCTTTAAGAAAAATAGCAAAAACCAGATCCATTAAAATACTTGAAGGTGAAGTGCTAGATGTGCAGAAGCAGAGAAGTTATCAAGGTGCTTTTGAGCACACTGTCTAAGGATTCCATCTGCTAATGTGTTCCCCAAGCTAGTTCTGAATGAATAAGCTCAAGTATGGGTGACATGATTACTGCACTAACAAACATAGTACACCATATATTACTACTAATACATATACTAATACATCAAAATCTCAGCTTTCTCTAGTATTTCTCTCCAACAATTCATTTTTTATGAAGATGAACCACAGGTATTCATGCACAGACAGGGAGAAAATAGATTAGGGTATGAGAAAGGGAGGTCCTTACAGTGCTACTTCTGTCATGTCATTGAATATTTGCTGTTATAAGCACAATTGTGCAAATAGATGATGCTTGCCCTTAGGCTAGAAGAAGTATTGCATGCAAGGTGACTGTGCAATGGACTACAAAAGCAGAACCTGAGTAGGGAGAAAACTGAATGTGTCTATCAGACCTGGGGGGGTTATTTTTCTGTTTTTGTCAGCAAAATGCAATGAAGGGTTTGTTCCAACTCCAGTGCACTTACTGGGTAGAAATGCAGGAAGTTGCCCTAAGTGAGCTGAAGTCTTTCCTTTTGACTAGTGATTTTTAGAGCATTTCGCCCTGCACTGGAGATCAGCCAACAAACAATGAGCAGATCATGAGGAAATCTGGGTTTACATGGAGTTCAAACAGCACTGAAGTACAGTGTTAGTTTAAGGAGCTGCATCCAGGGGAGATAAATCTCCAGCTGTAATCTGAGATGTCTGAAACCCCAAGATGTTGATCTTCTCTTATATGTGGTTACTGGTCATCCACAGGTGAGCTGGCACTGGAAGAACCTGTCTGAACTGGATCAGCTCTGGATGAAGAAATGCTTGCATTTTGGTTGGTACATCAACTTCATTCCAACCCCCTTTGAGCAAGGAATCTGGAAGAGACATTACATTGAAATGGTGAAAGAGCTGCGTGTTACAAGACCAAAGGTATATGCTTACCACCTCTGGAGGTGTTCCACGCCAGTTATAATACTCTGGGCTAATAGAGTTACTAACTTTTAAACTTACTACCTTCTCCCACTAGTAAGAAGGAACATACATAATTTTAAATTAGAATCTAAACTCAAGTGTTGCCATGTGGTCTGCTTTCTCTCATCCACCCCTGGTAAGGATGAGGGGGAACGAAAATCTCAGAGGTTAGGAAGGAAGCAGTCACCAAGGTCTCCCTCTCCTCCTGTCCTCTCTTCAGATTGTTCTGAAGTAATCCTCCAAATTTCTCTCTCCAGCACTCCAGGCTTTTCCCCTCTCTTCTCCAGGTTGCAGGGAATGTGATAGCCTACCTCAATCTGATAAGCAGGAGTGGGAAGCCCAGCATTGCCCCTGCTGAAGTTTCAGAGTCAGTCTAGCTGGTGGAAAGCTAAAAAACCCCACATGTTCTGCCTGCTATAGGCTCTGTGTTGTCTCATCCTGTCTTCTTCAAAGGTGGCAGGGTCATTTTGGGGAAGTGGAGCATTACTCAGTAGCAACTGTTTTCTCTTGAGATTCATTGATCCAGACCCCTTGTTTGTGGGACTGTGAAAGCAGGAATCTTCTGCCTTCTATTCAAAAACTCAGACCTCTAGCCAGCTCCCTCGGCTGTCTCTGAGGTCAGTGGATGAAGCCAATGCAACTCAGCCCATCTAAGTGCAGTGGGCACTGAGACGTGCACTGCTGGGGTGCCTATTTCTGTCCAGTGAATTAATACCTAGTTCTTACAAATCTGAGGTTAGGTAAAATTAATCACATTTTCACTGAAGGATAAAATTAATTTTCTTCTTTTAATGTCTCTCATTAGTCTGCTTCGAAGGATGAGTCCATAGTTACTGAAGTACAGAAAGTGAGAAGTAACACTCCAGAAGGAAAACGTTCTGCACCAGAAAAGAAGACTAGAAAGAAGAAAAAAGAAATTCCACCCTGGCGTTCACCGGACAAGTGCCCAAAAGACACCATGCGATTCAACTGCCTGAACAACTATGATCCCATCGAACAGGCCAGGCAGGCGTAAGAGGCTTTGTCTCTGCCTTTTGCTTTTTCTGTGCTAATTGAGTATGTCTGTGTCCCTTGCAAGTTCCCTCTGCCTGTGCTTCATGCTGCCTGGAAACCTTGTAGCTCTGCAGCTTGGCTGCAAACCCAAGCTAGCACACTGTTCTGCCTTTCTGCCTTTTCTCGTATTGCTCTTGAGCTTCTTCTGGTTGCAGCTTCACTGCTTTGCATCCTTTCAGCACTGTGCATTGGTAGATCTTGTTAGTGTCTGCCTATAAAACAGGCTGTAGCTCCTGGAGAGGTTACACAGTTGTAAGGGGAAGAATTAGCTCAAGAGATTGTTCAAGATTTTTTTTAATAGGCTTGTAGTTTTCTAAGCTACAAAGTTGAGAGGAATATGCAATTTCTGCACGAAAGAAAAATGAATGATGATATACAATTCTATCAGTTCAAGGATATTCTGGCTGAAAAGAGATTTAGATGTTCAAATGAGAGTGCAGGTATTAGAGCATGTATGTGTGTATATGTTCCACATGATATGTAAGTAAGAGTGGGTTTGTGTCTAGCTGGGATGGAGTGCTTAGATCCATCAGTTCGTAGGCTCCCAGAATTACCTGGTCAACAGCTGACAAAAGAAAGTATTTCTGCAACCCAGAGCAAAGTCTTGCACATTGACTTCTTTCCTTTGGCATATCTGGCATAAGGTATTTTCAGAATCTCAGGATTGTGGTCAGATTTCGGCAAGCACTGGCAAATGAGGCACAATAGCAAGGAGGGCACAATAGCAAGGAGGCTGTGGTAGTAGTGCAAAGGAGTTAGTCCATTTCTCATTTAAGGCTCTGCCACCTCTCTTTTTTTTTCATGGACATGCTCTCAGCAGTTGCCTCCATTCAGCTGATGTGCAGTAACTTGTGAAACTGTGATAACATTATCATTAGTCGGAGCCTGGTGTAGACGTAGTGGATTAACTTGACCATTGCCTCCTTCGTATGTGAGTCCCTGTAAAAAGGACTGCACATTCTCACCCAACCAAAAATGCACAGAGGAGGATATTCCTCTTCCCTGTGCCAACAAAAGCCTTGGGAACCACCTAATCCACAATGAATGTATCCAGGTTGTACATTAAGTAAATAACTGATATTGCTGAGATGAGCACTATGCACAGGAACAATCAAGCCACAAATTACCCCAGCCTAGTGATTATTTGGCTAAGCAGAAGTGCACTTGCAGAGGTTCTTTCTCAATGTGATTAACTTTGCTGGACCCACCGCTCCTCCGGGGTGTTCCACAAAGTTCCCAGTGTGTGAGCAAAAGCCTTTTATGAATCATTTTTTAATCCGCGTCCCCTAGTCCTGGGATACTGCACTACTTCAAAGAGCATTCCAGCTTTCACCTCACCCTCTTTCTGCGGTGTGTTTCCAAACTCTAGCATTTTAGGTAAAGTTCTCTGATGCTTTTAACAAAATATTTTGACAGAATGCCTCTTGTTGAAATAGTTGCTCCAATATTATTTGTCAGCTGTGAAGCGTTCCTATGTAGCCTGTTCCAGAGACTTATGTGAGGTTTAGGGTTCCCATGTGCTGGTCATGAATCAGTGTCAAAAATGGGACAGGCCCTGTTCAAAGAGTTTGGAAGTTGCTTGTTCCAGCACTGAGCTGTAGATGCAGCTGACAACCAGATGCAAATGATTCTGAGTTGCTAATCATACAGTATACTGACTGTTTTCTTCTCCTAAGTAAGATTTGAGCCTCTATCCATTTGTGCAATGGAGGATATTTTAATGCCTAGTGATCTAGCAAATCTGGCTTTTATCCGTAATTACAGAGGATTATAGCAAGGAGAAAAATGAATTCTAAGAGATTTACTTGTTTATCAAGGATCTCCCTTTAATATCACTTAAGCTGAAAGTAATTGCTAGTGTGTAGTCTTGCCTGTAATGACTCTTATTTAGCAATACAGGTGTGTTGTTTCAAGTGCTGACCCAGCTACCTGCTCATGTAATGGTGTTTCTGTAGACACTGTCCCCTCTGCAGCCCCTTTCCAGAAATCCTCCCACTAAGGCTTTGTGTTGCATCCTCCATCCTTTCAGCTGCACGGGGACCTGGTCTCCTGCACCTCACCTGCTCCTTGTCTGCAGCAGGACTGGTGGGACACCCCATTCCAGGCTTGTGTTTTCTTCCCATGGCAGCAGCAATGACAGCAAGCAGGCAGCTTGGTAAGAGATCCAAGTGGCCACAAAATGGTAAAGTGCTCAGAGCCCTTCTGTAATGCCAAGCTTTGTTTTGTTCTGCTGATGAAGGTTGCGCTCAGTGAGTATCTAGTCAGCTGAGCAAGGAAAGGTAATGTGAGTGCTATGCAAGCTGATCCATCATACTGCAGCCTACAGGCTCAGGCAGACCCTGCCTGACCAGTGTACAGGGTTGTAAAGTAGAACACAGAAATGAGATAAAGATCTCTGACCCCCTAGGCTGTGTTAGGTATAGTTATTTTTCAGATTAGATGAATGCTTGGAGCTCAAGAGCATAACATCCACTCTTTGTGTAGACTATATGTCAGAAGTAATGAAATCTATGTAAAATGAGATTCCTAAAACAATGGGAGTGATTTCCTAAAATATAGGGTTTTGCAGTGGTACTCTGGGAGAGGTAATGAGTTTTGCTGCAGTCTGAATGCATGTAGGGAGGGGCAAATATTTTCTTGGGGCAGGTTATAAGCATGGGTGAAAAGGTGCAGCAGAGCTAGCAGCAACAGCCAAAGTGATGGCTGAGAACAAATAAACCATTCTTTCCATCTGCCTGCTGCTGTGTTGAGAAAAACAGAACTTATAGAAAATTCTTTGTGAACAAACAAGATTACATCAAAGGAATACCTGACGCCATCATCAAAGAGGTGTGTGAGACTAGTCACTGGCTACTTCTTTGAATCAAAGTCAATCTGCCTAATGCTGGGTTAAATCTTGCAGAATTTAAGAGGTAACAAAAAAATTAAAGATTTTCCTAGCTCCTGGAACTGACTAAAAATCTTCTCTATGCTCGCTTTCTGATCCAAAAAGAAGAGAGAACTCTCCTGGGCATCGTAACAGGGCGTCAACTCTGAAGGCAAAATATTGTCATTTAAATGGTGGAGTCATCCTCTGTTTCTTTGTTGGTCGTTGCAGAGGAACCCTTAGCTACAACTCTCTTCCTCCATTTTACCTCCACACCGCTGTCTACTCAGAGCAGAGAATTCCTTGCTTAGCCAAAAACTGAGCATGGAAGTGCGACAAGCAGCAGCCAATTCTTACTTATGTAGGAGAGTGGAGTCAAAGGGAGTCATAAAATCATAGAATCATAGAATAGTTTGTGTTGGATGGGATCTTTAAGCTCACGTAGTGCCAACCCCCTGCTATAACCAGGGACACCTCCCTCTAGCCCAGGTTGCTCTCAGCCCCATCCAGCCTGGCCTGGAATGCTTCCATGCAGGGGCATCTGCAGCTCTCTGGGCAACCTGTTCAGTGGCTCACCACCCTCACAGTAAAGAATTGCTTCCCAATATCTAGTCTAAATCGAGTCTCTTAGACTAAGAGTCCTAAGAGATGTAAAACAAAACATGTACTTTGGCCTATAAGACCATAATTGGGTATTTACTTTTGAAGAAGTAAATAAACACATTTCTGTAGAACAATTTGGTAGGTGTTTTGCCTGGTCAGGGCTGGTGCTTCATGTCAATGGGAAGAAGAATTATAACACTGGGCCACTGCCAGATAGTGCTTGAAAGATGGCAAAATGAGGTTAATTTGCAATCTGGATGATAATTGAGTCTTGACAGGTTTGTTTTGTTTTGTTTTTGTCTTTTTTTCTGATGCTTTGATTTTTTTTGCTGCTTGCTCAGGAAAGCATCAGAAATGGTACCTGAGAACCTCAATGACAAATATCCCTGCAGCTTTAGAGGAGCTGGGAATCCTGAAGTATGATCAGTAGACGTTTCTTGGTTCAGATGGGCAAGTGTGGGAAAAGCTCAGTCTCTGAGCAGTGAAATCAACAGTAGTGATGAGCAGATGCGTGGTCGAGGGAGTGACGAGGAGATAGAGGAGATACAGACAGGGGTAGAGTTACAAATTGCCTGGAGGCCTTATCAAAATCACTTGCTAGAGTTATAGTGGTGGCTTTCAGTGCTTCTGCATGTCTGTGAGCAATATATCACAAGGGTGATTTCTGTTGGGTCTGTTTTCTGCCTGAATTATCCAGATAGTTTTTTTCACTGTGTGCAAACAGAGACCAGCGAGGACGGATTTGTCTCTTTGGGAACACGAAGCAATACCACAAAGGTGAAATGAAGCATTTTTATCTAAAGCTTGGGACCACAGTAGCAAATTTTCCCTGGGATTCTGAGCAGGAGGGGCGTTCCTTTCCAGCTGTGCACATCCAGTTCTGCTGGAAGGCATCTGCTGATGGTGCTGCTCGGTGCCAGTAAATCAGAAGATCTGCCTCCCACTTTATCATGACTAATGAATCCTGATTCTAGCTGAGCACTGGACCCCTGCCAAGACTGTGTGCTTGTGCCTCGAGAAAGAGCCCTGCTCCTTCTCATGACAACAGCTCAGCCAAAATGAAAGCTCCTTCCCCCAGCCAGCCCTGCCTTCTAGCGCTAATTCAGTTAGATAATTTATGGACATGGGCAGGCTCTAAAAACAGTTGCATATTGTGCTGAAATGTTTACCCAATGAGAAAATAATTACTTTCAGTAATTGTTCTGTCAGCAGCCTAGGCCCAGTTTCTGACAAAACGGGGCTGGGCTGTGTGAGAAGGGCACGATGTTTCGCTCGTCCTCTGCATCCCAACGCCTGTGTCTTGCTTTTCACGTTTCTGAATAGCCAGCCCCATACTCCCTGCCTGTGGGACTCGTGGGAATTTAAAACACTCCTTGGGAGAGAAAAGCAGGGTGGGAAGCACTGAGTTCAGCACTGGAGCAAGAGCTGCCTTGCCCTACTCAGCTGTGATGCCATCTTCCTTTGCAGTGTCTTCCTTTCCATCCTCACCACTCGATGTCCTGACTGTGGGCTGAGATCACGCCCTGCTACAGGGGGATGCTCTGACTCCAGGAGCATGGACTTTAGAATACGGCAGTAGAATTTAAACTCTTAATTTGAGACCATAAACCAAGGTTTGACAGGATATTGGTGTTTTCTCCCTGCATAAGTGGATCAGTGTGTTTGTTTTCTGAGTGGATGGGCTTATTCCAGTGCTGCCACTGGACTATCAGGAATGGAGTCAGAGCCACTCCTTATACTCTTACAACATTCCCAGCTGTAACAATGAGTGGAGAGCCTTTCCTATGCTGATTCTTTTTGGCAGAAGACTGCCTTCTTATCTAAAGATGACCACATTGTTCCCTATAGTATTTGGGCTTGAATTCTCTCTCTCCAATGTTAGTGTTTACAAAGAGACTGCAATTTTCCTCAATTTGCTATTTGAAATAATTTGTCTGATTTGTCTTGATGGTTTTTGATCTGCAGCTGGTCTGGGACTAGTGAACAACAGACTGCTGCTGGCTGCTTGTGAGGATGTGCACGTTATGCAGTGCAGCCCTGCTTCTTTGTTGGATGAGGGTTGCTTTCAAGGTTTGCTTCCACCCAGTGAATTCATGACTTCATGTTCACTATTTGATTTTTAGCATGCTTTCCAGGAGCCCAGACATGCTGGTGGTGGAGCTGGGAGGTGAACCCACAGAGCACACAGAGTAGCTGCTTTAAATTTACTAAACCTGTAAACTTAGCTGTGATTTGCAGAATGTGAATGTGGAAGGGGAATGAATACTTTCAGACCAAATGTGTTTGTGAACCTGTCCAAATTCCTAAAAAAAAACTTCTTATAGTACTAATTTGAATCCTGATACTGGAGTATTATGACAGTTGGCCATATTCACTTAATTTTCACTCTCTAGAACATGCCTGTTCTGTTTGCTATCATATTAACTTTAATTATAGCTGCAAATAAAATCATTTACTTTCATAAAAAAGTCTACTTGGCTATAGTAAAGACGAATAACTTGTTTAAAGGCAAGTCCTCTAACCCTGTTTATGTTGCAAGTTACATGGACTAAATTAAAAATTCAAACATTATTTAGCTAAATTTCCCTTTCTGTGAATTCCCTTGTGTGTTTACCCAGTGATGTGTTCATATATCCATAAGTGTCAAGGCAAGTACATGCATCTGAATGCTATGAAGTTATCGAAATTAAAAAAATAGCAAGCTCCTCTGGGCCACAGAGTGACTGCGCACTCTTGGTCTGCCCCAGGTACAAGATAAAATGTATGAGCTCAAACCATGTCTTTTCGGGTGGCTTATCATAAGGAATTTTCTTCTTCTCCACCCCAGGGAACTAACTCCATAGCATTTGTTAACACTATTCTGTTCTACTCTGCAGGAGAAAGAAAGGAGGAGGGGAGACCCCAGACCTTAGCCGGCAAGCAGCTGGGAAAAAAAAGAAAGCAGATTGTGGATCTAAGAAACTCCAGAAATCAACATCACTGGTGAGTATCCCTGGGTTGTAATTATATTAGTCTGTTGTCAGTTACACCCAGGAATATTGTAGCTGAGAGCATTTACTTAACTTAGGCAACAGTGAAACTTTGCTCCTGACTGCAAGCAGGCTGCCAGGCACACGTGCTGCCTATCTGGCTGGTAGCAATAAGGCCATAATGAGGAACAAATCCTGCCCCATCTGCCTGCTCCAGGGGCAGTTTCTCGTTGCAGCCTAGACACAGCCCACCTGCAATGGGAAAAAAGGACAGCAACTGTCTGTGTGTAGACACTGATCCTGTTATCTGCTCCTTCCTCACTTTGTGTACTCCATGGTATCCTGACAGCCAGTTTCCACTGGATCAGTTCTCTCATGACATTTGCATCTTTCCCCAGAGCCGCTCTTCCATTTCCACAACTTTTGATTATTGCAGTTTGAAGTTCTTTTATTACTTTGTTCATTGCACTGTGCCTGGGCAAGCAGCCCTAAGGTCTTAATACTGAGGATTCGTTGTGCTTATCGCTGATAAAATAGGGCATCCTCACATGAAAGGAGTCTTGGGAAGTCAGGCTTCCAGAAAGCTTCATGGGTTTAGCTTTTGTAGATAGGGCAGCAAATAACTGCCAAAGAAAGATGTGCTTGCAAGCGTATCAGGGCTTTTTGCAAACCTGGAAGCGTGTTTCCCAAGCAATGAAAGCCAGGGAACAACATGTGAGTTGAGCCAAAGAAGGTTTACATGAAAAAGAAGCATTGTCTCCGGGGATTGAGAGGTATTCTCCTGACCCATATATAGCCTCTTTGAAAGGAAATAGATTCAGTCAGTGTTAAAGAACAGAAATATTATTAAAGTTATTCAACGTGTGTCTTAAAATTTCCATTCTCCAAAGGCTTCCTCTGTAGCCTTTAGATCAGAGAGACTTTACAGTTTCATTCCTCCATGGCTTCTCATTTCAGATTTAAAGCTGTTTTATTGTCAGTACAGAAGTGAAAGAATTTTAGTTCAGGCTAGAAAGAGGGGGCTGATTTTTTTCTTTCCCTAGGGTTTAGGAACTTGTTTAAAGTTATTTAACCTGCAGCCCACAACTAGAAGGTGGAAACACCTAGTCGGAGTCCCAGTGTGAATCCCAAACCCTCTTTTATAAATTCAGCATCAGTTTTTGCTATAAATTGCAGCAGTACAAGGTCAAGTTGTATTTATGCCTGTGTCACTTTCTGTTGGCTGCTCATAGGATCATAGAATCATAGAATCACCAAGGTTGGAAGAGACCCACAGAGTCACCCAGCCCAACCATCCACTGATCATCAATACTTCTCACTAAACCATGTCCCTCAACACCCCCGGGGTTGGTGACTCCACCACCTCCCTGGGCAGCCCATTCCAGTACCTGGCCACTCTTTCAGAAAAGCAGTATTTCCTAAAGTCCAGCCTAAATCTCCCCTGGTTTGGCAGCTTGAAGCCATTCCCTCTAGTTCTATCACTAGTCACACGAAAGAAGAGGCCGACCCCCAGCTCACTACAACCTCCCTTCAGGTAGTTATAGAGAGCAGTGAGGTCTCCCCTGAGCTCCTCTTCTCCACACTGAACATTCCCAGCTCCTTCAGCCGCTCCTCATCAGCCCTGTGCAGCTGACCCCTCACCAGTCTTGTCGCCCTTCTCTGAACCCGCTCCAGGGCCTCAATGTCTTGCTTGCAGTGAGGGGCCCAAAGCTGAACACATTATTCCAGATGCGGCCTCACCAGAGCTGAGTACAGGGGGACAATCACTGCCCTGTTCCTGCTGGCAACACGATTTCTGATGCAAGCCAGGCTGCCATTGGCCTTCCTGGCCACACCCCTGGCTCACGTTCAGCTGAGCATCAATCAATACCCCCAGGTCCATTTCCTCTACCCAGTCTTCCAGCCACTCTGCTCCAAGCCTGTAGCATTGCCTGGGGTTGTTGTGGCCAAAGTGCAGGACCCGGCATTTGGCCTTGTTGAACCTCATCCCATGGGCTTCAGCCCAGCCATCCAGGTCATCATACAGATACTGAAGAGGACAGGCCCCAGCACCGACCCCTGGGGAACACCGCTCACGACCGGTCACCAGCTGCATTTGGCTCCATTCACCACCACTCTCTGTGCCCGGCCCTCCAGCCAGCTCCTCACCCAGCCAAGAGTGCACCTGTCCAAGCCTCGGGCTGCCAGCTTCTGCAGGAGAATAACATGGGAGACAGTGTCAAAGGCCTTGCTGAAGCCTAGGTAGACCACGTCAACAGCCTTTCCCTCGTCTACCAGACGGGTCAGAAGATCATTGAAGGAGATCAGGTTGGTCAGGCAGGACCTGCCCTTTGTGAACCCATGCTGGCTGGCCCTGATACCCCAGTAGCTTTAGAGACATTTTTTCCATAGCAAATAGTCACCAGGAAGCATTTAGCTGACACTAAATGGGGATGTTAAATTCTCTGCCCACAAAAAGCTCTGAGGAGATTCTTAAAGCCGCTGGCCTGCCAGGTCCACCATCCTCCCTCGGTGCCTCATAGGCAGTTAGGACAGCCTGACCCAGGGGTAAGCACCCTACAGCTCTAGTGGTCACAGCTCTGTGACATTAGCCCAGAACAGAACTTTGTGTGTTCGTGTTATGCAATCTTGGTAGCACTATCTTCTTTTTGTGTCAAAATCTGGGGCAGTCCATGCTGTGTCCCTCTTTCCTAGACCTATACATTGAAAATTGACTTGTATTTCTCTTGAGCAGTACAAATTTCAGCAGAAGAGCTGTGTTTCCTGTCCTCTTTTGGTATTGCAGTGTATAATCCTGCTGTTTCACTGACCATTAATGACTACAGAGCTACATGACAACAAAAGTTGGGTTATAATAGGCTAATGCATAGAAAAAAGAATATATAGCTCACTAGGAATCATCTAGAATTAATTTCCATTTCTTATTAAGGAAATCTTGTTGAAATTAAGACCTGTGAAAAGACTCTTACTTAATCAATTCCAAATAAAGAAGCTTAATATTCAAACCTTTTAGTAAATCCTTAGAAGAAGGACAGAATGTGATGAAAGAATAAATGCCCCGAGCATGCAAACATGAAGTCAAATTAAAGTGAAGCTCTTAAATAGATCAATGATTCAAGTGTAGAAAGCAGACGAGAATAAAGTATATTACAGCCAACAATGAAGATGTGAAAAGGGCCATTATACAGAGCTCTGAGCTCAGGAGGCTGAACAGCAACACAGCAAAACAGAAGAAACATGTAATTAAAGTGATGACCCGAATCTGCCGGCTCCAGCTTTGCATAGGGTGAATCAGGTCTCCTCCTCGTAAACTTGTGGTGTTTTGGAGTTTATTAGTAATCATGGAAATAGTAGCACAGAATGTGACCAGGCTTACACTTAATTTACAATAAATTAAAATGAATTATCTAAATTACTTTAAATAATGTGTTACAATAAATTAACTTAATTAGGTCTCTGAACTAAAGGCTGCTTTCCTTCTTATGAGTATGCATGCAACCACTGTATCTCCACAGTGGGATGGGAATGCCTGCTCTATCTTTCTGGAGGGAAATGCCTGACACTAAAGACAAGTAGAGTTTCACTGTTAATCATCTCTTTCAGCACTTTGCTGGATCAAGGCTTTGTGGCTTGCCTACACCACCTTGAGCAGCTACTGCCCAGTATTATACAAAGCAAAGTGAAGAAAGGCTCCCTGACTCAGCTGAGCTTTTAGCAGGCTGGGCATGGAAACCAGATCCCCTTGTTTTGGGCCACTGTTTCATCCCTCCTGTTCTTTCTGATATGGAGCTGTGCTGCCCTGCTGTGAGTCCCCAGCTCTGACCCTACAGGTCCCCTCACAGGTGACAGTGCAGCCACATCAGTGTCCTTTACACAGTGAGGGGCTCTTCCTTGGAGGACTTCCAACAAGGAGTTTTGTGCAGCTTCCAGCAAAACAGGAAGCATCATGCCAAATCCTCCCTAGATGTCAAAAAGCAGAGATACTTTATTAGAAAGGTAAAAATCCATCATATTGATGCTTTTGACAGCTTTGCAAATGACTGCAATGTCAGCAATTAGAGGCTGGTTTTGCCTTTCAGGCTGCCTGCTCATTTCTGTTTGGGAGGCTGCTCCACCCTCCCAGCTGTTCTTGAATTACTGACTTATTTTTAGTGCTTACAAAATAACATCTTTTTGACAGGATCAGTCATTCTTGCCTCACTGCCCAAGGTGGTAAGATTGCAGCATCTGAAGTCAGGAATAAATTATGTGATGACAGATACACAGGGAATTGGTGTTTGGAGAATGGATCATGTGTGTATCCTATGTGGGTATATCACACATGAAGATCCAGGGCTCTTGGCTCTGTGACACAGTCCTGTCCAGGGTGTATTTACGTCACCTATATTCTGCAAATCTCATTTCAAATGTTATTAATTCATCCAGGAAATCCTGTTGAACCACCTGTGACTACTCCTGAGTGTGAAAATATTTTGGAAATTGAAACTCAGTTTATATGTATCATTCTAATTTGAAGGCATGGCCTGGCTTTGATGCTCTTTGCCCTTTTAACTCTAAAATAGAACCAACCAGGACACAAGAGCTGAAAACCAAGTTACAGTCAGATCTGTGCTGCAGCTGCTACTGCTTCTTTGGTATTGTGCTCTTCTCAGGAGGACAGAAAAACTGCAGCAATTTGTATCACACTGTCTCTGTTACCCTTTAAGTACTGCTCAGAACCTGGGCCACCTTAGGCACTTGTATGATCCCCTGCCTTTCTTCAGGCTGGTAGCCAAAAGTTGCTGAATTGCTCATTTATTGTCAGACAATTAGGTACCAAGCACCATATATTGCTGCTGCTGCTGCCAATCCAAACAATAGAAAGGGGAAACAGGTGGGAAGGAACTGCAAAACTTTTCCATTTTAAAACCGTTTTGCTGTGGACACTAATTTCTCGTTCTGCACAACTGAAGATATTGCTTTCTAATGAGTTTCAGTGTAAATGTTTGATTTTGTTGATGTTGGTTCACTATTAGTACTGAATAATTTGTATCAGTTCTAAAAAGCCAAAGATGTAGGTCTGCTCAACTGTGTTTTTCAATGTTTGGGATCTTTGTCAATGAAAAAAATCACTACGTTGCCAATATTCTTTTTTTGCTTAACTTCTATAGTGTTTATTTGCTTAGCTTCTATAGTGTTTAGTGAAACGCTCATTGAGCA
Source organism: Tetrao urogallus (assembly GCF_951394365.1). Lineage (NCBI taxonomy): Eukaryota > Metazoa > Chordata > Aves > Galliformes > Phasianidae > Tetrao > Tetrao urogallus. The sequence continues at coordinate 104,605,971 of NC_136814.1, read as the reverse complement.
GCATGTTAAAATAAACTTCACCCTTTCCACTGTGACTTCAAACAGGAAGGTTGGGATTAGTTACAACCATAAGCACAGGGGAGAATTTGTGCGTTAAGAAAGGAGTCAACCTGCTAAACTTAGATAAGAGCACAAGTCACTGCAGTGTTATGCTTGTATCATCATTATGAGTATCACTTATAAAGTTTTCAACAGACTCCAATGTTTTCAGCCCCTCTGTTAAGATACTGACTGTCTTCTTTTCTAGCTATCACTTACTGAAGACCTTGGGTCAACTCAAAAACCACCAGCTCGCCCCAGCTGGGCCACTTCCCAGCCCATTGGGAACCTACCTCACAGAGAAGCAGCAAAGATCCTCGCCCAGAGCTCCCAGTTCAATGCTGGGATACGACCAGCCCCTGTTCGAGCTCCAGTGCCAAAACCACGTGCCAGAGAAAAGAAAGACTTCACAGAGATGACCACCACATCTCCATGTCAGTATGCTGCATGCTCTCTGTGAAAGCTATCGCAGAGGTTGATAATACTCAGATTTTGTGCACAGAGGGAAGGAGATAGAGCTGTGGAGGTATATCCATACGTGAAGGAGAAGGCAGTCATTCTGAATGGTGGGAATCCAGATGATGGCAACTCGCCGCCTCACTAGAAAGTATACATCATTATACATGCAGTACACATTGGATCCAGGTCTTGCACCTTTGTTGTGGCAATCCCCACTATCAGCGCAGCCCTGCCTAAGAGGACTTACTGATACTGGTGGATGGCAGCTGGGATGAGCCAGCACTCTGCCCTTGCAGACCAAAAGGCCAATCATATAGTGGGCTGCATCCAAGGCAGCATAGCCAGCAGGGTGAGGGAGAGGACTCTGCCCCTGTGTGCTGTGCTGGTGAGAGCTCACTGTGTCTACATGTGGAATCCTCATTACAGGAGAGATGTGGACCTCTGGAGTGCATCTAGAGGAGGGCCCCTAAAATGATCCCTGGGATGGAACACCTCTCCTATGAGGACATGTTGAGAGAGCTTGGGCTCTTCAGCCTGGAGAAATGAAGGCTTCAGGGAGCGGCCTTTTGATTTCTAAAGAGGGGCTGTATGAAGGGGACAGGTTCTTTAGCAGGGTCTGTTGTGATAGGACAAGGGGAAATGGTTTTAAACTAATAGAGGGGAGATTTAGACTAGATATAAGGAAAATATTTTTACAGTGAGGGTAGCAAAGCACTGGCAAAGTTTGTCCAAAGAGGCACTGGGTGCTCCATCCCTGGAGATGCTCAGGGTCAGCATGGATGGGGCACCCGAGTGAGCTGTTTACTGGTACCCCTGTTTACTGCAGAGGAGTTGGACTAGATGACCCTTAAAGGTCCCTTCCAACTCAAAAGATAGTATGATTTAGATGACAGACGTACCTGTCTGTCATGACTGTCATCTTGGTGTTGAACACTGTCACGGGCTTCACATTGGTCTAATTCACTGACATTCAGTAACAGAGCAAGAGATCTTACAGCATCAATGGCAGTAAGCTCAGTACAGAGTCCATGAACTCTGCCATGCCCTGGATAGATGCCAGAAAGAACTGGTACTGAGCATTTAGAAAATTAGCGGATAAAGCAGTCAACTCCAGGGGCACAACAGCTGAGAATGCAGCTGGTCTATGAAGGCTTTCCAAAAATAAGGAGGCATACTGACACTGTCAAAACCAGTTTCATGCCATTTCAGTCTAGATCTGCCTTGGGCAGTTATTCACTGAGACCTCATCTTTCAGTATACCCAGCATCTCCATATAGGGAAGAACTCATAAAGCTTAGGCTAGAGGGTTGCAGTCCCTCGTACGAAGCTTCTGCAGCAATACAACATTCATGTTAACAAGGATTCTGATCCTGAAGTAGTACTGCATGAACAGAGCCTTAGGAAGGCTTCACGCAGGACTGGGGCCTAGTTAAGAGCTAAGCATAGATGTGGGCCTTGGCTGTGTCACTGGCTTCCACCCTGCGGTCCAGGAGACACTGAGAAGTATCTCTTACATCTGGGAACAACATGTGGATTATTGTTGTCAGAAAGGATGTGGGGCATGAAGTATGGGGAACTTCTGCAGGGATGTGGCTACCCAGTTGTTCTTAAGGATTCCAGATGAGCGGAGAATGGAGCATGTTGGGATGTGCAGCATCCTGCCTGATCTCTGTGTCTTCTACATGATAAGAAATGTTAAAGCTGTGCATGAGGGAAGGGCTTTGGGCAGCAGGGAGCAGGCAAAAATGCAAGTTCCCTATAAACACCATTGCTGTAGTATAGAAACTATTGAGGTAAATGAACCTGAGGGATTGCATTTGGATTACAAATTACTTGTTGTGGATAGAAATGGCTATGTTTTACACTTCACTCGTAAGGGAGAAGCGGGAGTATATTTATTGATATAATATAGATACAACATAGTGATTTAATAACAACAAGATTTGAGACGGCTGGAGACACTTGATTATTCCTTCTGTCGAGTCACAGAGTTCAGAGTGGAACCTCTTGCTTTCTAAACTCCTTGAACCACAGAGGGAAGCAGCCAGATGTGGCTGATCCACTCCTCGTCCCAGACTTGGTCAATGGTTTATGTGAGGAGGTTCTCCCATTTGCAGGTTGTCAGAAAGGCGGGCAGGAAAAGTAAAGATGTAATGAGATGACAAAGGAAAACAGTCCATTCAATCCAGATTTGTAGGTATTTGAGATATTAAATGCTAATAAAATCCCAAGGTTTGGGTTGTGTACTTAGATATGGTTAAAATCTGGAATGTCTGGCTAAATTAATGACTGATTCTCATGTTTTTTCTCCTTCATCTAGCCTCTCCACAATGTGAGGCTCAGCCTGGGCTCATTCCTCCATCAGATAACGATCTGGTACAGGCTAAAGAAGGATCTGAAGCATCTGTCTCAGTGGATCAAAAGCTTACCTGCCTGGATGGGGGAGACAACAGCAGCGTTGCCTGAGTCATAGACTTTCATTTACTATGCCATGCAAATAAATAGGCATGCACGTCCTACATCCATTCTCACTTATCTCTCCAAAAGAAAACTTGACTGCCTTGCTGCCAGTTTTGATGCTGGAGCAATGGCTTTGTACTTTTTTGGAACTGCAGCAGCTGATGCGATGCCTCCTGCCTGCCTTTAAGTCTCCTGGTCCAAGCTGCAGCAAGTCAAATGTTTACCTGATGCGCTTTTCACCCTGGCTTCGTATTGCTGGTGCTATAATTCTCATTTTCTTTGGGGTATGTTGCTTCTGCAGAATTCACGTTGGCCTTTGATAACCCTTTTGCAGTTGCCTACTAGAGCTGCTGGACACTAAGCTTGCCTATGGCACAGGGACATCGTGGGGCACATCCTATGGCCAGTGCTGCTTTGTTCTGCTCTCACAATGAATTGCAGAAGCTGCCTGTCTGTAAGGCAGTGAGGGGATTGTGGAGGACAAGTGAAGACTGAAGACTACTGGTCACTACTGGCCACCTGGGTGATGTAAACTGTATTCCCTCACAGAGTGAGGAGGATACAGCACAACCACAGAGTGAGTGGTTTACAACCAGTATTTACAAGCAATGTGTTCCTTTAGTTGTAACCTCTAGCACCTACCAAATCACCTGGACTGAAGAAAGCATCACAGCATCCAAGGAAAAAGCTTTCAATATGTGAGAGAAAGGAGGCTTGTGGAGAATGAGGAAAAGGCTACTTAGTGCTCTATTGAAGTCAGAAATTTTCTCATGCTGTGCAAGGCAAGTCCATCATTTCAATCGTGTTAGTGAGAATGAAATCAAATCCCACCCTCTGGATTACAGCATTGCACAGTGCACTGCGTGGGGAGCTGGCACTGGTTTAATTATTTACAGCATTATTTTCCACAATTACAGAAATGTAGCAAATAGCAGTTTTTAACAATAGGGGGACCAAATGCATAACAACTGTAACTTACTGCTTTATAACCCAGACAGAGCTGAAATAAAACTGAAACTTTGCACACACTAGGAAGGGCCACAGCATCCCCATGAATTCTCAGCATTTATAGACTAGAAATCATGTCTTGGAGAAAACACCAGCCACTTTGTGATAAGGATTAGGAGAAGTCTTCCAACTCTGTGAACAGATTATCCCATACCATGTCACTTGAGGGTGTCAAGTTTTTTGGCACAAGAGACAGTTGCCATTCTCAAGACCAAGCACAAAGCACCATAGGTTTTAATGGAAGGGACAGAATCTGCCCATCAGGGCCCTTGATCGAAAGCCTCAGTCACAGATTGGCTAATTCAGCACATCTCTCTCTCCTTGATGTTATGTTGTGTTTCTAGTTGCTCCATATGCTTGGAAGAGGGATTTCATCTCAACCAAAACAACAGCCTAAAAGCTCTTCACCTCAGAAATGATTAGCTGAAATATGAACTCCTGACGGGGAGTTATTTTCTTTCTTGAAAGGTTGGACTGGATGATCCTTTAGGTCTTTTCCAACCTTGGTGATTCTATGATTCTATGATTCTATGAACATGCAGGTGGCAGTCAGCTCTTATATCATCAATTATGCAAGAGACCAGAATGACTGACTTAGATTAAGACAGCTAACTTTTGGGTATGTGAAATTAGGTGAGGTAAATCCCACCCAAAGCATTCGCCAGCCATTTGCTGGTATTGCAGATCTCTCCCAGTAAGTCTTTTCCCACGGAAAACCAAGTTAAAGACTGCTTCACAGATGTTTATGGCTGCCTTAAGTCTAAATGGTAATGCCAGCTCCCTTTTTGTCTCAGGAACTGTGAAGTTTCCTGGGGCAGCAGTTCAATGCTTTGTTACAAACAGCAAATGGCCATGCAAGGAAATGATGTAAACCTCCATCAATGGTGTTTCTTTTCTCACCAGTGAGCACACTCATTGGAAATGTAATGTTCCCAAGGTCTGTCAAGTCTTGGAGCTGAATGCTCAAGCATTGCTGCAGCAAATAGTGCACCTCAAGTGCTCACTATAAGCTCAGGCTTCTCCAGTTTAAAACACTTCTATATTCGTGATGTTGTAAAATAACTAAGAGTAACATTCTCCAGGAAACTACCAAGCCAAGTGGTCCATCCATGAAATAACAGCAGACCTGCATTAAGCCTGGATGTAACTTCTACCAATTATCGAGTTGGACTCTGTGATCCTTATGGGTCCCTTCCAGCTCGAGATATTCTATGGTACTGGAATAAAATGTAGGTACTTACAACATACTTTACAAACGTGTCTGAGGTGGCAGAATACGTCAGACTCTGAAATGGACAGAAAAGAGAAAGAGTTCTCCACCTGCCTGTGTGGCTGTGCTGCTGCCTGCCCTCAGGCAGCCCCATCACCTTCTGTGCCCTGAGCTGCAGATCTGCACAGGCAGATGGTATTTACTGCCTTTATAATGTGTTTCAAGATATGCTTGTTGGAAATATCCAAGTAATTTTTGTCAGGACGGTATCTCTGATAAAAGCAGATTTCATTCGCGATTGCAATGGCGGCCGTCCCGCAAGCAGGAGCGCACCTATGGACACATCATGACAGCCCTTATACCCTGTTTGCTCCCCCTTCCTCCCCCCTCCCCTGTTTCCCCACTGGCTGGGTACTCCAGGTTCACAATCTTCACAGAAGATCTTATCAGAAGGTTGACATTTCATAGAATCATAGAATCACAAGGTTGGAAACGACGTACAAGATCATCCAGTCCAACCATCTCCTCATCACCATTTCCACATACCATTAGCAACTGCACTTCCACATACCATTAAAAGTTGCATTTCCACATCATTTCCACATACCATCAAAAACTGCATTTCCACATACCGTTAGCAATTGCATTTCCACATCATTTCCACATACCATTAAGACAGTTTCTCCCAGTGCCTTCAAAACCCACAAATCAAACAACACAATTCCTCAACTTCCACAAACACCCAGCACTTGGTCTCATGATTAGGATACTCAATTATAAAACTGGTCCCATTACTCCATTTATGTTCCTGGTTTCTCATTCAGTATTCCCCTGGCTCACCAGCAATGTTTCTCCAGTGAGCCAAAATACAACCCAGGGGGTCTGCTCGTATCACTTTAGACACCCCTTGTTCCATAACAGCCTCGTACACGACATAACATAACATAACATAACATAACATACCATAACATAACATAACTTTCACGACATAAACATTTAACAATCACACAGACAGTGACAATAATCAGTACAATTCATCCTCAGGATCCTTCCTCTCTCTGCCTCCCTCCAGAGGCCAACCTTCCCTCTCTATTCATTTCCCACACTTGCATAGCTGCCAACCTCCTTCTCCAATAATCAACGTATCAATGATAAACATCATTTCCATCCATGAGTACAAATTAGGCCCTAGAAATTGATCTCATTGTTCTGCTACACTTATAGGATCCTCAGTTAAGGAATTCTTCTTGAAACTCCTAACTCCTCTTCTAGTAAAAACAGCAGGCATTACCATACCCTATTTCCCTTTGACCTAAGACTGCCCTAAGAGGACAAAGTGAAGTATTAGTAAGGTTAGCATTAGAGAAAGGAAAACTCTCCAGGTCCCATTCGCATTACTCCAACTCCCTCAGTAATCCAGAGCGCATCCTCTCTCCAGGACCTGCACAGACCAGCAGCACCCACTCTCCTCCTCTGAGAGCTCACTGCCGCTTGCACTGCTTTAGAAATTGAAGGGGGGGAAGTTATCTAAGGGATCCCATTTATGATCTTTCTGCTCCTCTTTCCTATTTCCTTTGAACTTGGACTCCTCGCGAGGAACATTTCTTTACTTCTTGCACCCATTAAGCGACCTAAGCCAATTCTGTTTCAGAAAAAGGAGTCTTACTGTTTACATACAAAGTCTGACAGGCCCAATTTTCATCAGACTCCTATTTTGGTCAAAATAATGATTTTCCCTGTAGTGGCTCCCTACTGTATACAGTATTTAAATATCTTTTCCCTGTTCTTTTCCTAGTTTGGGGATTATTTTCCAGTTTTGAAGCACTTCTCCCAAGGGGCTGGCTCTCTCTAGGCACCATTGCGGGGACCTTTTTCCCCTGCTCTCAGAACTCCTATTCCCCATCCCTCCAGAACTCTGCTGTGAACTCCCCAGCTCACAGGTTACCGCACTCTGATGCTCGGATTTTGGCCCAGTCCCTCAGCAGTACTACACTCCTATCTCTTGGATTAATAGGGGCACACTGCTGGCATTTCAAGAGCACAGGGTGCCGCACACAGCAGCTCCTCCTGAGACTCTTCCTTCCACCAGCAGCTGCTCCGTCCGTCCCTGGCCGTTGCCCCTCGCGGCACAGCGGAGCCGCAGCTCGGCACTCAGCGCTCGCTTCGCACTGACGGTGCGTCTCAGTCACACACACTCAGGAGTCTCAACCAACCCCAAGGAAAGAGTTAAATCCCCTTACCTTGGTCCGTGCACCAAGTTACCGGGTTGCCATGGCCAACACCCGTGCCTGCCTGCCCTTGGCTTTCACAGAGCCCGTCCTCTAAGTAACAGCCTCGGTTACATAATATCGGCATCCCAAGGAGTCACCTCAGCACCCAGACAGGACCTCTGCCATCAGCGCGGTGCCCCTATCCTGTGCAGGGCAGTAGGGAAACTCCCAAAGAGGCGATCATAATCCTGGATGAGCCCCCAAACTGTTGGAAATATCCAAGTAATTTTGTCAGGACGGTATCTGTGATAAAAGCAGATTTCATTTGCGATTGCAATGGCGGCCGTCCCGCAAGCAGGAGCGCCTATGGACACATCATGACAGCCCTTATACCCTGTTTGCTCCCCCTTGTCTCCCCCCTCCCCTGTTTCCCCACTGGCTGGGTACTCCAGGTTCACAATCTTACAGAAGGTTGACATTTGCTATTTACTTGTTGATTTATTTGTTATCTGGTGTCAGTCAGCAGCCATCCTGTTGTTTCCAAGATGTCTCAGTGCTCTCCTTGCCCTGTTGATATGGTAATTTTCTTTAAAGTCATCATCTTTAAACAAAGAGCACTGGGAGATGATGTCAGGCCTTCCCAATGTCTCTTCAGGCGCTTCCTCGGGCAGGCCATCACTTGTTCTCTGGTTTGCTCTCCTGCAGGATATTCTTGCAGTGTGTAGGACAAAATATACATCTATACACCTATACACAGAGTGTGTGTTCCTGGGAAGGTTTGTCTAGAGGATAAGTGATGTAAACTCATCAGAGATCTTCCCCAAGTTAAGCAGAAGGACTCCCAAAAAGAGCTACGATAGCGGAGATCATGAAATAAAAATAATATTATCCAATTCTAATGCAGAAACAACATTTGATTCCCACATGCTGATAAGGAATTGCTAAACAAGAACAGAGCTATGCCTGTTCCTTGTAGACACACATTTCCCTGCACTGATTGGTATTTCCAGATCCGGTACCACTCCGATTAGCCACAGTGTTTGATTAAAGAATTGAAAGTACCTTTTAAACCCCACAGGCCAATGAATCAGCGCTGAATTCCACCAGTACAAGCAAGATCAGAATGTGAGCCCTAGGCCCTGCTCAGATGTGGGGAACAAACCCAAACACGCCACCCTCCTCTTACCCAAGGTTTACTATGCATTTCTGCCAAAAACTCCACCTGAATTTACCTCATGCTCTTTGCTGGAAGCAATGGCAGCATTTGGTACTGTAGTTTGGCTTTGTAGCCAAAACAAAGCTTTCCTAATTTTTGCTCTTCCGAGCTAAAGAAACAGCTTTGTTTGGGAGAAGGAATATGTGCAGCTGAAGGTGATAGGAGCTGCAGGTGGGAGCACAGTCAGACCAAAACAGGACTTTTGGAAATATCCAATTAGTGTGCTAGCCCCCAAAGCTGAAGATGAGTGAACCTTACCGAACAGCTGAGCTTCAGCAGCAGCTATAGGGCTCTAACAGGCTAGAGATGGCTACAGAAAGTGTGGAGACCTCAGGGCAAATGGAAAGTAGCTGATGATAGCAGGTAACTGCATGATAAAAAGTTGCTGTAGAGGTGGATGAAGCTGATAACAGATGGAGAATGCAGCTCCCTTCACATATCATAGTCACAGAATGGTAGGGCTGGAAGGGCTTAAAGCCCACCTAGTCCCAACCACTGCCATGGGCTGGTTGCCCCCTACCAGCTCAGACTGCCCAGGACCCCATCCAGCCTGGCCTCGCACACCTCCAGGGACAAATCATCCTCAGCTTTTCTGTGCCACTGCCTTACCACCTTCTGGGTGAAACATTTACCCCTAACAACTAACCTAAATCTCTTCTCTTTTAGTTTAAAATCATTACCCTTGTCCTTCCATGCAACAAGGGGATGGGGAGGTGAGTAGTTGGAGTTGTGTTGGTGGCTCTGTGAGCTAAGGGAAGGGAGAAGACTATGAGAATCAGCTTGAAATCAATACCCTTCTCCCTGCCAGCATGCTTAAGCTGATCACCTTACTGCTTGTATAGCACAGACATCCTACCTGTTGTGTGTTCATGGCTTCTTGAACAAGAGACATCCTATGCTGTCTCAGATAAATGCTGTAGTGTGTGCACCACCAAGTAATTTTTAGGAAGGAATTGCTTTCATGACAACCCTTGATAGCGTTTTCACATCTGAAATATCCTTTGCAGCACAGAAACTGCTGCAGTAGGTTTGGGAAAGATGATGATAGGAGATGCATGACTGGACAGATGCCCTGTAACCAGTGGGGATCCACTGGGACTGGCTGAAGTTGTGGGTGCCCCATCCTTGGCTCGGCCCAAGGGCAGGCTGGATGGGTCTTCATGCAGCCTGGGCTGGTGGGAGATGGTGGGCAGGGGTCGGGGCTGGGTGGGCTTTAAGTTTCCTTTCAACCCAATCCACTTTGGGACTCCTTGATAGACTCTCATGCAAAATAGCTGTGGAACTCTTCGCCTCAATTAGTTGCAGACGTGGAAGCTCATGTGGGTTTGAGGAATTACTGGAGGCTCCTAGAAGGATTTCACATTAAATCACAGCTGTGGGCAGAGGCATAGGGCTGCCCACCTTGCTACCTATACAAAAAGAAAGTGGTGCTTAGAACTCACTTGGCTTCATCTAGCACCAGTCATGGGGAGCACTGACAGCACTGACAATGTAGGGAGGTGTCCTTGAACTCCAGTGGGGGAAACTGGTCCTCAGTGGGACCTCAGATAGACAGAAGCCCATCATGGTCACAAAGCACTACGTTAGAACTACATAGGAACTCTAAGAAAGAAGGGGACAGATTTTTTAGCAGGATCTGCTGTGACAGGATGAGGGGAAATGGTTTTGAACTAAAAGAAAGGAGATTTAGACTGGGTATAAGGAAGAACTTCTTTACACTAAGAGTGGTGAGGCACCGGCACAGGTTGCCCAGATGGTGCCCCATCCTTGGAGACACTGAAGATGAGGCTGGATGGGCTGTGAGCACTGATGGAGCCGTGGGTGTCCCTGCTCATTGCAGGGAGTTGGACCACATGGCCTTTCAAGGTCTTTTCCAATCCAAACCATTTTTGTGAGTATGTGATTTTGAGCACATTTCATAGGAGGATGTAGGAGGATGGGGCTGCAAGAGGCCCCAGCAGAGCTCTGGCCCCCAAATCCATCCCAGGCTGAGCAGAGCCACAGAGCCTTCAGTGTGATCCCTGGACACAGCGCAGAGCTTCTCCCCTCTCTGGGGCAGCTCCTCCTCATGGCTCCTTCCTCTCAGATCTGGAGCCTTCCGTCAGGAGCTTGGAGGTTATTTTGGTTATTATGTAAATGCTCTGCTACCATCTAGTGCTGGAGGGGAGAAGGGCTGGGGGGAGCCAGGGCTCAGCTCCTGGTGTGAGTGGGGTCTGCTGGTCTGGGGCCTCCTGGAGCCATGAAGGTCCTGAATCAAGAATGGCCTGGGTTGAAAAGGACCACAATGCTCATCCAGTTCCAACCCCCTACTGTGTGCAGGTCACCAACCAGCAGCCCAGGCTGCCCAGAGCCACATGCAGCCTGGCCTTGAATGCCTGCAGGGATGGGGCATCCACAGCCTCCTTGGGCAACCTGTTCCAGTGCATCACCACCCTCTGGGCGTGAAAAAAAGAGGTAACAATTCAACAAAACTCAATAAAATATAAAATATAAAAAAAACCCAGTGAAAAAGGCCTACAAAGAATAGAAGCGGCAACAAATGACAAAACTCAATAAATGATCAAGAAATCCTCTAAAATAACAAGAAAAACAGTAAAAATGACAACAAAGCTCAATAAAACAAGAAAATCCAGTGAAATATCAACAGAAATTGTAAAGTATTGTGAAAAACAGTAAAATACCCATGCATACAGTTAAAATCAGTAAACAAGTTAAAACCCTGTATTAGTCAAATCCATGCAAAGGATCAATTAAGAATATTATAAAAATGACACAACTCAATAGAAGAGCAAGAAAACCCAATAAAATATCAATAAAAATAACAGTAAAACGTCAACAAAATCCTGAAAAGTATCAATGCAAACAGAAATAATATTTAAAATATATAAATAATAAATAAAATTTATATTTTATATTTAAAATATAAAAATGGTTATAAATAGTGAAACATGAAAACCCAAACATAAAGCCAGTAAGAATCAACAAGTCCCCACAAAATATCTAGAGAACTATGTGAAATAGCAATAATGCCCAGCGAAAGTCTACAAAACCCTGTAGAAAACCATCAAGAAAAACGCTTTAAGCCAAAAAAACCTCAACAAAATATCAAGACAGCCTTGTAAAATATTAACAAAACACGGTGAAAGTCAATCAAATCCAATCAAATGCCACAAAATCCCAGTGAAGTACAAACAAAACAGCTACAAGCAAGGAACCCCAATTGGAAATCACTGAACGTCCAACGCTCACTTCTGGGTTGTGCCGCACCCCGCTGCCTGTGCGGTCACAGCGCCCCCTGGCGGCTGGCGGAGTTACCGCGTAGATCTCTAGGCACGCGCAGCTCGCTTCTCCCTCTTCCCCGATGGTTTTCCGTCGCTTTCCGGCAGCGCGACGCTTTTACGACAGGCGGCGTAGCTTTACGGTAGCGGTCCGTGTGTGAGCCGTGAGGGAGCGGAGGCGGCGGGATGGGGCAGAAGCGGAAAGGTACCGGGCGGGAGGGGCCGTGCAAGGCCTGGGCCCTGTGTGCGTGTGGTAGGGCAGCGCTCGAGGCCGGGCTGGATGGGGTTGGGAAGCTTTCAGGAGCTGATGGCGGCGCCTGGTGCCGAGCCGAACCCTTTGCGTTGCATGCGTCACCGTGTGGTGCGCACGCCTTGCCATGTCTGCTGTGTTATCACAGCCTTCTGCTGGTGGGCCTTGAGGCACAGAATCATCCTGCTTGGAAAAGGCCTCTGAGATCACACAGAGAGTGGTGAGGCAGTGGAACAGGTTGCCCAAGGAGGCTGTGGATGCCCCATCCCTGCAGGCATTCAAGGCCAGGCTGGATGTGGCTCTGGGCAGCCTGGGCTGCTGGTTGGCGACCTGCACACAGCAGGAGGTTGAAACTGGATGAGCATTGTGCTGCTTTTCAACCCAGGCCATTCTATGATCACCAAGTCCAATGCCAGCCATACCATCATGCCCAGTGACCACATCTTTCACTGCCACATCTGCTCCTCCAGGGACAGCAATACCACCAGCTCTCCGTGCAGCCTCTGCCACTCCAGCACTGCTCTTGCCAAGCACTTTCTTCCTAATATCCAACATGAATCTCCCCTGGTACAACTTGAGGCCATTTCCTCTCATCCTATTGCTGTTATCTGTGAGAAGAGGTGACCCCCGAGGTCGAGTTTGTCCTGGAGAATCAATGGGTATGCACATCGTTGTTTATCTTGTTCTCATTTCAGATCTCAGCCATGCAGAGCTGATGATGATGACAATAGCTGACATCATAAAACAGTTAATTGAGGCTCACGAGCAAGGAAAGGATGTGAATCTGAACAAGTAAGTCACTCTGATGACACTGAAGAGCAGGTTCATAAGTGTTGAACATTTCCTGTGCAGTCATTTATGTTCAGTAGTGTTTTTTACAATGTTTTATTTTGATAGAATCATTTGAGTTAGAAGGGATACTTCAAAGCCGTCTGGTCCCATACCCTGCACTGAACAGGGACAACCACAACTCCATCAGTGCTCAGAGCCCATCCAGCCTGATCTTTAATGTCTCCAAGGACGAGGCACCACTGCCTCTCAGGGTGACCTGTGCCAGTGCCTCATCCCCTTAACTGTAAAAAGCATTTTCCTTATATCCTGTCTAAATCACTCCTCTTCTAATTTGAAATCATTTCCCCTTGTCCTATCACAGCAGATCCTGCTAAAGAGTTTGTCCCGTTCCTTTTCACAACTCCCTTTAGGTAGAGAAAAGCTGCTCTCAGGTCTCCCCTCAGTCTTCTCTTCTCCAGGCTGCACAGCCCCAGCTCTCTCAGCCTGTTGTTGTAACACGGGTGTTCCATCCCTGGGATCCTTTTTGTGACCCTCCTCTGGATGTCCTCTAACAGGTCCACCTCTTTCTTTTCATAGGATAGTCTCGCTTCTTTTGCCAGTATCTGATGATAAGGGTACTGAGATCTGGTGATGATTATCGTGACTTGAAATCATGTACTGCTTATTCATTGGTAGTGCCCAGAGTGCCACACGAGTTGTATTAAAATGGATTAGCTCAGTTGGACATTCTGAGATCATCTGGTCCACCTGCCTGATTGCACCATGGCTAGCCAAAACTTATAGCTTACTAATGAGGGCACTGTCCAGTGCTGCACTGTTGAAAAGCACTAAGAGAGATGTCTTCACCTTTCGGTGTTTCCACCTGTGTTCATCTTACCAATTCCAAAGCCAGTTCTACCAGGGAAGAGAGATTAATTTATAGATGAAGTTTAAATCAAACCTTCTTAGCAGTGAAGTTGCTGTTTAAAGAAATCTTTCTTCTTTATGTATGTAGAATACTGAAATATGTAAAATACTCAGTTGTTGTCCCGATGTTCCTATGTCAACTTGCTTTGGAGTTTATTTTCTGTAACTTAAGTACCCAGCACAGCAGTTGCAAGGAATTACACTCAGCTTTGAAGGCAAACTGGGTGAGCCCACCTGAGTCTCCAACAGACAGAACAGTAATGCTGTGGAATGGAGGTACATAAGTCTGAATGGGGTCATTAATGCGAGGCGTTTTTGCTTTCAGGCTGAAAACCAAGACCTCAGCAAAATATGGACTCTCAGCACAGCCACGGTTGGTTGACATCATTGCTGCTGTCCCACCACAGCACCGCAAGGCTCTGGTGCCAAAGCTGAAGGCCAAGCCCATAAGGACAGCTAGTGGGGTAAGCACAGAGCCGTTCTCCCTGTCTGTCCACCAGCATCCTTCTCTGGTCTCAGTTGTGGTAGATTTAATTGTTTTCACATATATGGGTATTGGATGACCAGAAGCTTTAATGAACGTGTGCTGGCTGCAGTGCCAGCTTCCAGCTTGGCTTTTGGTGTTGTGCCCAAGGAGCTAATGCTTTCAAAGCATTTGGGAGAGGAAAAAGAAGAGTGGAGATTTTTACTTCAGAGCAGTGTATCTGGCTATTTACTTGCTGCAAAAATGTTATGGCTTAGTTGTTAGACCCCCTCAGTGCACAAAGGTGAAATGCTAGGATCAGTGCATTTCTTCAAAAGGTCTTTCAAATTGGAAGCAATAATGGAGGTACAGCTGACATTCAGCTGCATGCTTGTAAGTTTTCTGACTGTACATATAGCATAGCTAAGCTGAAGAGAAAAAGAACAGTGAAACCACCAGAAAGCAAAATCCCAGCAGTGTTCAGTTTTTATATCAAATATCTGAATTTTGTTAAGAATTGCTTCTTTTGGTTTCTTCTTTCTTATTTGTAGTTACAGAATATTTCATTGAGCTCTTAACTCCAACCAGAGTTTCTGAAAACTGGAAATGTGGTATCTGAGATGGGTGCTCCAAATGAGAAGACACCAGAAACCTTAATTGTGTCTCTCTTATTCCCCTTGCTCCTGTAAAAAGGGAAGGTGGCTTCTTCTGTTACGCTTACATTTGATGTGTGAAAAGCTGTGTGAGATCAGCCTGCAAAAAAGGCTCATCTCAGTGAGGTGGAAGGAGGAAGCTGTTTTTATTGTGCTTCTTTTGTCTTTTTCTTTCTTGCCATCTCCCCCCTTTTCATCTTGCAGGTGGTGCTATTGGCACACTCTCACCCTTGCACTGTGTTACTTGTGTGCTGGGTGGTCCTGCTCAATACCTGCATGTACACCAGGTTTCTTTTCAGTAGTGTTAATCACATTTCAAAGGACACCCAGGCCTTCATAACACACTGCCAGCTCGTTCTGAACTGTGAAAGTACTTACTAATAATAGGTTTCCTATTTCTTGATATGTTTGCAATCTTCTTTTTCTGAAGAGTTGATGCACAGATATTTTAGGTGGCAGACTGAGCAGAGAACATCCTTAAATAGCATCTCCAGATGCACGTGTTTACATAGCCATCAGCACGCACTTCATTTTTGTTACTTCAGAAGCAATGACTGTGATTTCTCTCTGCTCATTACAGATTGCTGTCGTGGCTGTGATGTGCAAACCACACAGGTGTCCACACATTAACTTCACAGGCAACATATGTGTGTAAGTATGACTGATTGGGTGACCTAAGAGAGGAGCGTTTCCCAGTGGTTTTGTATAAGTTGGTATGAATTGCAGCAGTAGAGACAGGCTTCCTTTCTGCACCAGTGCAGAGTTGCAGATTGCTGATAGCTGGATGTCACTCATTGCAAGTTAACCTGCTTACCATTTTTCCTTAAGCAGAAAACCTTTCCTTAGCCAAACCCTACTTAGTAAATACACCTTTGTGGAGATAAGAATCAGAAGAATATGTGAATGACCCAATATAAGTTATAATGCTGTGAAGGTCTGTGGTGTGTTGTGCTTGTGAGTAGGGTGGGTGTGTGGCAAGATAGGAGAAAGCTCAACAAAAAAGAAACAGGGCATAATGTAAAAAGTTTGAGAACTGTTGAACTGAAACCCACCTGAGGAGGTGCAGGTGTTGTCTACCAAAAAACTTGCTCAGAGCTGGCATTGCTTTGCTCTGGAACAAAGTGAGAGCACAGATGGAAGACCTGTATCTGCCAAGAGCTTGTGGTATTAAGGGAATAGTTTCAGAGTTTTATTTGAATTGAGGAACCCAAGCTCAATTTACCTTGAAATATGTTGCCTCTGTTTTTTGACCTACAAGTCTGTGCTTCTGAAGTCTCATCTGTTTTTTGTGGGTTTTTTTTTCTTCCTGAGCATATCAATTCATCTGTTTAAAAACACTGCTTTTCTCTTCCACTTGTGACTTCTGAGACGTCAGTGCATCTCACTACCAGCTGCCTAACAGGGCGAGCTGGCTTCGTTCTTTCTTTTTTCACATGAGCAGCCGTGGTGTTTGCGATGTTGCAGGTAATGACGTACATGAAATCTCTTCACTCCGATTGCCCAAATTTCGCCAGCAAATTAATTTGACCCTGGTAATTTGGTCATGAATTTTATAATGGTGACAGATGATTTGGGCTGAGTTTGCAAGGCAGGCAGTAAGGAAACGAATCCATTGTGCTGTGAATTACACATTTCTGGTTTGATGGAGGTGGCGTTCTGACAGCTCCGTTCCCTGTCTGTTGGCTGTGTTCAGTGCATGCACTGTCAGCCTTCCTGCCTCAGGTTGTGTTTGACTGCACGATGACTGTAGATGGGCCATTAATAGCTCTCAAAAGAAAGTTGAAGATACTTCAGAATAAATTTATTTTCTGGTAATTAATTACTGTCTGCCATCTACCAGTCCTCTCACTGCTAGCAGTCGTGCTGTGATTGCTGTGAGTCTTTCTTGCTCTGTCAAAGAGTTTCAGCTAAGACAGCAGTTGTCATTTAATACCAATCATAGAATTGCTGGAGTTGAAGGGACCTTTAAAGCCCACCCCCTGCAGTGAGCAGGAGCACCCACAGCTCCATCAGTGCTCAGAGCCCTGTCCAACCTGATCCTTGGTGTCTGTAGGGTCTGGGTACCACCACCTCTCTGGGCAAGTTGTTTCTGATCATAAAACTGCTCTTTTCAAAACTGAATAATCTGTAACTATTTGTCCAAAACTGTAGAGCAGCTCCCTGACATAAGTCCATGTTCCAGAACTGTGCTCACTGTACATTTTGCTTCTAGGAAGTTTTACCAGCTTGTTTTGTGTGGCTGTAGTCATTTGACAGGTCTGGGTTGGTTTTGACTCCTCATTCTCACTGTGTTCCCCTGCCTTTCTAAGAAGAGTTGGGATTGTCAGAGCAGTGCTTGCTGTGTGTACACCCTTCTGTATTATATATTGTACTTCAGACAGATAACAGTTGTTGTATCTGCATGAGTTTGATGCCTGTTTTTCTGTCTTTTAATATTTGCAGATACTGCCCAGGTGGCCCTGATTCTGATTTTGAATATTCAACACAGTCTTACACTGGATATGAGGTATTACTTCTGTCTGCCATGGTGCTGTGCCTACTCTCTCTATAAGCTTGGGGTAGGCTGCTCATTATTTCTACAAATTCACTCGTGTTTCAAGAACAAGAAACAAAACCAGACTTTGTAAATGCAGAGGCCTAAAGCAGCTGATCTACAAGACTGGAACTTCTTCGTTATTGCAGCAGTTGTTTTCTTTTTTTTTCTCCCTGGCCTCACTTCTGTTGATACTTTCTGTGTGAACTATGCTATAGAACAGCCTGTGATTCTGAGCAGGGCAAGTGCTGCTGCTGTACTGCAGCTGTGTGGGACCTGCTGGTGTGAGAACAGCTGTTGGCTTGAATTGCCAGCTGTGGCAGGTGATGAGTGAATAAGAGCAGTTGAAGGTGACATTACTGACTCCCCCGGGGCACTGCTGCGTGCAGCTTGTAGAATCACAGCTAATATTCATTTCAACAAGAGTTATCAGTCTGTGTCAGATTTTTCCTAACTAAACAGTTCAGCAGAAACACAAATGTTTGCCTGTGGCTCTGGAAGGGTCTGAGGGAAGGGTATAGAGAAGGCAGAGCCATATCCCTTCTTGGAGCTGCCCACTGGAAGGATGAGAGACAACGAGCAGGTCTGGGAACATGGAAAGTTGTGACTTAGCATAAGAATATTTTAACACGAGGGTCATCAAACACTGCAGTAGGGATCCAGGAGGTTTTGGCATCTCAGTCTTTAATGGCAGTCAGACATAAGCTGGACAGTGACCCGAGCATCCTGTGTTACTGGACCTGCCTTCAGCCCTGCTAAACCTACAGGACCCCAAGGTGAAGCTCTGGCAGAGAGCCGCTTGTCGAAGGTAGTGCCTCTGGAATTCCATCTGTGCCCTTAGATTATCCTGATCTGAGAACGTGTCTCTGTGTCTGCAGTGATATCTTACTGGTACATTTAGTGAGCTAAACCCAAATAGCTCTCTCCTTTTGTCTGCTGAAAGTGTAACAGCAGAAGATGTCATTGTGACTAAGTTATTCTGACTACACAAAAGGCTCACAGCCATTACACAGATAGGAAGTTGTAAAATGAGATAAAATGCAGTCTGGGTTAATTTGGTAACTGGTGATGCAGCATCCTTTTAGTATGATTTTTTTTTTTTCCAGTGGTTGTTCATTTCTCAGTGGCTTGAAATTCATTTCTTAAACATTAACACAAAGCAGAACAATCCTGCATATATGTAACTGCTTCACAATTCAAGTTGTTTTGGATATGTTTTAGTCATTTGTTTAGTACCATCAGCATGTGGGAGTTGTGCAGTTTAAATGAGTCCTTATTCTTTAGAGCTGTTGATGTAACTGCTATGAAATAACAAACCAATGCATGATGTGCAGGTTCTTTGGAACCTTATCTTTTAGGATTGCTAATAGGCTTCCATCAGCTGGTCATACAGAAGTGAAGGGGCTTCAAATGAAGGGCTGTATTTAGCTTAAGGAGTGTTTAACTGAGCTGTAGAGGAGTGTCCTTGGATAACTGTTGAGTGAGTGAAGAGAAATTGAAATGAGCTGCAAAGCATCCATTCCTGTACTGAAAATTGTCTGTTCTTTTCTTTAACAGTCTTTAATTCCATTAACTTCTGCTATTCTTTTTTTTTTAATTATCTTTGTGTTTTTGTAGCCTACATCCATGAGGGCCATTCGGGCTCGGTATGACCCCTATCTCCAGACAAGACATAGAGTGGAACAGGTACATTTTTACAGTGAAAGGGAAGCATGTTGTGTTTGGGATGAAAATGATGACAATGCTTTGAATTGCCCCAAATGGTGCATGGGGTGGGTTGTGATGAGCAGCACTTCTTCCAACTGGAAGCCAATTGCTAACAGTATACCCCAGCTGTCACTGGAGGTTGGGGAGGATTCAGATTAGATATCAGGAGGAAATCTGCCACAGAGAGAGCAGCGAGGCCCCAGCACTGCTGCCCAGAGATGTGTGGGTGCCCCATCCTTGCAGGTGCCCAAGATCAAGCTGGCTGCAGCTCTGGGCTGCCCAGGGCAGGCTGTTGGGACTGGATAGGCTTTAAGGTCCCTTCTAACCCAAGCCATTCTGTGGTTCTGTGACTCTGTGATGGTGGGGGCAGTATATTGGATGTGAATGAGCCAGATGGTGGGGCAGAGCACACAGTCACCAAGTACACAGACAACACAGAACTGAGGGCACCCAGCTGGGAATTAGCATGGTAAAAAAGGTCCTGGTGAACACCAGGCTGAAAGTGAGCAGTGCTGTGCCCTTGTGCAAAGAAGGCCAGCAGCCTTCTGGGCTGCATTGGAAGTGCTGCCAGCAGGACAAGGGAGGCATCCAGCCTCTCACCTCAGCGCTGCTGAGATCATGTTTGCAGGGCTGTGTCCAATTCTGGGCTCCCCAGGAGAAGGGCACGAGGCTCCCTCTGAGCAGGAAGTGCTCATGTGCTGTGTGGGTGGTGGAGCACTGGCACAGGGACCCAGAGAGGCTGTGCAATGTCTGTCCTTGGAGATCCTTGATGCCTGTCTGACCACAGTGCTAAACGAATTGCTGCTTTGAGCACAGAGGCTGGGCTGTGTGACCTTCACGGGTCTCTTTCAACTTCAACTTTTCCATTTTCTGTAAGTCTAAGTCAGCCTGGTGGGGCTGTAGGTGTCCCTGTGCATTGCAGGAGGGTTGGACCACATGACCTTTGAAGGTCCCTTCCAACTCAGACAGTTCTGTGGTTGATCCCCATGGAGGAATTACTTTCAGACCTCTTGGTTGTCTAACCGTTGTTGTTTCCACTAGATAACTAACAAGTTTTGAACCTCTCCTAAGGTGTCATCTGTTTTGAACAGCACTTGATTACTGATGGGAGACCGTATTACAACAATATTGGAGAGTTTTTATCCCACTTACTAGGTCTTGATCATTATTTACCTGTAGAATATATTTCTGAAAGTGCCTCCCAAAATGATTTTTTTACTTTTGTCTTCACTGGAGGATTGAAAGACCTGATTTTCAGTCCTGTGATTTTCAGTCCTGCTCCTGATTTGCTCTTTACCTCCAAATCATTGGAAAATTTGCTGTGGATTCGGTGTAGTCTCCTTTTTCTCCCACGAGCTTTCAAGGCCAATTCTACGTGGGGTGAAGCAGAAGTGAGGAAATTTCCTATGGCCATATTTAAGTCAGCTTCAAATTGGAACACTTATAAGTACACTGGCAAGCTGCTGTGCTCAAATTACTCTGCTTTGTCAAGAAAGTCTGTTGCATGGCACAGAGTCTGTATTGTGCAAGAAGAATTAACCCCTGGGTTTCTTGAAGGACTGAAAGAAGCCTTTACAAAAGTATTAATGGTTTATCATTGGTAGGGGATAGGACAGTTATTCAAACTGGTCGTTTTTCACTGGTTCTCTTGTAGCTGAAGCAGTTGGGTCACAGCGTGGATAAAGTGGAGTTCATTGTGATGGGTGGAACTTTCATGGCCTTGCCTGAAGACTACAGGGATTACTTCATCCGAAACCTTCACGACGCGCTGTCGGGTCACACCTCCAATAACGTAGCAGAGGCTGTCAAGTAAGGACTTTGGTTTTTGTGAACGTAATTATTGAAAAGTATTCTTGAGCTGCTGTAAGAGGATACAGAATACAAATATTTAGGTCTCATTTTTTGACAGGCAAGATGTATCCCAGTATATATTTAGGCACGGGATATTTATAGCTCAACTTGCAGCATTGCCGTGCGTCCTGCGCAGCACTGTGGTTTATCTGTTTTCTCAGGTAGCAAGTGCTAAGCTTTTTCTAATTTTCTGGCATTCCATCTGGACTTCAGCCTTTTTATGCCTCATCACCTTGATTTGGAGCTGTGACGAATCACATTGCCATGGGATTTATTGCCTTTCACTGGGAAGGGGAACTGATCCCGGCTTGGAGGGAGGCTGGACGTAAGGGATGACTCAGCCCAGAGAGCGTCACTGCTCCGGAGCTCTGCGCCCCTCACGCTCTCCAACGCAGTTACCCTTGCAGTGATTGAGTGACAGGGAGATGTTCTGCTCATTTTACAGTAGATGAAGTGAAAATCAGAGGCTGTTTCACAGACGCGTGCTTCGGTTCGTCAAATACACAACTTTCACTGCGTTTTGCAGGGCAGAACTGAGAATTGAAATGAGAAGGATGTGATGTTTTGGAGCTGTTAAAGCTAGGCGGTCGTCGCTGCTGACAGTCTGAGTTTGTTCGCTGCCTTGTTGGCATAACTCAGTGCAGTGGTTTTTCCTTGATACCACTGTCAGCTTCTGAAGCAATCGGTTTTAAAACTGGTTAGGACTAGCCTTTGTCTGGCCTCATGTCTGCCTTCATCTTTCAAAGCTGTAATTTCATTTGGTTTTCCTCTGGAGGGCAGCAAACGCTTCTGCTCTTTTATTTTTTTCATCATCATAGAATGGCCCGGGTTGCAAAGGCCCACAGTGCTCATCCAGTTCCAACCCCCTGCTGTGTGCAGGTCACCAACCAGCAGCCCAGGCTGCCCAGAGCCACATCCAGCCTGGCCTTGAATGCCTGCAGGGATGGGGCATCCACAGCCTCCTTGGGCAACCTGTTCCAGTGCCTCACCACCCTCTGGGGGAAAAACTTCCTCTATTTTTTCTTCCATTTTTAGTATCATTATTTTCTCATTCAGTGACCAGATGAAAAATGCTGCGCTGCTCTTTGCAAGAGGAGCAATCAAGGCCATAAAATCACTAACAGGTTGGGAAACAAACTGCATTCTCCCACTCTGATTGTGAGCAGCTCATTACAGGAGAGGGGAGGAGTTTGCAGACTGGCTGTTCAGTTTGGTGCCGTGCCTTTGTGTACATCAGGATGTGGTTATTCAGTGCTTTCTGCTGCAGGTGCCTTGCTAATATTACTGGAGATGAAATTGCTTTTGGGGTAGTCTGTCCTTTGCTTTGCAGATGACTGACGAAACTAATTACGACACAGGCTGTGTCACCAAGTAATTTTAGGTGCATATGAAAACAAAGCGACTCTGAAGTCGTTGTGCTGCCTTGCAAGTACACAGAGTGAGCAACGTGAGAAAGCCTGCCCTAACAATGTGGGTTTTCTTACTTTCCAGCAGATAAATAAAGCTATATGTATTTTTTTTAAACATAAAATTCATGTTAAATGCTCAGTAAATGGAAGTATGTGGGTGTTACTCAAGTTGCATTTCATAAGTATTCCAGAGGCACGAAAATCATGTTTGGGATGAATCAGACCTTTTTAAGCTTCTTACATACAGCTGTTGTACTGTGGCACCGCGGTGCTGTTTTGTGATGGTCAGTGGCACTTGGAATAAATAAATGCAACTTTACATGTTTCTCTTTGTATTTGAGGGTTCAGCCCTTCTCCTTGCAGCTTCCATTAATGGAAGCCATATTGGTGATATTTTTTGTTGGTATATTTGTCTGTAACCTGGGATCTGGTCTCTCACCCCTTCTTTTTAATGGGAGTATGGCAACCTTGACATTTTTCCTCTTCTTCAAAATACTTCTCTTCAGATTTTGTACAGTGATCTCCTGCATTGGAAAAAGACCTTCAGCCAGGTTGGTTCTTCTAGAAGCATTTTTAATCCTGACCTTTGATCAAACCATCATCTACCTATAAAGGCTCCTGTGCCCCTAGCTGCAAACTGTTTTCCCTTCAATCCACTCATTTCTTGACTTTGTCCTAAACTCGTGGTCTGGTTCCACATCAAATGCTGTCTTTCCAGTGACCGTGGTAAGCTGACCTTTACTGAGTTGTGCAGCATCAAAGTGCTCATCCTCTTGACGTAATTTTGAGCTTTTTTTCATAGAATACTTTGTCTTCACCACCCTACTGCAGTGTGCAGTCCCAGGTAATCAGATAAAAGGGATGTGACCCCATGTGGTTTCAGCACTGACTGCAGCCTGCCTGGAGGTATCTTCTGCTCCTCAAAGCCAGCACTGCGTGTCTGACTGAAGAAATAAGTCCTCAGATTGCATTGGCCCTTGGACTTCTGCAAATGATCTCAGCTGGCTCCTGGCTTGCAGATCTGGAGTCTTGCAGTCAGTCAGGCCACGTGGTAAGCCCCACAGCTGGAAAGCCAGCAATGCACACAGGGAGTGAGCTGTCACAGGGCGGTGAGGCTGCAGCCAGCTGCTGTGGGATAAATAAACCTCCAACTCTGAGGGCAGAAATCAGAACCTTCATGGAGTGGCTCAGAACAGTAAGCAAGATTGCTGCTTTAAACTGTTTATGGGTAGACTGGGGCAACTAACTTGGGAGATGTGAAGAACTCCCTTCACCTCTGTGTTTATAAAGCAGTAGAAAGATCTTTTTTGTTCATAAATGGGCCTGAAGTGAGCTTAGGTTTTTCTTTTCTTTTTTCTTTTTGTAATGGATGAGCACAGAAGCAATCTTATTTACGTACAAGAACTGGTCAACCAAAAATGTAATTTCTGAAAGATAAACAGAGAATCTGTGAGGCTTTCGGAGAGAATCTGTTCCAAGAGGAGGAAGGAAACAAATTCCTTGAGAAAGCGTTGCTGATATTTCTGCAGTACCTTCCCATTGAGGCAATGAACACTTTCTAGACTATTCAGACAGAAGTCTTTACTCCAGATGCTGTGGTGTGCTTCAGGAGCAAGCTGGCCACGGGATGAGGAGAGACTATATCTGCCTTTGCTCTTTGGTGAGGACAATGAAAACATGAACCATGAAGGTGTAAAATCCACATGCAAATGGAAATAACTTCTCCCCAGCATTTTGCTCCTCTCACCTGACCTGTGAGTCATTAGAGGTGCTGGGCATATTTAACTGCAACTGTGACTCACCACTTAACCCTGGGGGCTGAGCACCTCTTCTCTGAGCCAGGATCTGACTTTTAATTAGTGATTGGGACTGCAGGAGGACTCAGAAAGGTCCATCTGGGCTGCGCTCCCATGCAGCGCCTTGCACTGCAGCTTTAAGCCTGGCTTCTCTCAGTGTATCTAAAATGCACAGGAAGTATTTGTCAAATGCTGGTTTTAACAAGCATCCTGTTTTTTCCTGATATTTCATCTCCTTGTAAGTCATGTTCCTAGAGGCAAGGTAAGAAGGAATAAAACTGCTGGAGCCTCTCTGCAACATGAGCATCTTGTATACCTGGTATTTATGTAATGGTATTTGGGTATACGACAGGCTTAAGAACTGTTTCCATAGCAGGTCCATTAACCAAGACTCATTTTCCACGTGAATCAGCCACTGACACCCAGAACAGAGCACAGCTGGCTGTGTTGGGTTCCTTGTGGAACAGCTGCAGCTTCTGATGTTGGCCAACACTGTAAGTGCCTCTCTGCTTGGGTTCGTCATGCATTGCTGTTGTCTCTTGGAAAAGACCCAGTGGGTCTTAGTGCTTCTATGATTTGTGTTTGCACCCTCAGCTGGGCTGGGGAGCAAGCAGCAGCGCTTCCCTTTATCACAACTGTTTTCACTGTGTCCCTGGAGATCTCCTGTAGGCATCCTAACATTCACACTGATCTGGCAGGCTGGAAGCAGATGGATTCAGCTACTTGAGGGCCTTCTCTGAAAGAGAGGATGCAAATTTTAAATAACTGCTCTTTGAGGCTGGCTTACATCTCCAGTTTTAAGACCCGTTAGCCTGTCTGAGGAGAAAAAAACTTCAAACACTGGTGGTTGCAGCAGCACTTGTTTGCCCAGGGATGTGGTGGAATCACCATCCCTGGAGGTGTTTGAGAACCACGGAGATGTGGCACTGAGGGATGTGGGCAGTGGGCATGGTGGGGGTGGGCTGGGTGATCTTAGGGTTGTTTTCCAACTTCAGTGACTCGAGGTTCTTTGTTTGGTTTGATATGTGGTGCTCCTGATGCTTTCTAAAACCCATCTGGAAGCTTGAGAACCTATGAAAAATAGGTTTGGTTACGTTATTAGGTAATGTGCTTTCTTGAAAGATCCATATATTAAAGTCAAAGAACAGTAGAATGGTTTGGGTTGGAAGGGATCTTAAAGATCATCCAGTTCATGTATCAGTAATCATAATAGAAGCTGCAATTTCTCTGCAAGAAATGATGATCGTGCAAGCTGACTGCCTCTGAGCAATTCCTAATCTTGCTTTACAATAGCAAAGAATAAACCCATCTTTAAAAGGTCACTGTTGTCGAAGTTGAGGTCTGCTTTAAATTTCCCGTTCTTAAGGCTTGAGGAGTTTTGTGAGATGCAGGTTTCTGCAGAACGTTGCTATAGTTTTAGCAAGGTTGAACTCATCTCCTCTTGGTTGCCTCTTAGGGCACAGTAGGGCTGTGTGGGGTAACATGTGAATATGTTGTGCCTATGCTGCTCACCTTGTGTGCATTTCTCTCTTCCCTCTGTAAGAAACTCTGGTTCACCACAAATCTTAAGGAAGGAGTTTTAAGCACGCATTCCTTCCCTTGGGATTAGCAGTGGCTAAGGAGTACCTACAGCCTAGGTGGCTCAACAGGGCATATGGTGCTTGTTATACTGATGTATCTGAATTGTGCTTTCTGGGTATTAACTGGGACTCCAGCAACGATGACTGAGGGCTTTGATTCACGAGCCCTGGCGACTGATGCTGGAGTGACCCTGGAAGTCAGTGTTCTCCTTTATCTACCTCCACCCTCTGCTTGAGGTGCCTGCTTCCAAAGCACTTCTCCACCCATCAGCTGGCAGAGCTCACCCAGTGCCAGATGGATGGAGCTGCAAATTGTCCTGCTGCAAATTGCCCAAATTGGATAGTCAGCTCTCACCTCTTCATTCACTGTAATGAGTAGGTGCTGTGACAGGTAAGCTCTTGCAGCTCCGGCACAGACTGCTTTAACTGCTGGTTTAAGCCCTGTTGTATCTGGAATTTGGGCAACTGGGATGTGGGGATACTTTGCCTGCTCTGCAGTTCCCCTTGTGCAGGCAGCAGCTCCTGACAGAGCAGGGAGCAGATAGCAGGAGGCAGCAACAAATAGCTGTGGCTGTATCCATCAGGGCTCGTCTGTCACATCCCTCCCTTTGCTGTGCCAGGCAGGAGATAACTGGCTGCTGGTTTGGTGCCAGATCATTTACAGCAGAGATTCTGCCCAAATTTCCTTTCATTCCCGGAGATTTGGAGGCTGGTTCCTAATGTTTTAGAGAGGTAGGCGGATTTTCTTTGTTTCCAGCTTTTGAAGCAACCCTCCCATGGTGCAAAAGCTGTTAAAACCTGCTTTTTATGGAGAGTATCTACCCCTAAATGCCTTCAGGATGGCTTATATTTTACTGGCAGAATTTGAGGTGCGCCCCAAAGTTAATTGACATTAATAGGTTCTCTCTTACTTCGGCATTGCTTATTTCCTACTGCGAGACCCCACTTCTAGCTGCAGAGGTGTGATTTGGAAGATGCAGGAGTGAAAGTCCTTCCATCAGATTGCATCCTGATCTTGCTACGAGTAGCTGTTTATCTTTTTCCTCCCGTCGCTATGGAAAGTGATTGCCTCTCCTGTTATCTGTCCTGTTCACTATTTCCGCAGCATTTTTTTTCCAGTGTTAAATACTCAGGTTTGTGCTTGAACACTGTCTGGGAACTGCAGGTGGAAGGATCCATCCCCACATGTTTATTCCTAATAGACACCAGAGCTACACCAAATTCAGCCCTTTTTTAACCTGTGTTTCTTCTGTGTCAGTGGAAAGGACAGTGGCCGCAGCGGTCATGACATTGTCAAAGCTAAATAATGAATTTCAGTATGCTTTTTTTTTTTTTTTTTTGTCCATTTTCAGCAAATTACTGCTGAACACCTGCCAAAGGGAATACTTCTCTCCTTTTTGCTGCTTCGCTGCTGCGCGTGTGTAATTTGGCAAGCAGAACAAGTTCTCCGTCAACCCACACTAAAATGTTAATGGCAGGATGGGATCTGAGCAGTCAGGTGGGATTGGGAGCTGGGAATGGAGGCGATTCATGGCATGGTCACCTGTATGAATGTAATTTGAACTGTTAATTATACAGTTCTGGTTCATATCTTGCTGCTGGTCCAGAGGTAATGGCACAAAGAGAAGATGCATCGTGTGCTACATCAGCTTTCTACCTTAATCTTCTTGGGTGTCTCTGGCACAGTAAGCATCACACCTTCCTGGGCATCACAGAAGGAATCACCCCTCTGCAGGAGGTTGTGCTGCCTGGATGTGGTGTGGAAGCAGTCCCTGATGGGTGTCCCGGGGACCTCTTGTGTGACCTGTGCTGCCTCTTCTCCTGTTAGCAGAGATTGCTTTCCGATCCAAATTAAAATGTGCTGGTAAAACTGAGCTGCTGTTTATCATTCCCTCTGCAGTGCTGTGCTTGCCTCATTGGTGTTGTGAGCTGAGATCCACTGCCTTTCAACAGCACGAAACTAGTTTCAAAGAAAAGTCATTTTCTAGTAATACGATGATGCAGTATGCATGCAAAAAGTGGCAGGTTTGATCTTCAGTTTCATAGGAAGATGTCATGAAGTGGTTTTCCTTTGACTATTTAGCAGCACAGTGCTATGCAGAGCATGGCTTGTTTGCTTTTGAAAACCTCCTGGAATGTGATGCAGTTAATCATAGAACCATTCAGGTTGGAAAAGACCTCTGAGATTCCCAATCCAACCCCAGCCCACCCCACCGTGCCCACTGCCCACATCCCTCAGTGCCACATCCCCACCAGATGTTCCAGAGGTGTTCCAGAACCTCCAGGTGACCCCACCACCCTGTGCAGCTGTGCCACTGCATCACTGCTCTTTATGAAAAGAAACGTTTCCTCATATTCCACCTTTTCTTCACCTCCTCCTGTCCCAAACAGCTTGTCTAACACAGGTGCTCCATTCACTAGCTTCACTTTGCTTGTTGTCCCTTTCTCCTTGTTTTATGTGCTCTCTGCACTGTGTTTATCTTGGTGTGATCCAGGTGTGCCCTTTGCAGGGAGGAGGAGCAGTGGTAGGAAGCTAGAAACTGAATTACTTTTCCAAAGCAGGGTGGAAAATTGCTCATTAAAGATCTGTAGCTGTTGGTTAGAGCTGTGACAGGTGACAAATGGAGCCCAGGAAATAACTCTTGGAGTCTGCTGCAACAAGTGTTGTCTTGAACACGTTGTTGAGAAAAGAAAAGTATGTTTATTTTTTGTAGCACCTTTTGGAGAGCGATCCTATTGCTGCTTTATAGGTGGGGGAGTTAGTTTGGCAAGAGAAGATTAGCTAAACCGCAGCTTTTTGCTGGCAGTTTTGGCTGATGACTGCTTTTTATTAGCTCTGTTTATAATTTTATTGCTCCGATTCCTGTGTTTCCTCAAAGCAGCAATCAAGCTGTTTTCCTTCCTCGAGCTCAGCTTTTGTCAGAATGTCAGGCGGGGGCGAGCCGAGCCGTGTGTGTCGGGTTGGGTGCAGGAGCTACAAAAGGAGGTCTGCGCTGGACGCTGCCTTTGTGCGGCTCTTAGGGCATTTAGTTGTCAGAACTGCGTGCAGCACAGTGGCAGAAGTGCTGATGTTCCTCAATAAGAGCAAGGAAGTGGTTGTTACTAAGAATATGCAACTTTCCTTAGGCCACGGTGAGTCAATATCAGGGCTGAAATTGGAACGGGATTTTTTTTAATACGCGTGAGTCTCACCCAGTGCAATCTTTCTCATCAACTGTAGCAAGCAAAGCTTCGACTTCAGTTTAGATTTAATAAAAGAGAATGTCACATCACTCCCTTCATAATTTTAGATCTAAGCGTTTTTCTCCCCGGCCCCTTTTTAGCCCGTGTCTATAACTGCATATTGACTATTCTGCGGTAAACTGTCTATATAATTATGACTTGATCGTTGTTCATATTGATTTGGTAACAGGCATTTAAATTGTTGTTCTTTCAAGTTTCCCTGAACTAAATTGCGCAGCAAAGATGTGAGAAATCAAGAGCCAATCGTGGGCACCTTCCGATGCGGGTTTGCTAACAGTCTTTGGCTGTATGGAGGAGGCTGACGAGCTGCCAGTGTCTCGGTGTCACTGCGGTGACATCGGCTGTTGCTCGTGGGATGTGATGTCTGCTTCTGTGTGCTTGGATGAGAGGAGAAAGAGACCTAGAGTAAAACATGTCCTGTGGGAACAGCAGGTATCGATTGCCTGGTAGAGGTGGAATTTAACTAAAGGTCAAATGAAATTGTATTGGAATTCACATAAGGGACAGTTAAAGTGGGGCTAAAAAGCCACTTCTATTTGGATTATATGAAAGATACCGGAAAGACAAAAAAAGACCAAGATGAAGTATTAACCAAATGCAGCCAACAGCTACACCTTCTGCTTTTCTCCCTCTGTGTGGATCAAGGCTGCCGTGCTGCAAAGGGCTGATGCTTAAAACAAAGAGTGAGATTCTGTAACCTGCAGCCTGGCCCTGCAGGTGTTCAAGACCAGGTTGGATGGGGCCCTGGGCGGCCTGGGCTGCTATGAAATGTGGAGGTTGGTGGCCCTGCATGTGGCAGGAGGTTGGAGCTTCATGATCCTTGAGGTCCCTTCCAACCCAACCATTCTGTGATTCTGTATTTAGGGTTTATCCTGTGTTACTGGACAGAATTTCCCAAATTGTTCATAAGAAATGCATTTGGTTCTTTCTAAAACTTGATATCTTGAAGCATATCCAATTTTCTTGCAGTGTACAGAATGTGCTTTTTTTTTTTTCCAAGCTTTGCTTCCGTGTCACAAATTGGCAAGTGGTTTTGAAAATAATGCTGTTTAGAGTTGGTGACTCTCACGTGTGGGCTTTTTTCCCCCACTTCTGAAGACATCTACATGGTTTGGGTACCCTGGGAAGGTATGTGGTCACTGTTTTCTTTTTCAAGTGCTGAAATTCAAAGCTATTTTCATTCTTCAAATAGAAGAGCTCTAGTGTTTGGCACAGGAAGTCTTACCTTGTAGGAAGCTCAGGTCTTCATAATGCCTTCAAGCTTCTGGTCATCTTAATCACTTATAGAACCATTAAGGTTGGAAAAGACCTCTGAGATCACCGAGTCCTACCCCAACCCATCCCCACCAATGACCACGTCCCTCAGTGCCACATCCCCACAGTTCCTGAACACCTCCATGGATGGTGATCCCACCACCTCCCTGGACAGCTGTGCCACTGCAGCACTGCTCTTTCAGAGCAGAAATATTTCCTAATATCCAACCTGAACCTCCCTTGGCACAACTTGAGGCCTTCACCTCTTGTCTTATCGCTGTTACCTGCAAGAAGGGGCAGCAAGAAGGATGCAAAAGAAGGATGCAAGAAGGATGTGGAAAGTTTGTAGAAGCATCCTGGGAACAAGGATAGCAATTTTACAATAGCTGGTTGACTGCACAGGTAGCTCACCTGTATTGTGATCCACATATGGTTCATAGAACTGGCTGTCTTGGCTGCAGGAAACCCAGGCTGGAGCACTCAGTGTGGCGTGTTGTGCTTAGCTGCATCATCCATACATGTGATGGATGTGGTGTGGGATTTGTACTGTTTTTATCTAACATTCATATATTAGTCTGAAATGTAAAGTATTTGGCTTATGATGAAGGTTGGATGGGGTTGGCAACCCTATCCATGGCACAGGGTTGGAACTGCATGGGCTGTTTGAAATGTGCCAGCGTTTCAATGGAACTTCTAGGTTGTAGTGCTTGTCTTTGAAGTGTTTGATAAATATGTGAGAGTTCATGTGGATTTCCCAAATTGAGGTTTTTCACTGAAGCCTCCTGAAGATTTGGGGTGAGATTAAAGGTCTTGCATGCAATTAATGATCATAAGAAGTTGAAAGGGAATAAGTCATCATTTTTTACGACAGAAGAAAGTCATTAGTTGGTGTCCCAGAAGAATCTGTGCATGCACCTGCTGGAGACAGGCTTAAATAATCTGAAAAAGGTTGATGCCAGAATTCACTGTGATGCTGGATTCTCTGCAGCGGCAGACAACAACAAGCTGCCTGCAGGGAGTTGTAGGAGGCCTTCTCCATGCTGACTGGGTGGGTGGTGAGGGGACAGGTGAGAATCTGCAGATGAAGAACAGTGTGCGTAAGGGTTCTTGTTTTCCTGCAGGACAATGAGCTTCACAGAATCACAGAATCACCTGGGTTGGAAGGGACCTCAAGGATCACGTAGTTCCAACCCCCCTGCCTAGCAGGGCCACCAAACATACACATTTAGATCAGGTTGCCCAGGACCCCGTCCAACCTGGCCTTGAACACGTCCAACGATGGGGCATCCACAACCTCCCTGGGCAGCCCGTTCCAGGGCCCAACCACTCTCCTTGTAAAGAACTTCTCCCTAACATCCAACCTAAATCTTCCCTCCTTCAACTTGGATCCATTTCCCCTAGTCCTGCTATTGTCAGCCCTTTTGAAGAGTTGACTCCCCTCCTGGGTGTAGGTTCCCTTCAGGTATTGATAGGCTGCAATGAGGTCGCCCCGCAGCCTTCTCTTCTCCAGGCTGAACAAGCCCAACTCCCTCAGCCTGTCCTCATAGGGGAGGTGCTCCAGCCCCCGATCATCTTAGTCGCCCTCCTCTGGACCCTTTCCAAAATCTGCATGTCTTTCTTGTACTGAGGGCTCCACACCTGGACACAGTACTCCAGATGGGGCCTCACAAGAGCCGAGTAGAGAGGGACAATCACCTCCCTGTCCCTGCTGACCACCCCTCTCCTGATGGAGCCCAGGATCCCATTTGCCTTTCGAGCTGCCAGAGCGCACTGCTGGCTCATGTTAAGTCTCTTGTCCATCAGGACCCCCAGGTCCTTCTCTGCCGAGCTGCTCTCAAGAACCACTCCTCCCAGCCTGTACAGGTGCCTGGGGTTCTTCCGGCCCAAATGCAAAACCTTGCACTTTCTTCTTCAAGTTGGCCAAAGCTACCCAGGAGCCCAGGTAACCATGAGAAGCACAGGCATGTGATTCAGTATTACTTGGAAGACCAGCTCAGTGCAAGGAATTGTAATAAAGAGAATTGGGAGAGCGGAGTGGGAAATATTGTGATGCTTCTGCATTGTTCAGCAATGTCTCCTTGAACTTCAGCAGGTGTCAGTTTGAACTATGCTTGGTTCTGCTTTTTAACGTTTAGGCAGGGGGAAGGAAAATGATACTGTACAACTGGGAGGAAATAGCAGAGAGTAGTGATGTAATAGAGGATCTGTAAAGTCTTGCCTGTCGTGGAGGTCAGGTGGTTATTGATCATCTCCTACAGCTCAAGGACTGGGACCCTCAGATGAAAGGGGGATTCAGGATGAAGGGGCCACTTCTGCATTGGATTGCACAGCTGGGCTGTGGGGAGTGACCGAACACATCTGTGGGAAAAAAACTCTGTGCAGAGCTGCCAAGTGCTAATGATACCTACTACTACAGACATCCCTGCAGAGAAAATCAGAGGTGTTGTAGGAAAGCACCACTACAGCTTTTCCTGCTTGTGCTGCAACCAGCCATCCTTGGATGGAGAGCTGGGCATAGCCAAGCTTTGGACTTGCCCAATGCACGGTGTTAGTGGGGCTCCTTGCTCCCCGTCTAGAGCAGGTCAGTGTGTTAGTGGTGTTTCAGCTGCTGTCTGAAGGAGGCTCTGTGGTTTGTGTCTCCATTGGCTGCAGTGCCAGGAGGCTGGCACTCATCCTACAGCCTGTGTTCTGTGAGAAGCATGAAGAGTTCAGCCTCCAGTGCTGCCACTTGGCTCTGCTCACCCAGACAGGTTTGAGAGGGGCAGAAAGCTAGCAGAAGGGAGGAGGAGATAAGCACTCTCCTTCCCATTTAAGGCTTATTTCTAGGATGTTTTTTTCCATCAAACCTTTAGCTTTGACAGAGAGGGAAAACAGAGGTTGTAACTTGGCTCTGGGTAGAGCCATGCATATGCAATTTTTTTTGTTTGAAATATATCACTCTAGCATATCCTTATTCATCCTGGTGCTTTCAGTTACAGCTTTTTTAATACTGCTAATTTGTAGCTGGCAAGAACGTGATCTGTATTGCTGTCGCCTTGAACTTGATGGATGGGAGCTCACAACATCAGGCACTGATGTCAGAGGTCCTGTCAGGGTTCCTGCTCACAGCCTTTTTTATTTTTACCTCCTGAGCTAAGAAAAGTCTTTCAGGCCCTCTCACATGCCCTTTGGGAACAGGCAGTGATTATGGTGTTGGAAATAATCTTGCATGAGCCCCGTCACGCATTTCTCCTTCACCCACAGTGAAGGGTCTTTGAAAGCTGTGAGTGATGCAGAAATAAACCCTGTAATGACCACCATCTCCTCCATACCAGCATTGGTACCACTTTGTTACAGATAGGTGTTGAAGCAGGAGGGAGCAAAACTGCCTATGAGTTATGTGTTAGTGGCATTTAGGGGAGAGAAAAAGAGACAAATATTATTCTAGCAGATATAAATACTGTTACATAATCAAAATTGGGAAGTTATATTTCAGTCCATAAAATAAATTATTTTAGGTAACTAAGTTTTTCAGGCTGTGAGAACTGAACCTTGTGGAACTGATGCTGTTAAGAAACCACAGCAGAATGTCATACTCCTGGTAGTGGTGATAAAGGAAACTCTGAAATGCTGTAATAAAAAGTGAGCTCTATGAGGCCAAATAACTGGAGTTTGAACGCTCTGAAATGTCTGCTGTGGGCAATCATCAAAAATGCAACTTCTGAAAGATGTCTGGTGAGTAAGCTGCCACCTCTTTTGTTTACTAGCAGGAAATTGTAGACGCTGAATTAATTACTCTAGCTCTGTTTCAGAGATTGGCATAGTAATAGAATCATAGAATCACAGAATGGCCTGGGTTGCAAAGGCCCACAGTGCTCATCCAGTTCCAACCCCCTGCTGTGTGCAGGTCACCAACCAGCAGCCCAGGCTGCCCAGAGCCACATCCAGCCTGGCCTTGAATGCCTGCAGGGATGGGGCATCCACAGCCTCCTTGGGCAACCTGTGCCAGTGCCTCACCACCCTCTGGGGGAAAAACTTCCTCCTCATATCCAACCTAAACCTCCCCTGTCTCAGTTAATACCGTTCCCCCTTGTCCTATCACTATCCATCCTCATAAATCAAGCAGAGCTATTACAGATCAAGAAAAAGGAGGTAATTAGAGAGCAGGTAAGCACGTGGTGTGTTGGGTACTTGTGTGTTTTATCAGCAGTTTGCTCTTCAGAAGCCATCAGTGTCACTTCTTTTGTCTAAACTCCATCTGTATAAATGCCATTGCCTGTCTGGAGCACCTGCTGTGCAGGGTTCCTCTGGGCAGTGCTTCTTATAGTCAAAGGCAGTGTTGGGGCTGGGATATGGAGTATGGAGCACCATCTTTTGTGGAGGCTGCTGCTGCTGAGTGATTCGCTAACAATGCTGCTGATCAAATGGTATGAGCAGCATCATTATCTACTCCATCTTCATCTTCAGTCTGTATTTCTTTGACTTTCGAGGTCACACTGAAGTAATCTGGCAGGAGGTTGTTGGACTGGATGAGTTTTTCTACATCCTTCCCTTACTTCCATGCAGACAGGTACACCTAAAACCTCCTTGCTCTTGGTGATTGGTTCCCTTTGGTGCTGCCCTTTAACTGTTTCTGCAGTTTCTTGTACTTCTGCTTTTGCCTCTCTGCGTACCTCCTTTTATGTACCTTCCTACTTTGAAACTTATAAAGCAAAGAAGTGGTTTAAAGGCGTGTGATTACCACGCTGTGCATGCAGCGTGTTGAGCTGCTTGCTTGATTCTTACAGTTTTTCTTTCCTGGGCTCTCTGGGACGAGGTGAATCTTTCTGTGCTGTATGGCACCCTGCCACTGGTGCCAGCCAGGGAGTTCGGATGCTGCCGTAGTGTGGACTTGTAAGTAATTGATTCTTTGATGTTCGGGTCTCATAGCTGATGAGGCTTTTGTCTCCAGACCAAAGTTTAATTGAGGGAGAGCAGAGGCTTTGTTAAATGAGTTGTTTTATGCCAGAGCTGTGCCGTCTGTTTTTTCTCTAAATGAGAAAGTACCTGCAACCCTATGTCAAACTGCTGCGTCTGGTGGAGAGGTGGGTACTTTCTGATCTAAAATCCCTGCTTATTTAAGAGGCAGATTCTGATTTGAAGCTCTATTTTATGTGCCAGCTTTGTCTGAAAATACACTCAATTATTCTCTAATGATTAAAATGAATAATCTCTCCTGCACTTCATCTTGATTCAGACAGTTCTCTAATCACACTGAAAACTCACTTAACTCCAGCTATGTCTGTGCTAATCTGAAAGTTTATCTGGATCTCATTCCCTTCATTTGTATGGCATCTATTTTATTTGCACAATTCAGCACTATGGTTGGTCTGTTATTAAAATTGCCCCCCTGTAATCTTGTGCTGTCTTGATTTCTGATTGTTCTTGCAGTGTGACAGATTTTCAGTTCTTACTTGGGATTGTTCAGCATTGCACAGGTAGCAAATAAGACTGTTCCATGGAAGAAGTACTGTGAGGTGTTTGCTGGTTGTGAGGTTAAAACTCCATTGCACCCTCAGATTCTGGAAGAAATCCACATCACTAATCATAGAATCACAGAATCACAGAATGGCCTGGGTTGCAAAGGAGCACAATGCTCATCCAGCTCCAACCCCCTGCTGTGTGCAGGTCACCAACCAGCAGCCCAGGCTGCCCAGAGCCACATCCAGCCTGGCCTTGAATGCCTGCAGGGATGGGGCATCCACAGCCTCCTTGGGCAACCTGTGCCAGTGCCTCACCACCCTCGGGGGGAAAAACTTCCTCCTAATCTCCAACCTAAACCTCCCCTGTCTCAGTTTAAAACCATTCCCCTTGTCCTATCACCATCCACCCTCACAAACAGCCGTTCCCCCTCCTGTTTCTGTGCTCCCTTCAAGTACTGGAAGGCCACACTGAGGTCTTGGAGCCTTCTCTTCTCCAAGCTAAACAGTCCCAGTTCCCTCAACCTTTTCTCCCTTTCCTGCCACCAGAGTGAACCTGCAAACCTTGTGGACTTGTGTGTATGAGACCATCCTGAGGGGTTGGAGTTCAATTTGCTGAGTTCATCTAAGTTTTTAGGTCTTTCCTTGTATCTCTTCTTTTGGTCTTTGTTGATGATGGCTTTGCTCTCCTTGGCCATTATCAAGGTCATCTTGAGCTCTCGTGACTGAGTATCCTGAAGTCACTCTTTTTGGAGCTGTAGATATCAGCTTTTCAGCCTCTCTGCCTAGTTGGATAGCATCTGTTCCCTATTAATATGCTCTTTGGCTATCATGCCATTCCTGCAGGATATGTGGCTAGATGTCTGTTGTTTTTAAAGATTAGGCAAAAGCAAATCCATCATCTCTATTATCATGATAAGTTACTGTATGCTGTTAGTGAGCTTACGTGGCTTTTTGGAACGTTAAAGTGTAATATCCCTAAACTTCTCCAAGAGATTTGGCTTGGTGCAGTGAGATATCTTCACATTAAGGAAGAGAAGACAACAACATGTCACTGATTGCATTGGTTTTCAAAACAGGCATAGCAGAAAATTATTCTCATTGACCTGAATGATTTCTAATAGGATTCTGTTGTTTTTGCCTCTGGGCCTTGTGTTTAATACTTGTGTTAAAATAGTAATTTCTGAGGGTTGGCAGATGCTATCAATATTGGAGATGGGCAAAT
The DNA here is from genome assembly GCF_951394365.1 of Tetrao urogallus. Classification (NCBI taxonomy): domain Eukaryota; kingdom Metazoa; phylum Chordata; class Aves; order Galliformes; family Phasianidae; genus Tetrao; species Tetrao urogallus. The sequence goes on along the minus strand of NC_136814.1, from coordinate 104,568,991 downwards.
AAGGGATAAATCTGTATCCTATAGTAAGTTGTATATGAGCAAACCAGCTACTTTATTATGGGAAAATGTAAAGCTGTTTTTCTAGGAATGGTGCAGGGTTCTATTCTGAGAAGCAGCGAAATATCTAGAAAAGACTTTGGAGTTAAGTCACATTATCATGAGCTTTCTGTATGATTCAGCAGCCAAATTACCCTTGACTGTATAAATAGTGGAAAATTGGATAGGAATAGGCAAATTATATTCCATCTGGATTTAGTACTGGTGTGTCTGCAAAGTTCTCCGGCTGTTTTTGATATCAGAGGCAACAGAAATGCTTAAAAACTGGAGAGAGTGCTGAGAGAAGGCATGAAAATGATGCAGAGATCAGAATAGATGCTCTTAATTGAATGATATACAGAGCTCCTTGAATCCAACCTGACGCCCTGGTACCTGCTACAAGAGCAATACAGTTGAGCACAATTAATTTAGTAGATTTCTGGAATGCATTACGGTGATATGTTGAAATAGACCTTGCACGAGCCAACTGGGAGAGCTGCTCTCCTGGATCTGCTGCTCTGGGAGAGCTGAGGGACAACTTTCAGGTTCAGGTTGGATAGTAGGAAACATTTCTCAGAAAGAGTGGTGTTGCTCTGGCACAGGTTGGTTTTAAATAGTATTTCCTGCCCCTTTCAGGTCTCTGAGCTCCCTTTTATGGCTCACCTTTGGCCCTTTCTATAAAAGCCTGGTATTCAATGTACTTAGTATTAAATTTCCAACAGAAAACAGTTGCTCATTTTGCAAAGGGAAAAACATGCTGAATATCCAAATGAGCGTTTAAAGTTCAAAAGTCACAAAGAGGGAGAACAAAAGTCAAATTTATTTTTCCCTGTTTGAGAAATGATAAAAATGTGTTGCCAGAACTGCCTTCGGGTGCTTGACTGTCACATGTTTCTCTCTGTTTACTATTTAGCTGAAGGGAATCTGTGGTCTTCATTACATATTGTCCACTCGAGTCAGGCTTTTATGCTAGTAAAATAAAGTATTAGACTGCACTCTTTCTGCTTACCAGCGTTGTTCTGTAAAGCCTTAGAGGCATTAAACCTAAAGCCAGTGCTTGGCTGGGATCAGCTCTGTCTTTGCAGGCATGTCCTGGTTAATGTTTTGATCCCATGCAAGGAAGCTGCTGGGTCCCCAGGAGGTGCAGGGAGAACTGGAGCACATGTGGCTCAAGCTGGGAATGTTTGCTACCGAGAGAGGATATGCTATGCAGATGTTCATTACTTTCCTCAATCACAGAATCATTCAGATTGGAAAAGACCTCTAAGATCACCAAGTCCAACCCCAACCCACCCCCCTGTGTCCATCAGTGCCACATCCCCCCAGGTCATGTGTTGCTTTTCTAATCCCAGGTAAGACCCACTTGTTGCAGCATAGACAAGACAGCTTTTGCAGCCGTGGCACCAGGCTTTCATCCTGCTGGTGCTCTTAGTAGATGCTATAGTTTGGGGTCTGTTGGTGTACGTTAGATTCAGCGTTTTATGACTGTCATAAATTTGCTCCAGGGGGGGAAATATAATTACTTTTGCCTCCCCTCTGCATTTCTAGCTATGATCACAGGTGCTTAGTACGACACATTTCATCTGGTGTAATGGGTGAGTTATCTGGTGACCTTTTCTTTCCCAAGTTTTAGATAAACTTGTCTTTTTTTTTTTTTTTTTTTAATTATTTGGAAACAAAATGTCTTTCAAAGTATTTTTTGGTCTGCTGTTAATGAATCACACTTTGGCAATGTTTTCCCTGACATGATAAACAGTGTTCTGGTAGTCTGTCAGATTAGTGAGCCACAAACTCTGAAATGTTTTCTGCCTTTTTTGAGCTGCCAATGTTGACAGCCATTATAGTCTACCCCCCAAATATCTTAGACTTTATCAGTCTGAATGGAATTAATATTTTTGCTTTGGGATCTGAATCTACCTGTTTTTTATTGTGGTTTTTTTTTGTTTTGTTTTGTTTTGTTTTTCTTCTTGTGATTTTTCTGTTATCATATTGAACCTCCGTCATGCTGAAAGCTAAACTCTGGAGCTTTCCAGCCATCCAGAGCCAGCAATCAGTTGATGAATCCTTGTGAAATACCTCATAACGGCCTGAAGCCAGTCATCCTTGTGATTTTGGTGCACAGCATTCTTTTGGGTATCAGCATAACATCTCTCTTACTCAAGAAGTCCTCAGTGACATTTAATGTGAATACTGAGATCATCATTTGGGACCGTTAAGGAGGCCAGTATGCTTCTCAGAGAGTCACTGTTAATCCTGCCCACATCAGGTTTGGGACTTATCCAGGTTATGCCTGCAGTTCCAGATGGCTTCAAAAGAATCACAGAATCACAGAAAGGTTGGGTTGGGAGGGACCTCAAGGATCACGAAGCTCCAACCCCCTGCCACACGCAGGACCACCAACCTCCACGTTTCATAGCAGCCCAGGCTGCCCAGGGCCCCATCCAACCTGGCCTTGAACACCTCCAGGGATGGACGGGGCATCACAGCCTCTCTGGGCAGCTGTTCAGCACCTCACCGCTCTCTCTGTAAAGAACTTCCCCCTGACATCCTACCTGAATCTTCCCTCCCTCAACCTAAAATCATTTCTCCTTGTCCTGCTGTTATCTACCCTCGTAAAGAGTTGACTCCCCTCCTGTTTGTCAGCTCCCTTTAGGTACTGAAAGGCTGCTTTGAGGTCACCCCGCAGCCTTCTCTTCCCTTCAGCCTGTCTTTGCAGGGGAGGTTTTCCAGCCCTCTGATCATCTTTGTGGCCCTCCAAAAGAGGAAATTTTCTTCTTACTGTATATCTTCCCTATGCTGCAGTCCTCTGTCACACAATCACTGCATTCTGCTGGAAAGGCGGCTACGATGCTGGGGACATTGAAATGAATATGACCCCTGCTGATGATGTAGGAGATTGTGTTGATTTATGGTTTCCTGGTGTGAACTTTGTTTCAAGTCTGCTTCGGATTCCTATTTTCTTTTGTTTTATTCTCTCATAGGTCAGTAACTTACCATTTGTCATCAGCAGAGGATTGTTACACCAGCTGGAACAATTAGTCTCAGTTAGACATCCAGTGATAAATAGGGTGGATGGGGAAAAAGGCTACCAATGAGTTTTGTTCCACCGTTAGGCTTCAGTGAAGCTGGGAGCATGCACCTCACTCAGAAATAGGGATGATGTGTATAGTTTTCATGGACCACCCGGTACGTTTTCAGAACGTGACTTCCCAGTTTTAATAGAGGATGGTTTTGTTGCAGGTATTCTGAACGGAGCTTGACCAAATGCGTTGGGATAACCATTGAGACCAGGCCAGACTACTGCCTGAAGCGCCATTTGAGCGACATGCTGTCCTATGGCTGCACGAGGCTGGAGATCGGAGTGCAGAGTGTGTATGAGGACGTGGCCAGGGACACCAACAGGTGGGAAGGAGCTTTTTCAGCTCATTGCATGCTTTCTGGAAGCAAGTCTTTAACCTGCTTATTTGCACACCCGTTTAAGATTGATATCGAAACACTCGTGCTGTTTCCATTTATCTGTGAAGAAAAAGTCAACTGCAGTAGATTCATGGAATTCGTTGTGGTGTTGTGTAGACCACGGCTTGAGAAAAAAATAGAGGTTTGTGGTATTTTATTTTAAACTTATGATCTCTTCCTGTAGTGTATATTTCTCTCTTTTTTTTTTTTTTCTTTTTTATTGCTTCATAAATAAATGCAGTATTGTGAAGTAGAAAATATGCCCAGAGCTTGTCGTTCTTGTCCTACCTAATTCACAACTTTTAGTCTTGAGTAGATACAGTATGGTATAATCTGCTGTAGGTCCTTCACTAGCCAGCAGCCTCCTCTCTGTACCAGATACCTTACTGGAGAGATGACATTGGCAAGTACAGCAGATGGGGCACATCCAAAACCAGCACCTATTGACGAATGAACCACAGTCATTCTAGGTATATGGGATTTTTAGGGATAGCAAAATATGTTCACAGGAAGCTTGTGATTTATTCCTCGTAATCTCTGACCTGTAGCCAAAAGCACAGTTGTCCTACGTAGGAGTGAGCACAATACATTCTTCATCCCATCCCTTACAGGCAAGAAAGCTAATCTTCTTTTTTTTTTTTTCTCCTCACTGCAAGTCTGATAATTCTGTAGGTATTTTGAAAGAAGTGATTGTTCTCTTGATTGTTTTTTTTTCACTTGAGACGCTCGTACAACTTGCCTTCCTTCTTATTGTGTATTCCAGTCACCTAGCAAAGACCTTTGATAACTGTAATCATGCATAATGACAGATGAAGCGTGGTTCAATAAGCAGAACACATTTTTGATAATACTCACCTTAAAGGCAGTAGTGCAAAACTGAAAATGTTGGACATTTTCTTTTAGAGCCTTAAGGTAAGAATCCAAAATGAGTTCCTTCCTGCGGGCTTAGCTGTAGTTTTGCTTGTTTGTGGAAGCGTAGGAAATCACTGCTATGAAACAGGCTACAGGACTCAGTAGAGAGGAATGGCCATTTATTGAGCAGCCCAAGAGTTAGCAACTAACACTTATAGGTAGTGCTTTTCTCCTGTAGATGTCAGAGCTTTCCAAAGGAAAAGATCCGCGCTAGGGAATTTGGCTAGATCTCACTCTTAGGCTGCATGTATCTGCTAATGGTTACTACTGACACATCATAAATTTAAGAAATCATTTCTTTTAAGCTTCTTTTTTTCACAAGCTCCTTTTAAAGATGTCCTGTCCTGAAGCGGAACTGTGAAGCTCCACTTAGCTCTCACTGCAGTCATCTTCAGCTTTCCTACAGCGTGCTGGATCAGAGCTGAGGCCATAAATCTTTCAAAGCTTCATGTCACTTCTGGCTTGTGAATTGCCTAATGAACCCGTGCTTTCCTGCTGATGAACCAGAGGAACAATGAAGTTGTATATTACTATTTCACTCTGAAATAATCTTGTATAGAATTACATTTCTAAAGATTTTTGGTGTTTTTCAATCCTGCTTGCAGATTTCCTAAAAGACTTTGCAGGCTCTCCCAGGGCAGACAAAATACAGGCTGTCATTCATGCATCTTGCTCCAATGTTTTGGAACAATGTATTGGAATACACTTCTAGAGAAGGGTGATGCAAGTTTCTCTTTCTTTTGAAATGACCTCATTTTGCTTCTGTTCTTCTACTTTGTGGGGGATGTGTTTTGCTTTAAACTTTTAATATTTTGCTTGTAGCAAAATGTCAGATTACAACCAATTAGGCTAACTGTTTGGAAATTACTTTCTATTATGTTCCGTAAGTCATTAGTGAGGTTTTTGAGTGCCTTGGGTGGCTGTGAGGCAGAAAAAATATTCAAGAACAGATCTAGGCATCAAATAATCAAGTTATTGATGCAGCTCAGATTCCACTTCTAATAAGAAAATAATTTTTATTTATGAAGCAGCTCTCCCATTTACTCCCCTCAGGCTACTCAAGGTCTTGAGTAATTCTGTCCTTGAACAGTCTCAGAAAATACTGTAATACTTCTGAAAAAAAAAATCATTAATAAAACTACAGTCATAAAACTACAGGTAGAGATTTAACAGAGGCAAAATATATAGGTAGAGAGAAAGAGAGGAAGAGATACTTAAAACCAGGGAAGTAGCTGTTTGATTTTGTAGAATCATGGAATCATTAAGGTCGGAAAAGACCAGGAAGTTCATCATGTCCAAATGTCAACCCATTCCCACCATGCCATTGACCATATCCTTAATGATCGATTAACATTAGGTCTCAGCAGAAAGTTGCTGGATTTTTCACCCAAAAGACCTTTGAGTAGAGGAAGAGCCACCTGCTGAGCGGTGCTGTTGACAAGGGGTGTGATGTTAAGGAAATGGCAACTGGAAGAGAAAGAAAGTAGCAGATGCTGACAGATAGAAGTCTCCAGAGATGTCAGCCAGTGCTGGAAGAGCCTGTGACTGGGCAAGATCAGGAACAAGGACTTGTTTCCATGGTGGAAAGGCTGGTCACCTGGGGTAGGAACCTCCCTGGAGATGTTCAGTGATTCTCACTGCTCCACAGAGGCTTTCAAGAAAGTGGCACTTAGGAACATGGTTAGTGGGCATGGTGGGGATGAGTTGGTGCTTGGACTTCATGATCTTACTGGTCCTTTCCAACTTTAATGATTCTGTGATTCTGTGGGGAGATGGAAGAAGTCTCCTGAACCGTGAAAGATGGAAGGAGAGGAGTTTGCTCGAGGCTGATGAGCTAGGTGTGATTCAACCTTTGTTCCTGCAGCCAGTCCCACTCTTGTCGAGCTCCTGCAGAGCAAATCTGAGCTCCTGTGATGCAACGTCAGTGACAGGGAACTCAAAATAACTTCCAGACTCCTATGATTTGAAAGTTTAACATCCTTCAGAAGCCACAAAGAGTTTGTTTTTCTTTAAAGGGAGTACTTGAGAGTTTGGCAAGCCTGTTGTAGAACAATTTTCTAACTAGCTGGCTTTACCTGGCTCCCGTCCTCCTCCTTTTCCTGCTTTGATACTTTTGTTTCTGGTTACCCTTGTTTTGATTACATGTTGTCCTCAGCACAGTATGCTCATGCTGTGGCATCTTCTTGTGTCATTGCTGTACAAAGAGCATTTCAGCAGTTCACAGAAGCTCCTCAGGCTGTAGTTTGTAAAGTTGTAGCCTTAGGGTGGTTCACTTGCTAAAGAAGCAGCAAACTTGACTATTTGTCCTTAGTTTAGTTTATTGTAATAGAAGCCGTGTTCCAAGACTTGAATGGTGGTACACCGACAATAAAACTCATCCGTGCTCACTTTCTAGGGAATAACCTGAATTCAATATGTCAAAATATGTCTTCCTCTTTGTGGTTTTGTGCTGCCTTGGCTGTTGGGGCTCTAGATCTCTCTTTTTCTCTCTTCCCAGAGGTCACACCGTGAAGGCTGTGTGCGAGTCGTTCCACTTGGCCAAGGATGCTGGCTTCAAAGTGGTGGCACACATGATGCCTGATTTACCAAACATGGGGCTTGAAAGGGACACCGACCAATTTGTTGTGAGTATGGCTCAGGATATCCAGGAGTTTCTGGTTTGTTCCACCTAATGCTTTCTCTCTTTCTTAGCTCAGCTGCTAGTTACGATCGAGGCCAGAATTGTTTCTTAAGGACAAACAATTTAAAATTCATTTTTGAAGGTGGAAGGTAAGAAAGATTTGTTGAACTACTTCATCCAGAAAATTATATCCCTGCCTCATGAAAGACTGAGTCACTCAGGTCTCTGTGGAACAGAGCTCTTCCAATATTAAGCAAGGCTCTTACTTTTCTCCTACTTGGTTTTCTTGCCTTGGCTTTAGAACAGTACCTGTTTCAAAGTTAAAAACGTATTATCTCCAAGGTAATTAATTGCAAAATAGAGTGTATAGGTGTATTATATAGCAACTCTGTTCCTGGCTCGGCGCTGTTGAATGTCTGTTTCAATGATGTGGAAGAAAATTTAAAATTATCTATAGAGAGATTGAAATGAGAAATGAAAGAGCAAATGGTAAACATTGTAGGGAATTAACCACTTTATCTGATAATGTAGATTTTTTTTTTTATGATCTCATTATTGCAAAGTCCAAATTCATCGTCCTGAAATAGTGCAGAAATTGCAGTCACGATGCAGGAATCACAGGTATATTTCTGTGCAAAGTCAGAGTAGGTGCTTTCTGGCACAGAAAAGCTGTCAGTGCAATGGAATATATTGTTTAGAAATACAGGCAGGAAACAGTGGGTTTTCATGGAGTGCTGCAGAGAGGTAGGTTTAGAAAGAAGCAATGCAACGTGCAGCAGTTCAGTGCAGGAAGGAAATTCTGAAACCAGTGGCGTGCACTTCTTGTAAGTGATTTTGTGCAGTATTCCTTGAGCATGTCAGTATCACAGTGCACTTAGGAAATACTGCGTTCATGTGGTGGTGTGAGAGGCCGGGGCAAAGCGCTAAAGTGATGCTCACAAAACTAGGGATGTAACCAGTGACAGAGCTGAAAGTTAACTCAAAATTCCTGCCCCAGGTTCTGGTGCTTCTGGGTTATTTTCTTACAGTGCAGAGGGAGATGGAGGGGTAACAGTGGGCACCAAATTAGCCATGATGTCATGTAATTGTTTGTGCTGAAGGGTATGGCAAAGTCTGACTCAATATCTAGTGAGGTTGCAACCGTAGTTCTGGGTTCTTTAATGGATCTGTCTTTACTGAGGTTGTATTAGGCTGGGGAGGATTTATGATGGAAGAACAGCAGTACTGACTAAAAGATTTAAAGAGCTAACCTTGGATAAGACTCAGCAAAGAGAGCGCAGTAATCCCAAGTATTTGCAAAATGTAAGACTGGAGAGGGAGCAATTATTTAAAGCAGAATTACAAGCTTCCATGGAAAGTATTTTTTTTATTTAATGCTGATTATTCTTTGCTGCTTATCCACGATAAGTGGCTGAGGCTTTTTCACTGCAGAATCTGGAGTCACTCCTGCTTTAGTGTAGGAGCTTTGGGGAAGTATTTTTCCAGGAGTTTCCTTCAAAGGTGTGGCTTCGTGTGATGCTGAGCTGCTCAGTGGAGCTGAAGGGCTCCCTGCTTGTCAGGGTGGTGCCATGCTGTGTTCCATCCATTTATTAAGGGCAGTTGTTGCAGAAATAGAAGATGCAGAAGGCAAAGTCCTCAGGAAGAGAAGACAAGAACATGGTGAAAAGGCAGGAATTTCGTGAGAAGGGCTTAAAAGAAAGCTGGGAAGATCCTAGAGTCATAGAATCATTAAGGTTGGAAAAGACCTCGAAGATCACCAATCCCAACCTACCCCCACCATGCCCACTGACCATGTTGAAGCTCATACGATTGGCCTCAGCCCATTGACCAGCCTGTCCATATCCCTCTATAGGGCCTTCTTACCCTCAAGCAGATAGAGCTTAGCATAGAAAAACAAGAGAAAAAAGCAAAGTGAAGAAGGTCAACTCATTTAGAATTCTTTTGCAAGAGAGATTGCAGCTTTAGGAGCTGGAAATACATCTGTGCTGATGGTGTGCCAGCTCTGGAACATGGAAGGAAAGAATTCTGATGTTGTGACCAGGAGGGACAGCGAGGCCAAGCAAGGAATGAGACATGAAGAGAATTAAGAAATCTTTGTTCTTAGAAGAGGAGGTGTCAGAGAATCATAGAATTCTCCAAGTTGGAAGGGACTTGTAAGGATCATTGAGTTTAACTCCACACAGGACCATCCAAAAATCAGACCACAGGAAAGGGGTAAGATCAGATCAGAAGTGTGGGATGAAGGGTTGGAGGACCAGGAAAGAAAAACGTGAAGCAATGGAAAAAGAAGGCCTGTTGAAGCTTAAGAGGGGGATTCAGGAATGCAGAGGGTGACGGGGTGATCAGCCACGTTAATGAGTTCAGAAATTTGAAGCGGGACTCGCAGATCAAATTAAGATTGGATGCCAGTGAGTGTAGAGGTGAGAAGCTGGAGGATGAGTAATCAGTGTGGAGGATAAAGCCCTCAAGTAGTAATGTGAATGCTGCAGAGTGAAGAGGAGAAATAGGACTTTGAAGAGGCGGGCTGCTGGAGAAGGGCTGAGAGATCACAGCAACACGAAGAATTACAGCCGTGTTGTTTTAAAGAGAGGAAAATCTGAGGAAGGAGAGAAGAAACCCACATGTGGATGTGGGGAGACCTGCATGAAAGAGGCAGATGTGAGGTGGGTGCCCAGCAAGGTGATCACTGTGTGCTTCACAAAATGAAGCTGCAGGAGACGAGAGAGGAGAGGTTGTGGATCACTGTGACATGTTTCAAGATGGAGTGGTAAAGCAGGCATGTTTTCTGTTTCAAATTCTCGGTGCTTCTCAACCTGTCTTAAGTGTTTTATAACTTCTTTTTGAAAGATCTTTTGTCTTAACAGAAAAGAACCATTTGTTTTCTTTTGTTTTTCCCTGCACTGGCAAACGTAAGAGAAGTGCCCAGCAGACTGTAGTTCCTTCTATCTGGCTAAATCCCCAGGGAAGAATACATTCTCTATTTCCTACCCCAACATTCTATGTCATTGTTTCGAGTTGTTAAAAACAGCTTATTTTTATGTTGTGCTGTATAAATGTTAGCTCCTGCTGGTAAATATTTGGACACTTCTATTGCATAAAAAATGCTGTGATCACAAAGAGGGGAACCAAATGGAGAGCATCTGTTGCGTTCCTGCAAGAGTTGTGAGCTGCTCATCAGTGGAGTGGTGCTGTGTGACAGTTTGGGATTGCTTAATCCTCCGCTTCACAAAAATCTTTATCTTGCTATGAGATACTGTAATTTTGGAGGGACAAAGGCAGCTGTACCTTGTCAAGGATCCCTACAGATTTTTGCTTGTGTGGTATTTCTAACTAGGTCTAGAAATTTATTTGCTGTGATGCTAACTTCTTTTCTAGGCGTGTGCTTTTCAGAGCAGGAAAAAGTAGGGCAAAAGGGAACCGAGATGACTTTAGAAGGTCTAAACACTGCCTTCATAACCAGTTGATATATTAGGGATAGAGGTTTCTCTTGGGAAGATAATAACTTGCTGATTGTGCTGACTGCGTACTAAAAATACTGGGTGCTTCTTCAAGTTGAACAGGCAATTATGGTGTCAGGAGTAACATTGCTTCTGTCCCTCACGACCTATTGATCTGGAAGTGTAACCTGCTGCTTGCACCCAGCAGCGAGGTCAGTTACTCTTTTGCTGGCATATCAAAGTTTTGTTTGTGTACAGCAAAATAGCAACTGTATTCCTGGAAAGCATATTCATAATTATTTAGAGCTGTAATTTATGGATAGGAGTCAATATATTAGATCTGCCTTTTGGTGCATGCACATATTCTCTCTTTGACAGTGAGTAGCAGGTGGGTGGCTTTCTGTCTGCCTTCATTATGAAAATTACTACGTTCTTTTTTCTTTTTAACCAGAGTGGATGCTCCCGCTCGCTGTCTCAGCTATGTTGTGCTTCTCCACCCCTCCTTCCCCCTTATTCCTTTTTTCCCCCCATTACCATTGATTCTTTTTATAGCCTCAGAGGATTTCCTTTCCACTTCACGTCTTCTCACTGCGTTCCAAGCACAGGAAGATGCTGCAGGAGGCAGCATGCTCTGCTTCCTCCCACCACCCGTGTCCTTGTGCCAGGAAGGGAGGTAGTGTGCCCACATGCGTGCACACGCAGCCACACGCACACCGTGCTGCTCACTGTTGGCAAATGCAAGCAGAACAGATAAGACTGCTTTGCAGTGCCTCACGTAGCAGGTGGTCGGAGAAAATAATTAGAATAATAGCTAGAATAAATCAAGGGCTCAGCGGGAATAATGGAATTGTTACCAGAGCAGACACCTCATTCTGTGGAACACGATAAACACTCAGCTCTGCTCTTGTAGCACGAGAGAGATGAGGTGACTCTAGGGGTAAATGGTTGGGAGGATTCATGAATCACGCTTGCCAACGGGGCTACCAAGCAGAACTTCAGGATTGAAGCAGAAACTTTGGGAGGCTGAAGAATTCCCAGTATACTGTTGCTAATTCCTTGTTCTGTATCTGCAGAGTCACTGAGAGACAATAGTATAACCAACAAACTGTATCTGTTGTATAATAAATACTGCTAAGGTAGTAACATTTGTTAGTGTAGGATGTGTTGCAGTGTTTGCCTTCATTTTGTCAATGACCTTTGCCAAGGCACGGTTTGCTGTTGTGGTTCCTCTTGATGCTTTGTGAGAGATGGCTGTAAGCCCATCTCAAATGACTTTAAGGGCCTGTGTAAAGGAGAAGAACAGGGAGGAGGACTAGAAGATTGTAGAATCATAGAATCGTTAAGGTTAGAAAAGACCTCTCAGATCCCCAAGTCCAACCCCAACCCACCCCACCAATGATCACATCCCTCAGTGCCACATCCCCACGGTTCTGGAACACCTCCAGGTTTGGTGACCCCACCACCTCCTGGGCAGCTGTGCCACTGCAGCACTGCTCTTTTGGGGAAGAAATTGTTCTTAATATCCAACCTGAGACGAGAAATTTCAAGAGTGAGAGATGTCACAGCAAGTCACTGGCAAAATGTTCCAGCTCTGAAGACATGCATTGCATAAGGTTATGAGATGCTGGCCAGAAACGTAATGTTGGTCCCTCCTTGCTGAGAAACTGTTTTTTTCATTGAGGAAATCCTTGAGGAAGCCTTTTGACTTCATTCTTTCCATCCAGCGTCTCATCTAAATAAAAATATGAGGGTCAAAGCACAGGGAGGGCCCATTACTGCTCAGTGCTGGGGATGAACATCAGACTGAAGGGATTTGGTTCCATTCGCTAGAGCCATTCTTGCAGTCTTTAAATAAAACGTAATCATTGAATTATAAAAAATCATCCTTTTCTTACAGTCATGTGTCAGGCTGCATTTTTTTTTCCTAGAGGATTTGCTAAATAAGCACTTCTTAGAAATGGACTAATTTTACTGAAGTGCCCGATGCATCTGAGCTTCAGTAAGCAGGAGGCTGCAGCCTCATTTTGCTGTGTTGAATGTCAGGGAGAAAAATAATGGCCAAGTAAGGCAATGGTTGTTCCTTCTCATTCTGATCTATTTGGTGCTGTAAAACTTTAAATACTGTTGTATCACCTTTAGTTGTAAATAAGGAGATGTTTTTCCTGAGGGTTTTCATTTTTATTAAGGAGCCGAAATTCATAATGAAGGTAATATATTACAGCTCTATCAGGAGCTTTTAATAACTGTAATAAAAAAAATAGTTAGGCTGCTGATATCAATTGATTTTTTTTTTCTTTCTTTTTACTCATTTGGAAAGACAATTATCTGTGTTTTTAAATATAGCTCTGAAATGTTTAGTGGGGTAAATGATTTTCCTTTCAATTCCTACTAAGCATCTCATTGAAGCACCACTCCTGGCAGGTAGCCAGCGTTATCTCCGAAACTTCTTCTGTTTGGTGTTTTTTTTCATGGGCACATTTGCAGAAACAGATTAGGAGCTGTTTAACGATCAGCCCTTCTGAAAACAGCTCCTGGAGCTTCTTCTGGAGGTTTGCTAAGTGCTTCGGAACCAGTTTTAGCTCCATGAGCAATGGCCAACACTGTGGTCATTTTTATGTTAATGGGAATCGTGGTAGTAAGGAACAGGCTATGTTTAGAAGCTGTTGTCACAGATAATTGCACTGATATTTCTGTGGATAAAATACCCAGAGAAAGGCCCAGTGTGTGCCTGCTTCTGCAGATGGTCAAATTGTGTGCACAAAGCTGCTCTCCTTCTCAGTGTCTGTGTGGAAGCATCTTTCGTTTGCTTGCTGGGTGTGTTTGCAGCAGCTCTGGGTACGCTGCCTCTGAAACACACCAGGTTTTGCTCTTTGGTTATGTGCAAAACAAGGGAAAAATGAGAGGTAAAGCTGCAGCATTCTGTGTGAGGACATGTAGGAGCAGAACCAGCTGAGTAGTACGACTGGGCTCATCTCTTCTGCATCAGCTGGGGACACACATGTTACATGTATGTCCCAAAGTGCCAAATGCAGAGGCTGAGGATTGCAACCACATTGCATTGTACTGCACACAGTGTGTGCTGTTATACCTTTGTATGAATACGATCAACTGCAAGTGTGTGGGGAAAAGCCACACTTATTATGGGTCTCAGATTGCTTCCTTTGTCTTTCTGAATTAGTATTTTGTCCACACACGCAATTTCCTGCAGCGTGCTGGCCGTTAAAGTTATGATAATAACCACTGCTATCTTTATAATAGCTTCCCATTCAGAAAAAGCTTCCGCTAAATATGAAGGTGCAGATGAGACCTTTTTTCTACTCAAACTAAAAGATCATTTTGGCAATTAACAATCCCCCAACAACTGCAGATTGCGTAGGCTCACGCAGTTGCTCTATCTGTGCAAGTGGTGGTTTTCAAGCCAGCATGCTGCAGTTGTTTTCTGGGGCTCTTTCGCTAAGGCCCCTTGCTGCTGAAGTCGATAACGAGCATATGTCTGGGAACATAAAGCCAAATGGAAAGGAATGCATAACACGATGTGTCTTGAGTAGGGAGTGCAGATTTTCCAGTCATTTAGGCAAACAGAGCATCGTTCAGTAAAATATGTATTTCAGCACAACTCGGCAGCAGCAAACATACCACCAGGGTGGGTAAAGCATGAGGTCCGAGTTAAATCCTGAAGGATTCATTTTTTTCTTTTCTCTAAAGCATACTGGAAAAACAGAATGGTTTTGCTGTGAATGTACTAACAGGGAGAACGGTTTGTAGGGCTGCGTGCGGTGGGAGAGAGCACATGGTTGTATTGATGCTTTTTATGGGAAGGAGAGTTCTAATGAAGGAGAATTAGATTGTCAAAAACACTGTAGAGTTACTGGTCTCAATGGTTTTTCGGGTAGGAGACATTCTTTAAAGTGATCTGTGTTGCAAAACTTGTGTACTAATTTAAGACAATGAAAAATGCTTTATTTCCTGTACTTAGCCCTAGGGGAAAGCTGACCCTCCCAGAAACGTGAAGACCAGAGTCCTGTGCTTGGTAAAAGTGAAGGTGAAACTTCACAGCAGATTGATTGAGGTATTCTCATGGGTTTCTCCAAAACTGCGTAATAAATGGAGAGTCACTTGGAGCACCTGCAAGATGGAGCAGATGGGGCTGCTTGGTGTGCTGAGCACAATCTGGAGAGACCTGTCTGGTGTTCACGTAGGTACTGTGTTCAGGAGTCAAAACCATGCTCCAAGGTCGTGCTGTTGACGCCCAAGGCATCTTCCAAATGTTAAATGTCTCTTTTATTATTGAGTTGTATTGCAGTGCATGGGAGTGTCATAGATGAGGATCATGCAGAGAGCGACTATCCAGCAGAGCGTTGGACAGGAGGCAACCTGTAGATCCAAACCAGGGATAAAAGTGACTGTGGGAGGTACAGGATGACAAGTCAGGTTCCTTGTTCACTTGGCAGCAGCAGTTCCCTGTGCTGTGTGTAGAATTAGGGTATTTATGATACTGAGGTTCACAGTGTTGGTAAATAACTTACTGAAGACAACATCTCGTCTGTGGACTAAATGCTTCTGTAAACTAGTTTGTCTCCACTATCACTGCGATGTTGCACTCCAAGCAAGAGTCATTTGTTTCCATGTTTAATGTGATAATGCTTTCTTACTGATACTGAATGTGTGTCTGACTTGTGTTAGGCACTGCTGGAAAAGCTCCCTTTGAAATATCCAACCAATATGAGATAGGATATTGGGAAACGTTTCTTCTCAGAAAGAGCAGTGCTGCAGTGGCACAGCTGCCCAGGGAGGTGGTGGGGTCACCCGGAGGTGTTGCAGAGCCATGGGGATGTGGCACTGAGGGACGTTGGCAGTGGGCACGGTGGGCTGGGCTGGGGTTGGACTTGGGGATCTGAGAGGTCTTTTCCAACCTGAATGACTCTGTGTAGATTGTGTTATTGAAGCTATCAGGGGAGGTGAAGGAATAAGAGCTTTCTGCACTCTGAAGGGTGAATTACAACATCTTTTACGGTGTTTTCTCTGGACGTTGGCTGGCACACCCACTTTTCTGATTTGGAACTCAAAGTCTATGTATGATGTTGCAGAACAGCCTCAGATGGGCATGCAGGTTATTCTTTTCAGTGGCAACTAAAATGTACATTCAACCTGAGCTATTGTGATAGTTCAGAGTGAGATATCAGGGTCCTTTGTGATGTGCTGCTGATAAAATTCTTTAATATTGTGAGCCTGTACCTGTAGGAATTCAAAGACTAGCAAAATGAATGTGCAAGAAATTTGCTACTGTACTGCAATGTGCTTTTTTCTTCGGGTGCTAATATGTACCATTCTTGAAGAAATTGGCAGACAGGAGAGCTAAGGAAGGTGTTAGTCATAGTCACAGAACTGACCTTTTGTAGCAGATACGTTGGGCGTTACAACACTGTTTTCTTGGCTTAGTAGTTCCCAAAAATCATATTTTACATACGATATGGTGAAGTTTGACAGCTTGAATATGTCAGGAACAGAAAAAGATTTTATTACATAGCTGTCAATAGGCAGGAAAATTATAACAATCAACTGGAAAGTGGTTTTTGTTCTTTTCATTACAGAATGCTTTACAGCTGCCCTCCGGAGAGCTGAAAGTCAGGATCATCAGCTTTAGAACCTTTAGATGTGGCCCCATGGCCACATCTGTAGGTTTTGTCATGGCGCAGACATCAAGGGCAAGTGACGTGGTTTCATTCAGCTTTTGGCCTGTCTCCCTTTGAATCAGTTTTATAGGGATTTATTATCGTATTTATCTGCATTTATGTGTATGTCAATGTACATGGTTGAGGGGAGATTAATTAAAAATGTTGCCACGTGGTGCTGTGTTTGCATCAGGCATCACTGACGCAACAAGAGGGTTTGCTAGTTGCAGCATGGAGTCAAGCCCCTGAGGAACTGTTCGATGGGCACAACGTCCATTCTCTCTGAGGATGTACCTGTACCTCACAGGTCTCACATTTCCTTCTGGAGATATTCAAAACCTGCCTGGATGCTTTCCTGTGCAACCTGTAGGGAATCTGTTTTCGCAGAAGGTTGGACTGGGGGCATCTCCAGACATCCCTTCCAACCTCTGCTGTTCCGTGGTTCTGTGATTCGGCACGTGTAATTTCTGCATGCCATCTTTATATAAACCCAAGGCAAGTTTGGAAATTCCCAAGGTTATATTAGAAAAATATTTCAATTGTATTTTAATTATATGTATTTAAGATAAGTGTCTGTTAAAGATACCGTGAAGTGTGGGTGTGCACAGTCAGCAGAACAAGCTCCGACTTGCCATAGGTGAAATACTAGAGCGTTTGCTTTTCTCTTTTGTAGCAGACTGATCTGCCTTATTGGCACCGTATGTTTTGCATTGTCTTTGTGTCCACATAGGCTTGGCTGGTTTAGCACAGAAGGTATGTGCAGAGTTATGGCATGATTGGGGCTGGAGGCACCTTTCTGTCCCTCCAGACCCCCCTAGCCTCAGCAGCGCCACCCAGAGCAGGGTGCCCAGCAGCACGGCCAGGGGCTGTGGGAGATTCCCCCAGGAGGAGCCCCCACAGCTCTCTGATCCCTGTGCCAGGGCTCTGGCATCCACCCAGCACAGCAGTGCTGCTGATGGCTCCAGGTTGTGCCCTGAGCCCAGCTCTGTCCCTTTGTACCTCCTGTAGGGAATTATGGCCATGGTGGGATTCCTGCTTCAGGCTGAGCAGACTCAGCTCTCTCAGCTCTCCTCTCAGCAGAGCTGCTCCAGAATACCTATAACTTTCTTAGCTGCAATGGCAGATGTTGGTGGTATGGCAGTAGGGACTGAACTTTCCCATCAAAACCCCTTTAAATCTTGTTGCTGTGTGACAGGTGACAGCAGAGAGGCAATCTGACAGTATGGCATCTGACATGGAAGTGTGTATGGAGCAAAGGCGTGGAATTGAATTCTTCCATAGCAAAAAAATTGCACCCATTGGCATATATCGACACTTGTGAACATTTATGGAGACCAAACAGTTGATGTGAGCACAGTCACATGAAATACACCATGTGTATTTCAACAGTTATGACAGTGATGTGAAGTGATGAAGCCATGCTCTGGACAGTCATGTGCAGATAGTGTCGTTTTGACAAACATGGTGAAAATCTGTTAATCACTGGCAAAAAGCAGAGCTATTGGTGGTGACTATGTTGAAAAATAGCATATTGTAGATGAGAATTTGCTCTATCAAATGATGTTATTGTGCTCTTTGTGTCCGTTGTAGTTTTCACAGAAATAAATAGGAGGCATTACTTTCAGAGCAACCAACTTATATAATAGCAGCCTATTCCAGCCTGCAGTAAAAAGGCACTGCTTGGTCTCTACTTCTCGGTCAGTAGGCCATTATAAGTGTCAGTGAATGCAGATCCTATCATTACGTTTTAATTAGACCAGCATTTACAAGAGAGAGGGGAAAATGCAAATCTCAAGTTAAAACGAAGCCACATTTTTGAGCCACGAGCTTCTATTAATGCATATAATTAAACTACTAAGTGATTGTTCGCTCCCTGTAGAGTTGGAAGTGTCACTCAACGCAGTAGCTTTCAAGTGTTACCACTATTCATAGTTATAAATAATACAGCTGGTGGAGATAAGGAGTGCTGTAATATGGAGAGTGAAGATAATGTTCATCTTAATGCAGACGGGCGTGAATTTAATCATCTGCTTAATACAGGGACTATGCTAAAGGAACAATCTCAAATGTGTTTATGGAATTAGTCTGAGAGGCACGTGATTTCTAGTGGGCAGTCATTAAAAAATAGGTTTTGGTGACCTTTATTTTTAACAAATCCTGACATTTTTTCTGAATCGCTTAACAAAAATTGCTTCGCTTATCCTGTATCCTATCTCCTACTACAGTTGAACATCTTGAGAGCAGGAAGATTAAAGGTGGCAACTGAATGTTTTGTAAGAAGGTGAAATGCAATCCCGTAAAGAAAAGGAACATTATGTTTTTGGACCAAGGGGAAGAACTGCGGCTTTTGGGTCTTTTCAGAAGAATGTTTCTAATTTCCCTGTGCTCGGCGCGGTACAATCGGATTAAAACACCCAGATGCTATCTTTTAATATTGGCTGCTGTGTGCTATGACCAAACTTGAAAATGAGACCGAACCACTGCGTGGTCTGATTATGGCTCCAAATTGTTTGACCTTTCTGTTGCCGCTGTGAACAGATACATGATGGAATGACAGGTCTGTAATTTTAAAAGCTTGCTGCAAATGCGTTTGGAAGTGAAATATTTGAGCACAGGTCTTCATCTCCTTATCCCATCTCATATTCTGAGCTATTTTGGGGCTCAGGTTAGCATTACATTGACTTTACTTTTTAATGTCAGCGGTGCTGGACAACAATTACAGCGTGTGCAATTTTTGATGCTCAAAGCAATTGATGGGAGTTGAACAAAAGAATTCCATCGTGCTTTGATTTGTGTGCCTTGATGGAAAAATCAGTGGCTTCTTGGCATCTAAATGACTAACTTTACACTCATTGGGCCCTGATTACTCATAGTGGCAGGGAGTTTATGAGGTGCTGGATGAATGGATCCTACAGATGCCGTTAGCTTTAATAACAGGGAACTTTTTTCAACAAAGGTGTGTGCTAGTAAAATCAATTACCGTTCTCATAAAACATGTTAGCAGCTCACTTGTATAACCTTGTAGGCTGAATGTGTGCTGATGAGTTCTTATTAAGATTCATTGTTTGTAATTCGTAGAGCAGCTGTTCCTACCAGGAAAGTACGTTTAATGGAGCTCAGGTGAAGCACAAAAAGGTCTGAATTCTGCTTACATTATTTGTTGTGAAAGAGTGCTTAACTTTCCTCTAACACTGCATAAATAGGGCAATGTTACGAGGGATGTTATTTTAGGGTATGAAAACATCTACGTTTGTGCACCTCCAGGTTTAAAAGTTTTGGCTGATCTTAATTTCTATATGCATACATTTCTGAAAACACAGTGATGATCCCTCCCATCCTGTCTTTGCACACACATTTTAAATTCGACTCTAGCATCCGTCTTCGTTGTAGGAGAAGTGTTAAGTGCTCCTTGGCTTAGTCTTTAGCTAGAGGGGAGAAAACGTGAAGTTTAGAGAAAATGAGTTCAGTGGCTTTGAAGCTGTTTGTGTTTCCATTTGGAATATTCAAGTGAGAGCGCTCTGCCACGTCCTCAAGTGGTTGGAAAAGACTGGAAATAGACAGGGCTCCTTTCTCCCCAGGTCTTCTTTAACCTCTTGCATCACAGTGCGTTAGCAGATGTGGATCAAGTCATGATTGCGTGCTTGCTGGGTCTGATGGAAGCCCTCCTCTGGACTCTAGAGGTCTTTGGATGGCAATCTCTGGAACAAATTTTGTCTGAGGGTTTTAAGTTATTATAGCTGGAAGCTGTTCTGAGCACTTCTATGTGTTCAGTTGAAGACACTTTTTAGGGTGTGTAATTAAAATAAAGGAAAGGCTACAGTTACTAGTAAAGCTTTGAATGTGTTGGCATTTTATAGTTCCTTTGTTTCATGGGAGACTTAATCAGAACTGTTTACAAATGGGAAAAGGCGAAGTCTTTAAATGTTGGGATTTACAGAAACCTATTAAAGTTTACCACTGAAAAAAAGGGTTTTAGGAAGGAAGGAGACGCTGCTTTGCTGTGTTTTCGAGATTATTTCAAAAGTTCAACTTGATGAATACATTGAGAAATAGTTTAAGAAATAAATATGGAATACAGTCACTATTTTAATGTCAATGTTACTGAAATACAAAGTAGCATTATCAGCTCACATAATGCATTGACATAAAATAAGCAGTATGTAGGAAGTGGCAAAATTCATGCTGTGATTGGAAACCTTAACTTTGACCTTGCTGGGTGATTTTAACTTCAGCTCTGTGTTGGTGCGTTTGCCTTTAATCTGCAATGTAAATCAGCGACTGTTTTAAATATTCTGACTGGTGAATCACAGATGCTTTTGCATTCAGTTCAGTGTTGTTGCAAATAATAATGCACAGCCTCACTGGAAGCTTTTTTCCTTGCTGGAGTGGCGTATTTACCTTCCCATGGCTCATTGTGGAAGCATCATTGCCTTCTTACTGTAATGTCTTGCTCTTCTTCAGCGCTGCTTGGCCGCATTACTCCTCTCATTAGAGCAGTCACTCTGTACAAGATTGTCTCATTCGTTCTGTCACAGTTGCTTTCTTTTATGCTAGAGCACCTCTAACCACCCACAGAAATCCATCCTTTTGGATTCACAGAATTGTACAATGGCTTGGGTTGCAAGGGACTTGAAGATCATCCAATTCCAAGCCTCCTCCATGGGCAGGGTTGCGACCCACTAAATCAGGCCCCAGCTCAGGCTGCTCGGATGGGAATGGATGGCCGCCTTCTCAACCAGCAGTATCCACCTGTAACCTTGAGCTGACCCCTCAGGGCCAAGGGGCCACTTTGGAGGAGTGCATTAAGCAGACATGCTGTTGTCATCATGAGCACAGATTTTATTTCTGACATCGCACCCGTTGCTCAATAGGCTGCTCTGTCAGCCCTGGCCATTGCTAAAACAAAAGTAAAGCTCTGCCCAAAACACATGCTGGCTCTCTCAGGTTGGGCAGGTGAGTCATCCTGGCTGGGAGCTGCAGATGGCAGGGCGGGGGGAAGCCCAGTGCCCCCAGTGCATCATCTGTGTCAGAGATGATGACAGATTCACAGGGCTGGCCAGATGACTTGCCTGCTCACCACCAGGAAATGGTGTAAGAACATGCTTACAAGAAAGAGGAGCGTTATACAGAGTGCACAAAGAGTTGTGGCAAAAGGTGCACTGCAGCCTTTTAACCTCTGTGATACCCACACGTGCTCCAGAGTGAGCACTGTAGCGCTGGGGTCTGCACTCATCTGCTTCTGTCAGCCGTTGGCTCCCACCTTGGATACTTTTGCAGGAGAAAGGCAGGATTTGACAGCTCTGTAATTTTGTGACAGCAGTGTGGGCTCATCCCATGTTCCCCGGGTTGTTTATTTCTGGAGCTGATGCCTTGGTGGTGCCCATGTGTCTGTCTGGGTGTGTACCAATGGCTGAGGCTGCTGATGGCATTTGCTTCCAGCATCAGGGCCTTACACCCATCAGCAGCAGGAAACCTTCCAAAGTCTCCAGGTTGGGCTGGGGCACTGCCCCACTGTGATGGGGCTCTGGAGCTGAGTGGCAGTCAACACCAAGACTAGCGCAGGGCAGCATAGCCAGCTGTCAGCTCAGCTTGAAGAACTTGGATTTCCTTTTGTTACAGTAACAACACTGTGCTATAGAGGGATCGAGCTGTAGATTTCACATGTGCAGTAGTCTAATCTAGTGCTTGTAGCTGCTGTTAGAAAGAGGGCCATGCCATCCCTTAAGGCTGCTTAATGCTTGGTTCAGAATTCCTTGCCTGTTGTTGGAGGGTGGATGGTGATAGGACAAGGGGGAATGGTTTTAAACTGAGACAGGGGAGGTTTAGGTTGGATATGAGGAGGAAGTTTTTCCCCCAGAGGGTGGTGAGGCACTGGCACAGGTTGCCCAAGGAGGCTGTGGATGCCCCATCCCTGCAGGCATTCAAGGCCAGGCTGGATGTGGCTCTGGGCAGCCTGGGCTGCTGGTTGGTGACCTGCACACAGCAGGGGGTTGGAACTGGATGAGCACTGTGGTCCTTTTCAACCTAGGCGATTCTATGATTGTCTTTTCTTTTTATTATTGTTATTATTGCCATTTTTAAGTGATTTTAATTGCTGTTACTGAGGTTTAATTTGAAAAAAAACCCACAGCACTTGCTTTGGAGTGTAAGCTAGCCTTGTTCAGTTTGCATCTTTATGCTGGAATTTGGTCATAGGCGTTAGCAGGAGATACAGTTTGTCCTCCTATTCTCTGGGATTGTTCAGAACATCATTGTAGAATAAATCTGTTTTTCTTCATCGCTATTCAAATGATGTGTCCCAGACACATTGATTAATCTCTAAATGTGGCCTGCTGAGATTGAAGATAAGTACGCTCATTGCTATTGTTCTAATTCTGAGCAGAGTCTGTTACAATAAATGGAGCAGTATCTATTGAATTCATGCTGAAAGGTAGCAGTGAAGCAAAGACTTGATTCATTGCATTATCATGTGGATTTTTTCCTTTAGCAACTTTTGTTTTAAATCTATGGTATACTTTTATTTCTAAAAAACGCTGGAAACTGTTAAATGCTGGGAATTCAGTGCAAGCCTGTCATCCCTCAGTCACACACTTACAACCTTGTTCTGCAGAACCTGTCGTGAAATTTGCTGGGGCACCGAAGCCCCAGGAAATGTCGTTTGTTTCTCTCTGACTCACACTTTCCTTCCACGTTTGCAGGAGTTCTTTGAGAACCCAGCTTTTCGCCCTGATGGCATGAAGCTCTACCCAACGCTGGTGATCCGAGGCACAGGGCTGTACGAGCTCTGGAAGACGGGCAGATACAAGAGCTACCCCCCTAGCACCCTTGTTGATCTCGTGGCCAGAATCCTGGCTCTGGTCCCACCATGGACACGTGTGTACCGTGTTCAGAGGTAATTTTCTGTGGTGGGCTTTGTGTATTGATTTATTGCACTTGGAGGGATTCTTACTTTAATTACAGCAAGATCTGACTCAGCCTGTTAGTATTTTTCAGTCGTAATCGTTAATGCACTAAAGATTTTTAAACTGCTTCCTATCTATTCAGAATGGGAAAGGCCATATAGAATGAGAAGCTGTTTAAACTGAACTGCCTCTCTAATGCACCCATAAACTTCAAGATTTCTGGAGGCCCCATTTTCACTGCCAGTCAGATGAGCATAGGATGTGGCACACGTAGTACTCTAATGATAGTGATGGATAATTGCCTCTTGGCTGTGGGCGAAGTTTCCTATATTTATTACAGGAGCTACAAGACGTTTCATTTTTTTTTGGCTCTAAAGTCTTCCTGTCTCTCCCCATGGGTGTTGCAGGGTTTTCATAAGTATATTACAATGGTGCTGTTATTTCCATTCAGAAGCCTCGCTTCCCGAGGCGATAGGTGCTACTTGTCCTAGCGCTGTGTTTTCAGTGTGGGGTCCTTTTGGATTATTTTTCTTCTGTTACATCATACGTGTCTAATATTAGGAAGGGAGGCTATAGAGTACTTAACCTGGTTCTGCATGTGCAAACAGTGCTCCATTGGCTTACAGCTATATGAGCTGCAGGCAGTGCCAGTGCCTGGCTCTTTGAGTATCAAAACCATAACAGTTTGAATTGGAAGGGTCCCTTAAAGGCCACCTGGTCTCACTCTCTTGCAGTGAACAGGAGCACCCACAGATCCACCAGTTGCTCAGAGCCCCGTCCTGCCTGACCTTGGGTGTCTCCAGGGATGGGGCATCCACTGCTATCTGGGCAGCCAGAGGAGGAAGTGTCTAGTGTCTTGGTCTGGGATATAAATAAGCCACTGTTGAGCGCAGCTTGGAAAAGCATTCTTTTAGGATGCCTTTTTATATTAATGCAGACAGACTTTCATAGGACCTTATCTGAAATAATCCCCATCTTCGAGAAAACGAACTGCAGGGGCACGTCAGTTCTTTGTCTGAAGGACAGATGCAAACAGAAAATCTCTGCAAACCTATAAGAGAAGGAAAATATCACTATAAGAAATGGGAAAATTGATTTGAGCACAGAACAAAATAGGAAATAGCCCTGCATAAGGCAAGGCAGGGAGCTGGGAATTTCCTGTCAACCAAAGGAATGAGATTCTGGAGCAGCTTTGCAAAGTTACCAAAGAGGAATAGGAGAAAGTATGAATGTAGCAAAGCTTGATTGGGTTGATAAGCATGGTGGTGAATCCAGCAGTCTATTAACAGAAACGTGGATGAAACTAGTGGCTGCAGCCAATCTCTAAAGGATGTGGTACTAATGAAGAAGGCAAAACATGTCTTATAGGAAACATCTACTTGTTGTTGCCTCAGGCTTTTCATGTCAGTCACAGAGGCATTATTAAAGACAAACTTCTGTCTTTTTTCTCTCTGCATGTCTGTCTTCCTCTCCCTGGTGGATTCCGGCATAGACAGAGTGTCCCATTTGTTCATGATGCTGTTACCATAGTGCGTGTCTGAAACAAATGGCTTTGTTCTTAGAGGGCTGCAGGAGTTTGCTGCCTAGCAGATCTTCCTCTGAAGAACACAGGCCTGGAAGAGTGTCTGCTTGGCACACTGGTTTCCTTGGGCTTGACAGTGGGTCTCTCCAGTCACTAGCAGCAGCCTCCATCCAGCTGTCATCCAGCTGTCAGTTGTTACGCTCCAGCAGAATAACTGTTTCCTTGCTGACTGGCTCATGTTATCTGAAACTTGTTCTTGAGGATTACAGATCTGTACACCTCCAGTGCAAAGTCCAAAATCTATTACTTTGATCTAAATTGCTTTCAGGGTCGTTGTGTGGCTCTGCAGCACAATAACGAACAAAGCCAGATTTCTGAAATGTTTGTGACCTCTTCCCAGCACTGCTTTGCTGAGGGCTGTGATAGGACAAAGGGGAATGGTTTTAAACTGAAAGAGAGGAGATTTAGATTAGTTGTTAAGGGGAAATGTTTCACTCCGAGGGCAGTAAGGTCCTGCCATTGCTGCCCGGAGAGTCTGGGGATGCTTCATCCCTGCAGGTGCTCAAGGCCAGGTTGGATGGGGACCTGGGAAGCCTGAGCTAGTGATTGGTAACCCTGCTCACAGCAGGGGGTTGGATCTAGGTCATCTTTGAGGTCCCTTCCAACCCAAAGCTTCCTATGATTCTATGAAAACACTGTGGAATTCCTTCTGTTTCATTAAACCAAATTAAAGGGGTAGCATACTCAGTGCTAATGGCTGGTTGGAGGGGAATGTTTCTTCATGGCTGCTTCATAACTGTTGGAGATGCTTAATACTGTATTTGTCCTGAATGTTTGTGAAGCTAATGTTTGTTCTGTGCTCAAATCAATTGGCACCTAAGTCCTTTGTGTGGAGAGGTGTGAAATGACAGCAGCAGTTGCCACATCTTGAGATATTTCCTTTAGTGAATCTGGGTGTTTTATGTGGATGTTATTTTCACCGGACCAGTGGGGGCATGTAGGTATGAAAAAATAAAATACTTAACTGAGATCCTACAACAAGTCATGGCTTAGAATAGTAAAAATATCCCTGTTCATTGCAGGGGAGTTGGACAAGATGACTTTTAAAGATCTCTTCCAACTCAAATGGCTCTATGATTAAAAAGGGACTTGGACTCCCACCGTCTGTTCTAATCAGCTGGTTAACAAGTGTCCTACGTGATGCAGAATATTAGAAAAACAGAAGGTGAGATAGGCCTCATTGAGGCTTCTGGCAAATGGAACACTAACGTTAATAAGGTCAGGGTGCAATCCCCCATATCCCTCAGTTTGTTTAGCATTTGAACAAGTCCTGAAACTGCTAGGACAACAGTTTGGTGTCTGTTCAAAACAGGCTGTTATGTGTGTGCTAATGATGCACCCAGGGTATTTATTTAAATGTCCTACCCTGATTTGAATTGGTGATAGAAAACCTCTTTCTTGCTTATGTTTCCTTAAAAAGCTTATTTTTCACATTCATATTTTAATTTGGCTTGCTCCCTAGCAGGCAGATGAGAGATGCTCAAGTTACCTTATCTTGTAATCTTTCATTTACGGTAGATTATTTACTCTTTCATATGCCACTCCGGATTTAGCTAAAGACTTGGTTCTAGAAGATGTCATGGCATTTTATCTGTGTCCCTCCAGGGGAGATGCATACAGTCTGACTTCTTGGAGTCGTTCCATAATTAGAAGAAAGGCGTTTTAGTTAGATTATCATTGGAGATCTAACATGCCCTGATGAAAATGCTGTTCTCCTCTTGTGTGTCCTTTAGTCACAATGTGAAGTGCTCATTTCCTCTAATTGAAGCTCTTTGAAGTATGTTGTGTTGGCTCTATGGTTACGTATTTACTCAAAGAAACTCACTGAATAAATGAACTGGTTAGCTAATTGTATTTTGCCTCAGCTTTTGGCACATGAGTGTAAGAGGTGAGAAATGTGTTGTGTATCTCTTGCTTCATAAGAAGAATGTAGCAAGGAAAATAGGATGGGGAAGTAGAACCCAAGACCCCTGGGCTCAGCCTCATGCTGGACAAAATTGTACTGAAATCAAAGTGTGATGCTGCCCAAGGGAGGTGGTGGGGTCACCATCCCCAGAACTGTGGGGATGTGGCACTGAAGGACGTGGTGGGCAGTGGGCATGGTGGGGGGGGTGGGTTGTTGTTGGACTTGGGGATCTCAGAGGTCTTTTCCAACTGTCATGGGTGCACGATCCTGTGCTGAAATGAGAGGAGATCCCTGGAGTCTGAAGCACTTTGTTTGCATTCTTGATGGTATTGGAAAATTTTCCTCTTCTTGCCCCCTTGCCAAGTGTCTCACACCTCTGCAAACTAAAGCAGCACAACGATGAAGCCTTTAGGACCCTTGAAGACCTTTTCATTTTATACAGCTGATGCCAAAACCAGTAATTGTTAATTATTTGAATGCAAGTCCTCAAGGAACTGAATAGATCAATTAATACGTTTTACAGAGGTCATCAGACAGCTGCTAGATGGTGATGAGTTTCAATCACTACTGAACCAAGATGGATTAAGCTAATTACATTACCAATTCCCTGAACCATCCCATTCTCTGCGTGTTTTTGTGATACTCTGTTCTTTTCTTTGTCTGTGAAAATATTCAAAAGAACAAGAGGAGGAATACTGACCAAGAAATGTATATAAGCCACATTTGAAGACCAACCTGCTGTATAACTTACTGAAAGACTTTCACATGTGTACAGTCCTTGTTTCTCTGTAGAGGATCAGAAGTATTTAGTCGTGCAGTTGGGTGGTGTTTCATCAGAAGTGCCACAGTGGAGCTTCAGCAGGAAGGGGAAGAAGAAGGGTTTGCAGTTGCTGTGGAATACTGCATTAGATAGAAGGGGAGCATGGTCGGGATGTCCTATTAATTGTCATGCTTCTTTTTCAGCTTTATTTGGTTGCATAAATCCTCTGTTTCCCAGAAGTACAATCTGACAGTGAAGGCAGTGGAGAAGCCAAATCTGCTGTTCCTTTCCAATTCCATTTTAGAACCTCCCTTGGAGAGCTCGAAGAGAGGGTCTTGCCATTTGCTGACCCTCTGATTTACGTTCCCACAGGCAGACTGTGGGCTTTCTGGCTGGACTTTGCTGCCAATCATCGATTCAACAGAACTCTCTCTTTTAAGCTTCCCAATATAAACATGTTGTAATTCTGATGAACTTTCCCTTACAGTCATAGAGCTCAGAAAGACGCAGTCTGGTTCCCAGTTGCTGATCTTCAGCAGAAGGCGCCATGAAGAGTGACTGATCTTGAGGCTATGCTAGGCATGGGCTGGAAGATCTTTTTTTTTTTTCCCTTAGTGAAGAGCTAAAGGCAAAATAATAACCTATTTCTCAGGGTTGTAAAAGCCTACTTTTGTCCTCAGTCTTTTTTACTAAGCTTTCTCCCTCCATTTTCTTCCTGCTTTCAGTTAATTTTTCCCTGTGTTATTTCTTGTTCAACCAAAGACTTGAAACAAATGTAATTCAGATAAGTTCTGTGCTCTGCTATTTGGGATCTTGGCCTAGGTGACCATAATGGTGCTTTATGGTGAAAGTCTGCTAATGCAGTTGCTTGAGGTTGTTTTGTTTTCCTTTAATACACAGAGACATCCCAATGCCACTGGTGAGCTCTGGAGTGGAGCATGGGAACCTGAGGGAGCTTGCCTTGGCCAGGATGAAAGATCTTGGGACACAGGTAAGGTGTTTGTCAATCAGTATTTGGGCAGAGCTGCTTGGTGACATCACACAAAGTAATATCACTTTTGAGAAGAAGTGATCAGAAGACACAATAGGAGCCAGTTTCATTGCTGAATTAGAACAATCTGCCAGCAGTTTTAAAAAAAAAAAAACAAAACACCTTGATATTTCAGTAAAGCTGGACTAAAACTTGCCTATCTCTGAAGGCTCTTGGTAATAGTTTGTAATATTCTATTTTTTTTTTTGACAGGAGGAAACCTTTTAAGCTAGAGAGAAGGATTTATTTTTAATTTATGCTATTAGAATTTCTCCTTCATTTCTTTTTCCCACGCATGCACTTACTTGACTGAACAATTGGAAGAAAAGCTCTTAGTCTGAGGCCAGACAAATCTTCCAAGAGACATTTCAGCGCAAACAAATGAGACTTGATATTCCTGATATTTCTAAGGTCAAATAAAAATACGAGCAGGGATGGGGAGAAGGAGGGGAAGAAGGAAGTGCATTTATCTTTGAAGTCAGAGGCTGATAGGTGTACTCAGCCTTGATTTTTCTCAGGAGGTTGCTGAGGCAGTCCGCATTCACAGTACCCCACATTGCCTGCTCTGACACCGCTTGCTGGTTGAACCTCTCTCCAAAACCCAGTCATCAGCCACAGTTTGCAGGTCCTGTTACCTCCAGTAAGGTTATGTCCAGTCTCTGCCTTTTCTTGGGACAGCCAGCTTGACAGACAGAACATCATACAAACCCTGTGCTCCCTCTGACTGTTCCAAAAGGCTTTCATTGCTTTGGTGTCCTGGTGCGGAGGCAGATCCTCATTGCAACAGTTCCATGCATCTGTGATGTGACGGAGTGCTCCCTCCTTCTGTCTCACCTTTCCTTAGAGAGGTTTTTAAGGCATTCCTACATCCAACGGAATGGGAAAGAGGCAAGAATGGGGTGACCTATTCTACAGTGAGAACCTGGCTTTGCTAGGAGGAAACTGAAAGCCAAATCCAGATGGGTGGCCGTGTGTGCTTCTGAGGCTACTGAGCGAGTTAGATTTTGTGTAATTCCAATTGGGGCATGGGGGATAGAATGGTTTGGGGGAGAAAAAACAACAACAAAACAAGTGAAGGAGCGGTGTGGGACAGTGCAGTAATGACAGTTTTTGCAGATGTAGCCTGTAATCCTTTTTGCTTAAATACAAAGGATACTGAAGAAGCGACAATAAAAGCTTCATCTCTTAATAGCTCCACATAAACTTGTGCTGCTGAACCATATGATTGGTGTTTAATGTGGATAGTCCTTACTGCCTTTTCCATCTCACTTGGATCTTGCAGCTGTAGTGCAAAAGATCAGCAAATAAACTGCAGTGTCTTCCTTCCTGCTGGGCTTTCTTTATCTACTTAATCTCTCCTAACCTGCTGCTCTGGACTTCCCCCTTAAATCATTTCTCACAATCTCTCTCCAGTAGCAGGCCAAGATTTGGCGGAGAGCTTTGCTGGCCACAAAAGCTCCCATCCCTCCTGCTGGCTTTTCACTTCTAAACCAGGCAGGGGAGACAACCTCCCTGCTGCAGCAAAGCCTTTTCAATTGCACTCTTTAGGGCTACTAGTGAACCCTTCCTGGGTTTGGTGCTAAAACCACATTGTTTCATCTGAACTTGATCAAGACCAGCTGGAGAAGCAGGAATATCTGATCTATGGCACTCAGCTGAGTCCAGTAACGGAGCTGACCCATTAAGGGCTTGTCAAGCTGGCAGTCTTTGCTGTTAGAAGAACCAAATCTGTAAAAAATTGCTGCTGTGCAGATGATTATAGATTTTAATTTAGTGAGGCAGAAACACTGCAGCTGGTGGAGTGAGAGAGCAGTCTGCTGCAATACAGCTTGAAATACAAGGTACTGTTGTGATTTTCTTGTATTGGAGGAGAAAGCGATAAATATGCTTTGTCCTTTCATCCCTGAGCTTGGAAAAATAGAGAAGGCCAAGGCAAGGACCTTCGGGAATTCAATATTCGTAGGCTCCCTAGCGGAGCTGAGCTGGCTGTGGCAGTTCTGGCTTATCCCATCTTTGGGATATGGCTTAATGAGTTTGTTTAAGGGGTGGGGATCAGTTATGCCAACACCACAACTGGTGTCTGTGAATGTTGGAAAGGAGTTACTCATGAGTTTCCCCTATATTCAGCACTGGTGAGGCTGCACCTCGACTACTGTGTCCAGTTTTGGGCCCCTCACTGCAAGAAAGATATTGAGGCCCTGGAACGTGTTCAAAGGAGGGCAACAAAGCTGGTGAGGGGTCTGGAACACAGGCCATATGAGGAGAGGCTGAAGGAGCTGGGAATGTTCAGCCTGGAGAAGAGGAGGCTCAGGGGAGACCTCATTGCTCTCTATAACTTCCTGAAGGGAGGTTGTAGTGAGCTGGGGGTCGGCCTCTTCTCTCGTGTCATCAGTGATAGGAGCAGAGGGAATGGCTTCAAGCTACGGCAGGGGAGATTCAGGCTGGACATGAGGAAGTATTACTTTTCAGAAAGGGTGGTCAGGCACTGGAATGGATGCCCAGGGAGGTGGTGGAGTCACCGAGCCTGGGGGTGTTCAAGGCAAGGCTGGATGTTGTGTTGAGGGACATGGTTTAGTGGGAGCTATTGGTGATAGGTGAACGGTTGGACTGGATGATCTCTTAGGTCTTTTCCAACCTTGGTGATTCTATGATTCTATGATTCTATGATTCTATGAGCAGCTTTGCTGGAGGTGCAGGGTGCTCGGCCCCTGGGTGCAACTGGAGATGCATGAACGTTGGATTGAGACACTGAGTTTTAGAACATCTTCCCAGAATATGTTGTCCTGAGGTTCCTCATGAAGTGTTCAGCCTTACCGTGCTGTTTGTGTAGTCAAAAGTCATAAAGCAGAGAAGAGTTTGTCCGCTCTAGCATCCTGGTAGTCCAGTGAATCCCAGTTTCACCGTAGCCCGCAATAACAACCGTGCTTCTTTTCCTGCTATTTGGGAGATTGTTGTCTTCTGTTGATAATGGAATTCAAAAGCATTCAGAGAAGAACGAGGCATGAGATAGGGCTGTGCTTGTGCTGGGTATCCTGAATTTCTGTGGGAACTGGATTTTCACACACTGTTCCTGTCTCAAAGTCTGGCTTTTGGAAGTACGCAGCCGGGGAGGCCTCATTGCTGATAGAATGATTACAGCCCGTTGGCCAAGGTTGTCTTCAAGTGCTGCAGCACCTGTGGAGTGAGCAAGCTTTTGAAGCAGCTGCTTTGAGTAAAAGTACTGCTTGGCTGACAAGAGTTGGATTAACCTTGGCTTTGGATGTTAGGATAAACCTGCTAAGACGTGCACGCGTTTTGGTCTTTGCGGTAGGACTGCTTATGCTGTCACAACTGTTCACTGATGTGAGTGGCTGCCAAATTACTCAGCTTCCACTGGTTCTGCTGAGATGTACAAAAGCTTATGCAAGATATAATCCATCTCAGAAGCACTGAGCTTGGAGGCTTTTCTCCTCTTCTGTCTGACTTCCAAAGGAAGAAAGATTTTAATTGTCTTTATTGTCTCTTTTGTTAGTCCCAAGCATTTGTGATGCACTGTGGAAGCCAGATTAGCATTAGACTTGGGTAGGACCTCTACAGCAGTTCTCCTGTGATCATTTAGGAGCAATAATAGGCTTGTTGAAAATAGCAAAAGCATTATTTAAAGACTTTAACACCTTAGCATAAATTTGCCGATGTTACACCTTTCAAATGTAGGGTAAAAATGAATTATGCCAAAACCTTTCTCTGTTCTTTTGTTCATATTGACTTCCCCTCCATACCCTAGTAGTTGTGAATCAGAGGGTGCATTTCCTCATGATCCATAATGGTTGCTTAGTGAAGTTATTTTTTACCAGCATGTCTTTCCTTTTAGCATTAAGACCTCTTTCCAAGGTGTATTAGGGCCGGATTGGTGAGCATTTTCATTTCAAATTCATCTTTGTAACTACATACTATTTCAGCTTAATTTTGAGCCCAATGGGTGGCTGGAAACCTGTGCATTTCAGAGCCTAATGTATTTGTTCTTTGTGTTTCTTTCCTTTTCTTTTCCAAGTGTCGTGATGTAAGGACAAGAGAGGTTGGAATTCAAGAAATTCACCATAAAGTGAGACCATATCAGGTAGGTTTTGTCTCCTTTCTAGGAGCTTGCTTCAGACACAATTTTTTATGTGCGTTTGAGGTGTTGGGACCCATTTGTTGCTCATCCATTCCTGTGGTTTGCCTTTGTAGTTGGATCCAATTTTCCATTTATTTTCTCAGCATGTTTGGATGTCTTTTCTTTAAGTGCTGTCACGTGCTGAAATTTATGGACCACCATGTTCAACAAACTGACTGTAGTCACCAGTTATTTGAGTATTTGCACTACAACTCTTTCTTTTGCTTTTCAACCTTCCCTTTTCTCCCCCCTCGTTTAAAAACAACAACAACAACAAAAGATTTAGAATGTACCAAAACCACTGTACATGCATACTGAGCAGGAATGAATATTTAGCAAGATGAATTCACAGCCTCTTGTGGGAAGGCTGTGTTTATGTAGGCAAACAGTGCGTGTATAAATCCACTTCTGCACGTGTACGTATATATTTCTGAGTAGATCCATTTAGCATATGACACATATGCTGTGTTTTTCCTTCCTAAAATAGTCCACATAAAGATTACTGTGCTTGTTTTATAGAAGGGAAAATATGTGCTGCTGAATTTCAAATATCCAATTCGGGAAACCAATTCTGTGTCTCTAATTACAAGAAGGGATCTATCCTTCTGGAAGGTGGTTAGGATGTCCACGGCCATGTATTGGACTCAAGGGGATGAGCTTTCTAAGATCACATTGGCTTGGGATCCGCAGAGTAGAATCATTCAGGTTGGAAAAGACCTCTCAGATCCCCAAGTCCAACCCCAACCCACCCCACCATGCCCACTGCCCACGTCCCTCAGTGCCACATCCCCATGGTTCTGGAGCACCTCCAGGTGTGGTGACCCCATTACCTCCCCTGGGCAGCTGTGCCACTGCAGCACTGCTCTTTTGGAGAAGAAATATTTCCTAATATCCAACCTGTACCTCTTATGGCACAACTTAAGGCCATTACCTAGATATGCATATGTATATAGGTATGTATGCTGTGGCGAAACAATGCAGCATGGAAGTGTATAATGATCCCTGAATTATCTAAATTATCTTGTTCTTACCAACTTTTGTAAGAGCTGAGGCTGTGCAGACTCATTTGCACATAGGCCATTCAGCCTTTCTGCTCTCTTCCACTTATCTGTGGCCACTTCACAGAATATCTTCCAAAGATGCCTGTTTTCATCAGTGATCTGAACTGTACATTTCTTGAGTAGTTAGCAAATAGCTTATCATAGGGTTTTCAAAGCAGTGTTAAGTTGAATATTCCTTTTGTTAAGCTCACCTATCCGAGTGGCAGGAGGATGTCATTATGTAGTCATAGCAAAATTTGTCATGACAGCAAGCAAGAGAAATATTCTGGAAATGGTGTAATTTTTCATGAACTATAGACTAATGACAAGGTATGATGTATTTCTTGGCTTTGTAAGTAAACAACACATCTTCTTGATAAGAGAGGCTATCATGTCAGAACAAAAATGAATTAATTGTTTCCTATAATTAGTTGCACTTTATGCAGCTTCTTTCTGCTAAGGATCAGTAGGCTGTATGTATTTTTGTAATGGTGATGGTGTGTCTGCTTTTGAAAGTCTTTGAAAGAAAAAAATAAATCAATTTGGAGTAGATTACTTGCCCATAGCTGCTTATTTACAGAGCTGTCTCTGAGCTCCCTTTTCAATTAGTGGCGTTTCTCCATAGCAGTGGAAGGTACTTGCTTGCTCTCAGACTGGTCAAAGCTGTGCAGCTCTGTGTAATAGCTGTAAAAGTGCTCTGGTGAATTGTCACTGTAAAGAGATGTTGGACTGGCAGTTTTTGAAGGGCAAGAGACAGTAACACTTCCTGCTTTAACACTTATGTAGGTTTGTATCTGTAACAGGTAGAAGCTACTGTTTCTGCAAAGCATGTTTTTTTTTTCTTTATTAAGATAATGATCTTCATGTAGAGTGAGAGCAAGGCAGATTTTAGAGCTCTTTTAGGTTGAGTGTGATCTGCAGTTGGGTTTTCCCTTTATTTCTCAAGGTAAGTTTGGCAGTCTACCAATGGATATCCCGTCCCTGGAGGTGTTCAAGGCCAGGTTGGATGGGGCCCTGGGCACCCTGGACTGCTATGAAATGTGGAGGTTGGTGGCCCTGCGTGTGGCAGGGAGGTTGGAGCTTCATGATCCTTGAGGTCTCTTCCAACCCAGCCATTCTGTGATTCTGTGAAAAGTCTGTGTATTGAATATGGTGGATGTCCATATCTACCAGCCAACCTGGAGGTGACCCAGCCCTGGAGGCTGACTTTTGCCACGTTTCAACCAGTATCTATCTCAGAAGAAAAAGGTTTTGACCATCTCATGATCACTCCAACCTCTTTGAGGGGAATTGTGTTGGGAATACAAAAGATTTGATTGAATAGGGACTTCTCTGATTCTCAGTTCATGTTGTGTGCTATATGATGCACGTAACGCAAAGCCTGCTGGTGGAGGTTCCTATAGGCTTGGTTCACTTTTGCCTACCAGAGCCTTTTGGATGGGCCAGGGCATCCGGGCACTACTGAAGAGCTAGCAACCACGCCACGTTTTCTGTATTTTTTTTTGAGCTTGCTCTCAGGAGAAATCAAAAGTTTTCCAGTCTTGCCATTTTGAACTCTCAATATGACATTTTCTGCTTTGTTTTTGGAAACAAGCATTGAGTTGCGGTGCTTTTCCTCAGCAAGTTCCCCATATGACTTGAACAGCAGAACGTGGTTCTTAAAAACCCTCGTGCTCTCCCATTTCCCTGTATGTTTCCATTTTCTTCGTGGCATTAGGTGCACACCAGCAGACCTGGATCAGCCTGTGCCAGCTGTCCTCAGTAAGCTGGAGCGTAGTTGTGCTTGCAGAGAATTTGGCATGTTGGCTGACATCTGTTTGGGCTCTTACCCCATGAGCTGTACATCAGTGTCGAAATGAGCCCTGCTTCCATAGTCAGTACGGGATTTAATTGCCAGTTGCCTTCACCCGGGCTTTGTCATGGAGCAGAGCAGGCAGGAGACAGGATCCCTTATGGCTTTTCTGTAAACAAATCTTTAATTCATGGGTTTCTGTGTATTAAGGGATTTGTAGAAGAAACACAGAGATCCTTTGCTTGAGTTTTTATAGTAGTACTGGGAAGAGCAATGGCGAGGTGTACACAGGGATCTCGCACTTCATGAGGTTCAACAAATCCAAATGCAAGATCTTGCACCCGGGTCGAGGCAACCTCTATTGCCAACACAAGCTGGGGGATGAAAGGATTGAGTGCAGCCCTGCTAAAAGAGACCTAGGGGTACTGGTGGATGGGAAGCTGGATGTGAGGCAGTATTGTGTCCTCACAGCCCAGAAGGCCAACTGTATCTTGGGCTGCATGCAAAGCAGCGTGGCCAGCAGGGTGAGGGAGGTGATCCTGCCCCTCTGTTCTGTGCTGTGAGGCCTCACCTGGAGTACTGCATCCAGATGTGCAGTCCTCAGTGCAGGAGAGACGTAGAGCTGTTGGAGTGCATCCAGAGGAGTGGCACAAAAATGATCCCAGGGATGGAACAGCTCTCCTATGAAGACAGGTTGAGAGAGCTGGGGCTGTGCAGCATGGAGAAGAGAAGGCTGCAAGGTGACCTGAGAGCAACCTGTCAGTGTCTAAAGCAGAACTACAGAAATGGAGGGGGCAGACTCTTGATCAGGGTCTGTGGTGACAGAACAAGAAATAAGGAAAAAGTATTTTACAGTGAGGGTGGTGAGGCACTGGAACAGGGTGCCCAGTGATGTGGTTGATGTCCCGTTCCTGGAGACTTTCAGAGTAAAGCTGAATCAGACCCTGGGCAACCTGATCAAGCTGTGGTATCCCTGTTCATTGCAGGGGAATTGGACTGGATGGCCTTCAGAGGTCCCTTCCAACTCTAAGGATTCTGTGATCAATTCTGTGTGCATCATCAGGGAGAAACTGTTGGATACACCAGTGTCACCCTTATGCACGGGACATCCACTGGTATTGGCCATTCACATTTGAATTCCTAAAGTTGAAGGAGTGTCTCAAAGTGATGGTGCCATAGTGATGTGATGGTTTTAGTTTTGCTCATGGGTTGGTTTTTGAAGCAAACGCTCTGATCATTCCCTGCTTAGAAAGCAATGGGAAGCGCGGGGCCCTGATGCCTTTCACATAAGTTTAGAAAGCACCTTCCATGAGCACACCTACTGTACACCATACATTAATGGGTGCTTAGTTCTAGGGGTGAGAGTAGAACTGGAAAACCCCAAACATGTACTGTGGGGTCATCAGGTCCTCAATCCTGCAGGCTAGATGGGGGCTGCTACTGCTCATCTGATGGGCAATGTGGGAAGGAATGTTGGTCTGCTTAGCAGCTGGATGTTGCAGGTGGGCAAGGGAGCCCCTGCAGCAAGGATGGGTATGTATTCCAGCTATAGCAGCTCAATTCAGAGCACGAATAGAGTGACTCATCATGTCACCACAGATGTGCCTTTATTATCATCAGCGACAGGATACATCAAATTAACTGAGTGAGAACTCTACTACAAAGAAATGCAACTACCATTGTGTGAGATTGGATCAGGTCTCATGTTGCTCTAAGTCTGAACTTCTATAGTTTCTTGGGTCCTGGGGCTGCTCCTTAGTGTCTGAAAAGAAGTTTTTTCCCTTCTTTCTGCTCCCTTCTCCATCAGTTATTCTTTATAGCTTCTAGGTGCTCTGCAGAACTAATTTCTTCTACCCAAGCATGATCTATATTGTATTCTCCACAGTCAGTCAGCCCTCACCTTGCTTTTCCCTTCCACTTGTTGTGATCTTCAGTACTGCCTTTATCTAGATAACTATCAGAACTGGTCAGCTTTCAGGGTACCTGTTGGGGTGGATTTGGTGTCTCCATCTGAAGGAGTGAAAAAAAAGACTTCCTGCAGATTCTATAGAAAGTACTTGTGTAATTTATGATGTGTTGCAAGGAATTCTGGAACTCAGTAGGTGCTCAACACCCTTTCAGATCCACTCCTGTTGCAGTTTGCACTTGCAGTTATATCCAGTGTGTTTGCTGGAAGGAACCAATTGATACTTAGTAAAGTTGGCTGCTTCACAGACACTTCAAGTCTTTTCTTTTGCAAAGCAGCAAAGACATGGCCCTAAAAACAGGTCTGATGAAGGCAAATGCAACACTACTCACTCTATGTTAGTTAATTTGTCTTTACAATGGAAATTCAATTATAGCAATCCCTTGGTTACTGGAAAGAGTTGCAGAAGCTCCAGTATCTTAAAAAACCTGCTTTTAGATTGCTGACTTACCAACAGATATCCATGTGGGTTACCAGCCTTTCTGGAAAGCATGCAAATAGGCATTGAAGACTAGTTCAGTCCCACTGATAAATGCATTTCTATTAAAGTAGTCCATGTCTTTAATATGACTACAGGAATACCAGTTCTTACCCAGTATTGCTAAAATCCATCTAGAATTAAATTGGCCTCTAAGAAAGCACTTCATGTTTTCTCTGAATCATAATAGTACACAAAATTGGTTTTTGCCTTTTCAATGTGTTGCTTAAGTATTTTAACAGGTTTTTCTTCTTCATATTCTTCATTACTTCTTCTCTTTGACCAGATTGAATTAATTAGAAGAGATTATGTGGCTAATGGTGGCTGGGAGACCTTCCTGTCCTATGAAGACCCAGAGCAGGACATTCTCATTGGCCTCCTACGACTGCGAAAGTGCTCAGAAGAATCCTTCAGACCTGAGCTGAAGGGGGGTGTTTCCATTGTGAGGGAGCTGCACGTGTATGGGAGCGTGGTCCCAGTGAGCAGTCGGGATCCTTCCAAATTTCAGCACCAGGTACTTCAAACCATCTTTATTTTTCATCTGTACATCCTGCTCCTCCCCACTACTTCCAGTATAATTGGAGAAGGACCTTCATTCACTGTTTGGATTATAGTCTGCTTCTCCATCTCCAAGCAGTTGGAAGAGAAGGTTATCAAGAGTAGTTAACATGAATTCACCGTGGGGAAGTTGTGCTTGATCAGCCTAGTAGCTCTCTGTGATGTCCTCACTGACTGGATAGAAGGGAGGAGAGCAATGGATGTTGTGCACCTTCACTTCAGCAAGGTGTTTGATGCTCTCATAACATCCTTGTTATGAAACCTAGAAAATGTGGGATACAAGAGTGGATGATGAGGTGGATTGAGAACTGGCAGGCTGGCAGAGCTCAGAGGGTTGTCATCAGCAGTGTGGAGTCTGGTTGGAGGCTGTTCCCCAGGGGTCAGCACTAGTCCTGGTCTTGTTCAGCATCTTCACTGATGACCTGGGTGAATGGATAGAGTCCACCTTCAGCAAGTTTGCTGATGATACAAAGCTGGGAGGATTGACTGACACACCTGAAGGCTGTGCTGCCATTCAACAAGGCCTGGACAGACTGGAGAGTTGGGCAGGGAGGAGCCTGATGAGGTTTAACAAGAGCAAATGTAGAGTCTTGCACCAGCGGAGGAATAACCACATGCACCAGTACAGGCTGGGGGATGACCTGCTGGGGAGGAGCTCTAGAGAGAAGGACCTGGGATCCTGGTGGACTACATGTTTGCCACGAGCCAGCAGTGTGCCCTCGTGTCCAAGAAGACCAATGGGATCCTGGGGTGCATTAAAAAAAGAGCATGGCCAGCAGAGCAAGGAAGGTGATCCTCCTCCTCTATTCTGCCCTGAGGATGCCACATCTGGACTGCATCCAGTGCTGGGCTCCCCAGTTGAAAAAAGACAGGGATCTCCTAGAAGAAGTCCAGTTCAGGGCCACAAAGATGATGAAGGGCCTGGAGCATCTCTGTATGAGGAAAGGCTGAGTAACCTGGGACTGTTCAGCTTGGGGAAAAGAAGACTGAGAGGGGGATCTGATCAATGCTTGTAAATATCTAAAGGGAGGTGGGAGGCAAATGGATGAGGCCAGGCTCTTCCTGGTGGTGTGTAGCAACAGAACAAGGAGCAATGGCCTGAGACTTGTACATAGGAAGTTCTGTACAAACGTGGAAGAACTTCTTTACAATAAGGGTGATGCAGCACTGGCACAGGCTGCCCAGAGAGGCAGTGGAGTCTCCTGTGGTGTTCTTAAAGACTTGTCTGGACGCTGATCTGTGTGACCTATTGTAGGGAACTGCTTTAGCAGGGATAGGACTCGATCTCTTGAGGTCCCTTCCAACCCCTGCAGTGCTGTGATTCTGTAATAAACATGCAGTTGAATTTGAGCCCCTTCTTGCATTTCACGTGCTGAAATCCTGCTGCTTCTGAGGTTTTGCTGCTGTGATAATGTTCAGGCAGTTGCTACTGCTCTGACAAAAAAAAAGCATGGCTGAAAACTGTCTGCCTTACTCATGTCTGTACAGTGCAAGAGCCCATCTATGCTGGTGCTCATTTGGCTTTCGAGCGCTAAGCGTCCCTGGTTCTGAAGTGTGTTTCCTTTGATATCCTGTACTGTACATCAGACTTCACTGCAAAAGTAAAGCAGAGGGGACGTGTCCACTGTGTGGGTGTATTTCCTTCTAAAACGGGTCTTGTTCAGTAGAGAAATTTCACTTCTGAAGCCTGAAGCAGTTGCAGATGGGAAGGTGAGCAGTTTTGAGGCCTGCCCAGTTTTCTTTCAAGGAACCATTTATTGAACAAAAGAAATCTATAATCCCTACTACCGAAACAGAAGAAATTCAGCTTTGGTTCTGAGATGTTTCCTGGTGCAGGTGGTTTGGAGAGGCTTTTGAGTAAAGCCTCTTAGTGATGCCCGATGGTTTATTTTTGCTTCAGAGCCACTTGCGAGGCCATTTCGTCTGTATCTTAAAAGCATGTGAAGAATGGACTGGAAAGCTGTGTTTCTAATTCCTCACAGCGAGTCGTATGAAAATTGCACATTATGTCTTTGCGGAGTATAACATGCTGTGGCTTGCAGGGAGCAAAAATGGGAATTACATTTTGCCCTGGTAGATGTTGAACCTTTCGAGTGAGCTTTTAAAAAAGCAATCGGTTTGTCCTCTGTGCCAGAACTGCTCAAGGCTGATGTTTTAAATTAACTTCCTTGTATTTATTAATCACTCCCTGAGTATATGTGCATTAAGATGCAGTTTGGCTAGACGCTGATGACGTTTAGCCGTGAGGCAGAGACTGTTTAAAAACAGTAATTAATAAGGGAATAGCGAAGGCATCTACTGTAAAATGGCTAACAGTTCAAAATTTTGGAAGGGAAAACTGGCCATCCAAAGTATTAGAGAATAATTTAAAAAGAAGTTGCCAACTATGAACATTAAACTAGGCTGGAAGTTGGAATGTCACGGTACATGACGCACTGTTCGTTTGCAATAGTCGGTTGTCGGGACATTAAGCAGAAAGAGTTCTTTGCAGTTGTGGGGACAATTTCTGATTAGAACAGCACTTCAGAAGATTTCAGTGTATTACTTAAAAATGCCTGTAAGTGTTAAGTGCTTTTTGAATTAAATCGCATCCGCTTCAGTTTCAGCGCAGCCCGAGTCTGTACATTTTGTCAGGAAAACAGATGAACAAAGAGCCAAGTGTAATTCCTGCATCCTAATGTTACAAGTGAATTAATCCAATCAATTATCCCCAGATATATAGGACAACTAAGTTAAGTTAAATAGAGTGGAAAGGCTATTCCCTTGTTTCAAAGTGTTGTTTTGATGGCTGTAGTGCTCATGCTGTGCAAGATTTCCAAATGTAAATAGAGGCATGGATCTGATCCAGAATATTAATGTGGTCTTCTGCAATTCCTTTTGCTTTGGCACCTTCCATTCTATGAGCTGAGCCTCATGGCTGTGCCCTGAGCTCCGGAGAGTGGTGTGGTCTGCAGAAGGCACGTGGTGCAGGTTTTGAAGATGGCCCCAGGTGGGTCCTGTAGATGGTAACAGCTCCTGGAGGGCGGTGAAAATAACAGCTATGAGGCAGCAGGACAGTGATGGTACCAAAAAGCCAATGGTTGTATCAGAAATGCCCATGGTTGTATCAAAAGGCCAGTGGTAGTATCAGAAATCATAGAATCATAGAATCATAGAATCACCAAGGTTGGAAAAGACCTAAAAGCTCATCCAGTCCAACCGTTCACCTATCACCAATAGCTCCCACTAAACCATGTCCCTCAACACAACATCCAGCCTTTCCTTGAACACCCCCAGGCTCGGTGACTCCACCACCTCTCTGGGCATCCGTTCCAGTGCCTGACCACCCTTTCTGAAAAGTAATACTTCCTCATGTCCAGCCTGAATCTCCCCTGCCGTAGCTTGAAGCCATTCCCTCTGCTCCTATCACTGATGACACGAGAGAAGAGGCCGACCCCCAACTCACTACAACCTCCCTTCAGGAAGTTATAGAGAGCAGTGAGGTCTCCCCTGAGCCTCCTCTTCTCCAGGCTGAACATTCCCAGCTCCTTCAGCCTCTCCTCATATGGCCTGTGTTCCAGACCCCTCACCAGCTTTGTTGCCCTCCTTTGAACACGTTCCAGGGCCTCAATATCTTTCTTGCAGTGAGAGGCCATTAGTGGTTGTATCAGAAAGTCAATGGTTGTATTGGAAAGACCAATGGTTATGTCAGAAGGGTCAATGATTATATCAGAAAAACCAACGATTATATTGGAAAGGCCAGTGGTTATCATGAAAGGCCACTGGTTATATCAGAAAAACCAACAGCAGCTCTCTGGCTCTGCCACAAGGTGCCATGGTGTGGCCACATCCATTGCAACTGATGTCAGACTTGCAGTTCATGAGCGTATGCAACTGCATTCGATGTCCATGCTCTGGATTTGTTTAATTCCCAAATAGAAACCCAGGTATAGCAAGACAACTGTCAGGATGGGTGATGGCGCGATTGTTGTTTGGTAATTTGGACAGGACAGACCTGCTCAGTGCTAACTTGGCTGTCACGGGGTTTAACTTCGTTCTGCCTCTGCCCCTGAGAAGCTGTCAGGCACTGGAACTGCCTGTGAATAATTTCACAGTTAATAAAGAAACACGAAACCCAACCCAGTGGTGAGAAAGCTGCACTGTGAACTTCAGCATTAGCATGTCTCTGTACAGTGCTCTTCCACTAAGATTTTGGTCATTCCTGAGCCTGTACATAAGAAGTCTCCTGGAATTGTTCTGATGCTTGCAGTCTGACCTTGCTCATGCTTTCTGTTTTTACAGAACTTATATTCTTGTTTTTTTTCTTCTACTGCAGGGATTTGGCATGCTACTCATGGAGGAGGCAGAAAGAATAGCCAAGGAGGAGCACGGGTCATGGAAAATTGCTGTAATTTCAGGTATCTTTGCTCTATCCCCCCCCCTTTTTTTTTTCTCTTAATCTGAAAACAAATCCACTACAACTAATGCCAACTGCTGTGACCATTGAAATGAGCATCAGCTTAGTAACTGAGTTGAATTCCAGCCTGGCTCCATCCAATACAATGCTGCCATGGTGAGCAGCGTGCCAAAGGATGCTGCAGGGAGCCATCCTGCTTTGGCTGCCAAGGAGCCTTGGCCATGGATGCCTTCCTGCTCCCAAGGCTGCAATTTCTGAGCTTACTGCTTCGGCCTCGTTGCAGGTTGTTACTGCTGAGGGCTCACTTTCCAGTGCTTGTGAGGATAGAAAATTGCCAGCCTCCATTTTAGAGCCTTTCTGCAAGTGCCATCATTAGGGTGGACAGATGTGCTTTTAGGATACATTAAGCATTATCGTGGAGAAGCAAGCTGTATAAGAAAGCTGCAGCCCTTTCTCCTGTTTCATTTGCAAGGCACTGTGACTGAGGAGGGCAACAGCAGCTCATGGTGTGCATGTGTGTGAAGTCAAGGTCAGGACTGCCTTTGTGCATTGATTTATTCTGATATTAGTGGCTACTGTGGGTATAGAAAGTTGTTACAGGCATATAGGTAACAGAGGAGGCTAGCCAAGTGGTGCTAAGGAACTTGGCCAAAAGAGCTTCAATACAGACCTTACATAAAAATAATAATCCTCTCTCACCCCACCAAAATAAACCACTGAGAAGCAGAAAACCATCAGTTTGATCCAAGCTGCTGAGTGCTGAATGAAGAGCCTGTGTGTGTGCTTGCTGCTGGGTCCTGTCACGGGCTGTCTGCAAAGTGGAGAAGGCCATCTCAACAAGTGCCTGCAGTGAGGGCCAGCATCTGAGTGAGGGTGAGGTGCAGGTCATAACCTGATGCTTAGCATGGAGATGTGGCCCTGAGGGACATGGGTAGTGGGTAGTATTAATGGGGCAGCAGGTGGACTTGATGATCTCAGAGCTCTCTTCCAACCTTGATTCCATGATTCTGTGAGCGTGTGTGGTGATGATGGGTTGGCAGTTGGACTTGATGGTGTTAGAGCTCTCTTCCAACCTCACTGACTCTGCATTCTCTGGATTCCTTGCTCTTACGACATAAGGCAGTGTTTCTCTATTTGCTGCAGCAGATGAGTCAGTTTGAATCTTGTGTGGTTGAGAAATGCCCATACCTGGTATTTCCTCAAGAAAACAGAGAAAGTGGAAACGTTTTCTTTTGTACTAACAGCATCCTGACTTGGGATGCGTGGGGGAATGTGTGATGGTAATCCTGCTGCGAAAAGAACATTTCGACAAGAGCAGAAAATGTGCAGCAATTACTAAAGAGAAAAAGAGATCTGTTAAAGCATTCGTGGTACTAATTTTACCTGTAGTTTAGCAAACTGATACACAGAATGTTTTCTTTGCGTTGAAATGCAGTGCCAGAAGTCTGCCTTGGTTGCATGCAGTTTGTGTCGTCGCAGGAAGATCTCAGCTGTGATTTTTATCTTCATTTTCCCCCAGACTGTAAAGTACAATATGGTACAGTTTGTCTTTATAACAGAATACTGCAGCATCTGCAAAGAGCAGTTTTCCAGCTGTTTCCTTGGAGATGTTGTCGCTTGAATTTCAACTCTCCTCTAAGTTTTATCTGAAATACAAATGCAGCCAGAAGTTCTTTCTCCATTGGAGGATGAGCTTGCTTTTGCTACTTCTGCTTTCTAAATTCATTTTTAATCTGGGAACCCATTGCAACGTCTCCAACATATTGCAAAATTTTCACTGCCATTTGGAGAGAAACACAGAGGAAAAATCTACTTCAAAAATATCTCTCATAGGGCTCTTTCTCTCATTTTTGTACTGCATATTTTATTAATGCTTTGTTGCAGTGGTTTATTTAATGGTGTC
The DNA here is from genome assembly GCF_951394365.1 of Tetrao urogallus. Taxonomy (NCBI): domain Eukaryota; kingdom Metazoa; phylum Chordata; class Aves; order Galliformes; family Phasianidae; genus Tetrao; species Tetrao urogallus. Next base: position 104,524,413 of record NC_136814.1, on the reverse strand, counting down.
CTTTCTTCAGCAGTGTTTTCCAGCGTGGCATTTCATGGCTACATTAATACTAGTTAATTAAATAGTGTCAGAACACCCAGTGTGTGGAATGTGGGAAATGGGTATATCAGAGGGCTCCAGGAGTCATAGAACTACAGAGTGGTTTGATTTGGAAGGAGCCCTTATAGGCCATCTGGTCCCACTCCCTGCACTGAGCAGGGACACCCACAGCTCCATCAGTGCTCACAGCCCCATCCAGCCTGACCTTGGCTGTCTGCAGGGATGGGGCACCACCTCATCTCTGTGCAACCTGTGCCAGTGCCTCACCGCCCTTAGTGTAAACAACTTCTTCCTTATATCCAACCTAAATCTCCCCTTTTTGAGTTTGAAAACCATTTCACCTTGGAAATGCACTTAATTCCGACAGATTAAGATAACTTCAAAAGGAAACGTTTTTGTACAACATTAAAAAGAAGTCAAAAACAGCAAGAAAAAAAAAAGAGAAAAGGAAAGAAGAAAGCCATATGCCTAATGTGCATTCAGTGAGGTTGCAGCAGAAGCGTTGCTGTCCTGCCCAGGCGGCTTGCAGCCCTTCTGACAGCCACCATTCCTGCCCCCTGCACCGTGTCCATCAGATCCTCACTGCTTCCAGACCTCTCTCCTCCACAGCAGCACATCTGAACTGCCAGAGCTCATTTTCTTTTGTCCAGCTGCCCTGGGGGGCCCCAGGCTGCTTTCTTCCCACGTGTAACCCGGTCAGTGTTCTTAATGACACATTATGTCACGTCCCCACAAGTGTGGATGTCCTTTGCTCAGTCAGGTGCTGTGTCTTGCACTTTGCCACGTCTTGCTCTGAGGAGGGCTGAGATTCCTCCCCCCTCAGCACATTTTCATCTTCACTATCAGGCACTGCTATCAAATCACTGATACAAACCTGCAGCTGAGAGACAAGCGAGTAATTTACGATTGCCTCCTGATTAAGATCAGTGGGACCGTGATAATCCGTTTGGGGTGGCTGATCCCAGCGTCTTTCTCCTGAGCCAGGCACCCGCAATCATGAGGCTGTGAATGGAAATGAAACCAATCCCACCCGTTTTCTGCAGTCCCCACAAGAGATGAGGTGGTTTGTGGTTGTCGGTGACTCATCCCCCAGTCTGTTGGTGCTGCTCGAGCGTACTGTCTCATGCATTTAAGGAAACTGCTACTCCTGCCTTTGCCTTTCGCAGTTACAGATAATAACAGAGGTTAGGAACTTTCTAAAAGTAAATCTGATGCATCATACTGGTGTTGAATTCACCTGAAAGGTAAAACATGAACTTGCGTATAAATCAGAGGGAAAGTTCTAGGGCACGTTTGATGGTACTCTAAAGTATCTTAATTTGCTCGTGTAAATAGCCCTCTGGTCTCCCTGGATGTAATAAATCACTCAAGTAATCAGCATCCCATACTTGATGTTGGATGTTGATTCGTGGGCTGCCGTGGAGCTTGCTGACTGGCAGGGTGTGCTCTGGGGGCCATAGGATGGAGCTCTGAAGCACTGCAGGAGGATGGATGGGGTTCAGCAGGGCTCCCAGCAGCTCTGCTGCCACTGGGAGGCGGTTACTGTTAGAAATGCCAATCTCACTAGATGTTAATAAGAGAAGAAGTGGCCTGAGATAAGTGGGAACGTGGGAATGGTAATGAATTGGCTCTGTGATGATTGCGTGCTTTAGATGGATAGCCTTTGGAAAGAAGGTAATTAGATGAGTTTGGGAGAAGCCAAGGAGAAACCCATGCTGGTGGATTGGTGCTATGAAATAGCTGCCGTGTAGTTCTTAATGAACTTCAGTTTAGAAGGTTTAGTAATATAACAACTTTGAAAATAAACCTGATAGTGTCTTAACTGGGATTTCAGTGTAAGGCACGAACAGGAATATTGTTCACAGAATCTTATCATAGAATGGCCTGGGTTGCAAAGGCCCACAGCACTCATCCAGTTCCAACCCCCTGCTGTGTGCAGGTCACCAACCAGCAGCCCAGGCTGCCCGGAGCCACATCCAGCCTGGCCTTGAATGCCTGCAGGGATGGGGCATCCACAGCCTCCTTGGGCAACCTGTTCCAGTGTACCTTGTTGTTCTTAAGCAAGGGCACGGCTGCAAACCCCAGCATTCTTGGTTTGGTAGGAAGCTTTTCTGTTTTTATATACACATACAAACACGTGAAATATCAAAAACCTTTGTTTGTAGCCTGTATTAAAGTCACATGGCCTATAGTATAGTATAGTATGGAGCAGGGACTTTCACCTTTCTTTCATCAGCTGTCCCAGCTGAACATATTTTGGAAAATGGGAGCCAGTCTTTGTTTATTAAGGCTTTGTGCATATGAATGGTCCACAATCTCTAGGCAGTAGTGCAAGGAGATAAGTTTTTTTAAGTTTTGGAAATCTGATCAGTTCAGGGGTATGGAGCGTTCTGCCTGTTCCTAGCGTGCCTTTCTAGAATCACAGGATCATTCAGACTGGAAAAGATCTCTAAGTTCACCAGGTCCATCCCCAACCCATCCCACCACTGCTCACATCCCCACACTTCTGTAACACCTCCAGGGATGGTGACCCCACCACTTCCCTGTTCCAGCCCCATCCAGTTGTATGGATGAGGATACCTTCTTTATGTTCTCCCTTTCCTGAACACCCCTTTCCCCATTCTCAACCCAAACGATTCCCTACAGCCTACAAAACCTCAATAATAACAATCACAATGATAATAATATCAATAGAACACAGGCAGTGAGTTTGGGTTAGTCAGGATGTATTTAGAAATCAGACTCATGAAGAAATGGAGGTGACTTCCACATGAGTGACGTGTAACGCACCGCGGTATAAATAGACCTGAATCAGAACTGTGAGCAAGAGCAGTTTTTAAGGGTTTAAAAAGGAACAGTTTTCTTTCATGGGAATCTTCCTCTCTGACCAGCAGTGTTCCTGCACCGCCCACCGGTGCTAATCCTCCTTTTCAAGGCTGCAAGAGGTGAAGGGATTAAAGCTTGTTTTCCGTGAAAGCTTTGAGTGTAGATTTCCTCAAGTTGTGGGTTTTATGGTCACAACCCGAATTTGATGTGGGCTCACTGTCCAGCTCTCCAACTGCTGCTTTAGGCGAGCATTACATGTGCCTTAAGGCAGGCTTACCTGCAGCATGCAGTGCTCACTGCTGGAGGCTGATGGGGATGGGGCCGTCCTGCCTGGCGTACCAGCAGAGCAGGGTGAGGACTTCTCCCTTTGTCAAGAGCTGAGTGCTCATGAGAGTTAGCAGATTTTCTTTCTCAATTACATACAAACAAATGCCATCGGTGCCTGCACTCCTTCGGAGTACATTTGCTTGCGCTCCTAGGAGTAAATTTCAGTGCTTCCCAGCGGACTCCTACCAGAGTATGTTGTTCTCCCTGCTGTTCTTGGAATAAGCAGGTTCAGCTGAACCTGTCTTCTCGTAATGCATCTCTTTGCTCTTAGAGGTGTTTAATCTACAGGCAGAAGGGGAGAAAGACGCAGCAGGGTTTAAGCGGGTTGCCGTCGCTTATTACAGCAGTGCCTAAAAAGCATGCAAGGTTACTTCCAAACAAAGGAAAATCTGAGGTCTCTGGCGTTGGGAACCCAGGAGCCATGGCAGGCAGTGAACCGGGGAATGATGTACAGAGCAAGCTGGGCTCTACAGCAGCTGCCTCACAGAGCGTCTCGTTAAATATCACTTCATTTGAAGAGGGCCGGTGGGAGCAGCGCATTTAATTGACTATGGAATCAATGAGTGCTTTTGTAAGGGAAGATGAGCGTTTGCAAGGCAGGAAGGGCACTTTGGGTTCTGGTACCACGGAGGGAAATGATGGTACCGATGTGATGGGGAGTGAGAGAAGTCATTGCTTTGGGTGCTGGTGGTGCAGCGTGGTGTCTGAGCGTTTGACCAAGCAAACCAGAATCCCATCTTTGCAATAACGGGGCAGCCGCTGCTCTCCTTGCTCCTTCGTGCCCCCCACCACCTAAATCAAAGAGCAAAGTGAAAAAAAAAAGCCAGTGGCTTGTTTATCATGAAGTCGTTGCTCATTTAAGGTAATTTTCTGCATGAGTGGTGCCTTTCTACTCTTCTGATGTGAGTAGTGTATTAGTATGCAGGCTTGGGTAGCTGAATGGTAGACCCTGGAGGCATCACTCCATTATTCAGAGCTCTGGGGAGGTCTGATCTGAAATGTCTGTTTTTCCATTTTCCAGTATTTGTAATTGCATGTGTGTTTTCTTTGCCTTTCGTTGTTGTGTTTTTTTGTTGTTGTTGGTTTGTTTTTTTTTTGTCAGTGTTAGTTTTTTATTTTCTTTTTGCTTCTCGTTGTACCTGCTTTGAATTTACATCTTTTTCCCCTCTAAAAATTTCCCCCCCCCAAACTATACTAAAACACGTGTAAACACATTGCTTCTCTGATGTCCACAAGTCCTTTAGGCACTGGAAACATCCAAACGTGGTACTTGAGCCCAGTGTCTGGGCCAGGGAGCTCACTGTGCTTGTCATCACTTCTCCCTTTCTGGCAGCAGTCAGTGCTTGAGCTCTGAGTTTGGTGCTTGAGTTCTGCAGTCAGCATTTCCTCTCCTGTTGGAAGGATGCTGCTCTTCCAATCCCTTCTGCTCCTGTTCCACCATCCAAGTGGCAGGTGGGATCTGGGTAGGTTCAGTGTGGAGGCTCTATCTCCCTTTCTGCACTCTGCAGGTCTCAGCACTTTCCTTTGGGAGTCAGTGAAGAGCAGTTGCATGCAGTGACTCAACCATTGCGGGTTTTTTTTCGGTCAGAAACAACAGCATTCAGGGGATGATTTAGAACAAACAAGCAAGCTGAGCCCTTGTTACCCGTGTTCCTCCCAGCCCGCAGGGTAAGCACAGCACAGTTCTTGTACCTGTTGTTCCTCTGTCTCATTTGCAGCACGTGTGCTCCAGACTGTGGCTTTGCCACATCAGTGTCACTTCTGACACTGCAGTACTGGGTGTCTGGGAAAGGGAAGAAATAGCAGGTAGGGATATGACATCTTCCTGCCCTCCAGCCGTTTGCTGCCCAAGGACTTCTGGAGTTGCAGAGAGTGCCTTTGTATTTGATAGGCCCCAGGGACTTGCTGCCTTGCCAGTCTGTCTGCCTGCAGCAGCTGATAAACTTCTCTCCCCATCCCTTTCCATTCTCCATCCTTTTCTGTGAGCTTTCTGGTGCTGGTTGGAACGCCTCGTGTTGTATCTTGATCTTGGGAGAGGTCATCCTTCAGAATAAATCAAGGTGGACGAAGGACAGCCCTCTTTGTAGGTTTTCCTAGTGTCTCCTTGAGCATTTCCATTAGCTTAATTTCGACTTTGCTGCTTGCATCCCATAAGTAGCCCCATGGATCCTTAGTCCTGTAAGCAGTTGTATGGGACGCGCACAGCAGTGACCAAGGTAAGACGTGAGTTAGAGGGCATGCTGGGGATGGGTTGGGCTTGGACATAGTGATCTCAGAGGTCTTTAACAACTTTAATCATTCTGTGGTTCTACGACAGCTAGCCTGGAGTTTCTACACTGCAGTGCTTTGGTTTCAGGAGAATTTCATGTTTAAAGAATTGCACCATTTCTTTAACACAGCACCAGCCATGAGCTCGTGGAAAGCAGTATGTAACAAATTTTGAAATACCAGAAGTTCCAAGGGGCAAACATGGAGGGGATCAAGGCCAGGTTGGATGGGGCCCTGGGCAGCATGCTGTAAGTGCCTACGGCTGGGGTTGGAACTGGGTGATCTTTGAGGTTTCTTCTGACCCAATCCATGCTATGAGTCCTCCCCCTCCTACACAGTAGAAGTGTACAGCTCTTGTCTCAATGTGCTTGAACATACTCATCCTTTACAGGGCCTTTGTTTCCCTTTAAGCACCAACATGATGACTCTGTTGTCACCCTCTCATTTTGGAGGCTGCCTTTTACAGTAATGATGACCAAAGAGATTGAAGCTGGTGCTTTACAACTACTTGAAACATCTGAACAATAAAATTTCAAGAGTGGTACTCTTCTCTTTACAATACAGCAGCTACGCATCGTGCTGCAAAACAGGCAGCAGAAATGTTTCCCCACTTCCTTTTAGAAGGATAAGAGACAGCCATTTGTTACAGGCTGCATGGGCAGCCTGGCTTTGTGCCACGCTTCTCCAGGCACCTCCAGGCTCTGGGCTGTTGAGCTTTGCCATCTTGCCAGGCCCTTTATCTTACACTCCTCTTTGTGAGAAGGATCGGGGCAGTGCCAAACCCACATCCTGCCCTGGCACCGTAGCACCTTGCTTTGACTCTGGGTGTAACGTTGCTGCATGCTGTGGGCTTTTTGTTTTGTTCTAAAGGATGTGTCCCCTCCAGCCTCAGGGATAACTGCTGATACATGTGTGGTTTTCCAGTGGGATCATCTCAAAACTAATTGTACTATTTGTACCATCTAGCATTGCCTCTCTGTGCCCTTCACATATTCACACCGTCTGCTCTGTGTGACAGCCACTGAACTTCACAGCAGTGGCACGTGCAGAGTGCTGCAGGCACCAGCTGTGTGTCAGCACAAGCAACTGCCCCCATCCAGCCCTGGACACAGCAGGGGCTGGGTGCCATTCACTTGTGACAGCACTCGGCTTCTTGGTTTTACCTCTGCAATCCAAGTTTCACCTGCCAAGATGAGGCTGTCACTGAGGATCCCTTTCATTCCCAGCAGAGGAACCAAAGGTATCCAGCTTCCTAGTAGGTGTCTCCGTCCCCATCCACCTATCCTAAAGCAGCTGCTAAAAGGAGACAGACAACATTATGCTCCCATTTCATCCTTATGGGACTGGTGTCTTGCTGGCTGACCCTGGGGGCATGCAGTTTGCAGCAGGTGCCTGGTGTGGTGAACCTGGAATCCATGATGCCATAGGTGAGGTCAAGGGCAAGGGCCAGGAATGCACAGACAAAGCAGTTATGTGTTGTGAGGACTGTAAATGACTTTTTCCTACACTAAAAGCCAGCTCTATAAATACAATGCTCCTGCACGGAAGAGCTTTTTCAACTGCAGCAGTTGCTGTGACGTCTGTCAGCGTTATCTGTTTATGCTGGCATCAGGAAAGCAGGCTGGCTTGGCTTGTACCAACAGGATTGTCTCCTTATCTCTGCGCAGAAGATGCTTGTTTGGGAGGGGTGAGGGATGAGATTGAATTCCCCCACCGCAGGTGCTTGCCCTGTTAAAAGCGAACACGCCGAGCTCCATTAACAACCACCCTTTCCCTTCTCCATTCAGTGCAGGCATTTTGTCACCTGTGCCTACGCCGTCTCCGGTCGCCTTTAAGCAAAACTCATCGATAATTTGTTCCCAGGCTGGGAGAGGCATCTGAAACCACAGCCAAACCCGCAGCGTCACACCCCGGCTTCCGAAGCAGCTCTTTAATGTCTCCCTGCAGGGAGATTGCTCCGTAGCCCCGCTCGGTCCCAGTGACGTAGCAGCCTTATCGCGGCGTGGAAGTCTGGCACCGCCGCCGCTCCCCGCCGTAAGCTAATTACTATGCGGCAAGATGATCAGTTTTCCCCCAGACCAGGTTTCTATTTGTGTGCTGTCAAGTAGAAAATTAACATGGACACAGGCCAGGAATGTTTCACGCCTGAGTGCGCCGGGGCCGGAGGTGGCGAGGGGAAGTCAGGCTGGATTTCTGAATGGCGGCGGTGTGAGATCAGGTGGTGCTGGGTGTCCTTTATGGGAGCAGCAGAGGAGCTGAGGAGATGGGGAAGAACCAGAGCAAAACGCACACAGCCCTTGTGAGCTGCCCGGCTCTGTCTGCTTTGTTCAGAACAAAGCTGGTCGGTGTTTCGTAGAACCATATCATCTTTTGAGTCGGAAGGGACCCTTAAAGGCTGTCTGGTCCCACTCCTTGCACAAACAGGGTCACCCACAGCTCCATCCGTGCTCAGAGCCCCATCCATGACCTTGGCTGTCTGCAGGGACATCCACCACCAATCTGGGCAACCTGTGCCAGTGCCTCACCACCCTTAGCGTAAAAATCTCTCCTTATGTTTCTGCAGAGCAGGTGAGGGCTGAGGGCTGCACAGTTCTGAAGCGGTGTTCATTCATCAGCTGTCACACGGACACTCCTCGCACTGCAGAGCTGGAAGCATGGCTGGAGTCCTGCCGTGCTGCTCCTGGGGTCTGTGCGAACACCCCAACTTTAAGGAATGGTATCGGGGAATTTGCAAGTAGTGCCCAAGAAAAGAAGTTCAGTCATAGTGGAGTTTTCCTTTCCCAGTGTTTCTCGCTGGGAAAGCGGCGTGTTTTGGAGGGTCTTGGTGCTTCTTAATGTCAGGTGGTCACCGCCAGGCAGAGCCGTCACAGCTGCTCCCTGTGCCTGCTGCTTACGGGAGCCCATTGCAGGGATCCCTGCTGGCTGTGGGGCTGCCTGCTCTTTTCTCCCACTGCTTTTAGTCACCAGAGGTCATTAGTGTCTGATTGAGCTATTCAGCTGCAGCTCTGTGGCACCTTTTAGTCATTCCTCAGACATTTATGTACAACGTCCTCCTCCCGGCTCTGATGAGCAAGAGAGGGAGCTGAGGAGCGAAGGCTGATTTCAACCACTGCCTTCCTGAGCTGGGGCGGCTGCTGGAGCCGAGTTTCACAGCTGTGCAGAGAGCTCCTCAGAGATTCCATGGGGGAGGTGGGGGCACAGGTGGGCTGCAGTGCTAATAACTGGGCACCTCGCTCTCGAGATTGCCAAGCATTCTTCCTTGGCTCTGAAAGCCTCCCAGGCCTTCGGAGAGAAAATTGATGGTGAATTCCTCCGGTGCTCGGTGAGTCATCCCAAATCCCCGGTCTCTCAGTAATACTTTGCCAGATGGGTTGAATGTTTCAGTCAACCATCTCTGGAAGGAGCCTCAAGACATTACGCAGCCGGTGCATCTAACGTCTCACAGGCCTTGAACTTGACAAATTTGGGGTTGAGCAACAGGAACATTTTGCTGTCTGCATCTCTCTCAAGGCCTGGTGGCAGAGCTTTGCTCAAGTGTAAGAGAAGGATTTGCATGTAAATATTGAATTGCGTGTGATTTGAAGTCAGGAGATCCACGAGCTCTGGGCTTCATCTGTCACCATAAAGGCAATGCTGGCATGGTGGCTGCGGACAGGGGATGCTGCCAGTGCAGCTGGGTCTGGCCAGGCCTGTGTAGTCATTAATGAAATGTTGCTTCTGCAATAAAGAGATCAATGAGATGGAAGCTCACCATCTGGAAGCTCCGTGATGGTTCTTAACTGATTTTTAAATGGCGAGTCTGCAGCTCTAACCATAACCAGGGCATCTCCCATGTGCTGAGAGGCAAACCACAGGTTGGATGCTGCAAAACCAGTGTTTTAGTTCTACCTCTTAGTATTGGTGACAGTCTGGGGTTTGAGATTTGCCTTAAGAACAAATAAGAGAGATCCATTTGGTGATATCAGAAGGCTTTTGCTGTAGTTTTGCTTGTAGAGACCTCTAAGACCAAGTCCAACCCCAGCCCATTCCACCATGCCCACATCCCTCAGTGCCACATCCCCATGGTTCTGGAATGCCTCTACAGATGGTGACCCCACCATTTCCCTGGGCAGCTGTGCCACTGCAGCACTGCTCTTTTGAAGAAGAAATGTTTCCTGATACCCAATCTGATGTCCCCATGCCATCCTCATGGTCTTCCTGCAGAGATGTGGAATGGAGAGCAGAGAAGGATCCTGCCTTAGCAGAAGTCCAGCGTGTGGCCCCTCGATCTCAGCTTTCAGAAGAAAAGGCTAAGACCTACAGTTTGAGTAGGTGGCTGATAGCAGGGAAGCCTTTAACACTAGTTAAATGGTGAGACCAAAAATACTTCAGAAGAACTGTTCTGTGGTTTAAAAGCAAACATTAAAAAGTTTCTTTGAACCCATCAGAAATGAGGATGTTGATGCAAAGTTTGCTTTGCTAAAACTTAATAAGCAGTTCACTGAGTTATTCGATCAAGATACCAAAATGCCCTTCTAGAGCAGCACTGCTGCATTTGCACCTTGCAAGCACATGGGCATGCAGGGCTGTCAGGCTCCTTGCTGCAGCCCCTGTTGTCCCTCCAGGAGTTAAATACAGGGATTTGGAGGATGCAAAAGATGAGAAGCTTTTCAAATTAGCCAGATTCTAGACCAGGTGAAGGTATTGTAAAGTTAAATTGGCTTCCATAGAATTAAAGGTGTGGTACGTGAGGAGTGGGCTGCAAAGGGGAGATCAGAGGTCTGCCTGTTTGTTACCTGGAGGTGTTTCTCCCATCAGTTCTGTTTATCGAGCAGGAGGGCTGACCACAAGCTGGAGCTTTGTCAGAAGGGGGCTGATCTCTTTGCATTTGCGTCAGATCGGCAGCGCTCCTTCTGACGTGGGCTCTCCTGGCAGAGGCTGGATGTGGCTGCAGGGAAACCAGGGGGTGCTCAGGGCTTTGGGTTGTGCCTTCAGGAATAATCCAGTCTCTGATCTGAATGCGTTCTGTAGCAGAGAAGCGAGTTGGGGAGCTGAAGGGAGACCCTGGGCTTCAAAATGCTTCTTATCGCAGCCGTGATTTGAGATCTCAGACAAATTACCTGTCTGCCTGGGATCTCGGCTCTTCTTGTGGGACGTGGCAATGACAGTACCTCCCTGCCAGGCAGAGGTGTTGTGAAAACAGCAATTTAACAGTGCTGGGAAGCAATCTGTGCGAGAAGGAAGCGAGACTCATTTGACAGAAGAAATAAAGGCTTTTCTCATCCAGGCCCCAAAACAGCATCACATGCACTAAACGCAGGTTGGGGACAATTGCTGCTAGCTGGTTTGGTGCTGTTAATCACTTAGCCCTGACCAGAGAAAGGATTACGAAGTGCTTTGCATAATCATGTAAGTACATAAAGATGTATCTAAATCACAAGTCTAACTGCGACGCTAATTAGCTCTTTGTGGCTGCTGCTGCAGGAGGAGGTCACGAAGTGCTCAACTCTCCCATCCTGTGCTGGGTCCCTCCAGAGACTGCTGAAACATATGGGAAGGATGGCCCTGCAGGAGAGTGCTTCAGAGCTCTTCCTATTTTCTCTTTGCATTTCTCTGAGCGTGTTTTCCAGTGGCTGCCAGAGCATTAGGAGTTCTCTGTAGTTCTCAGTAGAATCTGCTGTTCTAAAAGAATTCAGCATGACTGTGCTTCTTCTCTCTGTTAATCTGAAAATGGAGAGTATCACATTTGGGAGATGCCGGGTAACGTTTCCAAACCCCCCTACTTGTAATTTCCAGAGGCTTTTATCTCCTAGCTAGTTAGGAGCTTTTGAGAAATAAGTTGCCAGTTGTCTAATGTAAAAGATCGTATCTTTGCTGCGGGGATTGATGTAAGGAGTGTTCATTGGCTTCTTAAATTAATAACGTTTCAGATTGCTTTGAAGCGCTCAGGTTTCCTCAGCAATGCTCATGGTGTTGGTTTTTATCCATTTCCTTGGTGCTGATGAGGCACTGTGGTTATCTCACATCCTTTGCTTTTTCCCCATTGTTACCATTGGCTGCAGTTGGTTGGTAGCCATTCACATGAGGCGGCCTCGTGTTTTCCCTGAAGATAAAAAATCCAGCATTGTGAAAACTGTAAATGCCAAAGCAAACTGATCAGAGGTCATGGATGGATGTTCTGTGCATTCTTAACTCGTGTATCATTTTGGAAACGCGATGTGGTTTTCTTGGTTAGCATCCAGTACTCAAGAGAGAAGAAAAAGTTCTCTCATCTCTCCCTTCTGCGAGGTATTTGAAACCATGGGTTTGGCCCTTCCTCATTTAAGTAGGTCGTACCAGTATGAGGAAGTCCCTTTGCTGGGCTCTGGATGGTCACTGGGTGGCTGCCAAGTGCCATTAAATGCTGGCTGTCAAGCTTTGAAGTCAAGAGTGAACAGCAGATTTCACAACGAGGCATTTTCTTACAGCCAGCCAAGTTTCTTCTTGAGTTTGGTGGAGGTCGAGGCAAGAAGTATAAAGGAAAACCTAAAACTTCTCTCTTAGAAGCAGTCTTGAGTCTCCACCAATAGCCACAGGGAAGAAGGGAGTTGTGTTGGCTTGCACACTGCTCTCCAAGTCACCCAACCACGTGTCTTAAGAGTTCCAAAATGTGAGCTTTGTGATCCCTGAATGATGGCCTTTGAATGCCCCTCATGCTCTGGCAGCATCAGTCTGATCACAGGAGATGTGCACGGGAGGTTCTCAGAGCCTTGGCTGCCCCAAATTCCAGAGGCTGGCTTGGGATTCGCTGCTAGTCTGGATAAAGTCCTTGACACTTCAGCAAGTACCATTTCCTGTCCCACTGCCTGCAGGAACCAGGAATCTTTTGCTCAGCACCCTTGAAGGACAACTCTACCCAGCAGAGACCCTACAACCAATTCAGGTGCCACGAAGTCCTTACCCAACTGAGATCCTACAGTGATTCGGGTGCCACGATGTCCCTATCCAACTGAGATCCTACAGTGATTTGGGTGCCCATGCAGTGAGCCCGGTGCTCAAAGCAAAGCATGGAGCAAGGCAGTCAGTTCCGTAACACTTGGCAGAGCTCTGACTGCCAGCAGAACTGCAGTTGGCACATGGGTGGTTGGAGGCAATTTGGAAGGTTCAGCTGATGTGGGTTCATGATGCCTGGCACGCAAGGCTCTGGTAACTGCTTCTAAGATATGGATTGAGGGGGAAGGAAGCTGTGAGATGCTACATGCCCCGACTGCACTGCTTCGGGATGGATTTCAGTGGTTGCCAAAAGATGTGGAGGCCTGTGTAGAGATAATTCTCTCGTGTGCCTCGGTAAGTCTCTGCTATGGAAATTTTATGAACTATTAGTTGCTCTTTAATGAGCCTGAAAACAATCTCATTTTCACTTAGTTCTGTGCCCAGCGAGCCATGCTGAAGGAATCTTTGAGGATACTCGGGCTCTGCTGCTGCACTGCAATATTTCTGTGTGGCAGAGCTGAGTCAGAAGGGTGTATTTATGGGCTTTGCATAGCAAGGTCACGGGCAGGGGGCTGCATGTGGGCAGTGAAAGCTGATCTCCTCCATCCTCCTTCAGGGCCAGAAATGTTTAACCCTGATACCGTGGTCACCTTCCACCATCCTCTGTGTGCTTGTTTGTTTGTTTTTAATTTCTTTTTGCAGTTTAAATGTTACAGTAAAAAGATTTGGGGGTTTTATCAGTAGGCTTCGCCGTTATTCAGCCACCACCAAAAGGAGAGAGCAAAAGGCTATGAAATGAACGGGCAGGCGGTGCCAGAAGATGTGTCATCAAAGATTGCAGCAAGGGATGCTTCCAAAAAGCCTCAGCTGGCCGTGGGTTCTGCCCAGCAGGTGTGATCCAAGCCCCTGTGCTCCCAGATTGTTCAAACGGAACTCACTGCTAAGTTTGGTGTGGAATGTTTAACATTCAGAAGCCCATTTGAAAAGCAACCGATGATGGCTTTGGAAATCGAAAAGCTTCTTGTGACAGCTTCTGGCTGTACCCTTCCATTCCCGTGTGTTATTTCTTTTGTGGTACTTGTGGAACGATGTTGCTTTTCGCTGGGGTTTGACTTTGAGCTGTAGGTACACGTGCTGTAAATCAGAGCAGCAAGGCACCCCTGGGGGTGTTCAGGGATGCGGCCCTGCACTGCTGCCTGATTAAGTGGTTGGCAACCCTGCCTGCAGCAGGAGGGTTGGAACTGGATGATCTTTGAGGTCCCTTCCAACCCAAGTTATTATATGACGATGCTGTGATTGGGAAGAGAACTGGTGCCTTCCTTTCAGTACTGTTAGACATTACGGATGGCTTCTCCAGCCCTTATTCTGGCGTGACTTGTGAACAGACAAAGTGGCTTGTTAGTTTAATAGCTCTCATTCTCTTACTTCTTGCACGTTGATGCTGTCCTGACAGAAGCCAGCAGCTTCGCCCTGCTCTGTTGTCTATTGTTTGGGCTTTGCGTTCATACAAAATGGTGATAATCTCACAATGGAAATGACTTCTTCGTGATTTATAGGCAGTCATTCGTGCCCCACGGAGCTTTTATTCCGTTCAGCAGTGCCTTCTGACTTCTGCTTCTCTCATGGGTGAAGGCAGCCTGGCTGCTGGCTGTCAGCCTGCTTTTAATTCCACATTTCAACACCCCGTTTCTTTCCCAGTTGTGTCACACTGATTGTAAAACATCCTTCCTTCACCCTGCCTGTGATTTCCTGATACTCTCTGACTACAGAGAAGCGCCTTTGTATTCATAGCATCCCAGTGAATTCTGTAGGCTGGGTCTGTTGCTGTTTGGGTTCTGAGCAGCTGAAGTGAATCCTGAGCTCAGCCCCAATTGCTGCGCATCATTTTGCTTCACTGGGCTCTTGCTGCATTTCAGCACAGTTCCTTTCAGAGAAAACTAAGCTACAGGCTGTGTTCCAGAGGCAGATCCAGCCCAGACACCAAGGTCTGAATGCACAGCGCTTTGCCCAGCATCAGACCAAGCATGCAGTGGAGAGGAGGGAAATTTTGGCCCAGGGAACCAAAATTCAGCACAATGCAGGTGCATGGGCTGAGCACCAAGGGATCCCATCTGCTGCTCTGCTCCTGCCTCACCAGGTCGGTCCCTAAGAAGTCTGTGCAGCAGCTCGTACCTCCCACCTGCCTGCCTTCCCCTTTCCAAATGCAGATCCCTATTCTGCAGCACGATGGAGCCTCGTGGATGGGCTCTGCCCTCTGCTCTGTAAGCAGCACATTGCTGCCTTTCTCTCCCTGCTTTTTTCTGCATCCATGTGTTGAATTTCCAGCTCTGCTAGGATCTGATGGTCCAATGGTCATAATCCTAAATGCTTGGCTTCCGTACCTGAACCCAATGGCTGCTTCTTGGGATATCTTCATGAGAGCTTTTCCCTTCGAAAAAAGCTTCTTGCTTTGAAGATGTTCCTGCAGTGCTGGAGCTAGCGGGATGCCTCCAAAATCTCATTGAGGCATTTCACCTCCTGCCTGCTCCTTTCCATCTTTCTGAAACTGTGGATGCCCCTGGAGGTGCCCAAGGCCAGGTTGGATGGGGTCCTGGGCAGCCTGATCTGGTGGGTGGCAGCCCTACCCATGACAGGAGTGGGTGGAATGTGAGGTCCCTTCCAACCCAACCATTCCGTAGTTCATTTGAAGGACAGTGATTCTGTGCAAGAAGTTTTGCTATGAGCATGGCTTGATGACGACAGAGGTGCTTCAAGAGGCAGCACTGCGTGGGACCCCAGGAGCACGGGGCTGCCAACTGCATCATCAGTCTTGTTAATGGCTCGAACCCATCGGCCTCAAACGAGGAGGAGCTGGCACTTCACTAGGGCCACTTAATAGCTCTGAGATTAATGGGGGCAGCACACAATGCTCCGCTGCAACCTCAGCTGCCTTCTTTTAAAATCCACGCATTTCCCAAGAGTTTGAGGGAGAAAAAAAAAAGGAGGGGCTGTTTAACCAGTTCTAATCGAGGTGGTTTTAAAACCATAATCTGAATTACTGTGTTGTCGTTGGCTCTGAGGATTCTTCTTCAGCTTTGATTTCACTTTTGCTTGAGTTCTGTGCTGCAGGTGGAGTGGCTCTGCTGTTTTATTGCCACTGTCTGTATTTCACATCCCAGTGTCTCTGCTAATGAGCCCTGGGGATTTGGGGGCAAGGTGTTGATGCAAGTGATGGTTTGCTGCAGGTCAGAGATCCGGCTCCCCTGGACAGGAATCACAGAACTGTTTGAGTTGGAAGGGACCCTTAAAGGCCGTCTGATCCCACTCCCTGCACTGAACAGGAACACCCACAGCTCCATCAGTGCTCAGAGCCCCATCCAGCCTGACCTTGGCATGCTCATCCAGCACCTCTTTGGGCAACCTGTGCCAGTGCCTCAGTACTCTTAGCATAAAAATCCTTCTCCTTATATCCAGTGTAAGGATCAGGAGGAGGGATTGGCTGGAGCTCTGGTGCTGAAGCATCTTGTAAGTACTGCAGCGTGCATTGGGGAACGCATCGCAGCTCCTCAACATGCTCCTGGTGGTGAGGTGGCCTCAGGTGCACGAGCAGGAAGGGGTTGTGCCAGGCACTGCACGGTGGGGACACGGCCGTTCCTGGAGAGCCATTTCCAAGTGCCACGGTTTCCAGGAACTGGCTGGAGGCTCTGAGATTAATCGTAGAAGCATAGAGTGGCGTAGGGTGGAAGGGACCTCAGAGATCAGCCGGTCCCACCCCCTGCTGTGGGAAAGGGGAGGAGAGGGCTGCGGAATCTGTCCTGCTGTCCGTGCCCACCGGCTGCAGGGACAGCAGTGCCGTGATGCTGAGTCCTTCCTCTGCTGATGACTAATGTCTGCATATGTGAGTAATTAGATAAGGTGAGGGGGGAGGCTGCTGGCACAGACCTGTCTTGCTGCAGGATGCAGTGGGGTTCATTAGAAGAGGAAGACGAGGACCAGAGGCACACAGAGCCTCCATTCAATGAGGAAATTGGATTGCGGCTGCAGAGCCCACTTGTCGAGCTGGAGTGGAGCTGAGCTCATTTCTAGGAGCACCGGGACGCAGCTGCTGGGCTCTAGAGCCCTTCAGTTCCTGGTAGAGGTGCCTGCAGCTGGGCTGCCTGCTCCAGAGAGCTCACCTTTGGTTTTCTTCTGAGCTCCCAGATGTGTTCACTGCCGTTCCCTTCGTCTCTGCCTTGCAGCTTTTCTCAGCACAGAGGACAGGGCAGATGAAACACTGCATTAAAGCTCTATTGTTCTCCTCACAGGCGTTGGCACGAGGAACTACTACAGGAAGATCGGCTACGAGCTGGAGGGGCCATACATGGTGAAAAGGCTGCAGTGAACCCAGCAGGTCCTCACCCCACCTGCTGCAAGGAGAGGACGTGGCTGATCCAGGAGTAAAGCTCACGGTGCTGGTTGGAGGCTGAAAACCAAAGCCTGCCAGCTGCAAAGGACTTGTTTGTGCCCATGGCAGCAAATGAGGAGCACGGTTCTCCTGAGGTGTGCTTTGCTCCAGGAGGGGTGGTGGACATCACACACACATCCAGGGCTGCCTTTGCTGCATTGCTATGTGGGACTGAATCACAGGTGAACTGAAGGGCACCCTATAAGGCAGCCCAGTGTGGAAAAGTGTCCATTATTTCTAGGATGCTGCCATTGGACCTTTAATATGCATTGAAATTGTGTGGATTATTGTGCAACATAAATGAATTCCTGCTCTGTGCCTACTTACTTATTTACAGTGCCACGGCTGCTTTTTGTCCATCCCAAGCAGTGCACTTTGATCCTTCTAGGAGGCTATCAGGGGTTGGAAGCCACTGTCCACCTTGCTGGTGGTAGGGTTGGAGATTGAAACTTATCTTAAGCCTCTGTGGGGTCACAGTCACATTCGTGTCTCCGAGGCTCCAGTCCAATCTCCTTTAAAGCAGGTTCAAGCAGGTGAGGTTGCTCAGCATCCTGTTCAGCCAATGCTTAAATACCTCTGTGGCATAAAGCCTACAACACGTAGGTCCCTGTTTCAGCATTTGACGCCTTGTATGGTGAAAAGATTGGGAAAATAGCTTTGGCACTTTGCAACTTGTGCCATTGCCCTGTGACCTGTCACTGTGCACCTCTGGTCCCCTTCTTCTCTTTGCACATTCTCCTCACCCATACCCTACACCATAACTGGCCTCCATTGGCCTCCCTCCAGTTCTTTTCATCTCCACTCTCAATGTTCTGTTCCTCCATCCTGTAACTCAGTGCCCTGGGCACAAGAATGCTGTGCAGCAGCAGGGGCAGAAGCCTTGTTCAGGGCAAGGTGTCCAGCAGCCCTTGTTCTCCCTTATCCATATGCTGCTTCGGGACAGGATTAATTCATCAGGAGATGATGAAAGGTGCCACTGGTAACTGGGACACGTTAAGCTTCTGCTGCCACAAAGCACAGGAGATGAAAATGGATGCACTGCAATTTCTGTGCTGAATCCCTAGTGTTCTCCCCAGAACGGGGCTGTTCTGGTGCTGCCGTGCGTTGTGAATCACACTGACATGCTCAGCTCCACCAGCCTTCATTTCCAGGTAAGCAAAGCTCAGCACTTGGTATCGGGAAGCTCAGCCCTCTGGCAAAGCCAGGAGATGCCTGGGGGAGTGCAGTGGGGCTGTGGGCACCGAGTGGGGCTCAGCAGTGCTGAGCTGCTGGCACCAACCTCACTGCAAAGAGCCGTCCGTGCTCATGTTTTCAGCCAGGCCATTCCCTCCGAGGCATTAGTGCTGTCTGGTGACAAATTTCACACTTTGAGGTGAAGTGCAGCTGTTTGGGACCTGTAATTTGCACTTTGCTGCCTGCCTGTCATGTGGGCTGCACCGCCGGAGGGCTCAGAGGAGATTGAAGGCTGCTTCGACACACATTGCACCATTTGAAGCCTTTATGTTGGTATTAAAAGAAGCAAGCCTCACAGAAGCCTTTTTCTGCAAAACAATGTCGTAAGATTTTGATTATAAATTGTAAATTTAATAAGCATGCACTGAATATAACAACACATCAGGTCTTTGCTAGCAGACAGCAGCACTGTGCAATAAAACCGGTGCTTAACGATGGCTGTGCTGAGGAGTGCTCAGTGCACAGGGACGAGGCATAGAGCAGGGAGCAGCACCCGAGGGTGGCAGTGTCCCCACGTCCCCCCTGTGAGGATTCTTTGAGTTGGCCAAAACATTCTCTTTCACGTTACCCTGAAAGGTTGGGTCATTACATCATTTTGTTGACTCTTCATTTGAGCAGCATCTGCGGCAGAACAGGTAGCTCCTTCCAGTGGGGGAAGAAATCAGCTAATTGCATCCTGCAATTAATTGCAAAAGGGAGCGCTGCTTTCAAAGCCAGGAGCAGTCACACTTTGCTGCAGGTGGTTGTCGTGGGCAGCCCTGCCTCGTCCTGTGGTGTCCCAGCACAGCACCTTCTGCATGGGACTCAGTGAGAGTGCAGGGATGCCTGGAGGAAACAAAACACATCGGGGTGAGTGGGGTGGACAGGCTGCTGCAGCTCCCTCTCCCTCCAAAGTTAGAGGCAAAAGCATTAGGTGAAGCAAACCGAAGCTTAAGCAAACCAGTCGTAAGTTGAGCAAAGTCAAGATAATGGGATTTGCCCTTTGTAAAACCAAAGGACAGAGGCTGCTCCCACAGCTGTGGCAAGGCAGCCCAGGGTAGGAAGGCTCCGAGTTGGATTTCTGCACGTTGAAGGGCAAAATCTCATCAACCCATTGCAGCCTGGGTCAGGGTTTGCAGGCTGATGCTGTCCAAGAGGAAAGCACCAGGAAGGGCTGTGCCTCCCTACCTGCACCCATCGCAGGCAATAGGAAAAGCAAACAAGAAGCCATAAGGAAAGCAAGTTGTTAATGGTGCTGCTGCAGCACTCATGGCCTGGGGTGCACGCACTGCTTCCCTGACTGCAGCTCTGTGCTTTCTCATCTGCAAAGCGGCCCTGCCAGCTTCAATATTTCTCTTGCTTCTATTTATATGCCTTTCTTCGTTGCTTGAAAATTACCTCCTGCCCTGCCTTGGTAGCGCTGGAGCGCTTCACAAGTGGCTGCTAAGTGCACCTCTTGGCACAAGGGCTGCACAGTGGGTTCCTTTCCTGCTGCCCCCAGCTTTTGCCCCCTGCTGTGAGCGAGCTCTGAATGAGCAGCACAGGGAGAGGCAGGGATGTGCCTGCGTTTCTGCAGCAGCTCCAGGCCCCTCTGCTTTCTCCCTGTGTCACCATCGCACCGAGACACCCTGCTGCTGCTGCTCCTCCCTGCTCCAGTGCCCAGCCCCAGCCTGAAGAATCCCACAGGCACCACTGCAGCAAAGAAGTGCGTGCACCTGCACAACCCCTCATGCTGCATCCCCAGAGCAGCGCTGTGAGCAGCAGGTTGTCTTGATGGCTGTCATGTTGCAATACCCCTGCTCTGGAACAGGTTGCCCAAGGAGGCTGTGGATGCCCCATCCCTGCAGGCATTCAAGGCCAGGCTGGATGTGGCTCTGGGCAGCCTGGGCTGCTGGTTGGTGACCTGCACACAGCAGGGGGTTGGAACTGGATGAGCACTGTGGGCCTTTGCAACCCAGGCCATTCTGTGATTCTATGATTTAATGATTCTGTGATTCTCTCCGCCTGCAGCTTTGTTGGCTGAAGTGGTTTCTGCCCCCAGCTGCTCCCTCCAGCTATCTGCCATGTGAGGCACGGGGAATGAGGTGAACACAGTGATCCAGCAACCCTTTCATGCAAAAGAGAGAGAACAGCTCCAGGAGGAGGGTGTCCGATTGCACCCTGAGTAACACCAAATGTAAGAGCAGCTGGGAGATGCCACCCCCCCAAAAAAAACCCAAAACAATGAGAAGTTCAAGCCTCAGGTGGCCAAGATGAAGAACCTCTTACAGAACATCCACAACTTGAATAGCACAGCAGCACCAGAGAGCTGTGGGTACCCCATCCCTGGAGGTGCCCAAGGCCATGGAGAGGTCCCTGGGCGGCCTGAGCTGGTGGGGGGCACACAGCCCTCAGCAGGGGTTATAGGGCTGGAGGGGCTTTAAGGCCCCTTCCAACCCAACCATTCAGTGGCTCTATGAAACGAAGCACCATGTCTAAGGAGATGACTATCGGAAGGCAGCTGAGCTGCTTTGCTGTCATTCACATTAAAGACAATCTATACATGCAGCAGGCCCATCTATATTTGAAAGGGTTGAATTCAGCAGAACAAATGTCGTTCAGCTTGGGGGGAAATGAAGAATATCCATTTTTGGCTTCAAGTTGGCACCTCCTGTGTCCAGCTGGTCACCCAGAGCCACACTTAGCTGCGCCGCTTCCTGGAACCCCAGCAGCTCTATCCATTAAGAAAAAAAGTGAACTGGAAACAAACAAATAGAAAAAAGAAAACAACAAAAAAAAAGACAACCCAGAAATACCTAAAGCCACCAGGCAGTGGAAAGTCTTCTGCCCTAAAAGCAGCAGGCACTGAGTGCAGTAGGAGCAGTGATGCAGGGCAGCACCCTGTGCCCAAGGAGCGATGCCCTCCTGCCAGCGTGGGATTTGTTCTTTGCTGGCATCCTCGGTGTGGCAGCAGGAGGGGCTGCCTCCTGCCTTTGGTGCAATAAGCCGTCGTGTCAGGGGCTCAGGGAATGTGCCACGACTCTGTAAGGAAAGAAAATTAAATGAAGAGGAGCAGGAGACAGAAAGGAGCTTGATTTAAAAAAAATACGGTCGTCACAATCAGCTCTGTTTAATGAGAATAGGAAGCAAGCGGTTTGAAAAAGAAAGCAACAAAAAACAAAGCCAGACCTGAGGTAAGCAGCAGCACAAAGTCCTTGGGCTCCTTGAGTCCTTTCCCAGGCGGAGGAAGTGGTTTGCCATCGATTTATTGACACTGCTGCCTGTCTCCCCTGCCCTGTCTCAGGGGTGTGCGTTTGCTCCAGGCGAGTTCTGGCAAGTGCTGCAGCACCCACTGATGTTTCCTGGGTGCCAAAGTCAGATCCCAGCCCCTTCTGCAGCCCTGTGAGGGCTCAGTGCCTCCCACAGCCCTTTCAGATCTCCTCCTGGCTGAGGAAATTCAAGCTCCCACATCCTCCTGCAGGAGCACCTGTGGGAGATTCTTCCTCCTCCCCTCACACTGGGACCCTTCAACCCCCCATCACTGCGTGTAGCGAAGCAGTTGGAGAATTTCTTTCCCATGGGTTTATTTTCTTGAAGTAAATCCTGATGCTGTCTGGGTTGGCAGCTTCTCTAGGTTGGCTGGGATGAGGGGAGGTTGTAAAGAGGAGGTGGTAAGGGCACGAAACCAGGTCCTGATCCCAGCATGGCGTGTGTGTCACCTGTTATACAGGGCTGGAATCCACATCACAGCTCAGCTTACACGAGGCATCCACAAAGCTAGTAGGAAAACTGCTGTCTCACTGATTAAAAAGATGCAAGAGGGAAAACATTGACAAGTTGTGTGTATTAAACCCATGTCTTATTGCTACCACACCAGTCCATGCTCAAATGGAGGCTCTCACCTCCCTCTGGCCTGGCCTGCCAGTCAGTTGGACTGCTCGGAGGTGTGAATAATGCCACAGACTACACATTGTTTCCATTTAAAACCAATTTAATCTAAATTCTCTGATCCTGCAGCTCTGTGAGAATAAAGGAGAGCTTAAAGGGAGAAAACCACTGCTTCTGACTTCAAAAAGCCTCAGCAAAATCAATTAAGAGTGTATGAAGAATCCTGAAAGAACAACAGGGACTGACAGATCGAACTATGCAGGCTCATTACCTTTTCACATCCAACTCTTGATGATGTTCCAGCACAACATCAGCCAGGGCACGTGGGTGTCTTTACGTTTTGGCTGCAAGTACCTGTATCATGCTTTGCAAATAGAATGCAAATACACTGGTTGTGCTCTGTGTGCTACAGAAGCAGACTCCTTTGAGGGGAAGGCAGCAGCTATTTAGTGGAACAAAGGAGAAATGTATGCAAAGTTTGGGAGGAGAGAGGAGTAACACAGTAGTTCATCTAAGAATGTGAACTGAGTGCCAAAGGCACGACTGCCTGCTGAGGCTGCCACAAACACTGGCTTTCTGAGTAGGAAATTGTCTTTACCCTCCAGTGGATGAAGCAGCAAGGGTGGGCTTCGTTCCTGAGGTAGGTTAGGCCATGCCCATAGCTAGCTGCCTCTGCAAAACTGTCCTTCCAGGTTGGGTCTGTGTACCACGCACCTGGGTCACTGCACACACACTTGAATGCTTCGCTCTTCCCTCTCCATCCCAAAGAAATCCAGTTGCTCACCTCAGCCCTCTGCTCAGGCAGTGTTTCTGGCCGAGGAATCAGGATCACGCAGGGATGGGCACTTGGTGAAACAGATCCCAACAGCACATGCTGCAGAATTGGCTCCGGCTCGTCGCTCCCTCCTGCCCTGACTGCACGCATGGGTTGGTAGGTTGCTCTCCTTATCTCATCTGCAGCCCCTGCTGAGATGAGGCACTCAATCCAACCCACTCCCATGCCCTCTTCAGACGATGCATCTCTCAAGCTGCCCCACCTGCATGTTGGTTGCCTTAGATAACTGCTTGGTGACAGGCATCCAGAGTGCCTTCATTATTCTCTGTGATAAACAGACCTGGGCATTTATTTCCCCAGAATCTTCCCAGAAACTGTAATAGTAGCAGCTACTATGCTGTATTTAACAAGCACGGAAAAAAGACCTTCTGCTTCTGCTGGCTGCTGAGATGAGCTGGAATTTGTGATTAATGGAGGGTGCTGCTGATGAATAATTTGGATGCGGCACTTAATCTGAGAGAGAAACAGAACAGCATCAAACCAACTTCATCCTGACTGGGACAGCAGCAAGTATTTAATTCTTGCCTTGACAAATTCAGCCCCTAGATACCTTCTGTCTCTGTAAGTGGTGATTTTCGTCCTGTTGAAAGTTAACTAGTCTGAAGCATCCTTAACCCAAAGCAATCACTTGAAGCGCCTGCCTGTGATGGACAAATGGCATTCAGAGGCTGTTCTAACCAACTGCTCTGATGCACACCAGGCTCGTCACAGGAGAGAAAAATGAGGAACAACTCACCCATTTCTCCCAGTCACAGCAGAACAAAGCTTCACCCTCACTGCCTGTTCTCCT
The DNA here is from genome assembly GCF_951394365.1 of Tetrao urogallus. Taxonomy (NCBI): domain Eukaryota; kingdom Metazoa; phylum Chordata; class Aves; order Galliformes; family Phasianidae; genus Tetrao; species Tetrao urogallus. Next base: position 104,500,875 of record NC_136814.1, on the reverse strand, counting down.
GAAACAAAGCTGAATCATAGGTCCACATTCCTCTCCGTTCTTTTTTTTCTTCAAGAGAGATTGGCTGCAGATGATAAATGGTGCATCCTTTAGTCACCAGCATCTGTGCTCTGACCTAGGGAAGAAACAACAGCACCAGAGCACACGAGCAGGGTGCTGAGCACCCGCTGCAGCCCCCTTACCCTGGGCAGCACTGCTCTCCTGAGTGCACTTAGAGTCAATCCAGCAGCTATTGCCACCACCGAAGCAGTAGTGGCTTTCACACAGCTGCAGCTACTTGGCCACAACAGGAGGGATACACAAAAATATTGGGGGTTTGATGTTTTCCTGGGCCCCCCCGAAGGGCTTTGAGCAGGAAGACAAGCTGCTCAGAGCTAGCAGCAGTGTAGGAACCCCCTGAATGCGAGGGATTCACACAGTCCCATTTTATTCCGTTCCCTCCTGGTTACAGACACTGCACTTACCCTTCAGCTCACTACTGAACAGCAAGCTTGTTTCCAAAGAGCTACACCCAGCAGCTCTAAGTTCCCCCCCACTTTCCCCAGGCAGTCATTTAAATTAGAGGTTGTCATTGCAGATGTTCATTTAGCAATTCACTAGGTGTGAGACCCACTCAGTTATCATTGCATATGACACTTTCTTTTTTAAGAAGAGGCACTAAGTATTACTGTGCACTAATGCATTAGGAAGAAAACCACAACGAAAACAAGCACAAAACACACAGCATTTTATTAATTTATAAGGTACAGAGACTCAAGTGGTGTACATGTTGCTAAAAAAACATCAGCAGCCGTGAGCATGATATCCTAGCATGGCAAAACAAGGAGGAAAAGGAGTAAACAACTATTCTCACACCCCACATTTCCTCCATGTGGAGAAAGGGCACACAAACCTACCCACATTGCAGACAAAGGGCCTGGAATCAAGTTATCCTGCAGGGCCAGAAGCACTCGCCTGCTCTGACAGCAGGGAGCAGAGAAGAGGCAATGGGTGCAGCAGTTATGGGACGGGCAAGAGAAAGATGAAGAACTCATACTTCAGCAGCTCTGCAGAGCAGGACAAGGAAAGGCTGCACCTCGGAAAACCCCACGTACAGTTATGACTTCACAGAGAGCAAAGATGAGTTGCAGATGAAGGCAGCAGCTAGAATTAAGGCAGCCTGAGTTGCGTGGGTGCAGAGCAAGGCTCTCCAAGCTGCTCCAAAGCAGCTGTCTGGTAGCAGTGCTGGGACAGCAGCTCTCTCCTGAAGAGGGTCAACCAGCTCTCAGACAAGAGATGCAGACCGCTACCAACAGGTCACTGCCAACCTCCAGCAGATGCCTCAAGAGCCAAACAAGCTTCAGAGCACCCGGTCTTTCCTTGCTGCACACTCCTCACCCAGCAGCACCTCTGCATTCGGGATTCTCTAAATCCAAAAGTCAAGCAGAGTTTAATGATTTAACTTAATTCTTGTGTTCTCACAGCAGCTGTACTCAGGGAACACCACAGAGCCACCCATCAGTGATCTGTCACAGGGGTAGAGGTCAACAGCTGCTTGTCTGAGCAGGACAACTAAAGGCTATATTTTGCAGCCTGGGGGAGCAAGCGAGAAAACATTGCAAGTCAGTCCTTACAGAAGGGCAGCACAGCCTCTGGATAAAGACACTGCAGGAGGAAAGATCCTCTCCATGAATTAGGCTTCTGACACTGCTTACAAGCAGCCTTCTCTACTGCACTCCCAATCTTACAGCAGGGAGAAGCACACAGCTAGCCAAGGTCTGCTACATTGCAAAGAGGCTCCCCAAGTCACCTCTCTTTAGGCAGTTTGGTCCTTTCCTAGGAGGGGAAGCTGTCCCTGAAGGACACTATTTCAGCTTTGGACAACAGAGGAGTGCAGAAGGAAGCATTCAGGGGCTCCCAGTTTCTTAAGGAAAGAAAAGATCAGCAGTGGTTTACAGACTCATAAAAATAGTTTTCAAACAGGGTACAAATTAGAGTCCCCATTTACCTGCCAAGATTCCAGTTCAGTCCTTTTCATTTCTCTTGTAAGAACAGCTGGCACAAGCAGCTAACACAGCAGGAAGCATGATTCCTTAAACTACTTTAAGTGTTAGTGACGCATACGTTCTAATCAAGAGTTGGCATCTTTAACATTCTTTGTATTTATTTTAAGAAAGCGTTTTAGTTAATCTAAGCAAGAATATTCAAAAGTGAGGAAAATACATTTTTGTTTCTGTTCAAACTTCTCAGAGCAGACACCGAGCGCTGTGCCAGCTCATCCCACAGCCATCACTCAGTTACGTGGCCCAGCAGCATGAGGAATCACACACAAAGCTCCAATTAAACCTCGCAAAGACAACTCCTGCCTTCTGTGCCAAGGACAAGCAACGTCGCATTACCAGCACGAAGCCAGGGCTGAGAGCTAGTCAGCATGCAGCAGGGCAGAGGTGACAGGCTTGAGACCATTTGGGCCCATTTCTTTGGGGTTCTCCAACAGGGCAGGCACAGAGTGGCAGCAGGAGGATGGATGAGGGTTCTCTGAAAGAAATCACTTCAGAAACCCCTGTGCCACGTGTAGCCAAACAGGTCAGATCATCCCAGCCAGGGTTTCACCTATGCCACTTGCTGCATTAAAGAACACGTGTTAAAAAAGGAAAGCTTGCATAGAAATAAAAATTTTGTAGTTCTCTTAAAATTACTGTACAAATAAATAAAGTTACTGTCCATTTAAATAAAACCGTCTGAGGGAAACTGGAAGGCAGCAAGGTTTCTGTATCCATCTCCCACCATCATTCCAAATCAGCTGTTCACCATCTGTGAGGCCTCCAGAGCAAGGTGGGACACAACACCTACGAATGAAACGTGACAAAGTTGCCAACACTCCCCTTGGCAGAAAAAGCAGCCCAGCCCAAAGGTCCCCATGCCCACCGTCCTGCCTCAGTAGCGATAGCACACGTTCAGGAGCAGCACAGAGCAGGTGCACAACCCCAGCTCTCAGCATTATTGAACATAAAGACTCCTCAGGTGATAGGTTATACCCATCTCCTTGTCTTTCAGTTCACAGAACAAAACTCATTTAGAGTTTTAGGTTATTCACATCACTCTGCCCTATACCTTCCCATGGCCCTATGGAAAAGTCAGGCCTAATCTGATCCACGCTTCCCACGTGAGAGTCTATTCTGAAGCACCTAGATTTTGCAGCATGAAAACCCTCACTGCAGCTCTTGTGCCAATCCTGATTTTAGGTGAGGGAAGGAGGATATGAAACATGAAATAGATCTGTTTTCTGGACTGATGCACCCACGAGCTGGTGCCTAAGAACATTTAGGACAGCAAATTGGTTTCAACCTCCAGTCCATACTAACACAGCAACCAACAGCATCTCAATGGCTCGAGAATGGTGTTGTGTGGCAGAACACTACACCCTGCTGCATTAACTCAGGATCCATGCCCAAAGCTATGGTAAGTACCCAGGTAATTTCCTGCCTAGTCAGAAAATTCCATCAGCAGAGGGGAGGCCAGCAGGGACAGGGAGGTGATTGTCCCCCTCTACTCTGCCCTCATGAAGCCCTATCTGCTGTGCTCTGTTCAGGTCTGCAGCCCCCAGTACAAGAAAGACAGGGAGCTGTTGGAGAGGGTCCAGAGGAGCGACAAAGATGATCAGGGGGATGGAGCACCTCCCCTACAAAGACAGGCTGAGGGAGCTGGACTTGTTCAGCCTGGAGAAAAGAAGGCTGCGGGGTGACCTCATGGCAGCCTTCAGTACCTAAAGGGAGCCTACAAACAGGAGGGGAATCAACTCTTTGAAAGGGGAGATAACAGCAGGACAAGGGGAAATGGTTTCAAGTTGAAAGAGAGGAGATCTAGGTTGGATGTCAGGGGAAGTTCTTTACCATGTGAGTGGTGAGGTGCTGGAACAGCTGCCCAGAGAGGCTGTGGATGCCCCGTCCATCCCTGGAGGTGTTCAAGGCCAGGTTGGATGGGGCCCTGGGCAGCCTGGGCTGCTATGAAATGGGGAGGTTGGTGGCCCTGCATGTGGCAGGGGGTTGGAGCTTCATGATCCTTGAGGTCCCTTCCAACCCTGCTCATTCTTTGATTCTATGAAAATAAACTAAGAGCTCTGAGCAAACTGATATGGCTTTTCAGTTGCACCTCCTGGCTGTGCAGCCCATTTTCTTCTGAACCATGACCACAAGCCTACCTATGAAACTGGAAAGATCAGAGGAGAATGAGCAGCAGGAAACCAGACACTGTGCTGCTAGAACCACTTTGATTTGTTCTTGCATATTCCTCTTTAGCAGCCTAACCACTTCAGGGCTGCCCTGCCAACTAGTGGCTCCACTGCTGTGGCAATGCCAAGCCTCCTGGTGCAGGTGGGACTCCCCAGAATTGCAGATTAATTAAGTGAATTTCAGCAACAAAACCTATTTCCTTAGGTACCAAGTAGTGCTGGTCTTGTCCTCAGAGATTTCTGTGAAGCGTTTGCTGTAGCACCACGAGGCAGCATTAGATAAACAGGAGAGGACTGCAATTAGTAAAGAGGAAAACGTAAGGCAGTTAACCAGGCCCAAGGGAAAACTGAAATGGATAATTCAGAAATGAAGAGGCTAGAGCAGAGCTTTATCAAGATTGGCACTGGCAACAGACTTGTTAATGAAGTGTTTTCACTAACGTCCTCGGCACAATAGGAAGTGAGCCAGTGACACAAAGCTGGAGGTGTTCTGACTGTAAGAAAGGACAGAAATATTTGGGGTCATTCACTGTTTCTTCTAACTGAGAGGGGCTGAAAGTGGGTAATTGAAAATATAAGTCATGCAGCCGCGAACAAAAATCAGTGCTGTAACCCAAACCATTATTGATTTGAAACAAGTCAAGTCAGAAAGGGCTTCAGGATACAAAGTAATTATAAGATGAATACAGATATGAAAGAAGTGATTCTGGAACACATCAGGAGGAAGACTTCCAAATTAGATAGTAAAAGCTGATGTGCTTCACAAGGACCTGAGAGATTCATCTGCAGGTAGTGCAGAAGATAACTGCATGTAGCAGGGAGGGAAGAGCCAGCCTTGGTGGAACCAACAAACTTTGGATGGGAAGTCTGCCTGCCAAAGAAAACGCTGCTGAGGTTACAGCTGTTCCCTCTAAAGTCGTTCAGAATGGGTAAACACCTGGGAAGGAAAAAACACTTTGTGCCAGAGGACAAGTCTGGCATGTGGTCAAGAGCATGAAAGTGATCAGAAACATATTTCACTGGAACAGGTTGCCCAAGGAGGCTGTGGATGCCCCATCCCTGCAGGCATTCAAGGCCAGGCTGGATGTGGCTCTGGGCAGCCTGGGCTGCTGGTTGGTGACCTGCACACAGCAGGGGGTTGGAACTGGATGAGCATTGTGGGCCTTTGCAACCCATTCTGTGATTCTACAATCTCAGTATTGCAAAGGGCCATATCAATTGCAAAATGTCTTTAATCTGACAGTTGCTATTATACCTGAACATATTTAAGGTGCACAGCTACAAATATGCTGCAAAACTCCCTTTGCTCACTTTGGGTTTTATTTAGTTACCAAACGTACTGCAAAATGGATCAGCACAGGTAAATGCTGGACTGATAACAAATCATTTATGGAAACTGTTGGGATTTAGGGTATAAGACAGGTTGGCTCAGACACAACTCAGTGCAGCCAATTCCCTGAACAAACACCACTAAAGAGGCAAAAGTTTGTTAGAAGTAATTCATAGGCCGTATGAGGAGAGGCTGAAGGAGCTGGGAATGTTCAGCCTGGAGAAGAGGAGCTCAGGGGAGACCTCATTGCTCTCTATAACTTCCTGAAGGGAGGTTGTAGTGAGCTGGGGGTCGGCCTCTTCTCTCGTGTCATCAGTGATAGGAGCAGAGGGAATGGCTTCAAGCTACGGCAGGGGAGATTCAGGCTGGACATGAGGAAGTATTACTTTTCAGAAAGGGTGGTCAGGCACTGCAATGGATGCCCAGGGAGGTGGTGGAGTCACCGAGCCTGGGGGTGTTCAAGGAAAGGCTGGATGTTGTGCTGAGGGACATGGTTTAGTGGGAGCTGTTGGTAATAGGTGAATGGTTGGACTGGATGAGCTTTTAGGTCTTTTCCAACCTTGGTGATTCTATGATTCTATGATTCTAATTCAACCAAACATTTTTTTTTCTCCTAGTTGGACCACATCTGTCTAGTGCCAGATTTTCCCAGCTGCTACAGGTCATGTTTGATTTAGAAGGGCTTTGACCAGAAGGTCAACAAGTCCCCTGTCTGCTCACACCAGACAGAGAGGAGCTTGGCAGAGACACTAACCTGAGTGCCCTTTGTCTCTACGAGAGGGAGCGCTGGCACTTCTTGCCGTAGGAGATTTGCCTGATTCGGACTTCCAGCTGGAAGGAGTCCAATCTTTTCTTTGGGTTAAAAGCCAGCATATCGTGCAGGAGCTTGCAGAGATCATCTGGCATGGACTTCTTGTTCTTCAGAGGAATCTGTAGCTTCAGGTTGGGATTCTCCAGCAACGCTTCCCCAAGAGGAATAAGCTCCTTGCCTTGGCAGATGTAAGTTCCTGAATACAGGTAAGGAGGAGTCAGCTTATACAAGAAAAGCCTACACAAAGCACTGCCTTGTACAGCACAGACAGCCTGGGAAACAAAACATCTGAAAGATTACCAAAAAGATCACTTATTAGTGACTGCCAAGGCAAACACAGCGAGAGGCTGTTATTGGAACAAGCTTTAACTGTCCAAAAGTAATCAAGATGTTACTGTGTGCTGCATGCACAACCACGGGTGGAAACAAACCTCAGCATGGCGTGCTTGCCAAGCATTTACCAAAGTGAACCTCCTCTATTTTCTGCTTTTCCCCCCCATAGCAGACCTGGAAGGTGTAGGAGAGGGAAGGAAGCAGGCTGTGCTTGGCTCGGGTGACTTGAAAGAGTTAAACATGAAACTTATTTGCTCAGTAAGTCAAATAATTTTCAATTAAAATGACAGCACATGCCATTTACCGTTAGCCAACTTCTCCTCAGCAAGATTAAGGAAGGGAAATGTAAATTTACTCCCGGTAATCTAAATAATTTCACCGGTTGTTGAAAATGATTAACCGGCTTCCAAAACAGACAGCAAAAACAGCTTTGCTCACTCAAGCTGTTCTGCCCCTGCACCAAGCAAAGAATAAATGTTTCAAAGGCAGTGACCTGTCTGTGTATAGAAAAGGTTGGCCACACAGACTCCTTATCTCAGGTTGGCGGGTTGCTATTTTAATGAAATCTGTTCGTGCTTCGGTCTCAGCTGCAACCATTTGCTTGTTTTTGTAGGCAGGAACTGAAACATTTATCAGTGTTTGGCATTTCGAAAAGAAATAAATAGTACAATTAGAATTGAGCCCATTAAAACAAAGAAAAATGTAAAGGAGCAGCGCAAAAATCTTCTCAAAGTTTCTGCACAGAAATTCCTTTCACGTTAAGAATGTAAGCATTGAAAAGACAGAGGTATTCTATGATCTCAGGGACTGGGTCGATGTCTTGAATTATTATGCTAATGTGCCTGACTGGCATCCTCTCCTCTCAGGATGGATTTTCCACTGCAATATATTTCTCTGAAATCATTGGGTACAAAGCATTTCAAGCGTGCATGTATGTGGGGGATCGGACGGGTCATCCCTGTGAGATTTTGCATCTCTAAGCACAAGAAACTCAGGCAGAGAGCAGCAAAGCTCATCTAAACATCCGTTCTGAGTTTACAGCTTGAAGCACTGGAAGGCTGTTCCAAGGAGCCAAGTGATCCTGTCGCCTTGAGGAAAGGGAGACCGCTCTGCACTTGTGGGAAATGAACACAAGATTTGTGCAAATCCCTGACAAGGGCCACGTGACTGGTAGAAACCTACCACAAGATCCCTACAGAACATCTACAAACACGACAGCAGCGATCCTTACCAAGCAATTCCTTCTCAGTATCTCCATCTCGGAAGGTGATCCTCTCCACCATAGCCCAGAAGATGATCCCGAGGGCAAACACATCAGCCTTGGCTGTGTAGTGACCCTCCCACACTTCTGGAGCCATGTAGAAGTTTGATCCGCACGCAGAGGAGAAGCGGTGCTGGTTCACGTTCCCTTTCCCCCGACACACCTTGCTGAGGCCAAAATCTGCCACCTGCAACACAAGATGAGAAGAAATTGCAGCTACTCGCAAACACCAACTTCACAAAAGCACTTACAGACAGCAGCTCAATAAATTCCACTCCGAAATCCACCACGTCACTAACAGCCATCAGATGGCAACCTTAGGGCTACAGAGAGCTGGGACTCCCTGTGAGGTGCCCTCTCCCCACTCCTTCCCTGTTGTTTGCTCTTCTCCCTAGGATGAAGACACCCGATGTCTGCTTGTTATCTTTCTGAGAAGCTCATTCTGATGAAATCTAATTGGGCATAAACATATCTCCAACCTGCAGCTATGGGAAAAGTAGCCCTTACTGCTCCCATGTGAGCACACCGAGTCTCTTCCTTTATTGTTATTATCCAGTGATTAAGATGACATTGATTTAAACATCCCCTGATGGCTCTACAGGTCGAGGTATAAATACTACTATTGATCTAAGTGGTTGAGACATAAATTATCTGCAATGCACTGAGCTATTATTTTATGTCCAGCTTCAGGAGCTCTTGGGACTGAAAGCTGAGCAGCAAGCTGGCTCCCACGTTTACAGCTGCTTTTTAGAGAAATGTAAGGTTTAGTTTGGTGCTACCAGAACTGCAGCTGGCTATCTTTACCTCAGTCAGGGCACCAACCCACACGAACTCCCCACCTCCCTGAACATCAACGTGTGCTCGAGGCAGCAATATTGGAAGCATTAGCTGTTGTAACAGGACGGTATGTTCTTAAAGTTTAAGGGAAGAGAAAATATTGCTTCATCTTTGGCTGATCGTGATCTCTCTGATCATCTAGCGTGCAGAAGCGAGACAACCCTGAACTGCAACCCTCAGCAGCACAAGTAGCATAAGAAGTGTGTTACAGACACATGCCATCGTGATCTAGATGTCCTTCCAAGTCTCCTGAAAGCCAGCCCACATATGATGTCAGACGTTCTGAATACATTTGTTACAAGCTACAAAGTAGAGCCTGTAATAACATTCACCAAAGACCATTCCCCAGCATGCAATGCGTAAGCACGCAGATCACAAACTCGTTACGGCCAAGTTTTATTCCCTTACCTTTACTATGGGATTCCCACGTTTATGAGAGATCAAAATATTGTCCGCTTTCAGGTCTCTGTGCACAATCTGGTTCCTGTGCAGGAAAGCCACAGCGCTGCTGAGCTGCTGCATGAAGCTGTTATTCAGCTGGGCATCCGGGCTGCGGGACAGCAGGTACTCATTCATGTTGCCACCATCACAGAACTCCATCACAAACCACAGAAAGCAGGCCGATTTGGGGTCCATGCACCTGCGTCCTTTCAGACAGGTCTCGATCAGCAGCAAGTGGCTGTCTGACTTCCTGTAATGGTGACTAATGGGCTGAAAGACTCGGCCGTTCTGCAGGATGCACTCCTCCAACTGGATCACGTTCTCATGCTGCCTCTGGATGCTTTGCAGGGCCCAGAACTCTTGCAAAGCCAGCTCTGCGTTTTCAGGCACGTTGCACTGCATCCTTTTCACAGCTACTTTGCTTCTGGTTTTGTTAACAATTGCCTCATAAACCACCCCATAGTTCCCTCGGCCCACTTCCCGAATAATGCTGTACTTGGCTTCTGCAGCCATCTCTCCCTTTGGCCCAGTGAACAAGCAAATCAGAGGGAAACGTCTGAAGTCATGACAATCAGTTGCCACCTGCAGCAAAATCCTAGAGAAGAAGAGGATAAAAAGCTTAGAACTCCCAAACCTAGCAGCTCACCCACTATCATGAGCAAATACTTCCAACTGGAGTCAATTTTAGAGGTATGTACATCATTATACGCTGCAGCTGCACAAGGTCTGACAGCCAGAGCAGGGTTTTAAGGGAAGCCAATATCCATGGTAACTACGAGGCATTATCAAGTACAATCCTGACTGCACAGTAGGACACAACAACATGGGAAGTGACATTGATCCACCCACAGTGGAGCAAGTTTTGTCAGAAAGAAAAAGGGCGATGTGGACACGTTCAGTAAGCAGGGCAGGAAAGGGAGGAGGAGACCTCCTTGGTAACAGCTGAAGTGAAACTTGAACAGAATTGATTTTAAAGAAATAAAAAAAGCAAGCCCAAACTCTCCTGTTTGATAGATCTATCAACCTTACTTCTCCCCATGTAGCCATACTGATCCATCAATGGATGCAGTGCCCCCCTGCACATTTACTACCAGTCCAGACCCAGATGCCAGCCTCAAGTCCTTCATTTCCAACTCCTTAACTCTTCCCACATCCCAGAGTTCCCTCCCCACCAGCTCAGCTCCCCCACACACCTAAAGACCAGTCTTATCCTGGCTATCACCCACTCACCCACCACTAGCCCACCCCATCACCCTCCTGCTTACATCCTCTGTGCTCACCCAAACCTCCCCTTCCAACCTCCTCAGCCACTGTCCCACATCTTCCCATCCCCAAGGCCTCATCTCTAGCAAATCCTGCTCTGTGTAAAAGCACCCTTCACTCCTTTGCTCCAGCTCTCACTCTTCCAGCCCCATCCATGACCATTGTGCTGTGCTTCCCCTTCACTTCAAGCACCCTGTCCTACCTCAACTCCTCTCTCCAGGTCCACATACCCCACGTTACTCTTTATTTGGGCCTCTGGGATTCTCTTGGCCCCTTCTCCAAGCTTTCCTCCAGCCCTACCCCCTCAACCCCACTCCCTTTCCCACCTATCTCGTCTCTGTCCCACCTCAACACCACCTCAAGTTCTGCTCCTTCTCTCTCGACCAAATCTTCCTCTGCTTTCCACCCACACCCCAAACATCCCTCTCCCAATCCCCACAACCTTCCCCCTTTACACCTACTATCCCAAACCTGCCTAGACCCCAACAAAACCCCTCTCCCCTCTCAGCCCCCACTTCTCCCCCTCCCCCCTTCCCCCCTTCAGACCCCTTTCTCAAACCTCACCCAACCTTCTCCCATCCCATTCCTGCGCCCTCAGCAGTGCCACCACAATACAAACCTCGGCCTTTCCCCGAGCCCATCCCTACCACAGCGCCCCGAGGGCAGCAGCTCTGCTCCTTCTCCAGCCGAGGCCCTCCTCAGCCCCCACAGCCCAGGCCCTCCTCAGTCCCGAATGCCCCCGCCGCCCCTAACCCCCCTCCCGGCCCTCTCCATCCCCTCAGACCCCCAGCCCCGTTTCGGGCTGCTTTTCCCCCCTTAGACCGCCATCCCATCCCATCCCATCCCATTCCACCCCCACGTCTCTCCTCACCGCACCGCCGCCGTCGCAATTCCCGCCGCCGCCTCGCCGCCCCGCCTATTAGCCACCGCTGGCCAATCAGAAGGGAAGAGACGCTGCTTGACCAATCACAAGACAGAAAAGGGATGTCCTGCCTCTTTCCCGGACCAATCGGAGAGCAGCTCGCCTACCCGCAGCCCAGGCAGGGATGTTCTGCGCCTGTGTAATGATGGGGCTTTGCGGAAGAAACTACTAATCCCAGCGGCCTCTGCGGCGCTACGAGTGCCCGTTAGAGACAAACCTCCACAAAACGCGCGGCTCGCCCCCCGCGGGGTGAGGCAGTCTTAGAAGGAGGCCCCCAGCCCCCCAGTGCCCCGGAGGGACCCAGAGTCCCCCCTCCAGAACCTCTCTTTGGGGAATTTCTGGGGAGAACCGGCCCTTCTGGCTCTGCAGCATGGTCTTGGTGCAGCCCCCAAGAGACGCTAGCCTCAGACAGGAGGGGAGAGGGCTGCATCCAAATTTTGGATGATTTAATTGCCTGCATCCCCCAGCAGCCCCAGTCTGAGCCATGCAGGGAAGGCTTGTGCTGATTCCCAGCCCATCTGCAGTGCCTTCAGGTGGTGACAATGTAAGGTGGTGTATGTGATGCTGTAACTGTATCAACAGACAAGGGAAGAGCCACTGATGTCATCTACCTGGACTTCAGTAAGGATTCTGACGCTGCCCCCACATCCTCCTCCTCTGCAGACTGGAAAGATGTGGATTTGATGGATACAGTGGATGAGGAACTTGTGAGATCGTCCCCAAAGAGCGATGGTCAATGTCCCCATGGCTAGATGGAGACCAATGACCAGATGTGCCCCTCAGGGACCAGTGCTGTTGGTGCCCCTGTTCACTGCAGGGGAGTTGGGCCAGATGGCCTTTAAAGATCCCTCCCAACTCAAACCATTCTCTGACTCTCTATTTTAATGGAGCGAGCTAAATAAATAAAGATAACTGAAGTCAAATCCCATCAGAGGGATTGTTAAGCACTGAACCCACCAGGGCAGTTTGGACTCTATTAAAACACTCTGCACATCCCTCTGGTGACTCAGAGGTTTTATGTGCAACGACGACAGTGATGTAGCAGTTTTTCTTTTAGAAAGCACAACGTGCCAGCATTGGGGTTTGGGGTTTCGTGGCCCTTGGGATAGCAATGGGTGGGATGGGGAGAGCAGCATTGCGTGGGATGAGCAATCCTGTGGATGCTGAGCAGAGAAATTCCTTATGACTATTTATTGATTGGGGAAGGCATTGTCTGTGCCTCAACAGTCTGATCCTGACCCCAAATCCTGACACTGCCCCAAGGACAGGTCATGGTCCTCAGCAGTGCAGGATCAGTTCTTCATTTATGACTGCAAAAATACCATGGGGATTTTCAAGCTGATGATTTGTTTCATGGGAAGGAGCTCGATGTTGGGGAACAAATGGGGAGATGGCTCTGACACCCCCTATCCCGGTCTTCTGGGTGCTGGTACCAGCAGTTGAGAATAAATAGAGCAATTTTGAGCTGTATTTGTGGGGTTTCTGGAACCTGAGCCTGAGTTTGAGCATAAACAGAGCAGCTCTGGGATGAATTTGAGCATTTTTTGGACTCTGAACCCATACATGTGTGTGTGCACATGTGGACCCATGCTCACCACAGCACCTCCTGAAGTCCTCCCCTACAAAATTGCTTCCCTGCCCTGAAACACTGGTAGAGATTTGCATAAATTCGAGCATAAAACTTCAGCATATGGTGCTTACTAGCCAGTTTCCTCTGCTCGTCTCAGGCTCAGTCATGGTGACCCACTGTTGGCATGGAGGGGACATACAAGGGACGATGTGCCATGTGTTGAAGCACAATTAGTGTCAGATCTACATTTTTTTTTTTGCTCTGAAAATGAAATTGCTTTTGCATCCTCCATCCTCCCCTTGTCTCTTTGTTGTCTCAAACGCCAGAGCCAAAAACCAGCTGCAGCCCTCCCAATGGAGATGAATGGAGAGCAGCAACCCACGCCCATCCATCCATCCATCCCCAAACCCAAATCTCAGCACTGGCATCCCTGTGGGCAGGAGGTGATGGGCTGCAGCTAATAAGAAGCTGCTGCGCCCTTTGAGCAACAGCTAAATGAGTGTAATTGTGCTTTCCATAAAATGCAATTTGGAGTAAGATGACACAAATCCTTGTTGGCCCCACTGAGTGTGCGCCGGTGGTGGCTGCGGGGTTTGGGGATGGTGGGATCGAGTATGGAATAACCAGGAGGAAGGGCTGTGATGATGGTGTGCAGAAGTTTTGGGGGAAAAGTAACCCTGAAGAGTAAATGGAATGATCTGTGAAGACGTCACTTGTCTTTGTTGCATGTATAGGTTTGATGTTTTGAGACCCTAAAACCAATGCTAAAGGAGGCATGAAGACTCTAGATCAACCCCCAAAGCAGAGTGGACATCGATGGAGGGCTTCTGGTGGGGTGTCACAAATCTCTTCAGCCTCCACACCATCCAAGAGCCACTCCATCCGTGGAGATGACCACATCCTGTATCTCCTGGGGCTGAAACAAACCCTGATTTGTTTGCTTATGTATGTTATATATGGTCAGATACGTTTGTATGTTTAAGAAATGTCCTCCTAGCCCATTTCAGGTCCCTGCTGCTCTCTCCCCTGCTTTGCTCAGGGAGTCAATGAGAGGTGGGATGAGATCTCCTGGGGAGCTCTGGTCCAAGCCTGCTAAAAACAGGACCAATCCCAATGCATCTAATTGGATGGTGATGTTCTTCTGTTTCTCCCATCCTCATCACAGCTCCTCAGAGTCCTTCCTGAGCTCACTCAACTCACTGAAGCAATGGAAACCCAATGGTTGGATCTTCTTGTGGTTGGATGAGAGGACAAATGGTGACTGTGGGAGTGCGAGGATCCTTCATCAGGTTCATCCTCACCATACCAGGTGTCAGACTCCCAAAAGAATGGAAACCATGAGCCTGAATTCTGCCCTCATTCTACAAAAGCGACGAATCCTCTCCAACCTAAACCTACTTTCTCTCATGGGATTTATATGCTAGACCTGGAATTGCCACAAAATGGGCATCACACTTAGTGTGATGGCAACCCCTCCCAGCAATCATCTCCCCCCGCCCCCAAGTTAATTAGAAAGACCCTGAGCATCATCACCCGATGTCCTTTGCTACCAACTCAGCCCCATCCAAATCACCAGCTTAAAATCCAGCCTTGGAGGTAATTCCCTCTCACCAGGCTACGGTGATTCCTCTGGGGGGGGGGATCCACTGTGAAATTGTCCCCAGAGGGGACAAGGTGCCTGTCCCCTTGCCATTCCCTTCCCTCCACCTTGGTTTGGTGAAAAAGCCCTTCATGAAAAACCACAACAACCTGGATGGTTAAGGGAAGTCTGAGCAATAGGGTTATTTTAAAAAATCAGCTCTCAACCACGAGTGCAGTGGGGAGTGCTTCTCCCCTGGCTCCCCCAAGGCAGCTCTGCCACTTTTTAGCTGTTCCATAGGTTTCTGGCTTCTGATGCCTGCCCGGGCACGCACAGAGCAGAGGTCTCAGGCAGGACATTGAGCGCGCTGTTTCAGAGCCAAAGCGAAAACAAAAGGAGCCGTTTCGCTCTGCTATGCAGCCCTTCCCAGGGAGTTGTTAGGGGGAATTACCGAGATATGATCTCAGTGGTGCTGCGGATTTGATTATCGAATTGCCAGTGTGGGGTGGTGAAGGATGCTCGGGGCAGTGAAGGATGCTTGGGGTCACGCAGGATGCTCAGAATCGTATAGGATGCTCGAGGTGATGAAGGATTCTTGTGGTCGTGCAGGATGCTTGGGGCTATGATGGATTCTTAGGGCAGCGCAGGATGCTTGGGTGGTATGGGATGCTTGGGGCAGTGAAGGATGCTAGGGGTGGTACAGGATGATTGAAGCAGTGAAGGATGCTCAGGGTGGTACAGGATGATTGGGGCAGTGAAGGATGCTCAGGGTGGTACAGGATGCTCGAGGTGATGAAGTATGCTCTGGGCAGTATAGGATGCTTGGGATGATGAAAGCTTCTTGGGGTCATGCAGGATGCTCGGGGTGCTGCAAAATGCTCAGTGGCTTCCAGCAGGGTTATCCATGGGGGCAGCTGGATGGGAAAAAGGAGGCGATGCTGCTTGGGAAAGGCTGGATGTGGCTGTGCCCCTGAGGTGGGAGCACTGGGACACACCTTCTTTGGGACGGACCCAATGGAGCACATATCCACTCCATTTTGGGGTAAGGGGAGAGATCCCCTTCATTTCCAAATGAAAAGTTTTAATTTTACCCCTCTGTCCATTGAGCTGGGAATTGATTCTCCCCATCCTCCTGCCTGTGATCAGTGCTGGTTGTGCTCATTAAGCCACACTGGAGCAACAAATCTGACAAGCCCCTGTGCCCCCCCCCCCCCCCCAGAGCTGTTCTGGGGTAGGGGGAAGCCCATTTCCATCCTCGGGCTGCATCAGTGACAAAAAGGCAATATTTTAAACCCATTATTCCCTAAAAAGAAATTATGGGGTGAATGGTGGTGGGTGCCCCCCAATGCTCAGTGAATGCTCCAGCTTCGCACCCCACAGTTAAGCCTCCTTACCCCATAACCCCCCCCCCTCCCCAAATTCAGCTCCCCGGGATGCTTGAGGGGACTGCACTGGGTCTGACAGAAAGGCATCTGGGGGTGACACAGCCACCCCATATTCACACACCGTCCCCAAAACACGATGCCGGAGGACACCCCGCTAAGGGGAACCGGTTCACGACACAGAGGGGCACGGAGGGGGGGGGACACACATCCCCTGTCCCCAGCTGTCAGTGCAGCTTCAGCCCCCGGGGGTGGGCTCAGCCCACGTGCTGGGGGCCGGGCGGGAGGTGTGGGGATGGGTATGCACACCGTCTATATATACCACCAAGGCACCGGCGCCGGAGGAGGCACAGAGCAGAGGAGCCGGCAGCTGACAGCACACTGCAGGTAGGAGATGGGCTTCGGTTTGCAACGGATTGGGGGGAAAATTGGCTTTCTTTCTTCTTTTCTTTTCTTTCTTTCTTTCCTTTTTTTTTTTTTTTTTTTTTTTTTTGCTGGGTTTTTTAGCCCGAGCATCATCGGCGAGGCTTCGATTCATCCCGTATTCCCATTCCTCAGTAGGGGTTAAAGGGAAATATCTCCCCACAAAGCAAAATGCACGATGCTTATCTGGGCGAGCACCTGCCAAAAAGTTTCACCTTCCCCCAGATATCCCTTTTTGGACCCAAACTGATCGAGGAACGCAACAGGAGCCCGACGCACGGTGGGGCAGCGGGGTGGCAAGTGAGATGCAAAGGGTTTAGGGTTTGATCTGACACAAAGCACCCGGCTCTGTTCCTCCACCCCTGTGCCGATGGCCTGAAGGAAGAAACCACAGGGTTGGCAAACCCCAAATTATCCCTTTTTGGCATTTTTCTCTTTTTTCTGGGGGGGTGATATCCAGGACAAAAGGGGTAGGGAACTTCGCAACTTCAACACCGTGGGATGCACCGGGAGGTGCCTGGAGCAGGAGGCATCGGTCCCCCCTCTGACAAAGCACAAAAGGGAGAAAAATGGTTGGGTTTTTGTTTTTGCTTTTTTATTCTTGCCTTCCCCGACAGAAAGCAGGAATGAATGGGGATGGACTCGAGAAGCAGCCGTCTGCCCAAAGCTTTTACCTCTAAATCGCTCCATCGCTGCCCCATCTGTGTTGATCATCTCACCGCAGTCTGTAATTTTGGCCAATTATGGCCAATTACCTGATGGAGGGACTCAACAAAAGGAAGCGCTTGTTTTTCTGCTGAGCACCAGGGAAGCAGGGGGGGCTGCTTCCAATTCCCCCCAAGCCACCGGCACAAAGATTTGGGGCACATTGGCAGCAATGCCTTCCCCTTTGGCTTTTCCTTTTGCTGGTGGCAACTTTGCATCATTTTAATGCTGGAGGAGAGCGGGAGGGGAAGTGTTTTACCAGTGCCAGTGGGGGACACCATTGGATAATAGTGGGGTTTGGGGCTGGAAGCAGGTCTGTGCCCTCTGAATAGGGCCTTGCATTCACCTGGAAGAGTGGGGTTTGGGAGGAAACAGAGCAATCATTGGGGCTGACTGAGCTCTGGGCACAGTGCTTGTTCCCCACGTGGTGAGACAGACCCTAACCCTAATGAGAGCATTCCTGGGGAACACAGGGTTCAGCATCCCTGAGCAGCCCCATTTCATCTGATTTCAGCCCAAAGCTCACGCACCGCAGAAAAACCCAATCAACCCAAAGCGAATGAATGAAAGCGCATCGCAGCAGCACCTGCTGCCCGTCCTCCTCCTCCTCTCCTCCCTGGTTATTGATGTCAGAGCCAGACCCGGCCGCTATCTGAACCACAGGCTGTATTTTCACCCAAATCCCTCCTTTTCACCCCAACACTGTCGTTAATGAGGATAATTCGACTTGATACTGGTGTACCCCAGAGCTGTGGGGCTCACAGCAACGTTTTGGAGGATGCTGTATGCCTCCATCCCCCCAGTACCAGGCAGGTGCTCTGCTTCAGATGGGCTGATTGCATTTTCAGGGGCATCGATATGCAGCGCCACCCCTCATCCTGGCGCTCGCATCCTGCCTGCCCCATAGCATCTTCCAGTTGGCCGTCCAGTAATTCTCCCAGGCTCTGCACTCCAGCTCTCCCGGGGACACTGGGACACTTCCTTCAGGGGCATTGTGGGGATATTGGGGTTTTGCAGTGGTTTTTGGGGGGGTTTGTCCTCTCCTGGGAACATCCTGCCAATCCTCTGACTCATGCCGCCAGCCAGTTTTAATGAGACTCGGCGAAGATTAAGCCTTAATTCTGGCTCCTTATCAGCTTTCCCTCCAGCAAATGACAAGCAGCTCCGCGGGGCTCTGTGTCACTGAGCTCGAAGGTGACCGTGACACCGTGCAGAGTCCCCAGTGCTTCTATCGCAGGATGCCCCCACCTTGGTGGAAAACATGAGCCCTCAGCCCTGCCCACAAAAGCAAACCCACCCTCAAATCCCCCCCAGAATGCCCCAACATGCTGGTGAAGCACAGGTCACAAAGCCACCACCGAGGTCTTCTTTGCCTGTGATGGGCTAAGCTGGGCATGTGGTTCCTGGATACCCATCAGAATGGTGGCAGAAGATTGGAAATCATGGTTTTAGAAGGAAATGAGGATTTCTGGTCTGCTGGTGGAGCTTGAAGAAGGTTTTAGACATGTTGCCCGTTTCCTTGCCCAGGACATGGCTTGCACAAAGGCACCAAGGTGCCACCAAGGGCAACTCTATCTTTGCTGTCCCTGTGTCCTCAGGCTCACTGCTGGCACACAGACGTCCTGCTTGGGGACAGCCTGAGACGTGCCACCTCACCACGTCCACCTGCTAAATTAAGCCCTGCTGGTACTCGTGTCATGAGATAGCCTGGGAAAATGGAGCTGGGGGTGGGAGGGAGGCTCATTCCCATTATGGTGAAGGCTGAGCGTTGCTCCAACCCATTTAGGAGTAGTGCTGGGGCTCACAGGTTTTTACTCTGGCTGCAGCCCTGCTGTTGTCACCATGAGGGCCGTGCTCTGGGACCTGCTGCTGCTCTGCCTCTTTGCCCGTGCAAGGAGTGACTGTCGAGGGGATTGCCTGCGCTGCGACCGCCACTTCTACCGGGATGGCTTCGACCTCCTTGTGAGTGCCCCTGCACCCAGTGTGGGGTTTGGGGTAATTTGGTGGTAGGGCATGGGGAGCTGTGGGGTGGTGAGGAGCCTCGAGGGTGCTGCTGTCCTTGTCTCTTCTCCTTGGGTGCATGGAGGGGATGGATACATGTGGCCATGGTTGTCATTGTACACCATCAAAGTCTACCAAATTGTCCCCAGACCGGCTTGGGGAGCTGCTGGGAGAGATGGCGACAAGGCTCTGATGGCTATGGGATGGAGCTGACATCACTGGGGAGGGTCCAGGACCTGCAACATGCCCTCCTGGCATCCCCATTGCATGCCCCTGCCAGAGGCACAAGCAGCCAAAAGGCCACCCAAAACCTGCGAGCCCCATCAGGACCAATGTCGTGTCCCGCTGGGGCTGCAGATGGATGGAGAGATGAAATATTTGGGGCGGGCAGTGATCTGCAGGGCTGCTGAGCCCATGGGAGACGTGGTGACTGAGAAAATTTCACACTGCAAAGGGATGAATCAGCCCGTTCCTGTCTGTAATGCTTTCCTTTCCCCTCCGCTGAGCTGTGGCCAGACTCTGGCCAGGAGCATTTCTTTCCTTCCCATTCCCCTCCACCCACAGGGAAGCACTGACCGCCTATTTGTTAGCGACGCTGCAGTGATAAATTTGGCTTACTGTGACAGGGGAAGCCCCTGGGACTGGGAAATGTCCTAGAACTAGTGGGGATCAGACATTCGGTGGGGATGTCACAGCTGACCCAGTATCAGTCCGCTGCTGTCCCAGTGGGGGACATTTGGGGTGCATCACCCTGCGTTTGGCCCTAAAATTTGAAAGCATCAAATGGAAATGTCCAAGTAGTTTCCCAAGGGCTGCAGAGCTGTGACTTCAGGGTAGGAAGAGAAGAATCCCCAAAGTGACTGGCGTGCCTGCACCATCCAGGAACCAGCTCTTCAAAATGTGGATGATCAGCTTATGTCCTGGTCCTCAGAGCCATTGGGGGGGCAGTGCCAGCCCAGGGTGACACCACTAATGCCAAGTGAAGCTTGGAAAGAGCCTCACTAGCTTCTTTTGTCATTGAACGTGGAGGAACATTGGGCAGCATTTGCCAAGGATGCCCCAAACAACATGAGTTGGCCACATCAGAAGATGTTTCCTTATGAATTAAGGCAACGGGGTGATGGCTGAGGACACTGGGATGCTAGTGGGGCTGTGTTGTGAATGGATGATAGGACTGCTGATGGCTTTCAAGAACCTGAGTCACCTGGGGACAGTTCTTTTTTCTTTTTGTCTGAAGAGCCTGGCTGACATGGACATTGTGAATTGCTGCACTGTTAGATGCTTGAGCTGTAGCTCTCAGATCCCGTGTTGGGATTTGCAGGATCTCTCACCCATGGAAGTCAATGAACCCATGGTGAAGAGTGGTTCTGCCAATGATCTGCCTTGCAGATGGCCTGTTCTGGAGGCTGTGAGATGTAAACCAGCATGTTTCAGCCATAGGATTCCCCACGTTGGCATCAAGAGATTCAAAGAACCCACCATGAGGAAAACTCTGAGTTGGAACCACTGCAGGAGAAGGGAAGAGAAGCCTTCCCTCCTTGGATCTCCAGCTTCTTGGGATATCTATTGAGTTTGGCTCTCCAAAGACCTTCTCCTGGATGGTTTCCCCTGGGTGGTTTGCCCAGTTGGCTCTTGGAAAGGGATGGGATGTGGGTACTGAGGAAATGACATGGTCAGGTCACTTTTGGTGGCCTTTGAAAGGATGTGGTGACCCTAGGGACCGAGGGAAGGGCAAACTCATTCTTAACATCTGAGAAGCCAGGGCTGGTTGGCCTCAACATGGTGTTGTCAACTCAATCTCAACTATGGTGTTGTCCCCAACACCATAAAACACACAAGAAGGTCAGTGGGAGCAGCCAGCATGGATTTATGAAGGGGAAATCATGCTTCACCAACCTGATCACTCTCTGCAGTGAGATGACTGGCTTCTCCTGACTTCTATCCTATGACAGCTTGGCACTGGTGAGACCTCTTTTCATCAGTAAAGGGGCTGGAATGGACTGGAGTGAGAGTACAGGAAACCAGAACAGGAGAGAACCTGGTTTTGCTGTGAAGATGGCCACATGCTGAGTGATTGTGGTCTCCATCCTTGGAGATAACCCAACTCCAACCTGTCTGGGATGCCCATGCTAGAAAAGGTCTCCCGAGGTCCCTTCCCACATCCACCATCCCATGGCACACTTGGGGAATTTGGGGCTCATGATGGCTGAAGAACCCCGCAGCACCCAGCAGAGAAAGGAGGGACAGGGGTGTAGATGGCAGTGGGGAAGGAGTGTGAGAGGCGATGCAGGTTCAGGTGCAATTCCCCAGCATCTCCATCACTTCTGGTTGGAACCCTGAATTTGGGACAAAATGGTGACTGGTAAGAATTGATGTGCTCCCAGTGCCTTTCCATGGTGTCTTCCAGCATTTCGGTTGGGCTAGAGATGGAGAGAAGCCCAGTGATCCAATGGGTGATAGATTAAATTGAAAGAGTAAAGGTTTAGATGAGGTACAAGGAATAAATTCTTCACGATGAAGGTGGTGAGGCACTGGAACAGGCCGTGGGTGCTCCATCCCTGGCAATGACTGAGGCCAGGCCGGATGGGGTTTTGGGCACCTGATCTTTGGCAGGAGTTCCTACGGCAGAGGTTGGGACTGGGTGGAACCTCAAAGTCCCTTCCCACTTGAACCACTCTGGGATTCTATGATCTGAAAACAGTCCCCCCGTCTCCCCACACAGGTCTGCATCCTGGAGTGCGAAGGCGAAGCCGTCCCACGGGCCACCTGGGAGATGTGTGCCACCAGCATCCGATCTGCGCCGCGTCCAGGTGCCGTCGGTGCCGGTGTCCTCGGTGCCATGGAGCCGGCCGAGGCGGTGGCGAGCCCGCTGCAGGTAAGCGAGCTGCTGCGGCGCCGGGACGCCGAAGACGGAGGTGCCGGGATGGCGCCGGGCGCTTTCCCATCGCAGGACGAGGACATTTCCCGGCGGCTCGGAGGTGGCTTCCCACGGGGGACACGCGGCTCGTGGCCGGCGGCCCGTGGGGTGCAGAAGAGATACGGGGGCTTCATCGGGGTGCGCAAATCGGCGCGGAAGTGGAACAACCAGAAGAGGTTTAGCGAGTTCCTGAAGCAGTACCTGGGCATGTCGCCCCGCTCCAGTGAGTACGACATGGCCGGCGACCTCAGCGAGCACAACGAGATCTAGCCGGCCCCGCGGCACCGCGCCATGGACACGCGCGCCATGGCCAAAAAGTCAATCCATTGCCCCAACCCCAAAACCTCCGTTAGGAAGGGTTTCTCCAGGAAGCGATGGCTGCTTGTTGGTTTTTTGTTATTATTATTATTTTGTTTTGTTTCGTTTTTCATTGTACCCTCAAAATATCATAATTTTACCCCCTCAGCTCCTACCCATCCTTTGCCCCTTTTGCTTTTTTTGGTTGGCACGTTTTGCCCAAGAAACACCAATTTTGCTCCGCTGAATGGCGATGCTGGATCTTGGGATGCTCCAGTGCTGTGTTCCCCATTCCTAATGGGTGCACATCAAAAGCAGAAGGGAAAAAAATAATGGCTTGGAAACACCAAGCCCCAAGGCTGGGCTGAGAGTTCCTACCTCAGTGACACCCCAGAAATATCCCTTTGCCATAGGTCACATTGGGATGTAAGGCAAAAGGGTTTTGTCCCCAACACCATAAAAGTGTGCAGAATGTTTCAGCCTCCTCCTCCCATTAGAAAAAAAACAAAAAAGACCATAAACCAGACCTGTTGCTTCTGTAAATGAGATGACTCTCCCCAAAGCATCGCATTGGCAAAACCCAGTGGTGAGCAGGGAGCATCCCACTGGGCCCAGGAAACGGTGCTGGGATGCTCCGAGCCCCCACCCCACACCCAACCACACCCTGTAACATTGAAATTAAGTAGAATTTTTTATTTCCCTCCTCCTTTATTATTATTTTTGCCTTTTTTTGTTTGGTTTTTTTTTCTTTTTTGCTGCAAAGCATCTCCTTAAAACCAGGGGATTCCTTTCCAGCCCCGCAGCCTGCAGGGCAGAGCATCTTGGGGCAAAGCATCCCGGGACAAAGCATCCCGGCCCCTCTCTTGCACTGCTCTCAGCTGCAATTATTATTATTATTTTTTTTTATTATTATTATTTTTATTTTTTCTGTTTTGTTTTGTTTTTGTTTTTGTTTTTGTAGCGTTCCGGCACCGCGTCCCGGCACCTTCCGCCAGGCACAGGCAAAATTAAACCCTGCTCCTGTCCACCCAAGCAGCCTCCAACCTCTCTCTGACGGACCCCAAAGCGCTTCAGACTCGCACGCGTCCCGAAATCATTTTTCTCCCTTCTCGAGAGCAGCCAACCGGGTGCAATTTAAGCCAGGACGGGAAAGGATGAGGCCACCGCCGGAGCCAGGAGTCGTGGGGTGGGGAGTGGGGCAGAGGACTGCGGGGATTGGGGGGGGGGTCCACCCCTCAAAAAGCAAAAAAAAAAACCCAACAAAAAAAGGGATTTTGGCAAAATTTGCGCCCTGCTCAGCCATTGGGAACACCCAACGTGGGAAAACAGTGATTTAACAAGTTTTGTTTTACTCCCCCTCCCAAGTGGCTTTCGGGCATCCCCTCCCAGCATCGCGTGCCCCCCCTGGGGCTCCCCACAGGATTTACCCCCAGCATTTGGGGTTTGCATCCCACCACGGCTCGGTTCCCCAAAAAAAAAGGGACCAAAGCATGACCCAGCACCCAGGGCTGGGCAGAAAGTACCTGGAAATGGTGTTGGTTGGTTGTTTTTTGTTTTGTTTTGATTTCTTTTCATTTAAAATGATTTTTACTTTGTAATTACTATTTTTTGAGTGCTTTCCTTGAGGTTTTCTATGGACTCCGGGGTTGACTTCTTTGCTCAGCATCGCAGCGTGTGTTTTCGTCGCGTTCCCCCCGGCATGTATTGTGTCCCCGCTGCTGTCCCACCACCGGAGCCCTGGTCTCACCCTTTGTACAAAATAATAATGGTAATAATAATAATAATAATAAATACCCCACAAAAAGGAAACAAAACAAACAAACAGAAGCCCACACAACAACAACAACAACAACAACAAAAAACACAGGAAAAAAAAACAACAACAAAAAACCAACTCAACCTTCTCCCTGTTCTTTTTAATTGTTTCATACAAAGGTTTCTCCATTAAACTTGTACATAGCAAAAGGATTAATAAATTAGTTTACTGTTTCTACGATATCAGTGCGACTGGCGACCGTCACTTGGGACAACGCTTACCCTGCTGCCATCCCTGAGGCTCAGCTGGCAAAAAAACAGAGGTTTTTAGGGCAAAAAATGAGATATTTTTTTGGCAAATGTGCATGAATCTCAGCTGGGCTCTCTCCTTGCATGGGCTGCAGCAGCGTGGCATGAAAGTCACCCCATTGCATACGTATCTGGCAGCCCTTCACTCAAAAAGGAATGGACTGGAGGTGTTAGTTGGGGGAATAAAAGAGCGTTTCAGAACTTCAGACAGAGAGGGGATGCGCCCAAAGGAGTTGGAAATCATCAGTGGGGACACACCAAAGCCTGGGCTGAGACGGCGACAGCTCACTGCAGTGACGTCCCCACCCTGCAATACAGGAAGGGTTCTTGGGGCTTTCTTGAATGCCCCCAGGAGCAGATGCCAGGCTGCATTTGTCCTCTGCAGGTGCCACACGGTGCCAGCTTCCATTTTGGTCACTGCAAGGCTTCAGCTTCACCCCACAGCTTCCCAATGGAAATGTGGGGTTGGGACCAGGGGTGCCCAGGCCCCTTGATGGGCCTGGTTCTTGTCAGCTCTCCTCCCATCCTTTCCTCCTTTTCCATCACCTTGTGCAAAAATATGGAATTATTCATAGAATCATAGAATGGCCTGGGTTGCAAAGGCCCACAATGCTCATCAATTCCAACCCCCTGCTGTGTGCAGGTCACCAACCAGCAGCCCAGGCTGCCCAGAGCCACATCCAGCCTGGCCTTGAATGCCTGCAGGGATGGGGCATCCACAGCCTCCTTGGGCAACCTGTTCCAGTGCCTCACCACCCTCTGGGGGAAAAAATTCCTCCTCACATCCAACCTAAACCTCCCCTGTCTCAGTTTAAAACCATTCCCCTTGTCCTATCACCATCCACCCTCACAAATAGGATTCAGGCTTTGTGCGCTGTACATGTTCAGGCGTTCTGCACCAGCAGGCAGCTTCTGAGCTGGGTAGTCCCATGGTGAGGGCTCTGCACAGGACATGGGTCAGAAACCCACCGGGTTCTGCATGCACCCACCTCTCCTTGCAGATTTCAGTTTGAAAACTTGAAGGACCGGGCTTTTTGAGGAGGAAAACCAACAGAAGAGGAAGGATGCACCACCGGTGGGCAGACACTGCTACCTAGTGGTGCCACAAGCCGTTGTGCCACAGGGATGGAACCGTGCAGGGCACCGGACCCACAGCGCAAAGACCAGGCAGAGCCGGCGAGCTATCAGGCAACTTTTCTTTATTTCTTATAAAATATATTTCATATCGCTACTGTAAAAATTACATTTCACATTTGCGTTCTTTTAAAATTTTTCTTTTTTTTTTTTTTTTTTTCTTTTCATATTTTCTGGTTTTTGGGTTTTTGTTTTTTTTTTTTACAATAAAAATAATACTTGGAAGACAGCTGAGAAAAGCTCCAAGACAGAAGATAACATCCTCCCAGCCCAAGCGGGCAGCAGGGTCCTGTGGGAGCACAGGGATGAGCATCCCTGAGCCCTTCCCCACGCCACCACCCTGTCACCACTCCCAGCATCACCCGATGGCAGCAGGGCACGGTGACAGCGCGGGGTCACCCTGCACTCAGTTTGGGTGCCAGCGGGGCTGGAAAAGGAGAGCAGCCTCGAATTAGTGCCCAATTAAAAGGTTCCTATTTACATACATACATACACACGGCAGACAGCTGGAGTGGGAGATGTCTCCAAGCTGAGCTTGTAGTCGGGGGTTACCCACGGTGGGTGGGATGGAGTTTGGTGAGACCAAGGCTGGAAGTGAGTGAAGAAATAATGAAGAGATGGGAAAGGGAAAAAAAGCAAGAAATGGGACACCAGCCAACCTGACAAACCACAGAATCATAGGCTGGCCTGGGTTGCAAAGGACCACAATGCTCATCCAGTTCCAACCCCCTGCTATGTGCAGGGTCACCAACCAGCAGACCAGGCTGCCCAGAGCCACATCCAGCCTGGCCTTGAAAAAATGACACAACGCCTGCTGTCACTGCAGCAGAAATACAAGTTTTTTTCCTTTTAAAAGTGTAAAAAAACTCCAAAATACTCCCAAATTGAAATAAAGGAAAGCCAGGAGCTAAAGGACAATTTTGTCCCATTAAATCCGTACCGCAAAAGCCCTCAGAAAATAAAGCTGTGTGCAACCCTGGGTGAACACCACCAGCACAGAACAGCCCTGTGCAGGGTGACCCTGGGGCTGTAAGTGCTATTGGCTGCAGAGGGAGGCACTGCTCCCCAACATCTCAGGTGTCCCACCATGCCCTCAACTCAGCGGGCATTCAGCCACTCATTCCAGAGCCATTCCTATCTTTTTCTTCCTATTTTTAATATAAAAATCACCTTTAACAGTAAGCAGAAAGTTATTCTCATTTCCATTTGCAGAAATTCAAGTTCCCATCAGTGAAAAAATATGATTGACTACAGGAGGGGGAGGCAGTGCGGATTGTCAGACGCTACACCCTGGTTTGGGGGACAAAGCCCCGGGGGGGTGACACCCCCACATGGCTTGTGTGACATTTCCTGAGCGATGGGGACCCAAACGGGGTCACTCTGTTTGGGGCAGAAAGGACAAGAAAAAGGAAGGGAAAACTTCTGGGTCTGAGTCGTGGGAGCAAAGGCACAAGGTCTGAGGGAACCACAACTAATCTTTTTTGTTTAATTATTAATCTCCATAGTCTGAGCGACCCGCGCCTTCAGCATCACAGAAACCCGTCTGTGCTGCTGCAGGGACCAGCAGCAAGCTTGGGTGCTGCCAGCTCTGCAATCCAAATGGTAGCAAATGCCCCAGGGGCTCTTCTTTTTTCTTTTCTTTTTTTTTTTTTTTTGTCCCTAAATAAAAAATAAAAGTCAGGAATAAATTCCTACTTTTGAGCAGTGCAATAACCCCAGCACGCAACCCGCTGCTACCAGGATGCAGAGCGTGAACCTGCAGAGCTGTTCCTGCAATAGACAGCTGTGGGGATGGCTGATGGCAGTGGGAGAGGAAAGGGCTTTCCCAGCATGGCAGCCCCAGCAGGGATGTGATCCTGAGCCAGCTCCTCTCCAGGAAAAAACACAGGCTTTGAATCAGACCTGCATGGACACACTTGGGATGCATCCTGGGGGAGTTTTGCTCCTGCTTCCTGATTCTGAATCCGCCCATTTGGTACCAAAGATCAAGCTCTGGAACGAGATACTGTTTAGATATACAAAATTACAAAAAGAGGTTGACAAGCACCAGTATTACACGTATGCATCTATGCCAGAGCACCAACAGGGCGTGCGTCCATCCAGCAGCAAAACGATGCTCTCCCAGCCACAGAATTTGCTTTTTGAAGAGAGTTTTTGTCACACTGCACGGTCCTGAACACCAGCCCAGGCTCGAGCCTTGTGCAGGGATCACACTTGGTTGTGCCTTATGGGCTGTGATTATCAAAAATGCAGCAAAAAAAAGAGGAAAAAATATCCAGGACACAGACTTGCCTGCTGCCAATGGGATGCAAAAGCAAATTTTAAGATCGTTTACCAAACTGGGGCCACGCTGTGATGCTGAGAAAAAGCTCTTCCCAGTCCTCCCAGCTTGCCAGCTGCCTTTGCTGGTGAAATCAGGAAGATTTCTTTGTTTAGAAACGAACAAACAAAAGCATTTGCTCTCAGCCTGCTTTTGAAAGACACAGCGAGGGCCACGACATAGTTTTTCACGGAACTATGCAGATGTACAAAGCCTAAAAGGAGAAGGAATACCTGCTTTTGCTTTAAAAGCTCTCAAAGCTTTCCTGATTAAAGAGGCTTTTCCCCCAGACGCCTCCAAAACAGACAAACTGGAAGCAGAGACACGTGCAGGCTCCAGCTGCAGAGCGAGCAAAGAGCACATCCATGAGGCAATGAGGAGAGCCACCCTAAAAACCAGCCCTGCCTCGTGCTTTTAAAGCTGCAATAGTTCTTGATGCTTCAGGACACGAGCGATTTGCACTTCATAGACAGTGAAAGGACAGGGGAAGCTGCCTCTATGCCTCACCCTGACTGCACTGCAGCAGCTCGGGAGATCCTAGCGTTGACCTGGGCAATGCAGGGAGCTCTTTGGTCCCCAGATCACCTGCAACGTCCCCCGAGTGCTGAGCCATGGCTTCCTCCTCCCAGCCTCAGTTTTTAAACTGTACGAACGGGAGATATTCTTCACGTTTTACAAAAACAGATTTGGGGAAAAAAAAAAAAAAAAGTGTTAAAAAAAACAAACCAAAACAAAACGAAAAGAGCAAACCCAGCTGATGTACAATATACAGGAGGAGGAATTTACACGCAGCTCTGGAGGGCTCTTCTGGAGTCCCAGGAGGTGCCTCCAAGGTCCCTGGGTGCAGCAGTGAGGGACTCCAGTGCTCCTTTGGGCAGGAGCAGGGAGGGAGGTGGCACTGCAGGGCCATGCTCAGTCCAGGAAGCGTTGGCAGGCTTTTTTCCACCGGCAGGCTGTGCACCACTGGTCCCGGTGCTCGATGCCGTACACCTTACGGCACTTCTTGGCTTCACCACGAACTTTCCTGCAAAGGGGCAAAGAAATAGAAAATGTACCCAATATTGCAAACTTTCAGAGATTTGTGTCTCTGCTACACCTTAAGCATCATTTGGTTGATGTGCAGGAATGCATCCCTCTTGCTCAGGGTGTGCTTTGCACAGCGAGAGCCTCACCTGGTGCCAAGGGGCACGCGGGGTGGCGAGGCGACGATCAGGTGGGACTTGAGCATCGGCGTGGGAGGTTGGGGTTCACTGAAGCTGAGCGACCGGCTCCGGACCTGCAGGGACATTGAAGACCATGTGGGATAAGGCTGAGGATGTTTACAGCCAGTAGAGAGCCTGGAAACTCCCAAAGGCTCAGGAAGAAAGGATGAGGACTCACCGGTGACAGGGATGGGAGAGTCGAGGTGGCAGTGGCCCAGCTGATGCTGGTGAAGATGTGTGGGGACACTGGAATCTGGATGGAGGGCAACGCCTGTGAGGGGAGATGGGACAGTCAGCATTAGCCCTGGTGGATTTTGTTCCTGTGTGCACACGGGCCATCTCCTCCCTGCAAAGACCAGCTTGAGGCAGCCTGAGGTGCCTCCCTTGAGGTGGGGAAGGAATCCCCCACGCAATCCCTCCTCTAAGTGGTGCTGGTGAGCCACTGTGGTAGGGGACAAGGGACAGGGGCCGCAGCTGGGGCGTCTCCAGGTTACCCAAAGCGCAGGATCTGGCACGGCCACATTCCATCTGCGGCTATCTGCAGCAGAAGGGTGTGTTGCATACCACTGCCACATAAATGCAGGCAAGCCGCAGCCATCGGGCAGCCCCTGAGCCCCTGCCCAGCTGCTAAGGTGGCACCAGCTCACCTGGTAGGCATGATCAGCCTGGATGTGCCAGAAGGAACTGGGTGCAGACTGACTGAGCGAGCTGCTGGCCAGAGCAGGTTCCAGCATCGGTGGCTCCACCAGCAAAGCCTCCGGCTTGGCCAGGGCTTGCTGGATGATGATCGGGGCAGACACCGATGTGGGGCTGGTGTTGGTGGTTGCCTCTGGTGCGGGCTCCTCCTTCACCTGCACTTCAGTGTAGTAAAAATCCTCTTCCCGTTTCCGCTGGTCACAGTCAGCGCTGTCTCTGCCAAGGAGAAAAAGGGAATAAGATTGAATATGCAGCTCCTGTCCCAGGGAAGGGAGGTGCCCAGCTTTGGAGCTCTCACGTTTTTAAAGTGTCACGCTGGCTGTGATCAGCACGGCCCCTAGTTCTGCAACAGCACTTAGCACTTTGAAGGAAGATCAACACATCTTTCAGCACCTCCAGAAAGGCTGATAGTGACCAGGCACTGCTCAAAGTCCCCTTCTTTCTCACTGAGCTCATTTAGCATGGCTGCAGACAAGTCCTAAGGTTCATCGATCAGGAAAAAAGCATAAAGGATCTGAGTGTTTTCCCACTATGATTATCTGGCACTGGATGGCAGTCCAGCGCTGCCCACTGTAGCACAGCCCTTCCACTGTCATCTCTCCTGAAGCATTTGAACAACTAAATCATAAAGGTTGGAAAAGACCACTAAGATCATCAAGACCAACCATTAAGACAGAAGGAGAAAAATGCATATAAGAAAACATGTACAAAAGCACAAGTAAAGCTTTTGTACAAAGCTTCCCACACCCCAAGTTGGTGTACTGAACACAGACCCGAGCCAGGCAGATTAGCCCCAAGCACTTCAAGTTCTTGCCTCTGAAAACTTCCAGTGCTGAAGTTGAAGCACAACCCCCCAGATCTCCTGCAAAGCCCAGAGCTCCCTTGCTACAAGGTAGGGACAGGTGACAGCAGTTCAAGTGGCTGAGAACAGCTGGGCTCAGTGCACTGGAACCAAGGCATCTCTGATCTTGGGGATATTTGCTGAAAGAAGGGGACTGCTGGCTGCCAGCACGTTCAGCACAAGGGTGCAAGGACTTCATGGTTCAGCAGGAGCTGAAACTTGTGCCTTACCCGAGGTGCTGGGTCTTGACGTGCCGCTTGATGCCAACGATGGAGCGCAGGACTTTGCCACAGTTTGGCCACAGGCACTTGTACATCACCTTCACTGAGTTCTGGAGGGAAAGACAGCCTATGTCACCAACTGCACGCTGGCAAGGTCCCTTGCAGGGCCACACCTATGGTTCTGGGGTTCCCAGTACCTTTCTCTTCCGCGGAGCCGGCTCGTCGAGAAGAAAGGGATCGGAATCGGTCTCAAAGCCATCATCAGCTGGTGGGGAGCTGAGTGCCTCGCTGGAGTGCTTGGGGCTGCCCTCAGGATGTGGGGGAGATGGGGTAGAGATGTCGCTGCCTCCACTCCAGTGCCCGCTGGTAGTGCTGCTGCCGCTGTCTGACACGTCGCCGCTCTCCTTCCAGGGATCGCACGCTGCCCGTGATGCTGAACACAGGGAACACACAGCCACCATCACCATAAGGCACTGAGAGCAGCCCTGAGGCTAGATAAACTGTGGCAGCACTTTGCTTCTAGTTTTAAATGTTTTAAGTGAAGCCTTTGCACCTCTGCTCAGTGCCAGGTCCCAGCTTTATCCCATTTCCCCATAAGCACAACCCTGCAGGAGACAGCCAGCACCAGGGCACGCACATTTCCCACGGCTCCCAGCTGCTATTTTTATCTCTCCAGCTTCATTTGACTCCTTGGGAATGAAAGAGCCTCTAAAAAAAGGAGCAGACAGGCGGTGCTACCCAGGCCGGGGCTCCCCGGCCTCCCAGGAGGGTGACAGACAGCAGGGTCACCCCATTGGCACGATCCCAAACAGCACCAACAGGCTCCTCCAGGAACCAGCGCTGCTCCTGCTCACCTCCAGCCCAGCACAACCTGTGCCCCAGCTGCTATTTGGCACTGAGCTCAAAGCTCAAGAAGGCCCCTTCAGCATCCAAGGGGCACAGCGTATTTCTCCACATTCCCCCCCCCCCCCCACCCTTTTTTTTTTTCTGGATGTTGTTATTTTTATTTTTCAGTGCACACTCACGGGGGATGCCACTCTCGCTGGCAGGAGGGCTCTGCACCACGGGGCTGCAGGAGAGGCTCGTCAGCACCATGGCTGCAACCATCTCGTCCATCTCCACAGCTGCGTCAGCTTTCCTGTGTTGTAGATGGAGAATGCACAGAGGAAAAAGCAGGGAGACATCCTGTTAAAAGCAGGAGAGCCAGCGTGCAGAAGGGTGTTTCATCTCACAGAGCAGCGTGGCTCCCACCACCCTCTTGCAGTCTTTAAGTCTTCAGGAAAGACTTTTTTTTTTCTCCCTAAAGCAGCATTTGCAGAAAATAAATCCCCTTAATCCCGAATGCAGCCATTCCCTGGATAACCCACGCTCTGGTAAGGCGGAGATATCCCCAGCGCCTCACTCCGTCACCATAAAACCAGGCATGAGCACTGCAGGAGCCCCTTCCCATCCTGTCAAGATACAACCAGCCCCAGGCACGAACCTCTTGGGGACGTCAATGCTGTTGGACACAGATCTCTGCAGTGCCTCAGGCACATCCTGCAGCCTCCAGCACGTATGTAAGCCCTGTTCTGGCTGCAACACCTTCACTTTGTCGCTGGGTGGGTTGTGCTGCTCCACCAGCCCTGTGCACTCCTGCCCGCTGTAGGTGACAAGAACCTGAAAAACAGCCAAGGGGAGCATTATTGGTGCTGCGTCCTGATGCACAACCCCACTGCTCAGGGTCCTTCTTTTGCAGCAGGGGGATACTGCAGGGTGTTTGGGGGATGAAGGCTGTCCCAGAGCTGTCAGAGAATCACAGAACGGCCAGGGTTGGAAGGGACCTCAAGGATCACGAAGCTCCAACCCCCTGCCACACGCAGGGCCACCAACCTCCCCATTTCATACCAGCCCAGGCTGCCCAGGGCCCCATCCAACCTGGCCTTGAACACCTCCAGGGATGGACGGGGCATCCACAGCCTCTCTGGGCAGCTGTTCCAGCACCTCACCACTCTCATGGTAAAGAACTTCTGCCTGACATCCAACCTAAATCTTCCCTCCCTCAACTTAAAACCATTTCCCTTTGTCCTGCTGTTATCAACCCTTTCAAAGAGTTGATTCCCCCCTGTTTGTAGGCTCCCTTTAGGTACTGAAAGGCTGCCATGAGGTCACCCCGCAGCCTTCTTTTCTCCAGGCTGAACAAGCCCAGCTCCCTCAGCCTGTCTTCGTAGGAGGTGCTCCAGTCCCCTGATCATCTCTGTGGCTCCTCTGGACCCTCTCCAACAGCTCTCTATCTTTCTTGCACTGGGGGCTCCAAACCTGGACACAGTACTGCAGATGGGGCCTCATGAGGGCAGAGTAGAGATGGACAAAAACCTCTGTGTCCCAGCACACCAATGTGGTGACAGCGTTCACCCCAACCCCACTGCTGAGATCTGCCCTTGGAGCAAGCTCCCCAACTCTGTCAACTTCACATTCAGCTGCTTCTCTGAGCATCATGACTTTGGATGGACTTTTCTCCATTGAATCTGCCTGCTTTTACTTTGCCTGCAGGTCATGTTGCAGCAAGGATGCCCACTACTATCACACCCCCTGGGAAAGCATGTAGATGAGAGGGTAAAAATCCAGAGGAGAAAGAGGTCTCCTGGGCACAGTGATCCTAAAGTCACATCCCAGCTCCTCCCATCACGGCTCTCATGACCAGGAAGAGACATTCAAACCTCACCTGCTCCTCTCTCGCAGTGTCTCCCTTGCTCCTGTGGGCTATTTTCCAGCACAACCACCCATGAGCCTATTTCTGTTAATGGAAATGGATCTGTGTCCAAAGAAGTTACATGTCTCTCCAGCTATTTATAGGCACAGGAGCATCTCTTTATGGAAATGCTGCGGGTGTCACACGAAGAAGCTGACATGGGATGGACACAGGCACCCATGCATTGACCAGGGAAAAGCACATGGGACCATTCCAGGTGAGACATCTGGCAGAAAGAATGAGGTGGAAAAAGCCACAGCTGCTGGACCAAGGCTAAAAGAGTGAGTGCCAGATCAGTCTGATCTCACTCACAGCTTCCAAAATCCATACCCCTTATCCAACGATCCCAAAAAATAAAGAGGCAAGGCTTCTCTCTGAACACCATCCGTCCCTTTGAGTGAGGCACTGCACAGGGAGGTGGCATCTCCTTTTGACACCAATCCCAGCTGTGTCACACACACTACTTTTAAGTCATTTCCAGCAGCAAAGCAAGTGAGCAGAATCCTCTGCACTGGAGTACTTAGGAGAAAACAGCTCTCACTGTCCTGTGACTTGTAAACACACGGCAGGAGGAATCTGCCCTTCCCACAGCACAGTGCTGGGCACAGGAGGAGCCAGAAAAGTGAACAGGGGCCTTATTTACACGGCCTTTCACAAGCTCTGCCCTTAGTAGCTTTTATAGGTCTGCAGGTAGAAGACAAGAACAAGCGCTGCTCCCCACCCCAGGCAGCAGAAGGCCAAAGCAGAGCCACCCACAGGACTGGACAGGCATTCTGGGGGGTCCACAGCATCCCAGTCCTTCCCTAAGAGCTGCTTCACTGGCTGGGTCTGTGCCACCAACCACAGACCCCTTACCCACAGACCCTCAACTGGGGTGGAAAAGCTCTGAAGCTCAAGCAGGTGACATGGGGATCAACACCTCCATAAAGCAAAGCTGGGGGGCTCCTTGGTGTGCTGGCATCAACATGGGTTATGGCGCAAGCTTATGGAAGAGAAGTCCACCAGGAGACACTGCTGTATGAAAACCATCTCCTTCAGCCTCAAATAACTGATGCCCAGGCTGAATGTGGCTCTGGGCAGCCTGGTTTAGTGGCTGGCAACCCTCCCTGTGGCAGGGAGGTTGAAACTCATCATCTGATCATTATGGTCCTTTTCAACACAGGCCATTCTATGACTGGGGAACACCACTGAGAAGTGTCCAGCCTTCTCTGGACAATCACTTTTGGCTGGGATCAGAGGCAAGAGAGAGATCTCGGCTCGAGGCAACGTATTCCAAACCCAACACCAACACCCATCAGCAGCTCTCCCTAACGACAGCTCCCCCCCGCAGCTACAATTAGGAGGAGCCCCAGGAGTTTTCTCCCCCTGCCAACGCACAGCCCACATCCAAAAGCCTCCTTACGTACTTGTTGCCGGCGGCTGGGGCTGGGAAATCTCGGTGCCAGGCCGCTTTCCTCTGCAGGCTGCATGCAGGACACGTCGTCTGGCAGCACGGCGTGCATCTGGGGAGCTGCCAGGACCCCGTCAGCCAAAGCACCGGGGGCAGAGACACGGGTGCCGAGCAGAGAGCGCTTCCCCAGGCGCCTGGACAGCACGCTCGCCATCGCGGCCACGCTGCGGGTGACAAAGACATGATGGCATTACCACCAGTGCAGGATTGCAACGCTCAACCGGCAGCATCGACCACATCGGGCACATGGGGATGGTGGCATCGCTCCCCCTGTCCCACGGCTTTCATCCTTAAAGTCATCACAAAAACCTCTTTGGAGAAAGGGGTGCAAAGGGATGAGTTCCCACCTGAGCCTTCTCTTGATGCCTCCAGTATAAAGACACAGCATGGAGACTGGGGACACCCCCCAATAGCATCATACTGTGTTTTGCCCCCTTATCTCTACTCACACTCCATACAACCACACTCCAACTTGAGCCCAAGCTGCTTGGCACCCTGCTGCCCCTCTTGGGGCTTTTGGAAGCTTCCTGCAAGCTGGCATCTCGCACTCAGAACCTCCAGAGCCAACAGAACAGCTGCTCCCTCCTACTATGAGAAAAGGTTGAGGGAACTGGGCTTGTTTAGCTTGGAGAAGAGAAGCTCTGGGGAGACCTCAGTGTGGCCTTCCTGTACTTGAAGGCAGCGTATAAACAGGAGGGGGAACGGCTGTTTGTGAGGGTGGGCAGTGATAGGACAAGGGGGAATGGTTTTAAACTGAGACAGGGGAGGTTTAAGTTAGACAGTAAGAGGAAGTTTTTCCCCCAGAGGGTGGTGAGGCACTGGAACAGGTTGCCCAAGGAGGCTGTGGATGCCCCATCCCTGCAGGCATTCAAGGCCAGGCTGGATGTGGCTCTGGGCAGCCTGGGCTGCTGGTTGGTGACCCTGCACACAGCAGGGGGTTGGAACTGGATGAGCATTGTGGGCCTTTGCAACCAAGGCCATTCTATGATCCTATGAATCCCTTGAAATGATTGGGATCACATCTGCTTCCAGCAGACCCCGTGGCCTTTGAAGGCCAGATCCCATTTCGGGATCCGAAAAGCACAAAGCAAAGCAAGGAGAGCAGGCGCTGCATTCACCGCCGGCGGAGCTGCCCCGAGTCCTCCCAGCTGTTTGCAATCATGCACTGCAGGGGTCAGCGCCGGCACCGCTCCCAAATTCTGTCTCGCTTCCATGCCGGCTGTGCATTTTGCAGTTTCCAGCTCTGTGCACTGCAGCAAGGCCTGGGGAAAGGAGGCACTTTGCACGCGTCGTTTGGCAAACAAGGAAAGCTTCGTTTAGCCAGAGGGGAAGGTCTGGGGCAGCAAAGCCCCGGCTGCTGCTTGCTTCAGGTTTGCAGGCAAACTGCAGGAAAGGTTGCTGCTCCATGCATGCATCTGTGTGCATGTGCATAAGTGCAGTGTGCGTGCACGTGCACTATGCATGTGCACACATGTATGGCAATTGCAGCACAGCCCAGTTTTCCTCCTTTTGCATACAAACTAAAAAAAAAAAAAAAAAAAGCAAAAAAGAAAACCCAAACAAACGCCAATAGCTCCGAACGCAGCTGAGCTCCTGCCACCGACCAGCAAAGCAGACCATAAAATCCATCCTTGAAGAGCCCTGAAGTGCTGCAATAAGTGATAACAAAACACAACTTTTCCAGCCGGCTTCCCAAAGCCGCCCTCTGAAGGCAGAGCTGTTCGACAAACCGCAGCACGACACGGGCAGGGAAACAGATATCTGCACAGAGCGATCTGCAAAGTTTGGGGTTTTGTTTAAAGAAAGAAAGCTCCTGAGAGCGGGAAGGCGACGGCTTGGTGCAGCGCCAGGACGTGCAGCACAAAACCCATAAAGCAGCTCCGGCCAGGACAGCAAATTCCTCCTCCCTCTCCAAACGGAGCAACGATATTCTTTTGCAAAAGTAAACTAAGCGCGTGGGGAAAGCAGGCGGGCAGCAGTCCTGTGGGGTGATTCCCGAGGAGAACACTTTTGGAAGAGGCCTAAAAATGCACTTTCCGGCACAGGGAGGAGCACGGAGCGGCTTCCCCCGGGAAAGGGCCCCCGGGCTAGCGCTGCAGGGAGCCCGGCCCTGCGGGAAGGCAGCCAGGAAGGAAAAGGCGGCAGCGGCCGAGCGCAATTTGAAGCTTCGGTGCAGGCAGCAGGACGTGGGTGCAGCAGAAGAGGCGTGCAAGCAAGCAAGCGGGAGTATGGGCATGCATGTGCGTGGTCATGCATGTGCGTGGTCATGCATGTGCGCCGTCATGCATGCATGTGCAAGTGTGTGCAAGCGTGCACGGCACGCGTGCAAAATGGCATTGCCAAGGGCAGGCGGTGTGTGCCCAGGCCTGCAACGGAGGGAGGCACCGGGTGGGGCACGTGTGCGTGGGGCGGGGGGAACACGAGTGGGGTGTGGGGGAGAAGGGGGGGGTGCTCACCGGGCAAGCCGGGAGGCGGGGCGTGCAGGCAGAGAGCATTGCTGGGGGGGCGTGGCATGCAATGGGGTGCCTGCAATTTGGGGGGGGGGGGGGGCGAGCATAGTGCAAGGGGGGCGCTTGCAATGGAAAGGGAAGGGGCGTGCATGCAATGCGGGGGGGGTGCGGACAGTGCAATGGAGGGCGCACAGTGCAACGGGGGTGTGCGCATAGTGCAAGGCGGGCGTACAGTGCAGCGGGGGGGGGTGCGCACATTGCAATGGGGGGTGCGCACAGAGCAACGGGGGTGCATGCAATGCTGGCGAGCGGAGGGGGGGCTGCAGCGCGAAGCGGCGCGGACTCGAAGCGGTTTGGCACCCGGGAGGAAGGGGCTGGAGGTTCCCCCGTTCGCGCAGAGCGGGCGGGAAGCGGCAGCCGGTCCCCCCCTTGTGTGATTTCCCCCCCCGTTGCACTGTACCTCGGCGGGGCTCCCCGAACCCCCTCCCCTGGCCGTCCCCGCCGCACGTACGCGGCCACCGGCGGCAGCAGCAGCAGCAGCAGCGGGGCCTGAAGGGAGGGAGGCGCGGCCCGGCCGGGCGGGAACCGCCGCTCCCGCCCCCTCCTGGCATTTTTTTTTTTTTTTTTTTCCATTTTATTTTTACTTTATTTTTTTCCCCCCCCTCCCCTCTCCTTCCATTTTCCCTCCTCCTCTCTCCCCCCTTCCACGCCGTTTCCCCACCCCGCTCTCTCCTTTCCCCCCCTGGTGTTGCGGGCGCCCCGCTCTGCCCGCTACTCACGCCGTCCCGGGGCCGTTCCTCGCGCCTCGCCGCCGGCCGGGTTAAAGCTCCCGGGGCCGGGCTGGTGTAAACAACCTCCCCACATGCTCGGCCCCTTCCTGCGCATTGGCTCCGCCGCGGCCTTTCCATGCACGCCCCCGCCGGGGCCGCGCTGCCCGGGGGAAGGAAGGAAGGGAGGAGGGAGCGGCTCTCCTTCTTTTTCTCCCTTCTTCCCGTCCCGGCGGTTCCTCTCTGAGCCTCGCGGGGCCGGGAACGACTCGCGTGTTTCAAAACGCCTTTGGGAGATTTGCTTTTCCAACCTTTGGGCGACCTCGGAGGGGTTTTCCTCCGTTTGAGCGGCTTTAACAGGAACCAAAGGAGGAGCGGCCGGGCTGCGCTCGGGGGTTCTTACAGCCTTTTAGCGGAGGGGGACGGAGGGATCTCTGCCCTAAAACGCTTTGCTGGGCACCGGGCTTGGTTCACACCCCGCGGCTCAGCCAACACGGTGATCGTGCGTTAAGCCAAACGAACCCGAGTGAAACAGCACCTCCGCCAGCCCGCCCCTCGGCTCTTAAAGCCCAAACCCACCGCTGCCCCTACAGCCCCGCACCCCCCCATAGCCGTCTCCTTCTTCCCCCCCCCCCCCGTTCCCCCTTCCTCAGCACGGCCGTCCCTGGCGCGTGCCCCCCGCCCCGCCCCGGCGCTGAGCGGGAACGCCGCGTGCCCCCCCCCCCGCCGCCGCCCGCGCTGACTACGTGCTGTTCCCCACGTGGAGGCCGCACGCGCCCCCCGGCCAGGGAACAGCCCGCACCGCACGTTCGCGCCCCCGTCCGCCAGGCGAAGGAGGAGGAGGCGGAGGGGGTGGGGAGCGCGGCCAATCGGCGGGCGGCGGGGGGGCGGGCGGAGATCCGCGAGGGACCAATGGGAGAAGACGGCGGGGTGCGCCGACCAATGGAAGTGCGGCTCGAGGGGAAGCCCCGCCCTCCGACTCCTCTAGCGGGGCTGCGGCCGAGCGAGGAGCCAGAGCGGGCCGGCTGTGGCGGGTGGGTGGTTCTGCTGTGTCGGGAAGCGCGTATGAGGCCTTTGGGGCCCGGCCTAAGGCAGCTCGGTGAGCCCCTCACGGGGCAGGGAAGCCGATTTCGCTTTTCGCTTCCCACAGGAGGAGGAGAGCGGCCCGGAGCGGCAGGTGGTGCCAGGCCCGACCCGGCCCGGCCCGGCCCGGCGGAGGGCGTGCCCGGCCGCGTCTGTGTGCAGAGATGGCTTCAGCGTTAAACCCGTCCCGCTTTTAACACAGCGTTCAAAGTGCGATAAAGGAGAGAGTAACGAATGAGCTGATCGGCTGTCAGTCCCAAATCTGGCAGTTTCTCCATGCCGTCCGAATCTCTTGCCTTCGGGTGTTGTTTACATCTCCCTCCAGCTTGGCTGCTGCTGGCTTCATTAATTTCTCATTTAGCGATGGAGTGTGGGGTGGATGTTGGGTTAAAACTGCTGGAACTAAACTAAATGGGGTGGGCTGGAGCTCAGCCTGAGTGAGAGGTAGCCGGGCCTCGACCCTGACAATCCAAACCCCCATCTAAGGATTTCCATGGTGTTTAATAGTGAGATGAAGAAGAAAGGAGGGAAGGCAGGAATAAAGGAAAAGCGAGAAGAAAGGAAGGAATAAAGAAAAAGGAAGGATAATGCAGAAAGAAAGGAAGGGAAGAAAAGCATTGTATTCCTTAGTGTTTGGTAAGCTGATGAACAGGAATGAGAAGAGCAGCTCTTAGCCGAAGAGCAATGAGAAATAGGAAGGAATGGATAAAGAAAAAAAGGGGATGAAAGAAATGAAGAAGTGTATTCCATAGCTAATAATGAGATGAAGGAAGGAAGGAATAAAGAGGAAGAAAGAATAAGGAAGGGGAGATTAAAGAAAGAAATGAAGAAAAGTGTGGTATTCCATGGAGTTTAGTAATGAGATGAATGAAGGAGGGAAGGAATAAGAAAGGAAGACAGAAAGAGAGGATGAGAGAAAGAAATGAAGAAATGTGTGGTATTCCGTAACATTTAGTAATGAGATGAAGGAAACAATGAGAGGAAGGAAGGAGGGAGGGACAGAATAAGAAAAGAAGACAGAAAGAAAGGAGAGGATGAAAGAAAAAGGAAGAAAGAAAGAAATGAAGAAATGTGTGGTATTCCATAGAGTTTAATGGTGAGGTGAAGGAAACAGAAAGAGAAAGGAAGGCAGGAAGGAATAAAGAAAAAAAATAAGAAAGGAAGACAGAAGGGGAGGATGAAATAAAGAATGAAAGAAATAAATGAAGAGAGGTGTAATGCTGTATAGCAGTTAATAATGAGATGAGGGCAGCTTTAGAAATCATGCATTGAAATCATTATCACGCAGGATAGAAGCTTTTCTGTGGTTCTTTCAACCTGAGGAGCATCAGCCTATCATGCTTAATAGGACCCCATATCCATTAATTAGTCAAATAGTCCCAGTTTGAATCCTTTTTGTTTGCTTGGTCTCTGCAGCATCCTGCCCTGTCCGGTTCACCCACAGGCGATGTGCTACATGAAAAAGTTGCTTCATCTTGTTTACCTTGGGATTTCTTTGGTGTCCCCAGCTCTTGTCCTACCTGTATGCTGTATGATTATTCTTTAGCCTCCCTTGGAACATCCATGACTCAGGAGCTCTTTATCATGCCTGCCCCACCAAGCACGTAGTTTGCAAAGTGTCCTTGGCTTTTTTTGTCCTCCCTGGTGCAGAAGCTGTCTTCTCTGATTACCTCAGTGACCCTTCCCTGCAGCCCGGCTGGTTTTACATACGCTTTTGGAGACGGAGCGGACGGAACTGCATCAGTCATCAAATCTGGTGCAACGTAGATTTATGCAGCAACATCAAATCATGTTTTGGTTTCCTTTCCTTTCAGAATAGCTGCCAGCATTTGATTTGGCTGCTGCCGAGCGCCAAACTGATCTTCTCACAGAACTATCAACGATAACCCCAGGCCTCTTTCCCTGAGAGGTAATAGCTGATGGTGGCCCTGCGTGAGGCAGGGGGGTTGGAGCTTCATGATCCTTGAGGTCCCTTCCAACCCAGGCCATTCTGTGATTCTGTAACTTTATACATATGATTAGTATAATTTTTCCGAGATGTTCCTTGTTGACATAAAACCTCACCTGCCATTGTATCTGCTCGTTGCGCTGTGCTGTGCGATATTCCCCTTGTTTCAGACACAGTTATTTGGGGTAACTTTGTCCTCCCTGTGAACATTGTCACCTCACTGCCTGCTCTTTGTTCAGAGCTTGTAACAGTGTTAAACAAGTGATTGTGCACTCCAGATCCTGACCCGTCTGCTAACATCTTTCCCTGGGGAGTCGCAGTGAAACTGCTTATCCTGCTCAGGTTTGTTTGCTTGTTTATTTTCTAATGACCCAGTCACCTAGGAGGCTTCCTTCCCCATCCCACAAAAACTTGGCATCTTGGATGGGGAATCTTGGTGAATCTCCATGAAGCCGTAAGTGAAAGATTCCAGTTGAAAGTATTTTGTGATGGTTTAGCCTGTTTCACAGAAGTCAAACTATGCCAGATTCTGTTTTCCTGGCGTTGCAGCGTTCCCTAGCACAGTGTTCTCATGTTGTGTTGAATGCAGTGTGAGCAACGTACCCAATTTTTTAATTACTGTGCAACATTTTAAAGCAGAGTGGGAAAAAAAAAAAACACAGTGGAGAGAAAAATCCAATACGTAGAGCTGTGTCCACAGGATGATCATTAGTTACAGTTTTAATTTCAGTTAATGTTAAATGTTAGCTTGAGTCTAACAGTGCTTAGCAGCTGAAAAAGCTTGGCTTGGTTTTACCCACCCACTGCTCTGCCTAGCGCTGTGCTTTGGCCGCTGTCCCTCAACCTCAAGAGATTATTCATTTCTGAGTACACAAGCTCAGGATAAACTGCTTAACTGACATTTTGGGTCTATTAATATCATTCATTTTGTTTTGGTACGAGATGAATCAGAGCCACGCCACCAAGACCAAATTAACCAAATAAACTGGAGGGTTTTTTTTTTTTTTTGCTGAATGTTCCTATGTGTCACTGACGTTAGAAAGGACCAACGCGTACCGAGATCCAAGCAACTCCAGAGTGTGAAAATCCAGGTCCCAGTCTGAAAGTGACTCTTGTTCTTGCAGTCTCGTTGCAAACATTTGGAATGTGCTGTTTTTCAACTCCTCAGCTGGTGGGATCAAGTAAAATGGGGAAGGAATATGGGAAGAAATAAATTTATATGTTTATTGCCAATTTATTGGCAGAATTTATAGCTGCCAATGGTGTTGAACAAGAGCAAGATATTTTCCTCAAAGGCAACCTCCATGCATCTGGATGCTTCCATCTGGACTTCCTGAGGTGTTGCACTGTTGTGTGCAGCTCTACTGACCCTCCTTGCGCTCACCTCGTTCCTGTCATGAGCTGAGAACAGCAGAAGAACCC
The DNA here is from genome assembly GCF_951394365.1 of Tetrao urogallus. NCBI lineage: Eukaryota > Metazoa > Chordata > Aves > Galliformes > Phasianidae > Tetrao > Tetrao urogallus. The sequence continues at coordinate 104,458,264 of NC_136814.1, read as the reverse complement.
AAAGCCCTTGAGACTTGAGGTGCAGGTGTTCCTCTGTGTCATCTCCTGCCCCAGCAGTCTGGCCATGGGATCCACGCTCTGACCCACGGGATCCATGCTCTGGCCCAGGCTTTTAGAGTGTTTCATCTCGAAGGAACTCTGAGCTCATCGGTGCTGTGATGTGGCCATTTTAGTGGTGAGGCTGGAGCCTCTGTGCTGGGATGTGGCGTCCATTTTAGATGATCATCACGTCAAAATGAATGCGGTGTGGGGTGTGGTGTCCAGTTTAGACAGCCATCACCTCAAAATGGCCTCGTGCAGTGCTTGACTCTGCATCTCAAATGATCCCAAGAAGCATCTGGACAATGCTCTCAGTCACATGGTCTGATTTTCCAGGAGTTGGACTCAATGATCCTTATGGATCCCTTCCAGCTCGAGCGATTCTGTGATTCAATGGATGGGATTTAGGAGGATTTTCTTATTTTACAGTGTATCGGCCACAGAGGCAGCAATAACATTACTGAATTTAACAGCGCCGAGATCTTGAGCACCAATGATCAAATCTGGCTGCATCCACGTCCCTGGAAAAGAGCTGCATCCTGGAAGTTGTCCACAGCTGGTGCCAGCCCTGCCCCTGGGAGCCACCAAAAGGAGAGGGCTCTCTCCGGTTATGTTCCATTTCCCTCAGCAGAGGCACAGTGCAGCTGGCACAGCTCTCCCAGCCGACGCAGCTCATGTTAAAAAGCTTGATTCTCATGGGAGGAGGAAAACGTTTGGAAATGCCATGCCAGGGCTCCCCGATAGCCTGAAAAACCAGCAGGGTCAAGCAGAAGCCATCGAGCGTGTCTGTGGTTGCACAAGCTGCTTGGCGCGCAGTGTGCTCACAGTTCTGGCTTTGGCAATGCCCCGCTCCTGACTTTTATATGCATGGGGCTGACGTGATGCAGAACTTAACTGTTACTGCCCAGGCCGTGTAACAGCAAAGCCCCCAGGCCAGCTGCTCCGCTCCTCTGTTCCTCCAGTGTTGCAATCCCATCGCTGATAATTCGGCTGGGGAGAGGTCACACACGTTGTGGCATGGTTTGTGTGCCGCTGGCATCGTGGGACAGAGCCAGAGCTGGGCACAGGAGTGGATCTGGGCAGCTCCTCCGTGTGCTGGGCTGGAGCACTGCTCTGTAGGTGCAGGTTGCTGTGCTGTGCACCCGGCTCCTTCAGGCACACGCAGCGGAGCCTCCCCCTCCCTGCAGCCCAAGCAGGGAGAAGCCAAGAGAGGAAGAGACACTCACGAGGTTTCCTTTTCTGCTCTTTGCCTCTTTATGCCTTTTTTTTTTTTTTTTTTTAATAAACTCTGGCCCTGTTTGCTTTTCTTTTTTCCCCTCCCTTCCTTCTCCTTGCTCATTTTTAACTCTTTGCTTCCACTCCCATAGAATCATAGAACCTGAGTTGAAAAAGACCACAATGATCAAGTTTAACCCCCTGCTATGTGCAGTCAGCAGGCTGCCCAGAGCCACATCCAGCCTGGCCTTGAATGCCTCCAGGGATGGGGCATCCACAGCCTCCTTGGGCAGCCTGTTTCACTGTGAAAGCTCTGCTCTTTCCTTTGCACTGCTAGCACAGCTTCAGCAAGCCTCAGGTATTCTCCAGGAACCTTGCTTTTTTTGTACCTTGCTTGTTCTTGCATCTCATCTTGGCTTATTTTGGGAGCTGAGAGGATCCAAGTTACTGAAATCATAGAATCATAGAATCACCAAGGTTGGAAAAAACCTAAAAGCTCATCCAGTCCAACCGTTCGCCTATTCCCAATAGCTCCCACTAAACCATGTCCCTCAACACAACATCCAGCCTTTCCTTGAACACCCCCAGGCTCGGTGACTCCACCACCTCCCTGGGCATCCATTGCAGTGCCTGACCACCCTTTCTGAAAAGTAATACTTCCTCATGTCCAGAAATGTTCCAAATGTTCCAAATATGGAACTCCAAGCAATGGACACAAGCTGGAGCTCCTCTGTGGAGCTCTGTGTCTGGGTGGACAGCCCAGCATGGTCCTATTTGGAGAATATGATGGGGATGATTGGCTGTGTGGAGAAGCTCCTTTATGTGCAAAAGCTCTCTTGGGTGTGGTGCATGAGGAGAACGGTGATCCACGTGGGCTGGGTGGAGAGGAAGATGGCAGAGGTCTATGAAATTGTGGGTGCTTGGTGCTGGTGAGTTTTCCTTCTCTATAAGGGTGAAGAAGTGAGAGTGCTTTGCAGCAGCTGAAATCCCAGCCAAGCCTTTCTTGTCCAACCCTTGCGAGCTGGAATACCCTTCTGGAGGATGTTAGCAAGTCTCCTTACCCAGATCTCCTCCCTTCCCAAACTGGCTGGGAGCTCCATGAAGAGCTGTTCACCACCCAGCCAGTCCCAGTTCTTCCCCACCGCTTCATTCAGGATACAAAATTAATCATTAACCAACTTGTCCTTTGAGCGGCACGCAAAGAAAGCTGGTAACACTTGGCAGTAACACCGGGCAAGGCACAGCCCTGCAGCCTGCTTGCTTTTGCTAGGGAGCCACTCCAGGATCTGACACTGCCCTATCACTGCCTGTGTTGCATCTCTCAGGCAGCAATTTTAGAAGTTCTTGTGAATATTCCCCAAACAGCCCACCTTTGGGCTCCCCTTCATGCCTAATGTGAGCTTATAGGGGGATAACTGTACAGGAAGGCAGATGGGTATAGAGAGAGGCGTACGTGGAGGCAGGTGAACATGCAGCGAGCGTGTAGGAATGCAGGTGTGTTTAGGAAGGTAGACATGCATATAGGAGGCAGGAGGCTGAGGTGGTGAATGAACATATAGGAAGGCAGGTGAGTGTATAGGACAGCAGGTGAGCAACACCATCGTGTGCACTGGAAGTGATTATCTAACAGCTGAAAATGGGGCCATGCCCATATGTTATTGGGGAGCACTCAGCACACGGACACTTCTGGACCCTGCAGCGCTGGGATTTCCCCCAGCACTGCTCCGCAGTGACCGAGGGCACCTCTGGGAACATTAAGAAGTGCTGAGCAGAGGGCTGAGTAACGTCCCTGATTTCCCCTGGCTCTGAGATCTCCCCACATCTTGCACCGAAATGAGTCACCCCATGCAGCATGGCGCCAGCCATCGACACGTGAGAACAGAAACGTCCCCAGCTCCTGTGCCAGGAGTCACGTCAAAGGCGTATTCTTCTTCTTAGTTGTTATTTTTTTTTCCTTTAAAGCAAAATCCCTTTCTGCTCCATCTGACTCAGCCCCAGCAAAGCCGCTGCTTGAAGCAGAGCAAAGCCCAGCCTGGTGACACAGGGAATTATGCTGTGTCCCCGTGGGATGCAGCTTGGTATTTTGGGGGGAAAGCTCTGAGAAGACCCTGAGTTGCCCATACTCCATCAGTGCACGGTGAGCACCAAGCCGGTCCCAGGGCTGCAGGTGTGTGGGGACATCCCAGCAGCACACTCAGAACTCAAAGCCAGTGTCTGAGAGTGGTGTCCCGATGCTCCCTGAGCTCCAGCAGGTTGGGGCCGTGCCCTGAGGAGCTGTTCCATGCCCTCCACCCTCTGGGGCAGAACCTTTCCCTAGCACCCAGCTTTTTCCCAGTGTCCAGTCCTGAGATCCCTCCATCTCATCCTATAGGATGTCAAAGCGCTTCTCTGGCAGTGCTGGAGCCGCCTCTTCCTCGGGCTCGATGCTGTTGGGTACCGTGTGCTGTGGTGCCCGGGACACTTTGCAGACACGAGCATACACAGGTATGGGGCTGCCTGGGCTGCACGGCTCCTCTTGCACAACAAAGCACTGCACCGGGTCCCCACCGTCCCCATCGTCCCTATAGGGCTTCTCCAGCCCAGCACTGAGCTTCTGGGATTTGTAGCGGATGCTTTCGTAGATGGACCCCTGGGCATCCTGCACTGCGTCCACTGCGGGCTCTGCGGTGTCACCGGGCAGCAGCGGGAGCTGCCTGTGACGGAGGAAGTCTGGGGTCCTCGGGGAGGATTTAGGGGATGTGTTGGGGTGTGGTGACCCAGAGATGTCCGTGTTCCCCTCACTGGTGACGTCTGTCCTGCTGCAAGGCGATGCACCTACAGGGAAAGAGAGGGAGAGGCTGAGGTGGGGGAGATGCGTGGGGGCACCCCCTCATTTCAGGGTAAGGTAGCAATGAGGAAATGTTCTTAAATGAGAGCTTTGGTGCATTTCTTCCTGCCTGCCGGTTCTATCCCTTCTCTTTGGTTTTTGCAAGAAATTCAACAGAAAACAAAGGAAAACCCCATGCATCCCGTGCTCCCCGCCTTCCCTCGCTGCTCAAATATTTATTTAAGGAGGAGGTTCTGCCCTGTGTGCAGGATCTGTCAACAGCAGGAGATGGCAGAGTGGGTGCCGAGCCGGTTTGTTCACCTCCGAGATGAAGGAGGCTCTGGAATAGGTTTCCTTCTGCACTGTGAGAATTCCTCTTCCTGTTGCAAAGCTGCAGGGACGTGGTGCTGTGGGACTTGGGGGGCAGGTTCCCTGCAGCAGGTGGTTGGGTGCAGGACCACGGAGAGGAAGTTGTGGGGTCGGAGCCATGACCTCCTTGCTGCCCTCCGTCTGTGTCCTGAAACCCCTGCCCCATGAGCATCCCAGTGTGAGCATCCCCGCAGGACCCAGCACCAACACCCCAACGGGCTCTCCAATGGAGATTCCCCCAAAGTGAACATCTCAGTGTGAGCACACCAATGGGAGCATCCCAATGTGGGAAACCCAGTTTAAGCATCCCAACCTGAGCACCCCAAAGCGGGCACCCCAACGTGAGTATTCTAATGCAATCATCCGTATGTGATCATCCCAACCTGAGCACCCCCAAGTGGGCAGTCCAACGTGGGCATCCTCATGTGAACACCCTTAGTGAAACATCTCAAGCTGATCACTCCAACACGAATATCCCAAAGTGGGCACCCGAACCTGAGCGCCCCAGTGCAAACATCCCCATGTGAGCATCCCAAAGTGGGCATCCCACTGCAAGTATCCCAGTGAGCACCTCAACCTGAGCACTCTAAAGTGAACATCCCGACTTGAGCACCCCAAAGTGGACACCCCAATGTGAGCATCCCAATGCAAGCATCCCGACCTGAATGCTCTGGTGTGGGACCCCCAAAGTTGGCACCCCAATGTGAGTATCCCAGTGCAAGCATCCCAATGTGAGCACCACAACACTGAGTTTTCCAAAGTGGACATCCCATCATGGGCACTTGAAAGTGGGCACCCCAATGTGAGCATCCCACTACAAGCATCTCCACGTGAGCACCCCAACCTGAGCACCTCAAAACGGGTGCTCCACTGCGGGCAACCCCATGCGTGCACCCTAACACAAACATCTCAAATTGATCACCCCAATACAAAGATCCCAAAGTGAGCATCCCAACCCGAGCATCCAAACAAGGGGAACCTCAGCGTGGGTAGCACAGTGCAAGCATTCCCAAGTAAGCATCCCAAGAGGGCATCCCAACTTGAATATCCCAGTGCAAGCATTCCCATGTGAGCACCCCAAACGGGCGTCCCAATCTGAGCATCCCAATGCAAACATCCCAAGTGTGAGCACCCTACAATGGACATCCCAAGGTGAGAACCCTAACATGTACATCCCAAAGTGGGGACCCCAACGTGAGCATCCCAGTGCAATCATCCCCATGTGAGCACCTCCAAAACGGGCGCTCCAGGCTGAGCATCCCCCCGTGAGTGAGCACCATAACACAAACACCTCAAGCCGATCACCCCAACGCAAAGATCCCAAAGCGAGCACCCCAACCTGAGCACCCCAAGGCGGGCACTCCAGTGTGAGCAGCAGCTCAAAGTCCCGCAAAGCCGCGGCTCCTCCCAATCCTCGGAGCGAGCAAATCATTAACCGCGCCGGCAGCACCGCGCCACGGACCTTCGGACTGCGGTGGCACAGCGCGCACACACGCGTGCAATGCACACTTGTGTCTGTGCACGTGTATTTGCACGCCCGCGGGCATGTGTGCCAATGCAATGGCCGCGCGCGCACGTAAGCGCGTGCATGTGCACATTTGCACGCGCGTGTTGCACGCTCAGGCGTGTGCAACGGTTTCCTCGTGCGCAGCACCCGTGCAGGTGGGTGGGTGCGCATGGGGCAGTGGGAGCGCGCACAGCAGCAGGAGCGGGGGTAGCGGAACGCCGCCGCCGCCTGTCCCCATCGCTGTCCCCGTCTCTCCGTCCCCTGCCCCATCCCTACCTCCCAGCAGCGCTCCTTCCCCATCTCTGCAGTCCGGTCCCGACAGCGTCACCTGCAGCAGAAACGAAGAGAAGCTCGCGCACCCGCCCCAAACTCTTGTGCAGCACTCGCGCACGCTCACACGCCTCATGCCTGCCCCCCCCATTGCGTCTCATTGCCCCCTATCGCCCCCCAGCCCCGCAAATATCCTCTCTGGCTTTTAGGGGTGCGCTGGGCTCAGTGCCTCTCAACCCCACGAGAGATTCTCCCCGCTCTCCCACTCCTAAGCCTGTTCCCGCGTCCCCCTGATGTTTCGGGTTTGGTTTTTTTTTTTGGGGGGGGGGGGGGATTCGGGACCGTTCCCGCTGCCGACGCTGGGGGGCTGTCCAAGCCCGTGCGACAGCGCTGTCCCCAAGGAGCGACGCGGCGACATCCGACGACGTCTCGTTTTGAGTGAAGAAAGGATTCATAGGGGATGGGGGACGGAGGGGTGCACAGCCCGTTTGTCCCCTTGTCCGTCTGTCCCCCGCAGGGACGGGTTGTTACGGGTGGGGATCGACTGTTAATGAGATGGAGACATTAGCAGTGGGCACACGGGGACAAAAAGGGGATGGGAACACAGAGCAGAGCCCCCCCGGCCACACCGCTCTCACCAGCCTCGAGTTCCCTGCGTTGCTCTGGGTGGAGAGGCGTCCGCTCGCCCTGTAGAAAGGGAATGGTGGCACCAATGTTCCCATGGCCACACTTTGGCTGAGCCAAAAAGCATGGCACGACCCCCATGGGGTGCTGAGTCCTCGCCAATCCCCCATGTGAGGGCACATACCTGGGGCAGAAGGCGCAGAGGAATAGCAATAGCAGGAACCCAATGGGTGCAGCAGCAGCCAAACCCCACGGCAGCACCGGGGCCATCGATGGGAGCTGGTGGGGGACGGGCACACTTCAGAATAGGTGCAGGGGTGACCTCACTCTGCTTCCAGGAAGCTTTTCCCACACAGATTCCATAGGAATTCCCATCCCTTGCTCCAACCAGGGCTATACAGCACTGTCCCCCCACAGCTAAGCCCACAGAGGATTTGGTGTGATAGCAGTGCGGGCAGGGCCCTGTGCCCACGGTTGGCACCCATGGGCCGTGGTGCCTGAGGGCTGCAGGAAGCCGTGCCCCATCCCAGGCCTGGATTGCTGGCATAGCTGTGCCGTGACACAGCGCTGTCACACCCCATGGCGCCCGGCTCACCTCACAGCTTTTGCTCTTACTCAAACACCCGTGTTTGGTGGCTGCTCTCCCCACTGTTGCAATGGGGAGGGTGGGTGAAAAAGGGGCTGGAGAGAGGGGTAGCATCCCACTGTATCCCTAGTTAATCCTTCCTGCATCCCTGCTACAACCCCCCCTTTTGGTGCCAATTTATTCCCTCCTCCCCTTTTTTGCCCCCCCCCCCAGACCCATTCCTGCTACATCCCTATTGCATCCCTGCTGCATTCCGCTGCATCCCACCATATACCTATTGTATCCTTCCTGCATCTCTCCTGCATCCCTGGATCCCGTTGCATCTTCGCTGCATCCCTCTTGCAGCCCTAGTGCATCCCAAGTGCATTCCCACTGCATCCCTGCTGCATCCTCCCTGAAACCTTGCTCCATCCCCTCTGCATCCCCACTACATTCCTACTGCACCCCTATTGCATTCTCACTGCATTCTGCTGCGTATCTACTGTATCCCACTGCATTTCCACTGCATCCCCACTGCATCCCTGCTTTATATCTACTGTATCCCACTGCATCCCTCTGCAGCCATCCTGCATCCCTGCTGCGCCCCTGTTGCATCCCTCCTGCGCCTCCATTGAAACCTTGCTCCGTCCCACTGCATCCCTCACTGCATCCCCACTGCATCCCTCTTGCATCCCTATGGGACATTTCTGAACCCACCCAGGCAGCCCCCCTCCAAGAAACACATTCCCACCCTCCTCCCCCCAAACTTCAGCTCTGTCTCTCACCAGACCCCTGCCCAACACTGACTGGGGGTCGGTTGGGCTTCTCACAGGAAAGTTTCAGGGTGGAAACCCTGCAAAGAGAGCCTGGTGCTGCCCAACAGGCTGAGCCTGCTCTGCTGGCTCTGTGCTGCCCTGCCCGGTGCTGGAACCCTATTGTGACCCCCCCACCGTGTCCAGAGCACCCTGCCTGTACTGTGGAGTTGTTAGGGGTGAGTTGTCCCCAGCGTGGGTGCCCTCACCCCAGGGAGCTGGGTTCTGTGGGGTAATTGGTCATAGGCTGGAAGGATTTTTCTTCCAGAAACCCACTCAGTCAAGTACTCGTTCCTATTGGATGCTCCAGAGGAGCACAGGGGTAATTTCAGGCATTGCCCATCCGTCTGAGCCCACCCTGCCTCAGTTTCCCCATCTGTACACTGACACCATCCTCAATGTACCCATGTTCCCCACAGCTCAGCCTCAAGGCCCAGGACCTCCAATACCCCTCTCTGTACCCCTCCTCAGGCTCAGAGACACTCACCCAGGTGCTGCTGGACCCCTGGGTGCTGCTGGCTGCTGTTCCACTCAACTTTGGCCGGGAGCAGTGGGTGGCACCCGTCACACCCCAGCTTCCTGCTGCTGCCTCACCCGGCCCCATGGAGCTGTGCCCTGGGCATGCGGGGAAACCCTGAGCTCCAACAGCACCAAAATCAGCAACCTCAGGGGGGTTCTGAACACCCATGGGGGGTCCTAACAGCCATGGGGGGTCCTGCAGCCCAGGGGAGATCCTGCAGCCCTAGGAGGGGTCTTGTGCTCCCAGACCCAGTGCTATGGGACCCCCCTGGGGAGCTGCTGGGAAGGGTTAAGCCAGGATCAGAGCCCCTAGGAATAGTGCTGGATCCCCCCTTATTCAGGATCCACAGCCATCCCAGATTCCCTCTGCACTCTCTCTGTCCCCAGCCATCCTCCAACCCAGATCCCCTCCATCCTGGATCCCCTGTACCCATGATCTCTTCCATCCTGGATCACCCTCCATCCTAAATCCTGTCCATCCTGGATCTCCTTCATCCGTGATACTCCTCCATTCCAGATCTCCTCCATCCTGGATCTTCCTCCATCCCAGATTGCTGCTCTCCCAGATCACCCTCTGTCCTAAATCCACTCCATCCCAGATCCCCTTTTGCAGTTCCAGGTGGGAGCAGCTCAGCCCTGAGCCTCCAGATAGAGCTGTCCCTGCTATGTGCTATTAAGATAAATTCCTCCCGTGACAAGTTCATCTCTGCATTGTCACTTCATTAGGATCCAGACACTGAAACACATAAAAAGCTGTTCAATGATGTTGGAAGCAAAAAAAAAAAAAAAATCATTTAATTACAAACTCCCCCCAACGTGGCTGTGTGTTCTGCTGCAGCACTCAGATCCGTGACCCCAAACCATGGAGCTATCATCAGTACTATTTAGAAAATTGGAGCAATTTGCTCAGAATGCAATACATGCTGAAGCTGAAATCTGAAAAAGACCTGTCCCTTCCCTTCCCTTCCCTTCCCTTCCCTTCCCTTCCCTTCCCTTCCCTTCCCTTCCCTTCCCTTCCCTTCCCTTCCCTTCCCTTCCCTTCCCTTCCCTTCCCTTCCCTTCCCTTCCCTTCCCTTCCCTTCCCTTCCCTTCCCTTCCCTTCCCTTCCCTTCCCTTCCCTTCCCTTCCCTTCCCTTCCCTTCCCTTCCCTTCCCTTCCCTTCCCTTCCCTTCCCTTCCCTTCCCTTCCCTTCCCTTCCCTTCCCACTCCACTCCACTCCACTCCACTCCACTCCACTCCACTCCACTCCACTCCACTCCACTCCACTCCACTCCACTCCACTCCACTCCACTCTACTCTCCTCCTCTCCCCATCCTCTCCCCAACCCTTCCCCTCACCTTTCCCATACCAACACATGGGTACAGCCACAGCAAAGCTGACTCCCAAGAGGCAATAAATTCACAGCGCTCAGCACTGTTCCCAGTAGCATTCCCCCAGGAATATTTTGTTCATCACTCGAAAGGTGCCCACATGTTCTGCAGAGGGCAGCACGACATCGGTGTTGGACAATCACATCTTTCTTGGTGCCATTTCTGGGTGCAAATCTGTGCTGCCAAATCGCTTTACAAAAAGTCTTCATGAAATCACAGCTTTTCCGCCTGATTATGGGGACTGGGGACAGGGAGGTGGTGGGGTCACCGTCCCTGGAGGTGTTCCAGAACTGTGAGGATGTGGCACTGAGGGATGTGGGCAGTGGGCATGGTGGGTTGGCTTGGGGTTGGAGTGAGCGATCTTAGAGTTCTTTTCCAATCTAAATGGTTCTATGATTCTATGATTCCCTTCCCAGGCTGGCAGTGCCTGACAGCAATGCAGCTCTGAGATTCTGGCACAGTGAGCCCATGCTGGTATCCTCCAAACCTGGGAGCAGTGGTAGCATTTGACAATTCTGGCCTGCTGCCGTTTGTAATTAAGCCGTATGCCTCCAGCAGTCATTTGTCACCCTATTTTAAGCCTGCTGGAACTGATGTGCCTTTCTGACGGTCTTACTTAAAAATTTAATGACTTTTAAAATTTTCCATAAGGCTGAGATGTATTCGTCACTCTGCATCACAGCTGCACGGTGCTACCAATGCAATGCCACCTGCAGAGTTGGGTTTGCACCATGTTGGGCTCTTCCTCAGGGATCTCCCACAGCCCAAGCTGCTGGGCACCCTGCTCTGGGTGGCTCTGCTGAGGTAGGACGGGACCAGAGGGACACAAGGATGCCTCCAGCCCTAAGCACCCTGGGGCTCTGTGAGCTGGGTGCGGTGACAGATGGTCTCACTGGGGCTCCCTTTTCCACCAAAGGTTGGTGATATTGGTGATCCTTCAAGGTCCCTTCCCACCTGGATTGCTCTGTGACGGATCTGTCTTTACAGCTGATTCAATGCTGGGAGCAAAACCCACCTAAAAGTCCTAAAAGTGAATGCCCCATCCTGGAGGTGTTCAAGGCCAGGTTGGATGGGGCCCTGGGCAGCCTGGTCTGGTATTAAATGTGGAGGTTGGTGCCCTGCATGCAGCAGGGGTGGTTAGAGCTTCATGATCCTTGAGGTCCCTTCCAACTCAAGCCATTCTCAGATTCTATGAATCTATGAATGAAAGCCATTCCCCTCCCATTTGATGGATAGGAAGACCCAACTGTACCAGCAAGGGCACAGCCTTTGAGCAGCATCACCACAGCATCCTCCACCCACGGATGCCATGCTGCGTGCCAACATCGCCATTCCCCCAGCCAGCCCCAGGCTCAGCTCCGTGCTGTTCATGCTGCTCCCACGTGTCTCGATATCTCCAAAGGGGCAGGAATCACGCAGCAGGGTGCCTGCTTTGGGACTGCCCTCTGAAATCCTGCCCGGCCATCGGGGCTCCGAGCCGCCTGGCCAGCGGCCAGCAAAGCACTTAAGTGCGCACTTGGCTTCAAGCATGCAAGCCCTTCCAAACAACCTTAAGTGATTTGCTGGATCCAAAACAAAGTTATTAGCACCTTGCACCACTAAGCCTCTCCGTTGCATGTCATCAACTGTCAGTGATGGGTAAACTGGGATTAGGGTGAAACGCTCCCGTATCTTCCATCATCTCTCCTGAAGGCTTTGCCATGAGCTCCTGTGGCGCAGGGACGGCAGCTCTTTGCACCTCCTGCTTCTTGGGCTGCAGGCTGTTTGCGTGCTCATTGAGTTATGTGTGCCAATTTTGGATTATGTTTCTTCGGGTTTCCTTTCAAAAGCATTTATTTAACAGACCTCATTTTATTGGATGCCATATATTGTTAAGGATACTCAGATTTTTGCTCATTTTCTTTGGCCATTTCTGAATGCATTATTCTACAATTCTGTCTCTATGTATATACATAATATAGCATATAGACATTTCTCTGTTTCCTTCTTCGTCCAGGTAACAGCGACAGGACAAGAGGTGGTGTCCTCAAGTTGCATCAGAGGAGGTTCAGGTTGGAGATTAGGAAACATTTCTTCTCCAAAAGAGCAGTGCTGCAGTGGCACAGCTACCCAGAGGGGTGGTGGGGTCACCAAACCTGGAGATGAGAACAGCAGAGATGTGGCACTGAGAGACGTGGTCAGTGGGCATGGTGGGATGGGTTGGGGTTGAACTGGGTGATCTCAGAGGTCTTTTCCAACCTGAATGGCTCAGTGATTCTACAATTCTTTACACACACATATGTATGCAAACACGCACATGTACCTAAAAGTCTTGGCACATTGGTATGTATGACAGTTTAAAGCTCCCTTCTTTGTTTTGGTTCTTCATGAGATGCACACAAGTTCCCCCTTCTTCTTGGCTGCAAATTCAAAGGAACTGGTGGGTTTGGATCCTTCTGCTTTCAAATGCCAAAATTAAAATATTGCTAATGCAGCCCATTGCTTTCAGGCCCTCAACCAAACTGGGCACTAAAATGCAGGAGATATGAAATTTATGACTGATTCTAAGTTAATTAAACAGCATAATAATTCAATGCTCAAAACAAATGGCTTTAGGTTACAAAGCATTAAAATGAAACAAGGGGGCTCTCAGAAAATCTCAGTGCTTCTGAGCATTTCAGATCATCCTCCTCCCTGCAGAAACAGCAGACGAGGGAATGCCAAGCCATCAGAGTATCAGTTTTCTTAAAAAATCATTCTCTTCTCTCAGCAGATGTACAAAGCTTCACAGAACTTGGAATGGGTTGGGCCACTGAATACTACCAGTTATGGGTAGATTTTTCAGGCCCTTGGATAAATTATCATGGAATCATAGAATGGCCTGGGTTGCAAAGGCCCACAGTGCTCATCCAGTTCCAACCCCCTGCTGTGTGCAGGTCACCAACCAGCAGCCCAGGCTGCCCAGAGCCACATCCAGCCTGGCCTTGAATGCCTGCAGGGATGGGGCATCCACAGCCTCCTTGGGCAACCTGTGCCAGTGCCTCACCACCCTCTGGGGGAAAAACTTCCTCCTAAGGTCTAACCTAAACCTCCCCTGTCTCAGTTTAAAACCATTCCCCCTTGTCCTATCACTATCCAGCCTTGTAAACAGCCGAGTCTCTCATAAAGCATACTAGAAGGGATTTCTAGGGTGGAAAGCTTACTTTTCTCTATTTGGTGGCCATGAGTTCCCCTTTTCCTATTGAAGATCTGCAGTGTGATTCTGAACAGCTTCCAGGGATGGGAGCACATGAGCCAGGATGCCAAGGAAGCCTATGGGCTACATGCAAGGCTCACCAACTTGCCCAATGTCCAATATCACCCCCAAGAAATGCATTAGGGCACTGCAACCAATTCACACCTCCATGGATGTCAACTGACATCTACCAAGATCAGCTCGTGGAAAAGGTGCAGGGTATGAAGACACTGCTGTTCAGCTAAAATGCCATCACAGCCAGGATTCCATCGTGTCTCTCCTCCTTCTTCCTGGTTAAACTTTGTGTCATCACAGTGCTGCTTAGCTTTGGCCCAGGATCTTTAAATATTCAACTTAATGCAGTATCAGTGGAAGTGTTAAAGCTCTCTCCATGAGTTTGAAGCACACTGTACGTATGCTGGGGTGTATTTGGAGGTATGCAGCTGACAGCCCATCTTCAGCTGACCCCTTGGACAAAGCTTAGCCCTGGAGGTGGCAGCTTCAGTGTCCATCCTCATCACATCCTCTGGGTTCCACCGTGGTCCCCATCCACACAAGACTCCCTCTTCCCACTCCGATCCCTGCAATTTCACACCTTGCCACAGCTCCTGGGATTTTGTAGCATTTTGCAGCTTTCCAAAGAAGCCTCACTTCCTACAATGAGGACAAAGGGAAGAGGCAGCCAGCCAAAGGCATGCAGGCTGGGAGAGGGAGAGCAGCTGGAAATCATTATCCCAAGGACTCAAGCAAAGCTGCAGCACTCTGGTGGGGGACATGTGTCCTGCTGAGTCCCCTGCTGTGTTCAGTTCATGTCTGGTCCCCTGCAGCCAGAACCACAAAGGGCTTTGGGAATGGGACCTGCAGTCCCCCATGTGTGGGATCCCATCAGCATCTCCTGGTGCAGATGTGTGGGGGAAAGTTGGTGTTGTGAAGCCAAAATGTGTCAAAAGCAGTTTGAAAAAAGGACAAGGTGGCACCATGCAGAGTGCAAGAGCTTTTTCACAAAGTCCCCCCATTCCCTTGAACATCACCAACTTTTCCCCCTTCCAGCTGTGGTCCCTGGGCTCTGCTGTTTGTTTTGCTGCCGCTGCATCCATCCCAGTTACATTTTTAAGTAAAGAAGAGCCTTTTTCAATTGACCCCACTAATCCCAAATTGCAGGCTTGGCTGGCAGAGGTGTAGTTGTGCCCAAAGGAATTCCTTCCCCTCTGGAAGGAAGGGATAGAAGCTGATCAGAAGCAAGAGGATGGAGAGATGGATTTTGGTATGGAAAAACTGAAAGAAAAGTCTTCAGAAAAGACAGACACCAAGAATTAAAGACGTTGCATGACAACCTGATGGCTTCCTATGAGATGTTTTCCAGTAGAAAGTGGGATTGCCCATTGCGTGGATCCATTGGGTCAGGACAGAGATTTCAAATCCGTTCTGTGTCTGGTCTCACTGCATTGAGGCAATTGGAGCAAAATCCAACAGCCACATCCTTACCAATATGGGATTGGTACCAATATCCTCTGGTGTCGTGTTGGTATCAGCCAACCCTGAGGACACTCAGCCTTTTCTGTAGTGCCTGGGAAGTGCTAAACGATGGGAAGACAACTCAACCTCAGGTCAACGTATTTCAGGTTGAGTATTAGGAAACCTTTCTTCTCCAAAAAAGTGGAGATGCAGTGGCAAAGGCTGCCCAGGGAGGTGGTAGAATTGCTGTCCCTGGAGGTGTTCAAGAGCTGAGGAGATGTGGCACTGAGGGACGTGGTCAGTGGGCAATACTGGACGGTTGGACTAGATGATATTAGAGATCCTTTCCAACATGAATGATTCTATGACCTCAATTTGAAGCAGAACTCCAGACCTGATGTATAAAAGGGTTTAGAGAAAATGCCATCAGTCACCATTATGCTGAATGTAATGATGGGGATGTGCTCCAGATCCATGTGTGCATGGCCACGAGCAGACACCAGCTCTGCCACCACGTGGATTTGTGACTCACAGTGCCAAAGTGACATCTCCCGAAGGTTCATTGAGTATTTGAGAGCCATCACAAAACTGGCCAGGAGTTTTGCCCATCAAATGGCGTATTTAGGCATTTCTTTCCTTTTGGAAACTGAAGTGCAGAAAGCAAATGTGCAGCATACTTAAAGCAAGTCGGAGCTGGCAGGAGAGGGACGTAAAGTGAAAAAGAATGGTTTGGAGACGGAAGAGCGTGCGTGCGAGGAGCCAAGCCGACAGATCTGACAAGACAAGAGCAGATGAATGCACGAAACCCGAGACTCCTAGCGAGTGCAACAGCCCCAAACAATGCAGAATTGTTAAAGCAAAAAGCAAAGAGAGGAAGAAACAAAAAAAGCGACAAATAAATTCTGAGTGGTCAGATTGCTTGCCAAGAGCTTTTTTTCACGCGGTGGAATGTAATAAAATAAACTGTTGGCAGAACTCTGCCTGGAGATGATGGCACAGAGAAGATGATGGCACGGAGACGGGGTGTGAGAAGTGACAGGGCAGGGGACATGGCTCTGAGGCCACCACACGGCTCCGTGTCATCCTCCAAATGGAGCCCAGGAAGCCCCCACGCCAGCAGGGCCATTCAGTGCAACCGGGGGCTGCGGTATTGATCTCAAGTGGAAAATATGCAGTGATGTATAGCAGCAGCGCCCGGCCCGCCGGCAGGATGAAGGGGATCTTTCTTACAAAAAGGAACAGCGAGAGCAGCAGCGGGGCGCTCAGGCTGCACCCGCTCCCCGATGTCGCACGCGAGCTCGGCTCCGCTCCGTCTGCTCCGGGATGGTGGGAGGAGGAGGAGGAGGAGGAGGGAAGCAGAGCCACCACAGCAGGCTGGTTTTGGGGAGGAATGAGGCACATGTGACCCAATTAGGAACATCTGCCGTGTGTGTCCCCATTGGCGGCGCCGGAGCTGGCGTCCCACCCGGTTCCACAACCTCCTGGAGAAGAAGGGAATCCCAAGGGTTTTTGACATTTCACTGTGAAATCCCTATTTCCAGGCCTTTTCGTAAATAAAAAATGAGGATAGGGAGGGGATTTTTTCTTAGCAACCACAGTGGTGCCTGCTGAGACCCTCGAACACAATGCTGTGCAGGGTGAATGCAGAAGAGATTGGAGTTGTGTGCGTTCAATGGGAGATGATGGTCTGAAGTTGTGCCAGGGAAGGTGTAGATAGGCTACTAGGGAGAATTTCTTCACAGTGAGGGCGGTCATTGGAAGAGGCTGTCCAGAGAAGCGGTGAGATCCCCGTCTCTGTTATGCCTGATCCCTGGAGGTGCTCAGGGCCAGGCTGGATGGGGCCCTGGCCAGCTTGATGTGGTTGGGAGCAGTCAGCTCATAGCAGGAGTTGGGGATGGGGGTGTTTAAGGTCCTTTCCATCCCTACCATTCTCTGATTCTGTAGTTCTATGATTACACGACTCTCTGATCTTTGGAGATATTTAGTAGATGTGTGGATATGGCACTAAGGAACGTGGATTAATGATGGGACTTGGTGGGTCAGGTCAGTGGTTGAACTCGATGGTCTTGAAAGTCTTTTCCAACCTAGATAATTTCATAACTCCATGATTCTACCAGCAGCAGAGAGAGCAGCATCTGCGTGAGTGAGCACTGTAGGCTGGGACCTCGCAGACACTACTGGTGGCTCCCATCCATCTGTTCCATCTGTCAGGTGCCAGCATCTGGGTGAGTGCTGCTGTGACAGCCACACACATCCGGCCCCATCCAGCTGTGTGACAGCTGAGTGACAGCCAGTCAGAGATGTGCAGAACCATTTATCCCAAGGAGCAAGCCAATGGGAAACGTCTCCTCCTTGGGGATCCCCAAAACCCTCTGGCCGTGATGCTGGGTACCCTGCTCTGGATGGCCTTGCTCTGACAGGGAGTGGACCAGAGGGATCCGAGGCACCTCCAGCCCTAAGCACCCTGGAGGTTCAGGGTTCTGGGATTTGTCAGGACAAATTTCTGAGGAGTGTGGACCCACGGTAGAGCTGGGACAGGAGGGAGGATGGCACAAAGTGAGAGCGGTTCCAGAATCAAGATAAAATACTGCAAAACCTCCGCTAAAAATGATAATTGCTTTTATGAGAGCTGCCAAGGATCTGTTGGCAAGGGACTGAAAATGAGGCAGAATAAAAGAGGAAAGGGAACAACGCAGCGAAGAAATTAATAGTGGGAGTGGTGTCTTTTCACATTTAATTCTCATTTTAAATTTACTGCTAGGAGCGGCTGTATTTTGAGGGGGATTCATTGATAGTGACACGTTACAATTTTTCCACTATGCGAGGCTTGAAACTATTTGCCCTTTCCACATCCTTATGAAAAAGGTAAATAAAATTATCCTCATTTTAACACTGGGTCATGATGGCCAAGCCTCAGGCTGGGCAGATGAGGGTCTGCAGGGCTCGGCACTGCTTTGCATCATCTGAGAAGCTGCCAGGGCCACTGAGCCACTGTCTCCAGGGCTGGCTGATGCTATGGTGAGGAGCCAGGAGATGAGCTATGGAAATCTGAGCTCCTGCTTCTTGCTGTGAACTGAACTCCCACCGATCACAATGGAAATAGGGATCTCCCAAAGCCCCTGGCCATAGTGCCAGGCACTCCGTTCCAAATGGCCCTACTGGGGTGAAGGAGACCAGAGGGACCCCAAAGTGGCACAAAGATTTGTGTGTAGTAATGCACTGTTCCTTTTATCCTAAAACTTCAGGGAGCAGTCTGAAAGTGAGGGAGAAGGAGGACGGGTGACA
The DNA here is from genome assembly GCF_951394365.1 of Tetrao urogallus. NCBI lineage: Eukaryota > Metazoa > Chordata > Aves > Galliformes > Phasianidae > Tetrao > Tetrao urogallus. Next base: position 104,440,214 of record NC_136814.1, on the reverse strand, counting down.
TGGCAGTGCTTGGCTCCATTCTGCTGTCATGCAGACCTCAGCCTATTTTTTACACACTAAAGGGATAAAGCCCTCCATTACCAGTGAAAATGCCCCATCAGAGTTGGTGCAAGGCTGTGCTGTCTGTATCCCCACAGAGCATTCCCCACAGCAGCCCTGCAGAGCCAATCCCACCCTGAGGGGTTTGAGGCCTGGTCTGCTATGAAATATGGAGGTTGGTGGCCCTGCCTGTGGCAGGGGGTTGGAGATTCATGATCCTTGAGTTCCCTTCCAACCCCGGCCATTCTGTGATTCTGTGATTCTGAGGACTGCAGTATTTTCCAAACACCCTCCAGCAGCAGAAATGCCTGGGATTCAAAATCCAAAGACACCCCCCCAGCTTGCAGGTGTCCATGCTCTTTATCGTGGCAAAATGGCAACACGTCTGCTCACTCACCTTGTTTTACAAAATATATATTTATGGGAAATCTTGCCCAGCAAGATTTTCCCTGCTTTGCCCTTTCTCCAGCTACCCACAAACTATTGCCCTGGTTCATGCCACACTCTGCAGAAAGGAGCAGAAGGAAATTTCTGCATACACAAAGCCCGACGAGCCACAATTTGCACCAATTCTGTATTAATATGATGTTTACATCAGTGTAACTATGTTGGAGAGGCTGTGTTAATGCTAAAATCTGCAGTGTGGGTGAGGTCTGTCCAGATGGTCCTAATCATAGATAGACCCAGACACAGGTGGTCCCAAACATAGATGGTCCAAAAGAGATGGTTCCAAACATAGATGGTCCCAAACACAGATGGTCCGAAACAGAGGATGAGAAAATCTTCATATCAGTCTCCTTCATGCAGTCCAGCAGTGCTACGACAACTGAAATCAGTGCTACCAGGTAGTTCTGCAGGTAACAGGGTATTCACTTCGTGGAAGAAGGGGAAATTAAGGAATTTCAAAAAAAGCAGCAAAGCTTTTATTTGAACTTCTGAACCTGTTTCCAGCACCTGTGAGTTGATGGAACCATAGGATCCTGTCATGGTTGGGGTTGGAGGGGACTGTGAAGACCATCCAGTTGATGATGAAGATCCTGTAGTTTCCAGAGAGAGAGCCAGCACTTCTGCATGCAAACACGTTGGTTTTATGGTTTGCAAGTACCATGTCACCATGCACACCCTAAATAAAGAACAACAACCATCAGGATCACTAACAGAGGGAAAACAGAAGGCCTCAACTCCTCTGACCTCCAGTTCCATCTCCAGGTTGCCACGGTTTTGGCAACACTTCTACATTCAGGTGGCAAAGCCATGGGTGCATCTTGGCTGTGTGTACTCACCGAGGAGCTCTGAGGCAAGCCAGGCATTCTGCTGGCTTGTTTCCACTTTGAATTCAGCAACTGGAGAACTATTATTGGATATTTCATACATAGCAGATGGCTCTGCATTTGCTGAATCCTAAATGAAAATCACTAAGCCAGCAAGAAAATAATATTTCATTTTTCACTGCCCTTGGATTCTCTGCGGTCTCCCTGGGAAGAAAGCGGAGCTCCCCCAGGGAGGCAAGGCTCCCCACTTGAGCAGCACTGCAATGGCAAGAACAAAAGGGAGGGAAGAAATAATAAGTATTTCTGGGACGTGAAATGTTAGATTAATTTATCATCTGCATGGGCAGGGCAAGCGCTGCATGGCTGCAGAAGCAGCGGCTCTCTGATGTAGGAGATCAAGTACAAAGACGAGAAACAAAGCTTCCATGGGAATAGGGAGGTTAAGTTAAAAAAAAGAACCAACCCCAACACAAAAAGAATCCAATAAAAGGAAGGTGAGAGGTGTCAGAGAGAAGCCCTGGTACAGAGGAAAGTTTCTTCCCTGGGCTAAGAAGCAATGCTGCAAAGGTGTGTGTTTTCTCATTGCTTTCACCCTGCTCTGCCAGGATCTTATAGCACCATGCAAATACAAACTGAAATCTGCAATCCTGTTGTTCTTTCTTTAGGTACTGTAGTAAGTATAATTATATTTAAGTGCTCTCTTCATTTCCATTAATGAGGACGCAGACAGTGGTGAGTTCAACAACTTCCTAATTGTGTCAACCTCTATCCACAGCTCCAAGGGGTCCCACTGCCACGTCCCAGCCTTGCCCTTCCAACACAAAGTTTGTCCACCCTTTGCAGCAAAACAATCCCATGAGAATGCTCCCTTCCCTTTCTCACTGAGCAAAACATGAAGAAAATCCCAGCAAGTCTCGCAGACATGCAAAATCCCAATGGCCCAAGCCCTCCAGCTTCCATTTGGTGCCATCCTCTGGCAAACCGTGCCCATGAAGATGGTTCCAATGGCTGCACAAGACCTTTTGGCAGAGAACTATTCAATGGAGGGACATTTCCAATGCTGCACTGCTGGCTTTCCAATCTATATGTTATCATCTCTTTTGTGATCTATTTCAGTTTTACTTTTTAGGCTAAGCAATGTCAACGTGCTCTGTGCAATGAGGATATGCTGTGTCAGTAGTGGGAGTGCACCAACCTTTCCTAACAGCATTTTCTCTGCCTTTTTACCAGGACAAACCCTGCAGAATGTTGGTGGGTCGTTTGTTTGTTGTTGTTTTTTTTGTTGCAGAACAAGAGCATGCTTTCTAAGAAGTCAATGGAAAACCCAATGCCAGCCTTGGTGGCCTCTTGGCCGATTTTCCCATCAGCAGGGCTGCCCCAGCCAGCTAAAAAGGACGACGTGTGACTTCCAAAAGCCTCTCACCTCCTCACAGGCGGGTGTTGGTAAAGTGCTGCCTGATTTGTTTGTAAGGACAGAGCCAAAACCACTAATGAAGCTGGCATTCAAAAAATTGAATGAAGAAGTCGAAGCTGTAAGTAAAAACAAAAAATTGTATCATGGTCCCTTTGGGCTTTTCTTTTTCTCTTCCTATTCTCCACTTCTGTTGTTGCTGCAATTTTTCTCATTTAATGTGCTTTTTTCAGGCTGGGTTTCATCTCTTTGCTTCTTTAAAGCGTTCTCAGTGTTCGCACGTCTTCCCTGGCTGCCCTTTAAAAACTGCTGCATTTCTCCCCACTCCATTCCCACCTTTGACCTCCATCACCTCTTTACCAGCACAGCACTCAAACTTGGTCGTTTCTGAATTTCCCCTTACTAGACCCCTATGGAAGAGAAACTCTGCTTTCCCATTTTGCTGATGGAGGTCTCTGCTTCCCACTTGCTGCATCATCATGCTATGGGCTTTTCCTTTCCCGTGCTCTCCCAGCAGCAGCCAGTCTGTCGGAGCTGGGGAACAGCTGCACCAAAAGGAGCTGGGAGACAAGAAGCACAAAGAAACACCTGGTTTTAGTCTTGCATCTGCCATCATTGGATGGCAACCCCATGAGGGGTTGGAACTAAATGATAAACTTTAAGGTCTCTTCCAACCTAGGCCATGTTGTGACCACAGCAACCTGTAATAGGGCAATGTGTTGAGTTTTTAATGCATTGAGTAAAATGTGACTGGGAGAGGAGCAGTAAGGCTGGGACTTGCAGGTGTGACTCCTGTTGGCAGTGTCTGGAGAAATTCGGCATAGTTTGGGGGAATCGATGCAAATCAAGTCAGCACACCACAGTGGCAGATGAAGTTGGAGATAATTGCAATGGAATATGAAGTGGGGGAAAATCTTCCCTTAAGCTCTATCTTTTGGGTAAAGGACAATGGCGGGCGCTGTGGGGTCACCCCAATGGAAAGCTCTGCTCCACCATACCGCTCTCACTCTCCCTCCTCAAAGGCAGGGAGGACAACACAAACAAAAAAGGGCTCAGGGTTGCAATAAGCCACCTGCAGCACAGCTGCAGCTTTGGGTGATCAGCTCTTAAAACCTTTGCTGATTTTTAGACTTCATAGAAAGACTCCTTGCTTGCCGCCAGCCTTTCTCTCCTCCCTGTACTTGCTGGGACTCGGTCATGATTTACTTAAGAGATCCCATGTGAGATGGTTTGGGCTGTGTTTTATTACCCCTTTGACGTGTGTTTTACACCTCTGGCTGCACAAGGCACCAAGCACACATCTCATTGCTATGTGGTGGGACCCCTGCCATGCATCTGGGAACCATGACCAGCCTGTCAGCAGCACAGTGTTTCCGCCTCATCAGGAGCAGAGGATTTTTCAGGCTGTGTTTCAGCAGGACTTCTTTAATTCCATGTTGCAGTGTATTTCTAGATCTATCAGTTCACACTACCAATCTATTGAGCTGTAATATTGAGTAACCATAGCAACTGGTAAATCTTTTGGGGTAAGGCAAATGCAGTCTGCCCATACATAGACAATTTGGCTGTCATCTTTTTTGTATGCCTAATCTGAGCTCACATGTCTCCTAGTACCATGGTACCATTTCATTTCCAGGACTGGAACTTAAATCAACCTGGACATCAGATTTTAGATAATAAATGTTGATGGGGACGGGTTTTTTTGCAGGAAGGCCTCATTTCTGGGAGAGCCTCCTGTGCTGTCAGCAATCTCACCAGCTGCACTTGGGATGAGATTTAGCACTGCTGCTCTCCAGTTCATCTTTCTTTTGTAAAAAAAAAAAACAAATAAACTCATTTTTGTCTCTTTTGTCTGTATTCTATGATCACAATATGACACTGCTCAAGTTTCATTTGTTTACTAAGTGCCTTGTGTAGGCAGCTGTCTCCTATACCAAAGGAGTTAAAAACTCTTGGCTCATAAAGCAGCATCACTTTGGCCTCTCATAGTGCTGTATACCATTACACCCAGCACAGCCAGCGGCCTCTGCTGTAAATATTTCCTTTACTTCAGAGCCACGTTTTTACTGGACTTTGCCTTTGAGGAAAAAAAGAAAAGAAAAAAAAAAAGCAAAATGCTTTTGTGGTGGTGGAGCAGCAGGACACCCTGCTGCCTTGTTGCCACTGAGGGGAAGCCTTGCATTGCTGAAAGGACAGGTTGCTGCTTGCTCGGGGAGGATCCCTTGTACCAAAAGGACAGAGACACAGTCTGAGCGCTTCCCATTCCCAGTTTCAGTTTCCACTCTGTTGTGGGATTTTACATTCATTCAGTTTCAATGGGAATATTCTCCTTTCACATCTCTGGTCACTCTGATGACAGTGCTCCACTGTAATTCTCATTTGCAGTAATTTTCAGGCAGTCAGGGCATGGACAACCTCTCCAAGTCAGGTTATTGCCATTTGTACTGACTGCAGAGAACATGCTTTAGCAGGGGTTGGACTAGGTGGTCTCCAGAGATCCCTCTCAGCCCCTATGACTCCATAATTTCATGATTCTGTGGTTCTGTTACCTCACATAGGACCCTCATGAGCACAGAGTTTGGGTGCCAGCACCCCAAAGCATTACCAATCTGAGGGATCCAGCTTGCTGCAGGAATAGCACAGACTGATAGCAGGAGACACGCAGAGCTGCCTGTGTTTGAGGCTGGAACTGCTGCTGAATTGGACCAATCTTCCCTGCCCTCGCTCTGCTCCAGGTCCCTTCTTGCTCCTCTCCGCAGCCACAGCAGCTGACCAACAGGCAAAGTTGTTCCATACACACAAATCGGGAAGAAAAGCAGAGGAAAAAGTTGAATCATAGAATCGCAGACTCATAGAATCATGCAATGGATCCCCATTCCTCTTCTGTGCTACCTATGAAGGACAAACCAGAGAAAATTTCATTTGTGATCTATAAATTTCAGACTGTGACAAGGCTCTCCATTTTCCCTTTGTACCTTGATTTGATGTGATGGAGTTCATCCCATTTAACTGCAAGCACTGCTTCCCACTTATCCTGCAAAGCATCACCTTTACCTCTTTCCTCTCTCTTTGATTGCTTCCCGTGTTTTTTCTTGCATTTCTAATCACTACTGGTGCATCTGTTATCCAGGTTAAAGCATCCGCCTCTGCAGGAGTCTCTGCTACAAGTAGGGACCTAATTAACTGCACAGGATTTCACTGAGGCCTGGAGCTGAGCAGACAGAGGAATCTTTGAGGGATAAGAAGAATATTCAGGACAATTCATAACACGAATCGATGATATTCTCTGGGAAAAGAAAAATTACAGAAGCATAGAATCATTCAGGTCGGAAAAGATTGCTATCACTGAGTCCAACCCCAGCCCACCCCCACCGTGCCCACTGACCACATCCCTCAGCACCACATCCCCACAGCTCTTGAACACCTCCAGGGATGGGGACTCCACCGTTCCACTGCTTTGAGGTGCAACTAAATGGGATTCAGTGTGAAGTGAACCCCCCTTGGCAGGGATAGACAGGACAGAAAGCCGGAGCTGTGAGTCTCTGGCAGCATCCAAGAGCACTGATCAGTGAGGAAGCTGCTGGTACGGCATCAGCGCAGGGGAAGCATCCGTGCCCAGGGGAAGGGGCATGGAAGCCAGCAGGAATCCGGTGTCGAGCGCTGTTGGAGATAAAAGAGTGAAGGAGACGGACTGACAGATCTGTCTCGCTGCGGCAATTCTTGTGCGCCTCATGGAGCTGCTCATGGGTTTCAAAGTAAGCACTTAAGTGCCTATTGGCTGCGCGAGGGCTTTAGTGCTCTTCAAACTAGTGAAGCAGATGATACTTCAAAGGCATTAAAAGTAGGTTAAGGAAAGCATTTCGCAGACTGAGTAGACATCTGAATAAAACTGACAGTCTTTAAGTGCAGATGAGTAAATAGAGGGAGTTCTCAGTGGGACCGGCTCTGTAGGGTTAGAGAACAGCTCTGTTTTATTCCCTGTTCGGTGCTTGGTCTCTCCAGTGTGACTGCCAAAAAAGGAGAAGCTATACTGACTCTGATGGGAGCTATCGTGCCACATACGTACAGACCACAACAATCAATCTGTATTTTATTTTAATCTTGACACCATAAACTCAGCAACAAATGAAAATCCTTTCGGGAAGGAAGAAGAAAATACTCTTTTATTTTCGGTGTCAGCCAATTAGCCCAGTGCCCTGGCTGTGCTGGAAGGAGCTGCTCAGCCCTTACCTTTCAGCCCTCAGTCACCCAGAAACACCACCTCAGCTTCTGATTGAAGCCCATTCTGTAGGGCTCCGAAGCTTTTTGAAAAGTCATTTTAAAGTATTTTGTACTTCCGTGATTAGTAACACTTGAGAGGACTAAAAGTGAAGAAGTGCCTCTCCCCACCCCCACGTTTTAGCCTTTTGCTCAGATGAGATAAAGAAATGAGGTTACTTGATTTCCCTTTAGAGTTTATAATCAGCCACACTATTTTAACAAATTGCATTTAGTTCCACTTTCTGTTTCTGAAACACGAGTCCAATGCAGCCGTGTTTTGGTTACAAGCTCCACAGGAAGATGTTCCAAATGTCAACAAATACAATCGCAATCTTATTATCTTTCCTTTTAAACGTCAAGCACTATCTCTACCAATGTGAGCTTTTGTACATCTTTCTGAAAGCAATTTTATTTCTGATTTGAAGCTGCCTAATATCAGGCATTAAGGATCAGCTTTTAGAAACTCACTGAGCAACAACCTGCTGCAGGAGTCCATTGGCACTGAGTCCTACGCCCGGTAATAGATTGTTGCGAAGCCTGGTATTCCCTATGGTAGTAAATACAGAGTCTTGGCATCGCTGATGCCAAATCCACGAGGTTCTGTGTCAGCATGTCTTCTAAAATGATTATACCTACACGAAACAGGCAGTATTTCTTCTGCTCGGCTCAATGTTACAACCTCCTTTCTGCAAACAGCTGTGTCATTAACTTGTCCGGCGTCATGAGGAACGGCGTATTTACCCTACTGAAGATAGGAATTAATAATAGCTACAATAATAACTTTAGTTAAGCAGAGAAATATAAACACGTTATTAATCATTAACAGAAATCAGCCCATTCATAACACCTCAAAGCTCTCCCGCAGGAGGATTGTAGGAAACTGAGATTTCCTCTATATTTTAAATTGGGCGACTTGCTCTCTGTTAAACAAAAAAGTGATTGTTTAGGAAAAAATCTGTTGCTATTTTGCATGGCTGTCCCTCTTTGACACCATCTGTGGTCAGATTAAATGCTGAGATCTGAATCAACATCTCTGCCTTTAATCTCTTGTTGATATTTCTGTAGACTGAGAGGTAAAAGACAACGGCGGGGGCTGCCCACTTGTGCGTCTCAGTTATGCCAGCGCAGTCGTAATGAATTTCTTAAGTCAAATGTAAATATGACCCTGGAATGTGGAAGCATACAGTTTTGGTCTCTGAGGTCTAATAAAAACACAAAAGCTTTCTGTGTGGTTCGACACAGCATTAGGAGTGCTTTGCGAGATGCCCCCAGACCCTCTGCAGCTTCTGAAGCTGAAATTAAAAGCACTCTGAGTTTCCTGCGGAACATTAAGTGTTTTCCTTCTAATTGTTTACAATTTGCCCTGTGCTGCGCCTGTGCCTGGAACCAATGCCATAAAAAGCCACCGACAAACCCAGAGTGGTCTCTTTGCACCCAAAAAGCAGAAGAAATGCATGCGAGGGGCTTTCCTACCGACAGGCAACGACCCGACCTACGAGACCCAGCGAAGTTACGCACCGCATACTTTTGCCCTCGCATTGAGCATAAAATAGGTCACAGCAGAGAGACGCTGTGGCTTTAAGCATTGCCTGGCCTGAGCCGGATTATCATTAGGTTACGTAACTGCTGATGAGCTGCTTTTCATTAAGGCTTCCCCGAGTGGTGCTGGGAGCAGGCACTGCCTCCAACCATCCCGGGAAGGATTTCCTCCCAGCGTGCTGCGAGCCCTGCAGTGTGCAGCCAGGCCAAGGTGCTTCCATCAACTGCATGGGCTTAGGAGGCGTCTGCACGTGCAACCACCAATTAACCTTCGTGGGCTTGTGTGTTCGTTTTGGCTACGGTGTTGCTGCAATGTTGTGTAAATAAGACGCATGGAAAAAAGGGTTAAATCGGTGTGTTAAAATGTCTAGCTCGTGGCATGGGGTTTTGTGTTAGCAAAGTGCATCCTCTGCTGAGAAAAACCCGAAACTTTCACACCTTGTGGTGGTCTTAAAGATTGTCACACAGGAAATGATGGTACATTGTGGCAGCAACAGCGCAGTGCACCTGCAGAGACCTTAGAAAAGAGGAGAAAAAGCTGTTTTCAGTCATACTGATAGGACAAGGGGAGATGGTTTCAAACTCAAAGAGGGGAGATTAAGATTGGAAACAAGAAAGAAGCTTTTTCATTGCCAAGACAGGGCACAGGTTGTCCAGAGACATGTTGGAGGTCCTGTCCCTGCAGACAGCCAAGGTCAGGCTGGATGGGGCTCTGAGCACTGATGGAGTTGTGGGTGTCCCTGTTCAGTGCAGGGGATTTGAACCAGATGGCCTTTAAGGGTCCCTTCCAACTCAAATGATTTGATGGTATTCTTACACTCCTAGGCTCAGAAGTGCCAAGTTCTAGCCAGGGCTTTGCCTCCCATTGGGATGAGCTGGAGGATGAGGGGTATCCATCCTCAGGTCTCACTTATTCTTCCACTGGAAGCAGCCAGCAGTGCTGCTTCACTCCATGGAGAGGCCATCCCTGTGAGCAAGGTGCACCTGTACTGAAATGACCTGCTTGTCTGGATGCCACCACCAAATGCCATTCCTGTACCCTTCTGCCATTTGTTCCTTCTGCTGCTGCCACACCCAGCATTCTTAACCCTCAGTTACACTGATTATAACATTTCTTGACATTTTTAACAGATAAATAAGATGAAGAGCTCCACATTCATCAAGGGCTCAGCATGGAACAGAATCAAGCCCAAATTCAGAAGGCACGTGAAGTTCTAAGGAAGCATGCTCACAACAAGTGGATACAATACTATCATCAAAGAGATTACTTATTGCAGTGCTGAGTATGGACTTTAAAGGACTCGATACTATTAATGCTACCTTCTTAATGACTACACACTGGCTACTTGTGCTGACTAGAATCACTTAAAATAGAATCACAGAGGGAGGATAGTGATAGGACAAGGGGGAATGGTTTTAAACTGAGACAGGGGAGGTTTAGGTTGGATCTTAGGAGGAAGTTTTTCCCCCAGAGGGTGGTGAGGCACTGGCACAGGTTGCCCAAGGAGGCTGTGGATGCCCCATCCCTGCAGGCATTCAAGGCCAGGCTGGATGTGGCTCTGGGCAGCCTGGGCTGCTGGTTGGTGACCTGCACACAGCAGGGGGTTGGAACTGGATGAGCACTGTGGGCCTTTGCAACCCAGGCCATTCTGTGATTCTATGATTCTATGATAGAATCATGAAAATTGTAAAAGACCTCTAAATCACCCAATCCAACCCACCCCACCGTGCCCACTGCCCACGTCCCTCAGTGCCACATCCCCACGGTTGTGGAACACCCCCAGGTTTGGTGGCCCCACCACCTTCCTGGGCAGCTGTGCCACTGCATCACCACTCTTTTGGAGAAGAATTTTTTTCCTGGTATCCAATGTGACAGAGCTGCTTCATAAACTGAACTACAACCTGAAAATGGCCTTTAGCCCAATTGAGTGATGTGCAAAACTGGACTGTTGGTGACACCATGCAACAGGGACCAGGGCAACCAGAAAACCTCGATGCTGTTTTCGCTGGTGATCCCACAATTGCTCACTTGTTGCTTGACCTCCACTTAAGCCTCTTAAACACTGCTTTGTAAATATAAAACGAAGATAATCATATCATCTTGTTTTACAAAGTGCTCAGGCGAGAAAGATCTCGCAACAGTGAATTATTTGTCATTTGCAGTCAGCTGGAAATTAAAACCGCTCTCAGATAAAGTCTTACCCACCACAGCCTCAATTACCTGGTGGGGGGGGGGGCTTTGTTTTGGATTTAATTCCAGGCAGTTTTAAAATAATTATTTCATTTTACTGATGGATTTCATTTTTGCCATGTGTATTTGAATGAGACATTTAATCTTTTTCATAATACGTTTTGAAGTCTCATTCATTTAAATTGTCACCGCCTGACAGCACTGTAATGTACTTAAAAATGGCATTGTTTGTACCCGCATTCCATTTAAAAATTAACTTGCAGATTAAAGTAATAAAAATGGCTTTTTACTTCTCGGTGTTAATATCACCGAAAACTTCAAATGCCCCTCCTGCCTGAGATGAGCTCATAGCTGTGTTCCCGTGAGGGATTCGTGGAAGGAAATATCCTAACATCAAGCCCCACGACTTTGTGTTAGCGGTGAAGGCTGAGCATTTTCTGCCTGAGTAAAGGCAAAGTGGGCATAGCCTGCAGAGGCAGTGCAGAGCTGGCAGCTCGCAGAACTTGGGGACTTGCACAGCTTCCTCCCCCGCTGCTGTCACAAAGAGAGCAGGACCAGAAGGAATCTATTAGCACTTCCACCTAGATGTGTTGCAACGCAGGGTCATGCAGCAGCATGCAGTGGCGCAGAGCGTTGCCCCAGCCCCTGCTAAGTATGCAATTAAAGGAGAATCCTTAAGTGTTCCTTCGTTACCTCGCAGACAGCGTGAGTTTTGCAGCAGAGGATCTGTTCTGGGTGTATGATTGCAGGTCACTGCTCTTCTTTGCATTGTTTCTCTGCTGCTTTCTCACTTGTTTCAGTGCTTTTGTTCACGTACACGAGCCTGAAATCGTTTATAGGTGAATATATACATATATATATAAAGTTAATCAACAGTTTGCCTAGGTGAAGATGGGCAAAATATGCGCCATTTTATTGACAAATGCAATTAACCATGCTGGACTCACAGCCCAGGAGAAGGCTTCTTGATCCCCAAATGAGGGAAAACAACCAGCATGCCCACCATTACCGTCCCCATGCCTTCCACCTGCCAAAGGGTTAACTCAAGCTCAACCTGCCCATCCCAGAGATAAGGGAGGCAGTTATGAAATACATCCGCGGGGCTTTCCTCTTTGGGAAGCAGAGAGGTAACTGCGTGGATCCCCCTCAAAGATGCAGGTTTCCAAGGAAGGCAACGTTCAGATGGTGTGGGTGGATGTGTGATCTTGTGTGTTCGGCTGGGCCTTTCAGGGCCGATTTGTTCTGCTGTAACAAATGCTCTCTCAAGTCCCAGAGGAATAAAGAGCCCCCACGGAAAAGAATGAGCCACCTGAAGCTCAGGCTTATTTTAACCATTCAACCCATTGAGCTGTTTTACCTCGTGACACATAAGGTGTTTGGGGATTTCACAGCTCTACAGAGACGATGAATAATGTAACGAGATACAGCCGGGATGCGATAAAACAGTTCATAGAGCAAGCACGGCTGTTCCACTTGCAGCAGCTTTCTGTGGAAATGGTAGAACATGTGGGTGAGGACAGCAAACAGCGGTCAGTCCGCACGGGACGGTTGCCACATGCTGCCTTCTTCTGAACGTTTGGCTTTGGTGCCCATCTGAGACAACTGCCAGAGGTTCTGGTGTCTCAGAGGAGAGGGATGTGGTGATCTGAGAGGTCTTTTCCAACCTTAATGATTCTGGGGAGGGTCTGGAGCACAAGTGTGATGGGGGGTGACTGCGGGAGCTGGGATGGGTCAGTCCAGAGCAGAGCTCAGGGGAAACCTCATTGCTCTTACAGCTCCTGAAAGGAGGTTGTGGCGAGGTGGGGGTCAGCATCTGCTCCTAAATAACAGTAACAGAATGAGAGGTGATGGCCACAAGTTGCACCAGTAGAGGTTCAGGTTGGATATTAGGAACAATTTCTTCTCCGAAAGAGCGGTGCTGCAGTAGCACAGCTGCACAGGGGGGTGGTGGGGTCACCAAACCTGGAGGTGTTCAGTGTGATGTGGCACTGAGGGATGGGCACGGTGGGGTTGGTGATCTCAGAGCTCTTTTCCAACCCGGTTGATTCTATGAGCGTTGGGAAACTAAACCTGGTGGGTGACTTCTGGTGCAAACCAACCAACCCCGTGCCTCCGGCGAGGCCTCCCTGCGGGGTGGGAACGCGGAGAACGGCTGAGCAGCGGGTCCCCACGGCAGCACCCACGTGTCACTCCGCGCTGAGGTGACGGCAGGGCCGCGCTGCCCGGGGCTCCGGCACGGCCCCCCCGCGGCGCCAGGCCCGCCCCCCCGCTGCCAAGATGGCGCCCGCCGCCCCCTTCCCTCCCCCTCCCGCCGCTTTGGCCTCGCGCCGTAAGAGGAGGGGGGGGGGGGGGGGGGGGGAACGATGGCGGCCGGCGGCCTGCGCCCGGCCCCTCCGCTGCCCCACAGCCCGAGCACCGCCGCGCCGCAGCGGGAGGCGGCGGAGAGGGAGGAGTAAGGGGGGAGGAGGGAAGATGGCGGCTGAGAGGAGGAGGAGGAGGAGGAGGAGGAGGAGGAGGGTTGGGGTTAGGCCTCCTCCGACACCGCCCCCTCGTCCTCCGTCCCCGGCTCCGCCCCGTCCCGCCGGGAGGGATCGCGGCGAGCAGAGCCGGAGCCCCGCAGCCGCGCCGCGCCGCCCAGGCAGGGGGCCCCGGGTGCCCGGGAGCCCCGCAGCGGGAACCGGGGCCCCAGCAGCACCCGCCGCCTCCTCCTCCTCCTCCTCGTCTCATCGCTCATCGCTCGCGGCGGTCTCCCCCCGGGCCGCCCCGCCGCCCGCCTCCGGCCGGGGGAGTCGCTGTCGCCCGTTTGAACGCGGCGGCCCTGAGCCCGCGGAGCCGGGGTGGGGGGGGGAACGGAGCGGAGCGGCTGTCAGCCGGGCGGCGGCAGGTGGGTGAGCGCACGGGGGAACGGGGAGGAGGGAAGGCGGGAGGTGGGGGTGTGTCGGGCCCCGGGGGCAGCCCCAGGCCCGCGGGGAGGCGCAGCTGTCACGGCGGGGGCGGGCACGGGGCGGCCCGGGGCTGCCATGGCGGCGGGCGGAGCGAGGTGCCCCTCCGTGTGCGAACCTCGACCCTTCCTCGGGAAAAGGGAGGGAGAACGGGGGGGGGGGGGGGGGAAAGGGAGAAGATCCGCGGGTCGAGCGCTGCGGGGCCTAAACACCCCCCCATCCCTTCTCCTTCTTTCTTTTTGAAATCATATTTAAATGTTGAAAGTGGATGGAATAAAGTGAGGAAAAGCAGCGCTCCCTCCCATCCCCGTTTCCCTCCCCCCCCCCCCCCACTACTGCGCAGCCCCTCGGAAGCCTGGGGAAGATGGCTGAAGGCTGAGTGTGGGCCTGCCGCCCCCGGGGCTGGTGGCACGGTGACACGGCGCTGGTGGCAGGGCGACGGGGCGGTGGTGACACGGTGACAGCTCTTTGTTTGCACGCTGCACCCCCTCCCACCCCCCCCCCCCTCTCCCCGGTGACCCACCTCCAGCTGCAAGTTGAGCACTGACAGTTGGAGGGGTTGGAAAAGAAGCCGTGTGCTTTCCAATTTGGTCGTTGGAGGAGACATGGCGTGCCCCAAGTTTTGGGTCCTCGCTGTGCTCCGTCTCTCTCCCAAGCGTGCAATGAGTGACCCCGCAGCGCCGGTGCTGTGTGTGCGAGGGGGGAGGGGGGGGGAGACGGGGGGGACGACTGCCCACTGGCATGTGACATTTAGCGGTAGAAAATCTGTTGCGGAAAAGCCGCTTCCTTCCTTCCGACATCGGCTGTTAGATGTGCCGAAATCCCTCTGTTTCCGAGGTGTGCTCTGACCTTTCAGCAGTAAGAAGTGGGTCACGGCAGTGCGATGCTCCTGCGGTTGTTGTGCGCCCAGCAGAGCGCGGTTTGGAGGCAGGAAGGTGGTGACTCCAGTTGGGTTCTGCTCGCTTCCATTGGAAGTTCGATCAGCCGGCGGTAGGGATTTGGATTTTCGCTTCTCAAATATGGCACAGCCAAAAAAAAATATAAATAAATAAAAGAGTGACACAGCAAAGTGGATTGTCACTGGAAATTTGGGCTGGTGTGGGTGGTGCCTGCATGTTCTTCAGCCCAGGTCAGGGCTCTGCTCTTTGTCTTGCTGGTCGGGGCTAAAAAAATGGTCCTGGTTTGCGTGGGCTGGCAGGATATACATGTGCCTGTAGGAAAATCGCATGTGTGTGTGTTTGTATGTTATATATGAATGAAAGAGTTATACACCTGGCATGTTCTAGTTGCAAGGTGATAGAATCGTAGCGTGGCTCGGGTTGGAAGGGACTTTACAGCCCCCCAGCCCCAACCTCCATCATGAGCTGGGTGTCTCCACCAGCTTGGGCAGCTCAGGACCCATCTGTGGCCTTGTGCACTTCCAGGGATGGGGCACCCACCCTTCTCTGGGCTGATAAATTTACATGAAGAAGAAAGATGCTCTGTTGACTTCCGTAGAGATGCGCCATCCCACTGCAGGTCAGAGGCTGTGCTCTTCTGCCTCGGTAACTATGTACACTCTCTAAAGGTCAGCTTGCTCTTGTGTAAGTGAAAGTAAAAAGTGTATCTCAGTACGTGTAGTGGTGTATAGATAGCTGTGTACCCCAGGCCTTTTGCTCAGGGAAACATTGTAAAGCCACAAAAGGGAGAGTTAAAGCCACGCATGTGCTGGGCAGCCCAGGAAGTGGCAAAGCCCTTCAGCTCTGTTTCATGAAACTGATGAAAGTTTAAGCTGCCACTTCAAGGGACAAACTGCTCTCAATGGTAGATAATAAACAGTAGTAACTCTGGCAGCACCCTACCTGGCTCACAGCCGACGGGCATGATGAAATGTGAAATCTCAACTTATTTGCTCAAGATGGGTATCTGCTGTTTGGAAGATGTTGCCAAACAATATGGCAGCACAAACGCCTGCTTCCAAAACAAACAGGCGTCCCAGGAGGGGAGCAGGGGGCTGGGGAGGCAGGAGGCCTTTGCATCTTACTCACTTTGCTTGTAGTGCTCATGTTTTCCCCGAGCCTTGCCTTCTGATAATGCTAAGACACATGCTCACAATTGCGTGACTAATTCGTAAAATTAGTCATACACTTCCACTCGGGGTTTATTGGAGTCGTATTGCTGTCATTCTCACGTTGTAAAAGTCCACGTTGGGGAACATGTGCCCTCTGTTGACTTTCCTGAGGTCTCTCTGCGTGGCTCTTGGGTGGGCTGCTTACAAATATTTGATGCCTTCGGGACGGTTAGGCTTAATTGTACAGGCATATTTCCAACAAACTGATCTGCTGGAGATCAGCACCTCGTTGCTTGATGATCTGAGGGGGGTGATCTGCATGAGCTTGTGCAGGGATTGTCAGAAATGAAGGTGTGAGCGCTGCTGCTATAAATACCCTGTCCCCTGCATAAATAGTTTGCCAGCTGAAAAACAGTATATTTTGTTTAAGGAAACTATTTATATTACAAGTTATTCTTGTTTTGCCTGGTTGACTTTGTGTTTCTTTGAAGCGTGGCTCTTATCTCTTTGATCAAAGAGGAGGAATTAAAACAAAATAGATTTTCAAGTCGGAGTCTTCCTTTAAAGACAGGATTTTCAGCAGGAATGGCATGGAGTAACAGGTAAATATTTTAACCAAGTATTCCTGAAAGGCCAATGTAGTGTGTGATGTACCCAGCAGCATGTGGCCACTGCTTCTCCATACAGACTTTAATTGTAGGCAGATGCAAACAAGCGACTTCTAGTGCTTGTTACATGTTTGTATTGCTGCAGCACCTGGCAGTCCCGGTCCTGGTTTGCAGTGGGGTGGGATTAATGGAAAAATGGAGCAAAAGCGGGTTCTGCTTCTAAAAGCTTGCAGTTTAAACCAAAGGCAAGGGGTGGAGAAGCTGGACTGTGATGGGGCAGCAGCAGGGCAGCCAGAAGTCCCAGCAGATGGGCTGGGGAGTGTGCATTTGGGCTGAAGTGGGATCCATGGGGACTGGGAGGGGATCTCTTGTGCCCAAAGTGGGCTGGGGGGTGTTCACTGGGGCCAGAATGGGTTGGGGGAGGGATCCCTTGGGGCCAAAGTGAACGGGGGAGGGTCCACATGAATGGCTGTGCTGAAGCTTGGAGGTGCAGCAGCACGCTGCGGGGCTTGTGCGAGTGTGAAAGCAGGCAGGAAGCCTTCACCTCTTCCCCTGGTGCAGCAGGATCTGGAATAGTTTGTTTGCCTATGGCTGCAATAGTAAAAATGAAGGCTGGCTTGTAAACGCTTCCAAAGTTTATGCACAGAGCCTTGCGTGTGAATCAGACCTTTTGAGAACAGGTTTGTGACGCTGCTGCAGCATCTCCATGTAGAGGTGACTGTGTGAAATGCTGTGGCTACCGTGTGGGACAAAACTCAAAACACTCAAGGGTTTCTGAGCCCTGGTCTGAGTGTAAGGGATGTGTCAGCACCACGCCATTTACCTGCGCTCCTGTCATTTGCAAAGGGGAATCTGCTGAACTGGTTTGGAGGTTCTTGAAGCCTGAACTAATTTACCTGGCTGGGAATGTAGGTTAGAAACTAGGCTTTGCTTGGCTTTGGGCGAAAGCCAACACGCTCTGCAGGGAAAATGCAGGCTGAATAGCTTCTGTGCTGATAATCCTGCAATATTTGTCCTCCTCTTTCTCCTGCAAGGCAGGTGGGCTCTCAAGTGCTCACCCAATTGACTGGGAAGCAACTCCAGCACATCTCGGTGCAGGGAGCAGCAGGACGTTCCCCTCATGTGCCCTTGGGTGAGTGTGGGGAGGTGCTTTGGGGAAGGGACGTGGCAGTGAGCATCCTCACCTCCAGTCAGATCCCCACCCCACTGCCTAAACGACGTGTATTTGTGCACCAGTGTCTGTAAATCTGCACAAATCTGTTTAAACCTGGTTTATTAGGCTCTGTAAGCTGTCCTGGCAGTCAGGTTTAAACCAGTGTGTCCATGCAGAGATTTGCCTTGATTTAATGGAGCAAGCTGGAGTTGCAGGAAGGTGATCCAGGAAATGAAAGCAGTTTGCTGGCTTGCCTCAGTGAACTCTCTGGTATCCATATTTTGCTCTGAAGATCCATAAATTGTCTGCTTACAGCTGACAAGTGGAAGGGTTCTTGGATGTGTTTGCACT
This sequence comes from Tetrao urogallus, assembly GCF_951394365.1. Lineage (NCBI taxonomy): Eukaryota > Metazoa > Chordata > Aves > Galliformes > Phasianidae > Tetrao > Tetrao urogallus. The sequence goes on along the minus strand of NC_136814.1, from coordinate 104,422,399 downwards.
TTTCTAGAGAGGAAAAAAAAATATCCTTATGCACCAGGTTGTGTTTTAAACAAGTGTCCCGGTCAGGGCTGATCCTGCAGCTGGCTTGGGAACACAAATCATTACAACGTCTGTGCTCAGCTATTTATGTGTATTTTGTGCTTATGTGGAATTATATGGCATGCAATATTCTATGAAGTGAGCTGAGGCTTGGGTTTCTTTGGATTCATCTTTTTCTCCCCTTTTTTAGCTTGATGTCTGTAATTCCAAGGGTCCCTTTATGAATTTTCAGAACAGAAAGACTCCAAAAAATAAAGCAGTGCTGCAGGTAGGGAAAGAAGTAGGCTTGTTTCTTGTATTCCTGTGATGCAGGTATGAGCGAGGGGCTGTTTAAAAGCCAAACAAATCAACAGCTTGCTTACAAACATGAAGTTCAGCTCTTGGTTGTGAATAGAGAGATACGTGTGCAGTCCCAGCCCTGCCTTGATTTGAAATGGTCTGAGAGTGGATAAGTGCTGGTAATGTCACACACCTGACATCTGTGTTGTCTCTTGCATTCTGTCTTAGGGAAATAAGGGCCTGGGGAGGGCAAGGAGCTGCCAGCCCACAGCAAAGCAGTGCCCCATCTCAAGGTCTCACGGTGTTGTGCTGTGTTTCAATACAAAAATAAGAGGGGACTGTAATTTTTTCACTAAAACTCTGCACTGGAGGCTTAAGAATGAAAGCTGACCATCTTTCTCTATCTTATTTTCCCTTTCCTGTTAACAAAGCCGGGCTGAATTAAAAAAAAAAATAGAGAAAAGCCCTGAACTTTTCAGACCTTTAAATCAATTAAATTCATGCGTAGAGCGCACGAGGAATCTCACAGCTCGGAATTCTTCTCTTTCTTCTCCATTCTTGTGAGCTCTGTGCTCACTGCTGCCTGCCCTCTCCTCCCCCCAGAGCCCGCGCTCCGCTCTCCGTCTCAGACTTTACATCCAGTTTCATCAACAGACTTCAAAGGTCTCGAAGAAGTTGAGAGATGAGCGTATTACTGGAAGTGCCGCGCAGCGTTTGGCTTTGAAGTTCTTTTAAAAGGAGGGGGAAAAAAAGAAGAGAAAAAAAAAGGTCTGACTTAACCTGAAAAGGATTTTGACACGTGCTTGTGAGCGGTTATTTTAAATCGTGCTGGAAAAATTGTGCCTGAAAATAAACAACTGCGTGCTGGGCTGGGAGGCCTTGGGGCTGCTGATCTCTGAGGGGTGAGCTGAGATTTGCAGCAGAGCTTTGCAGGATGAGTCCCCCAGGCTGCCTCTGTGTTCTGAGTTGTGCTCAGCAGAGGTCTGAAGCCCAGACACGTGTCTTGTGATGGTGGGAGATGCTGTAGTAGGATTTTAGGTGCTCTGGAAATATTTGTAGTAGAAACACTTATGATAGAGTCATAGAACGGCCTGGGTTGGAAGGGACCTCAAGGATCATGAAGCTCCAACCCCCTGCCACATGCAGGGCCTCCAACCTCCACATTTCATAGCAGCCCAGGCTGCCCAGGGCCCCATCCAACCTGGCCTTGAACACCTCCAGGGATGGACGGGGCATCCACAGCCTCTCTGGGCAGCTGTTCCAGCACCTCACCACTCTCATAGGAAAGAACTTCCCCTGACATCCAACCTAAGTCTTCCCTCCTTCAACTTAAAGCCATTTCCCCTTGTCCTTCCATTATCTGCCCTTTCAAAGAGTTGAACCCAGTAGGTTGTACTGCATCCTTGTATGACTTGCATGTTCAAACTGAATAGTGAGGAGCTGTGTGCATAATGCTGCAAAGTGCCAAACTGGAGTGTTTCAGAGCTCAACTTACTGCAAAGTTGAGCACGAAGTGCCAGTGTGCACTGGAGTGTAATCAGTGTGAAGCCTCATTTTCTGTGGTATGAAGAGTTAGACTTTCCTGGAATGGATTTGGTGTGTGAAATCTCTCCAAATGTCATTTGAAGAACGCTGGTGTATGGAAGAAGTGAAGGATCAGGTGAAGCACCCTGTTCTGTGACTCACTGGTTAGGAATAAGGACTGGAACTGGCTTGGCAGCAAGCAGCTCCTCTCTTTTAAATTAAGGTTATGAGAATCCAGCATTTTAGAGCACACTTTGTGTTTATACTATTTGCATGCCTTCTTTCCCATCGTGGTGTCCATGCGTTGTTTTTCCACAGAGGTCATTTTTAAGTGTTCTTTGTAAAATACTCACAGGTGAATGTTGTGTGGATGCCCCATCCCTGCAGGCATTCAAGGCCAGGCTGGATGTGGCTCTGGGCAGCCTGGTCTGCTGGTTGGTGACCCTGCACACAGCAGGGGGTTGGAACTGGATGATCACTGTGGTCCTTTTCCATGCCATCCTGTGATTCTGTGATATGATTCTGTGAACCTTCCCTGGGTGTGTGCAGCTGCCTTTCCAGATCCATATTTTGGTGTCATCAGAATGTGTTTTGCGTGGACGTCCCGTGAGCACAGCTGGATCCCAGCACCGCTGACAGCTGATGAGTAGTTATGTCCTTAACCTTTAAAGCAGTTTACCCAAACTTGACAGCGTTGGCATCAAGTTCTGTTTTTTGAAGATGCAGTGACGATAATCCCTTTGAAGGCCCAAAATAAATAAAAGAAAAGGCTTTAATGAATTCAGAAATGTCACTGAAAATGGCGCTAGGCTTGATTTTACACTTTTGTTGTTGTTGGAAGCAGAAACAATATTGTATATACATAGCTTGCTGTATGGAAAAAAACTATGAGAAAAAGGTGATTTGATTAGTTTATTTTTCATATTCAGTAAAAGCAAAGGAACTCCCTAAATTGTATTAATTAGATCTGTCATGTGGCACGGTGCGATGATTTCATATGGTCCTCTTGTTCTTCTGTGGATGAAGTATGTTTAAACAAGTAATATAGCAAATAAAACCCAACAAACCCACAATACAAAGAACCTCAATTTGCTTTTGCAGACTAGACCCCAAACCTGGCAAGTGTCATTAAATCAAAAAACCATCTTGTTTGTAACACTGCACACCCTGAAGTTAGGAAAAACAGATGCAGCTGTAATTACAGTTTTGTAGCCACACGATATTTTTCCATAGATGCTCCTCACTGTATGGGTTGGACTGGCAAAGTGGAATGGATTAAGGTTGCACAGATGAGCCTAAATCTCTGACTCTATAATTTGTAGTGCTTGATTTTGCAACCTGCTTAATTTTCTTCTAATGTTTTTAGATGATAAGCTGCTTTCCACTGTTAATTTCTGATACGAGCATCGCATGTGCATTGGCTGCATATGTAATGCCCCTCCAAGACAAAAATACACGATCCCCTTTTTTACTCCCATTTCTCAGGTGAATAAAACAGAACAGCAGAGATTGAATGATTTGCCCAAGGAGCATGGTGTTTGTGAGAGGTAAATGACACTTGACAGGTTGTTCTCAAGTACCCAGAACGCTCGGCTACTCTGCTTGTAGATGTGAATTTATGAAATTGGGTGCAACTTTCCCCGAGCGTGCCAGCAGCCCTCAGGCCTGGCTCCAGCACCCCTGCTGACGGGTCTGGCGGCCCTCGCTCCTTGCAGCAGGGATTCCCAAACTGTGGCATGAGTGTGCTGGTTGGTGGTATGTGGCCTCTTCTCTGGGGTAACAGTGACAGGACAAGAGGTGATGGCCTCAAGTTGTGCCAGGGGAGGTTCAGGTTGGAGATTAGGAAACATTTCTTCTCCAAAAGAGCAGTGATACAGTGGCACAGCTGCCCAGGGAGGTGGTGGGGTCACCGTCCATGGAGGTGTTCCAGAACTGTGGGGATGTGGCACTGAGGGACAGTGAGCAGTATTGGTGGTAGGTGGATGGCTGGACTTGGTGATCTAAAAAGTCCGATTTAATTATTCTATGATTCTATAATAATGGGGCATTTGGTGATGTGAAGGTGTTAAATCCAGAGGCAAAGTAGGAGCACGGAGGTATTGTAGGACCCTTGGTGTAGATGAGTTCCCATTACAGAGCTGTAACGTCAGTGTCTGTGGAGATGGGATGTGTGTTCCTGAGGTGGGGTTGGGGCAGCACCAGGCTCCTTGTTTTGGGGTGTGGATTCTCAAAATCCTAGGGTGGTTTGATTTGGAAGGGACCCTGAATTCCACCCAACCCTGTGCCCAAAGCCCCGTCCAACCTGGCCTTGGGCACTGCCACGGATGGGGCACCCACATTCTCTGGTCAGCAGTGCCTGCGCTTCCCTGCTCTCGTTGCAAGCAATTTCTTCCTATCATCTAACCTAAACCCACCTTCTATTAGTTTAAAGCCATCATGCTGTCACCACACCCCCTGACAAAGAGACCCTGCTGGCCACATAAGGCTACAACGAGGTCTCCCCAGAGTCTGAACACCATAGCTCTCAGCCTGTCCTCATAGGAGAGCTCTCCAACCTCTGAGCATCTTCATGGCCTCCTGCTCCATCAGGTCCACATCCTTCTTGTGTTGGGGCCCCAGAGCTGAACACCCCTTAGTGTGGGGAGCAAGATGGCTGAATCTGGCAGGGGAAGCTGAGTGTGTGTGTGTGTGCGCACTGCTGAAAAAAAAAAGCAGAAGCAAACTGCAGCTGCTGGCCTCCCAAACCCATCCACTTTCATTTCCAAATTTTGAGCAGCCCTGCTGGTCCCTGTGATTGTTGACTCACTGGTAGGTGTGCGTGGTGCTACGTGCGAGCAGAGCCGGATTCCTGCCTTCGGACTCTTGCCACAGAATGTGTGATTACAGAGATACCACGGGCTTCTTGAAAACAGCATTAAATAACTCCTGAAGGCTTTTTAAGGAGGTATTTTAAAAACAAGAAGCGTGCTTGGACTCTTGTATTTCCTTTGGATGCTGGAAAATACCTATGCCGGGTAATTTATACGGCCCGTGTGCAACTGGCAGGCTGGAAATAAACTTTCTGGGGTTTGTAAAAACAGTTTAAACAAATCTGCTTAAACAAGATTGAAGTTTCATTGCAGAGATTTGGAGAGCAAGGGGAAAACGCACAGCACAGCCATCAAAAATTAAAACCACCAAAAAAACAAAGCATACTTGCCTGGAAATATTTTCCTTCTGTAGTGCCCATTGGTTTGCTGCCCAGAGAAACTGATACTGAAAGTGCTGGAGGGTGCTGTAGTTGGGTGTCTTGCAGAATGGCCAGCACCACTGCACCACTACATCTGCTCCTTGAGTTGTCTTGCTGCTAATTTGGGCTCCTTTGAGGACTCCTGCTTGCTGAAACCAAGCCCAGGGGCTGCCAGGGCTTTTGCAGAGTGTAAACCATGGGGTAGGAGGGGATTGCCATGTGGCAGCTTGGCACAGGCTTGTCCTACTGAGTTTGGAGCTCTGGCATTTGACTCCGCATTCAGCTTTTGGGTTAAGTCTTCTAATCCAGTGCAGCTAGATGACTTCAATTTGTTTGCAAAGAGATTCCTTCTGATGGGCCTCCCAGAGTGTGAGGCATGGGAAACCACCGCTACTCGAAGACAGAGGAGCTGAGTTTGCTTCAAGCTGTTCAAATGCCATCAGTTTGGAGATAAGCGCGTATTTTACATCCTGATCAGTGAGTTATAATGAGATTTAGAGCACTAAATGAGTTCTCGGCTAACCCACAGAATGATGCATGTGGCTCAGCACAGAGCTATTGTTCTCATCAGCCCTCGCTGGTGAAATAACACAGGGAATTGTGATATGCTGCAGCCTGGATTTAATCAGCAAGTAGCTTCCACCTTCAGGAGATGACTTAAGTAGATAGAAGGCGTTTCTCAACGTTGGCAAAAATTTCTGCGTAAGGAAAGTAGTCCCAGCCATTCCCAGCAATGAAAAAGGGCTATCTGGAGCTTCAGCCACGTGAGCAGGCTGTAGGATTAAGTGTTCTCTGTTGTGACGGGTGGAAGTCATGTCTCCCAAGTGCTGTTCTGTTTCTCCATTAGAACGAGATAAGAACCTGTACAGGGAAGGGTTGTGCTGGCCAGCAGAGGCATGGCAGGACGGGTCCTGTGGGAAGAAGGTGGTTTGTACAGGAACACCGCTCGGAGCCCAGCTGTTGGGTGCTGCAATGGAAACCTCTACTGTCTGGATTTCAACCCAAATGTGCCTGCAGTCAAGGCTTTGAATTCTTCATCGTGTTTTTGCAGGGGTTCCTGGAATGGCCCAAGTGCTCTTCAGCTCTCAGGCCGTGTTCCACTGGTTCCTGACCTTCTTACAAGTAGGTCTTGAGGGCGATATGTGATGGAGGTGGGATGAAACAGAGCTGCAGCCAGGGGAGGCACAGTGATGCTTTCCAAGGGGGTAGTAGATCTCTTTAGTAGAAAGGCCTGGAATTAGTATGGCACAGACTGCTTGTCAGCCTCAGCTCTTCCTACCCTACCTGTTCCACAGCAGGTTATCAGCATTGGAGATGGTCTTTTTCCTCCTCTGCAACCCATTGTGTTTCCAGAAATGGCTTCTTCCCCTCCCTCCTCCCCCCCCCAGCACTGAAACCCAGCTTTGTTTATTCCAGCCTCATTTCCTACTTGCTGTGTAAGGCTACCATGTCTTCAGTTCACGGTCCCTGTAAACATCATGAATAGTCTTATGTCTGCGAGCTGTTTGAATACATCACAAGTTTTGTATACCTGGCCATTTTGAACCTCCTCCTCATTAAAAAAGAAATAAAAGCCTCTGAAATGACCCATTAGAATTCTCAGGTGGGAGAAAATTAGCATGGGGGGAGTCTCAGAGATGTGGCAGTCCAATGCACAGGCATGGATTTGCCAAAGAACCACAGTTAGGTGGGTGGAAATCATGGAATATTGCTGTCTGCAGAACAATTCATTCTCGTTTGTTTTTCTTCTCTTTTTGTCTCCCAGCTGGATAGAGCTCAGACCTAATTTTTAGTACCTATTTCAGCCATTTACGCTGTGCAATGGTAAAAGGATCGTTAGAACATGATCTGCTAAGTCAGTGCAGGAGGGTTTGCATTGAGCTGCTTGTGTTCCCACTGAGGATGCGCTGCCACATTTTGTGTCTCATTGGTCTGGGGTGGCTCGAAACCTTTTGGCCTATGAAGCGATTCACTTGTTAGGTTTTGATAGAAGAGTCACAAAGGACAAGTGTCTGGCTCCCCTGTATCAAGGATTAATTAGCCGATTGCAAAGCACTTTGAGCATAAGTCATGTCACTTAACACCAAGTCCTCTTTAAAGGGAGAAGAGCTGGAGCTGCCTCTCCTCCTGCCCTCACCAACTTGGACAGATGACTTCTCACAGTGAGTGCATCCTCCTGAAGGGTTTCCTTCCACCCGAGGACTGCAATTCTCCCTGAAAATCCAACACTTCTTAGAGAAAAGGAGAAAGCCTTTATAAAGTAGTGTGGTACTCTTGCTTTGGAATCACACCTACTCCTGCTGTGCTTCTGAGATAGACTTGAAAAGGCATCTCTGCTTGCATTATTGGTTAACCCAAATAAACGTTTAGGAAGTAATAGCAGTAATTAGTATTTATAATGAGGTAGTAACATGCAACCTGAATTAGCCCAAGCTCCTATTGTGCCTGAAACGAAAAAAGCTGCTTAGGGAGGGACAGCGGTGACTCAAGTGCGTTTGTCACTTCTCCAGTCTAAATCCACTGTCACTGATACTCAAGACACTCTTTTAGTCATGTCAGCGTAATATTTAATAATACACCCTGTCTGCTTTTTCCTTACCTCGATCCCCGTTGGGTTGAGATAGCCAAACTGTGCTCACAGCTGCCTTTAAATTCAAATAGTCCTTGTTGCGAGGAGCGGTGTGCATAGAAATGTCACGTAAGAACATCTGGGCTGTGGTCTTGCTTACTGCTAAAATGCTTGGGATGAAGGGTTCCAGACTGAAATTATATCAGCAGTTTTCATAGGCATGAAGTGTTGGGATAAATATTTGAGTTAACTATCTTGTGTATACTTGCAGTTAAAAAAAAAAAAGAAATAGGAAAAATCAACGCTCCTAAAATGAAGGGTTTTTTGTTTTTGTTTTAAAGAAAGATGACAGAAAACCCCTTTTTTCTCTAATACATTTTTTTTACACTCTGCTTTTTCAGTTCAGGTTGCACTCTGCTGTTTGTTAGTGCAGCTGAAGTTTGGATAGAGGTCTTTGTAGAGCCATAGAGAGTTCTTATACAGCCACGATGGTGTACCAGAAGCTTGGAGGATATAATATTTCAGTATTCAGCCCTTTGTTATGAAAATGGCTTTGGGCAGGCTGTCTGCGTTCCACAGTGGACCCTTGGCAATGTCAGTTGTGCCACATCACTGTAAAATATGGCTTTTGTGTTGGTGTTTTTATGGGATGCATTCAGTTACTGCTTAGCCACTTCTTTAATGCGTGCTGCGTAAGTAGCGTGAAGTACTTTAACAGTCAACTTGAGCATTATTAACTATTTTTTATGTAAGCCTAATTTATTGAAGCTGATGCTGTCTGTTAACCATCCATCCGCTGTCCCAGATGAGTCATTTGTGTTCACTGCACAGAGCTCGGAGCGTTCAAGAACATATGTAAAAAAGCATTGCCTAAATAACATTGCTGCCTTTGCAGACATCCCCTCCTGGATACCCAGAACACAGCGGTGCAGTTCTGCATTGGTTGTGCTGCAGCAGGGCACCCAACAGAGCCAGGACAGCATGGAGCTTGAGCGCTGCTGCACAACTGCTCTGTTGTTTCTTCTGTCCAAACCAACTTTGGAGGCAGAAGATTCACCCGTCACGTCTAAAAGTATTTTTTTTTTTCTTTAAAAGCCAAATTCATGAGGGAAGATGGTAGGATGGACGTGTTTAGTCCATTTAAGTCTGGTTGTTTCCTAAGAATTGGAAGTCAGGCTATCTGCACAAGTGAGACGATGACTGAGCTGTGCTGGGCTTCTTAGCGCAGAACGGTTCTCCTGTTCCAAAGGAAGAGAGTTTTTCCTGATTTGCTGAAGTGGCCTCGCTCGAGATCCTAGAGGATGTTTATCATAGAATCACAGAATGGCCTGGGTTGCAAAGGCCCACAATGCTCATCCAGTTCCAACCCCCTGCTGTGTGCAGGTCACCAACCAGCAGCCCAGGCTGCCCAAAGCCACATCCAGCCTGGCCTTGAATGCCTGCAGGGATGGGGCATCCACAGCCTCCTTGGGCAACCTGTTCCAGTGCCTCACCACCCTCTGGGGGAAAAACTTCCTCCTAAGATCCAACCTAAACCCCTGTCTCACTTTATGGCAGTACTGGAAACAGATCCAAGATTTTACTCTCAAAGTGGGGCTTCCTGGGCAGCACCATCTGCACCTGCTAATCCCAAATCATGACTGAGTAGCAAAATTTCCTGCCTTTTTTATAACAGTTCCTCCAGAAAGTGGATACTTGCATATACTGAAAACTCTCTCCTGCTCAGTGAGTTGTGTGTATCTCATAATGATACTTTGAGAAAAGAAAGACTGTAATTTTGACTTGGGCTCTCTGCTTTTATTGTTGAGGCTGCACCTGAAGAAACGCCTTTTTTAATGAAAGAAACCAGTGTTTATTTTCCTCAGCATGCTGGCATGGTCCCTGGTGTTGATGGGGAGTTCTAGTTTCTAATGAAGCTATTGAGCTGCTGCCAGTAATTAGCATCTTTTTAAAATCTGGTTTTGCATTTGAATATCACTTTCTGGAGAAGTGTAGGGGAAGAGGGGCTGCTGGCCTGAAACGTATAGAACATGACTTGCCATTGGGCTGTGTAAGCTGGCTCTTGGTGCAGCTCAGCTTAAATTCACTGGTCACTTAGCTGACCTCGAGATGCAGCAAGCATACCCAGGTGTCCCATTTATAGGTTTTTTTTGCTTTAATGGATGACTGCTGCTTAACAAGCAAAGCTCGGTGTCCAGGGCTTGTCCTACAGTGAAACAGACCATCACAGTCCCCATCTCAGGGCCTTACTGTATCCTTGGCACTATGTGTTGAGGAAATAAGCAGTGTGGGATGGGATGCTCCCTCCTGCCAACCCGGAAGACCTGGGTTTGGATTGTGGCATCACACAGCAGTTCCCAAAGGAATGACTGCTGTGTGCCGTGCAGTTGGATGGGCTGCTCCATTGCTCCCCATGGTTTGTCAGTGCTGGTGTAAATGCCTTCATAAAACCCTCGTGTAATCCTCTTAGTCAAGCTAAAAATATGCAGGGCTTTATTTTTGTGTTTATGAAGATTTTATCCTGGGCAAGGTTGTGTTTGCTTCCAATAGATGCACGTGGTATCCATCTGTTTGGATTTTGTTATTGTTTTGGCAACATTTGTGTAGGGTATTATGCCCTATCAAGATCTCTGGAATCGACTGTAATTCCTGCTTGAAATGGTTTAAATGACGTTTCTGCTCCAAATTTAATGGCTGTGCATACATTGTATAAAGGCTGCTAAAATGTATTTCATGTTTGGTATCGTGCTGAGATCGTGGCCCCGATGGTTTAGACTGGGGGATGGCGCTGAGCTCAGTGTGCAGCCAACAGGTTGGGGAATCTCAATCTGAAAGCAATGGGAAAGCTTCCCAATGGACTACAAAAGATGTCAGCACCTGTCCCTATGTGTTCCCACGCTGATGCAGCCATGACTTGAGTTTTTGGGGTCTAGTGCAATGGAAGCTTCAGCTGTTGTGTCTGATGTGTGTGGGGTTCCTTGTTTCCTGTACACCTTGATCTTAGCCCTTCACTTGGCATGATGTGGCAGTGCTGCTGCTTATAGCCTCTGTGTGAGATGGTGAGGAACCTGCTCTACAAATTGGGATAGGCAAATACCAAAAACTGAACAGGGCTGTATCAGAAATCTGCTTTCTTTTTTTTTTTTTTTTGACTCTTTATCACAGATTGTGTTTTCAAATGGCACGAGTCGCTTTGAGTTTTGTCCATTTCCCCTTATCGCAGCACACGCATTTCCAGGAGAATATTTGTTTTTACTGATTTCTCTTAATACAAAAAGAAAATTCCAACTCTTTGTATCTCAAGGACATTTCCAAGATAAAAAGCTGTGATAAGCTTTCCATCAGAAAAACCTTCCGGCTGAGAGTCCCTGAAGCCAAAATATGGAAGTGGGTTTAGGGGTGCAGCTTCAGTTCTGAGAGCTCAGCTGATTGGGCTTCATCACATCTGTGCACTTCTTGTGTTTCTTAAGGAGTTATGTCAGAAAGGGGGCTGCAATGGGTTACTGGAAGGCAGATTTTTAATATCCATCATCCTTGTCTAAGGCCAGTTTGGATGGGGCCCTGGGCAACCTGATGTAGTGGTTGGCAGCCCTGCCCACAGCTGGAGGTTGGAATGAGGTGATCTTTGAGGCCCCATCCAACCCAAGGCATTCTGTGAATCTCATCTTTCAGTGGGAGGTGGGGGGCCGACAAGCAGTAAGTATCAGAATTAATTACTGGCACTGGTTGAAGTGTTGGGGTTTGAGTATGGCCACATGGAACAGGTTTGTTTGCAGTCGGTCAAAGTCTGTGTTCTGATTTTGTCAGAGGATGAGGGGGGCTTGATGAGAAAGGAAAAGGTCAGAAAACTTAGGATAGTCTCAAATATAGCTTTCCATACCCATTCTCCATATAGGTTTTGTAAAACTGAATACAGTGAGTCTCCAGTAGCTGATTCAGGTGTTTCAACTTACTCTCATGCGTTGGAATCTCTCACGTAAGTGCTATGAATTTCTCAGCCTGCCAGATGCAGGCTTGGACCCGGTGAGCAGAGCTTCTCACCCTGGCTTTTGAGGTGGCTGTGCCGGGCTGGGAGAACCCAGGAAAGGATCCCCTCCAGCTCCCCTGCCTTCCATTTTATGCCAGCAAGCTCATCTGAGCAGCTGAGGATCACAGATTACATCTAAATGGAGTGTTGGCTGTGCTGGTTTGAATCAGAACCATAGAATGGCCCGGGTTCGAAGGGAACTCGAGGATCATGAATCTCCAACCCCCCTGCCACATGCAGGGACACCAACCTCCCCATTTCATACTAGACCAGGCTGCCCAGGTTTGCTTTTGCAGTCTTTCCAAAAGGAGAACAAAGTAGCTCATTCCAAGGCCACGTGCACAGCTCTGTGCTGTGGCTGCATCTCTCTCCCACAACTGGTGAGATCTGTTTGCACATGAGCACGCTTTCACCTTGCAGCTGGCCACACGGAGCCAGCAGCACCTGCACGCAGCTGTCCTGACTCAACAGCTTTCTGCTTCTCCTGCAGGATCGTCCCTTTCCCCTGAAGGAGAGGTGGTGGAGTGATGCACAAGCTGGATGAGCACTGTGGGCATTAACTAGGTGCTCTGTACTCAATTAGCGATCTCATTTTCTTGCTTGCTCTTAAGAAAACAAATTCACTTGCTGAGGTGACAGACTAAAGGACTGCTTTTCAGGGTCTGAAGAAATGGGTTGACTTTTTTTTTTTATCAAAGAGTAATTAAAATGAGTTTCAAGTGCTCTCTCAGCTTAATTTTGAGCACTTAAATGTTTGTCGAGGATTGATTTATTAAAAAAAAATATATATATATATAGCAGGGATATACTTACAAAGGGATGCAATGAAGACTCTGAATTTAGGCAATTTTTCCTCTTCTGAAACTAAGATGAACTTGTTAGCTCCAGCTGATGTTTGTGTGGTTTAACCTCAGCCCGAGGCAGTTGGTTTTCTGTTCCTTTTCCTTTTGGACTCTCTTTGCTTCTAATGCTCTTAATGCTATAACCAAGGTTTCTGGGCAGCCAACATTTAATGTAAGATAACCAATTCCTTACTTAGAAGTGAGGCACTGGCACAGGTTGCCCAGAGGTATGGTGAATGCCCCAGCCCTGCAAACAGCCAGGGTCAGGCTGGCTGGGCTCTGATCACTGATGGAGCTGTGGGTGTCCCTGTTTGCTGCAGGGAGTGGGACAGATGGCCTTTAAGAGTCCCTTCCAACTCAAACGGTTCAATAATTCCATGCTCCTGACCCTGTGTTTTTGCACAAGCTGCCCTGTTGCTAACTACACTGTAGGAATAGGATAAAGAATGGTCTCAGAGACTCATTGGAGCAGATTATTTTGGCTTCCCTTGCACTGCTGCTCTTCAGTGTTCTCCTCACAACTTGAGAAGTCCTCACTTAGCTGAAGCCCCATTGGAAGCTGAAGGTTGTTAAAATGTTGGGCACGATGGTTCCCAGCTATGAGTAGTGCCTGTTGCTCTTGTCTAGCTGTAAAACCTTGTAGCAAGAGCCAGTGGGTGAAGAGGAGACCAAAATTTGGGCAGCATGACCGCGTGGTTCCGGCTCCAGCATGCAGGTTTTGTAACTGCCATGTCAGGAATGCTTCTTATCTGTACTCCGTCTGCAGCCACATGCAAATTCTATTTCTTTAAAATGATTTAGAAAAAAAAGCACACCAAAAACCATTGCAGTACAGCTACAGGCTGTTAGATTTGGTCCCCAGTACAATCTCAGCACAGGAGCACAATATACTGATAAGCTCAGAAACTTCTGCAAGCAATGCTAAACGGTTTGAGAAGACTTCTGCAAAGCTCAGAAGTGTTTTCTTTTTGAAAAGATAGCTGTCAGTTTAGGTTGATAAAGTCAGTCTTTATTGCACATAAGCAGGAAAGAATCTGCAGTGGGATCTGGCAGTCTTGGAATACTTTGCTAAGCACCTCGGCTGCAGCAGGAATTGCTGAGTGCATGGGCTTGGTGGCTCGTGTTGTTTGCAGATGCTGTCCAGGGACCTGCGCTCTGTTCTTCCAGCTGTTCTCATTGTGGCATCGTGGTAAAGAAACCTCAGAGGTCCTGCATTGCCTTACTGTGCTCTGCTATAGTGGATTTGGGTGCAGGTTGTTTCTTTTGGTCTAGACCCATTCATTTTTTAAATAACGTTTCACAGGCATTCTATATATTTATATGGTAGAACCAAGTAATGATGTGGGTTGGAAGGGACCTTTAAGATCATGTAGTTCCAACCCCCTGCTACAGGCAGGGACACCTCCCTCTGGACGAGGTTGCTCAAACCCATATATGTGTGTATACATATACACATATATATGTTAGTAAATAGCTAAATGCTGGTAGGCCTCTGTAATTAGGACCATTAACACAAGAAGTAAACAGCTGCGCAAACATTTTAACATCGATCCTTGTTTATTCTGCAGTTTTGGCCGCATTCTTTTGACATTAATAATACTAAAAGAAACCCAAAACCAACCATAGAGCCCTTTTTTATGCAGTGGGGACCCAGAGCTCCCTTCACATGCCCATGGGCAGGTGCTGTTTCAACAAAGCATCTCACCCCTAGAATCTACTGCTGAAGGAGCACGTTGCTCAGAGTGCCCCCAGAGCCACTGTAGGTCACAGAGGAGTAGTTTAGTAAAGGATGCTGCCTTGATTATTTTTGCCTCTTTTGCGTGGCGAGGAAGCAAAGGATGAGGCAAAGCAATGTGCATTATTATATTCGGAAATCCTAATTGCTCATCATGGGTGATGTTAAGCAGAGGGAGTGAGCAGAGCTTGGTCTCTCATGGTGGGCATTGGGTTAACAGTGATACCGATTGGAAGTGCCTTTGGCAGCCTGCTGCAGCCTCACTTATGGTGTTAGGGAATGCAGAGAGTTCAATTTCACTTCCCTTTCTGTAAGGCTGTGTAACAAGGCTAAATTATTGTGTGGCAGGTTTTAGTGAATTAGCTCCAAGGAAAAGCTTTGCTTCATTACAGCAGGGCCTGAATACATCTTACCACGCCTTTAGCAAATTGCATTCCTCTCCAGGTTCTTTTTCTTTGTAGCATCAAATCGTGCTCATTTTTCTAGAAGCTGTTTGTACACTTCATTTGTAAGGTTTTACTTATTCAGGCGTTTCAGTGCCTTGGTTAATAGTGATGTTACAGGGTCGTCTTGAATGAAACCAGTCTGCTTTTAAACACATAGGAAGGGCTGTGGGGAGAGGAGCGCGTGCGGCTCCGACCGCGTTGTTTTTCAGCCCGCAATAGTTTCTTCTGACTTCACCCAGAGACTGCAGCGGTGATGTCAGCCAGGATCCAGCGTATGTTCTGTCTGTCAACCCGGTGATGGATTGCGCTGAGCCTTGCCAGAGTCATAAACTGCCTGGAGATTGTAGTCAGTCGGTGGTGGAATCTCGCAGAGAGGGAGCCAAAACCTGAGAAGTTCAGGAGAAGCCTCTTGAGGAGTAATCTGAGGCTGAAACCTTCCTGCTGCCGTGAGATGTTCTGTGAGGTCCCATCCCTGGATACCAGGAGGGCGAAACTACTTATTCACAGCGTCATCATGGGGGCATCGCTGCCACTTCCAGTCCACGTGCTTTCAACACGTTGGCTCAACAGGTTTGCATAATGATAGGGTTTGGGCCATTGTAACTATAACACCATAGAGTTATTTCTTTAGAAAAAGACAGAGAGATTGCAAAAAGGAAAAACAAACACGATGCCACCAGCGAATAGGGTTTGTTTGTTTTTGATAGGACAAGGGGGAATGGTTTTAAACTAAGAAATGGGAGGTTTAGGTTGGTTGTAGGAGGAAGTTTTTCCCCCAGAGGGTGGTGAGGCACTGGCACAGGTTGCCCAAGGAGGCTGTGGATGCCCCATCCCTGCAGGCATTCAAGGCCAGGCTGGATGTGGCTCTGGGCAGCCTGGTCTGCTGGTTGGTGACCTGCACACAGCAGGGGGTTGGAACTGGATGAGCATTGTGCTCCTTTTCAACCCAGGCCATTCTGTGATTCTGTGATTTTTAATCAGTGTTAAGACATCATCAAATAAACTTTGATTTATATGGAGCTGCATTGGGTGTGAGGACTGCTTGGAGTCCAAAACTTGCCCCATGAGTTTGGAGCTCAGACATTTGATGCAGTTAGCGAGGTGCTAAAGCCAGGAATATTTTTACAGCCTAAAATGAAATGCTGTGCAGAAGGTGCCTGCTAATTGTCAGAGCCAGTGTGTACGAGCAGCAAGTGGAAAAGTGGAGCATAACTGCTCGCATTGCCTGTGAGGTGCTGGGTGGAGAGGAGCTAAGTGGTCAGACCTGATGGGAGTGAGAGCATCAGGGTGTGAAGAATGGGGTTTGAGTTATGGGGTGGTGGGAGCAGAGAAAGTGGTCTCAGATGGGATAAGCGAGTCAGTGGATTCAGGAAGCTGCAGTTTTACCCACCGAGGTGCATCGTGAGGAGCTGCTGCAGGTAAGGGGGAAATGTGTGGGGATGCTGGAGGATGGAGAAGAGACCTAACAGAAAAAGCACAGAGAAATGCTCCCTGATTGAGGCAGCTGAAGCTGTTAGGCACTGCGTGAGATGTTACTTACAGGTGGAGAGTGGGTTTTTAAAGAAGTTAAATTAATGGCAGCCTTCCATCATCAGGGTAAGATTCACGTGGGGAGCAGCCAGCCTGTCCCTTAGCCTGTGTGCTTTGGATTTTTGGGATTGACGGTCCCAAAAAACGGAACATTTTTAGGTTGTTTCAGATCTTAGCCAAAATTCTGGTAGGAAGCACCATGAATTTTAGTTGCGAAAGAACTTGACAAATGCATTTGTCAAAACTTGTTTTAAAGCTAAATAAATTCTGGTGTCTCAAGTGGTGTTTCTAAAATAGTAAGTCTGGCATTAAGCCATAGGAGGTGTGAACTGTACAGAAACGAATACAATGGGAAAATAAGACAGGGAATGCTAGGACTGTTAAGAGCAATTAGCAGCTTTTTAGTAGTGAGGAATTTAAAAGTAACAATTCTGGCTATTTGCCTGCAAGATTTTGTGGATTGGGAGCAAAACAAACCAGCCGGCACGGAATAGCCCTTAAACACACAAATCTTCATGTCTAAATTTATAGTGTATATAAAGTACAAGTTTCCTAACAGGCAATTTTATCAGCAGTGGAGGCTTCATTGCCTCATTTAACAAAGCACTTGTGAACAGACTATGGGAACAACCCTGCTTTTGTGGTGGGATGAGCTCATAGAGATGTTCCCTCTCACATCTGCTTGTGAGTTATGTTTTCTGACAGATAAAGAGCGTATATACATGTTTTATCTATTTGTCTGTCTTATCTATCCAGAGATCCATCTGTACAGAGACCCACCCCCCCATCTCTATGGAGAACCATCTGTATAGAGATCTGTCCTATAGATCCATCATATAGAGATGCACTCCTGTATAGGATGGACCCCCCCATCTCTCTAGAGATCCATCTCTAGAGATCCAGCACCCTAAAGATCCATCCCCCCATCTCTATAGAGATTTCTCTGTTTAGATATCCATCCCTCCCATCTCTGTGGAGATCTGTCTGAATAGAGATTCATCTTAAAGAGATGGATGCCTGTAAAGGATGGACTCCCTATCTCTTTAGAGATCCATCCCCCTATATCTGTAGAGATCCATCCTATACAGATGGACCCTTCTATAGGATGGACCCCCCCCCCATCTCTCTAGACATCACTTCTGTAGCGATCCATCCTCTCATATCTATAGAGATCCATCTGTATAGAGACCCATCCCGTAGAGATGGACCCCTGTATAGGATGGACTCTCCATTTCTATAGGGATCCATCCAGCCATCTCTGTAGAGATCCATCTGTCTGCATATGAAGCTTTAACGAATGGGGAATGCCAAACCAAAAGAGCTGCTCCAAAATCGTCCTGTCTTGCTGTCCAGAACTAACCATCTTAGACCATCTTGATGAAAGCCATGCTGAGCCCTTTCTTCAGCTGTCAGCATGCAAAACGCTCTTGTTCTCGTTAGGAGAAAACACCCAAAATGATAATCTTATCTCCAGCCAATATATATGTCCCAAAGAGGAAACTGGGATTTAATTCTGCACAGTCAACTTCCTGCAGTGCCCAAAGCCGTGGAGCAGCAGCCACAGCCTAACCCACTTCTTTTCAGCATGTTTGTGCTGAGCACACAAAAGGTGGCCCTGCTGTTTTCTTGCTTGCAGAATAGAGATGAGATGCACAGAAAAATGAGCAGCCAGCAAGATCTTGAAAAATGAGGAACTGGAAGGCGGCACGGGGAAGAAATTCAGATGGTCTGAGTGCTTTTAATTATTACCCCCATTGAAATCTCTCTGCGACATTTCCTTTGGCTGATTCAGCGCTCCCAAAAAGTTGCCCTGAATTAGAGCTGGGGGCTGCAAAGTGTGCCCGTGTGAGATTTTGGATCAGGACCAGAACTGCAACTCACTGCTGCCATATGGGAGCACCCCACTATTGAAATTATCAAACAGCTTTACAAAAGCACTTAGACGTTGAAGCTTTCCTACTCAAATCCCAAGCACTTGCAGTCCACAGGCTGTGAGGGGGTTGGAATGCTGTAATCATTGCTAATAAAATGATAGAGTTGTAATATTGCAGTGCTGCTGCTTCATTAGAAGGAGGCTTAAATCCCAAGCTGTCTTGTTGCAAGTCCTTTTCAAAACAGAATGGAATAAAGTTGTGTGCAGGAGTCTCAATCAAAGGGATTCATATTTCAAAAGGAAGATACCCTGTAAATAGGCAGGGAAATCAATCATTTTGTGAGATAAATACACAGCATCGTTATTGGACCAAAATGAATGCTCAAAACAAGGCAAAAAGAGTTAAAAAGAGGCAGGATAGATTTGCAGAAGGTCATGGAACCTCAACAAACTTGTTTAACCTCTGTGCGAAAATAAGGAAAACAGGGTAAGAGCCTAGAAATAATTGGCTTTAATGTTCAGGAGGCTTTAGACGGTAACCCAAGTCGTTGTTACACTGGTGTGATATGGTCGGCTGGTTTAAAAAAGCCCTTTTTGGAGGGATCTGGATGACTGATAATAAGCAGCGAGAGTGGAAACTGTGAGCGGTGCCACACTCTTGACACAAAAGGAGGAATTAAGGAGAGAGAAGTTTCAAGAGCCTGGAATGGGAGGTTGTAGCCAAAAGAGCTCTGTCACAAAACCTCCCTTGAGTGCAGAAGGCTTTCAGTGCATAAATCAGTGCTGAGAAATCCCTGTGGAGCTGAGTCCTGGTCTGGCACCAAAAAAATAAAGGGAAGAGGGTAAATATCTGTCCCTGATCATCTGCAAGTAACTCCTTGGCACCGAGATTTTTCCTGCCTTATGGCAGGTATCAGGCACCCCGACCTTTGGGAAGAGCAGCCTGTCCCTCTTGGGGAGCCCCCTAGTGTGGGAAGCCACTGGTGCTGCCATGGGGATGGCATCTGTGGGGGGCTTGAGCAGCCTGTTTGCTGATCTTCTGGAAACTGTACTGCTTGAGGGGTGAGTGAGAGCTGACAAGCCCCTGACGAGGCCCCATCTCTGGAGGCATTCAGGATCAGGTTGGATGTGGCCTTGGGCAGCCTGATCTGGTGGGGGGCAAGCCTGCCCGTGACGGGGGGAGTGAGGGGGGGGTGGGTTGGAGCTTGGTGGTCTTTAAGGTTCCTCCCAACCTAAACCATTCTATGAAGATGGTCAAAAAGACCATTTGCTGAGCTATTGCTGCCCCTGTTTGTAGGGGTCTGGCACCTGCTTGCAGTGCCAGCTGGGCAGAAAGGCTGCAGGCATGGGAGGGTCCAATCAGTAATTAGAGCATGGAGCAGCAGGTGGATGCTTCTGTAGGCACGCAGAACCATGGTGGAGCCTGGCATGTGGCTCTTGCTGCATCCACACCTCTGTTTAAAAGCAGTGACCCACTTTATGGAACGCATGGTGTTGCCGCTGCTCTTCAGGATTCTGTGCCTTCCTCCCTGCTCCTGTGCTGGGGATCCATTAGATGACCCATGGATAATGACCCAGCACTGGTACGTGCACTTTGCCCAGGGAGTTCACAAGCTCATCACACACCCATGCGAAGCTTATAGAATTTATTCTAGCTTTCTTTAATGCCAGCGACGAATGTTTAATTGCTTGGTGTTTTCGGTTGCCCATGTGGGTCTGCAGCACGCGGTCGAGCCTTTAAAGTATGGTTTCTAAATAGCAAATCCCTTGGGGAAATGCCTGTTTGCTGTGCTCAGAGCAGAGCCTTGGTTTATGGAGCACGGGAGCCTCGTGCCTCTTGTAAATACGCAGAGATGCTTACTAAGCTGCTGCCTGCTTGTCTGCATAACAAAGACGGGAGTTATGCAGTGGGTGTAGAAAAAGGGTGGGACGCGCACTTTAACCTATTAGGCTTGCTAAATCTGGGGAAAGGGGCTTGTGCTGGATTTATCAGGGCAGCTATCTGCGTGCTGGGTTCATCTCCATGGGTGCAATGCCGAACGTTTTACTGGAGGGCTTGAGCACACGGCATTAGAGAAAAATGAGATTTGATGGATGGAGCACTCGCTGGGTAAGGAATTGGCTGGGTGGTTGCACTCAGAGAGTTGTGGTCAACGGCTCAGTGTCCAAGTGGAGACTGGTGATGAGAGGCATTCCTCAGGGATCAGTGCTGGGACCACTGCTGTTTAACTTCTTTTGGTGACATGGACAGTGAGATCGAGTGCACCCTCAGCAAGTTTGCAGATGATGCCAAGCTGTGTAGTGTGGTTGACAAGTTAGAGGGAAGGGATGCCATCCAGAGGGACCTGGCAGGCTGGAGAGGTGGGCTCAGGTCGACCTCATGGAATTCAAAAGGCCAAGTGCAAGGTCCTGTGCCTGGGTCAACGCAATCCCAAGCACAAATGCAGTCCAGGCACAGAATGGCTTGAGAGCAGCCCTGAGGAGAAGGATTTGGGGCTGCCGGTTGATGAAAGACTCAACATGAGATGGCAATGTGCGCTTGCAGCCCACAAGGCCAGCCATATCCTAGGTTGCATCAAGAGAAGTGTGACCAGCAGGGTGAGGGAGTTGATTCTGTCCCTCTGCTCTTGTGAGACCCCACCTGGAGTACAGTGTCTAGTTGTGGGGCCCCCAGCACAGGCAGGACGTGGAGCTGTTGGAGCAGGTCCAGAGAAGGGCCGCGAAGATGATCAGAGGGCTGGAGCACCTCCCCTACGGGAACAGGCTGAGAGAGCTGGGGCTGTGCGATGGGGAGAAGAGAAGGCTCTGAGGAGACCTGATGGCAGCCTTCCAGTCCCTGAAGGGCCTACGGGAAAGCTGGGGAGGGACTTTTGGTAAGGGCAGGTAGCGACAGGACGAGGGAAAATGGCTTTAATCTGGAAGAGGGCAGATTCAGACTGGATATCAGGAAGAAATTCTTCACTGTGAGGGTGGTGAGACACTGAACAGGTTGGCCTGTGAGGCTGCGGATGCCCCTGCATGGATGCATTGAAGGCCAGGTTGGATGGGGCTGCGAGCAACCTGGGCAAGAGGGAGGTGTCCCTGCCTACAGCAGGGGGTGGAACTGGATGATCTTAAAGGACCCAAACCATTCTGTGATCACTTCCCAACAGGTAGGGTTTGGTGGTTTGCAGGGGGGCGAATCCCAAACTATTGAAGGGTTTTGGGTTCTCACCCATTCGCATTTTGGTTTGGAAGACATTACTTTCTCAATTTTTAGTTATTTTTTTGAAGCACCAAGTACCAGGGAGCCTATAAAAACACTGCCATCTTGATAGGGCATTCTTATGTGGACAGCTGTAGGCCCTGATAGGGACCACTAGTGTGCAGTTGGTGGCTAGTTGTATAGCAAAAGGCACTGCTGGCACAATCTCTTTTTGGTAATGCTGCAGATCTCAGGTTTCTGCCTTTATCTTCTGATGCATAGACAGCACATGTTGTTTTTTGGGTTTTTTTTTGCAGCACAAGTGGTTGTGTCAGCCTTTCACCCACAACTGCTAACTTTCCCCTAAGTTATTTTTCAGCCATCCCTGATGTTGTGCCTCTGTGTGAGTAATTGTATAGAGGTGAAGCCCGGGCAGAACAAATTTATTGTTGCAGATTATGGGAAATTAAATCAAGGCGAACTGCAGAGCCTAGGCTTCAAAAATTAAAATCTCCAGTTGCTGACTCAATTAGAACATAATTACTTGAGGTCCTGGCAGGAAAGAGCCAGTTTGTTTTGTCAAGCAATAGCGAGCTGAGAAGTCCTCTGTGAGCAGCTCTGGGTGCGTGATTTCCATGCAGGATCCCTTTGGATGCTCAGTGGGGCTCCCAAAGCACAGGCTGTCCTGTCTGACCTGCTGAGCCACTTTCTTCTGCTTGCAGCCTTGGGGCTACGCTTGGTGTTTTTTTAAGTGGATTTGTTCAATGATTTTCGAGATAGAAATCCATATTGCAGTGTCCTGGAGCCTGCTGCAGTTTCGCTGCTGCCTTTCCCTCTAAAGATCCTTTTTCTTTGCTAAGTTGCCAGCAATGAGCTCGCTTCTGTTTTGTGTTAACGCATGAGATCTCTTTTTTAGGAGAATAAGGTTTTAACTATTTTATTAACTGGTAACACAACCCATGCTGGCTTTCAATAAGAAGAAACAAAAGCAAAATTACCGGTTAAAGAGAGTAAAGCACCAAAAAAGAGTAGTGCATAAATGTGTTTAATACACCCGGTGCAGTAATGAAATATTCTAATTGCAGAGTCCCTGTTCCAGAGCGCGAGCTGTGTTGA
Source organism: Tetrao urogallus (assembly GCF_951394365.1). Taxonomy (NCBI): domain Eukaryota; kingdom Metazoa; phylum Chordata; class Aves; order Galliformes; family Phasianidae; genus Tetrao; species Tetrao urogallus. Next base: position 104,400,006 of record NC_136814.1, on the reverse strand, counting down.
CATTTAACTCCCAGGTGACTTCCCAGTGCAGGCAGCTAAGGGGGAAAAAAAAATAGAGACTTGCAAGCTGAGCAGATCTGACATAAGTAAGGCAGAAGCAAGTAGTTCTGAACATAAGGCTGCACGTTAAATTTGCTTTTCATTATGCACCCAGAGAGAAATTCATGTGATTTATCTTACTGAAACTCAGGGATCTTGGTCGCATTGTTGCGCTGAGGATTTGGCACCCATAACATTCGCCTGTATTAACCACACAAAATCCTCTGGCACGGGCAGGAGAAGATCCATCCGTGCTGCTCCACGAGCTGTGTCCTCACAGCATCCTTCCTCTCCCATCTGCTGCTGACTGGCAAGTGTGACCTGAGCAGTAGCTCCGTTGGAACGAGGTTTTTATTTGCGTGCTTTTGCAGCAGTAACAACATGGTATATGAGAAGTAGATGGGCATTGCATTTTTCTTCTCAGATAACCCGAGCTGTTACATTCCTTTCTTTTGTGAAATTGTTTTGTTGTATGTTCCCTTTTCTTTGCTGCGCTCTGCTTTCTGAGGCTCAACGTGTGCCTGTCCCTCTGTGTGTGGCATGGGCAACGTCAGTGCTTCAGAGATCATAGAAAAGAATCATAGGATCATAGAATGGCTTGGGTTGAAAAGGAACCACAACGCTCATCCAGTTCCAACCCCCTGTTGTATGCAGGTCACCAACCAGCAGCCCAGGCTGCCCAGAGCCACATCCAGCCTGGCCTTGAATGCCTGCAGGGATGGGGCATCCACAGCCTCCTTGGGCAACCTGTTCCAGTGCCTCACCACCCTCTGGGGGAAAAACGTCCTCCTAAGATCCAACCTAAACCTCCCCTGTCTCAGTTTAAGACCGTTTCCCCTTGTTCTATCACTATCCACCCTCGTAAACAGCTCTTCCCCCTCCTGTTTCTATGCTCCCTTCAAATACTGGAAGGCTGCAATGAGGTCTCCCTGGATCCTTCTCTTCTCCAAGCTAAACAAGCCCAGTTTCCTCGACCTTTCTTCATAGGAGAGGTGCTTCAGCCCCTCTGATCATCTTAGGTCATTATTAGATGGATAATTCAGATATGATTTGGAGATGGGACCTCAGCTGCTGATTAGCAGTGGCATCAGGCTGTGATGGCCTCCTGCTATGGGATGTGTTGTGGTGAAAGATTTGGTGGCCAGCTATGAGCTTGAAGGGTCAGGCCCAACAGAGCATGAAACAACCCCTGTCTAAAACCACAGAACAACCCCAACCCCACAGACAGCAGCCTGGTGAGAAGCTGAAAGCAGTGTGCCTGAGAGAGCTGACTTTGGCCTTGTTAGCCCTTGGGGTTACCTGACTTTTTGTTGTTTTGTGGTTTGTTTTAGTTTTAAGTGGAATGCATTGGTTGCTGGTGCTGGTCAGTGTTGACTGCAGGTATTGCAGGAGGATGGATGGAAACACTGAACTGGGGTTGAGATGAGATTTCTGGGTTGCTTTTGGTTCCCGTCTAAAGAAAGGTAGATTCAACATAGGATGGGGAGAATACAAATGAGTGGAGGAGGCTTTGAGAAAAGGAAAATCTCAATGTGGTAGTGTGTATGTGGAAAATCTCAGGGTGTACCCTCATAGCTGGGCCTTGTATCATTTCAGACTTTTCCTCCTATCTCCCATGCTATGTGTGATAGCGTGAGCTCTGGGTGGTAGCAGCACTTGTGGTCCCTCCTTCCCCAGCAGCCTCACGGTGCTCTGATCCAACTGCATGTCATTGACCATAGAGTGCATCTCAATGAAACAGAAGGGGAGATTAGTGAACAGTCTCAGCACAGCATTCCCACTGCAGAGCCTCTTGTCTTGCCTGCTCAGTTTGTACGGCTCCATTACATCTGCATTCCTACTGCTCTGATGAACAGACCTGCTAGGATGATTTCATATTCTTTTAAAGATGTAAAGTCTTTGAACAAGCCTAGAATTACAGTGATGTCAGGCTGCATTTTCATTATAGCTCTCATAGTTTTTTTTTTCCCCCTTGCAACACCAGAAGTCAGAAGAGGGTAAAGAGAACATATTCTTGGCGGCTGAAGCACTTGGCAATCTGGAGTTATTTATATGTTTGGAATGTAGAAGAATGCAATCGTAAAATATTAATATTGCTTTATAAAACACAAAGCAAAACTGTAGTTTTAATGCCGAGCAAAAGAAGAAATTTAGTTAGAAGACACCAAAAGGCTGAAACAAGGATGTGGATGGAGAGGCCATCAGGAAAACCAGCGTGGTGGTGGAACGGCATCTCCAAGGGGTTCAACTCCCGGAGACAATTTGGGATGTCCCAGGAGCTCTGGTTCGTTTGGAGCTGCTTGGGGGCAGGATCTCTTCTGCTCATGTCCTTCTGCTTTGCACTCAACAAAGATTTGTGCTCGCGTTTATCATCGTGTTAGAAAATTCGCAGCAGTTCTGTATCATCGGTAATAGTGCTTCTAAGTAGATTACATTATGATGTTTACACAGTGTATTTGTCCTGGAGAATTGGTTCTGTCTCAGCCAGGCTCCACAGCAACGTGCTGCTTGGCATTCTGGCCTTCTGACTTTGGAGTTCCCAAGCAAGTGCCAGGCATGTCATGGAAACAGGCGCTCGCTCCAGGCACATCACCTGTAGTTCCAGTTGGAGGAGAGGCCCAACAGTTACAGAGGCCCTTTTCATCCAAAAACCAGCAGCAACTGAGCTGCGTTGAGTTTCTTTCCGTGTGTTTTCAAAGGTGAGGGCACTGCAGTGAGATCCCAGCAAGAAGTTGGGAAGAGATGGATGATTTTCAGCATCTGTTGCGGGTTTTGTGGGAAAGGAGCTGCTAAGGTAGGAAGTCCCAGGCATTCCCACGTTCTGATAAATGATGTAACTACTTCACGTCAGAACTTCTGGAAGCGTAGTGTTTTTCAAAAATGTCATTTCCATATAGTAATTTAGGTGACTGCATCCAATCCTCTTTTCTCTTGGCTTCCCCAATTCTTGGCTGGAGCTCGCTTCCATCTCCGGGGGACGTGAACCCTTATTTTTGTGTTTAAAAAATTCATAAATTACTTCTTGTGCTCAAAGCCTAAAATGACAAGGATTCATATCTACACTTGTGTGAACAGAGGGAAAAAAATGGCAAATTCTTCCATGGAAAAAATAATGTTTTGCAAACAACTTGGAACTGTTTTAGGGGTCAAGCCGGCTCATCTTACAGGCTCACTGCCTCCCTTGGTGTTTAGGATTGGAAAGCTGTAGGCTGCTCTTTGTAGGATGGTGGCATGGAGTCTTCCACTTAGACGTGTGACCATCCTGCAGCTGGTAATTCATGAGAACACCTCAGGGGTCAACAAAATCCACTTGAAAGAAAATTATATAAAATGCCTTAGAAAGAGGAGTTTTCACTGTGTTTTGGTTCATATCCTGAAAGATCATACATCTATTACTGTGGACGGGGGGGGGGAGAGATGCCTGTTTCAGCAGCTTGGCAGGAGAGCAGCGCCTTCTGGGGGAAAAGTACTTCATTTTGGGGAGGTGGTTCAAATTAGAAGTTGTATGTGCTGAGGGCAGTGAGGCACAGGCTGCCCGGAGAGCTGTGGGTGCCCCATCCTTGGAGTTGCCCAAGGCCATTGGATGGCTTGGAAGGCGCTGTTACCCAACTTGAGTATTTCTCCCCATGTGGAGGAGGTTCGTAATCTGGGAAGCATTAATTGGGTTGCTTCAATGGAGGCAGCCTATACACAAATATTAGTGTTACAGAAATCTCAGGCCCGTGTTTAAGAATGCGTTTGTTGGATGTCGCTTCTTGCTGATGTCAGTTTGTTGTTGTCCAAGAAATTAAACAAATTCTCAGTTCTTGACCTCTGCTCTTGCAAGAGAGGTCTTTATCTTTGCTTGATCTCAGCTTAATTCTCACATAATTAATGAAACATCCATTTGAGCCTGGGGCAAATGTTCTTCATTTCATCGGTTGGCTAAAGCAGGGCTGTTGGCTGCAGTCACATGTGCAAGGAGAGTTAACAAGTTCCAGGCGCTTGTAGGGAGCTGCCATTTGCAGGCTATGCATGACTGTGAAACTGTACGGCCTGCATCCTGTGCTTCCCATGTTCCAGGCCGTGTATTTCCTTGGGAATCAGATTCGTATGCCTCCTTTTTATTGTAGAATCATAGAATGGCCTGGGTTGCAAAGGCCCACAGTGCTCATCCAGTTCCAACCCCCTGCTGTGTGCAGGTCACCAACCAGCAGCCCAGGCTGCCCAGAGCCACATCCAGCCTGGCCTTGAATGCCTGCAGGGATGGGGCATCCACAGCCTCCTTGGGCAACCTGTTCCAGTGCCTCACCACCCTCTGGGGGAAAAACTTCCTCCTAAGATCCAACCTAAACCTCTCCTGTTCCAGTTTAAGACCATTCCTCCTTGTCCTATCACTATGCACCCTCATAAACAGCCGTTCCTCCTCCTGTTTCTATGCTCCCTTCAAATACTGGAAGGCTGCTATGAGGTCTTTTTGGATCCTTCTCTTCTCCAAGCTAAACAAGCCCAGTTCCCTCAACGTTTCCTCACAGGAGAGCTGCTCCAGCCCTCTGCTCATCTCAGTGCCTCCTCTGGACCCGCTCCATGAGCTCCACATCCTTCCTGTACTGGTGGCCCCAGGCCTGGACTCAGTGCTGCAGATGGGGCCCCACAAGAGCTGAGTAGAGGGGGACGATCACCTCCTCTCCCTGCTGCCACCCCTTTTTAATGCAGCCCAGAACACAGTTGACCTTCTGGGCTGCAAGCGCCCACTGCTGGCTCATGTCCAGCTTCCCATCCACCAGGACCCCCAAGTCCTTCTCTGCAGGGCTGCTCTCCAGGACATCTTCCTCCAGTCTGTATAAATACCTGGGATTGCTCCGACCCAAATACAGCACCCTGCACTTGGCCTTATTGAACCTCATTAGGTTTTCATGGGCCCTTTTCTAGCTTCCACGTGCATAAAGTTGCAGCTGGGCTATGTTAAGAGGTTTAGTCTCTTTTTTATTAAGCAAATTGAGGAAGATAACATTATCTCCTAGTCTGTTATTTCCTATTTTGAGAATAAAAAGAAAAAAAAAAATAAAAAATCACTGCTTCTCAGACCACATCCAGGGGGGCTGAAGTCTGCAGGAGGAGCCTTTGGAGCTGGTTCCCATCCTGTCTCCATAGCTGAGGCAGAACTGGTGTTGGATCCCAGTCCTTGCTCTTAGTAAGTAGTGTTTACTTAGTGTAGCTTCTGGGCATTGGTGTAGTTTGCCTGGCTCACCCTCTGGTGGCTTTGTAATGTAGATTCTAGTTGATGATCACCAGGTAGCCTCGCTCTTATTCCTTATGCTGGAATTTCTCCGAGATGATTTTCTCTGGTGGTTTGGATAGCTTGCCAGAGGTCAGCTTGAACACTGCATTTCTGCATGGAAATAACTGCAACTATTATCCTTTAATCTGCTCATTTTAAGAAAGTTTTACGGTGAGAGCAGTGAGACACTGGCACAGGTTACCAAGAGGAGCAGTGGATGTCCCTGTAGAGAGCCAAGGTCAGGCTGGATGGGGCTCTGAGCACTGGGGGAGCTGTGGGTGTCCCTGTTCAGTGCTGGGAGCGGGACAGATGGCTTTTAAAAACCCCTTCCAACTCCCAAGGATTCTGTGATTCTATGGAAAGAGTGAAAAGCTCGTTTGCTGCAACACCACTGACAGCACCCAACGTTTTTAGAAAGTGCTTCCAGTCAATTTCAGTGACTCTCAGGTGCTTTCAAGCAATTTCTTTTGACATGTGCTGACATTGTGCCCCCATGCAAACACCTCACTGTATGGGTGATACTGAGTTGTGTGACAAAACCTCTAAGGAATGAAAAAGAAGAAAAAATAAGTGAATGCATCCCTTCAAACAGAGGAGCATCCTTGGAATATTTGTGTATTTGTTGGTGTTTTCCCTGACCAGGTATTTTTAGATTCCTGTGGTGTTTTGATCACAAGGAGCTCTTGTTTAGCATTGATCTGAAAAAAAAAAAGAAAAAAAAGGAAGAACCCAACTTTTTTTTTTTCTTGAAGTGTGTTTTGCATACACTAGTATTTAGCAGTGTCTTTTATTTGGACTAGTGCCCTTTTGTCTGCATGTATTACTGCTCTGGAGGCTGTTTTTTAAAAATCAGCATTTATCTGTATCTTCTTCTTAAAAAATATGTCCTGATATCATAGAATCACAGAATGGTCAGGGTTGGAAGGGACCTCAAGGATCGTGCAGCTCCAACCCCCCTGCCACAGGCAGGGCCATCAACCTCCACATTTAATACCAGCCCAGGCTGCCCAGGGCCCCATCCAGCCTGGCCTTGAACACCTCCAGGGACGGAACAACTCAAGTGGGGAGGCTCAATTTTCACAGTCTCCTCATTAGAGGAAATGAGCTTTGATCTTCCGAACTCCAAGGAAAGCTTTTTTAACGTAAGGGAATATTGATGTGGTCGAAACCTCCAGCTCCACCACATGCCACTAATCTGCTGCCCGTTGTGCTTGAGAACCTGACAAAGGAGCTGTTCAGGGCCAGGCATCTCTGTGTGACTGCCTTGGACGTCACGGCACATGTCACCAAGATGATGTCTTCATCGCAACATCCCAGGTTTGCAATTATCCAAGCGCCTCTTTGGGATTTCAGTAGTCTTTCATGCATCTTGGCTGTGTGCCCTGGTGTAGTGCAAAGCTGCTGGCGAGTGGCGAGGAACCCTTGGGTGTGAGGACTGGGTGATCCCACAGCCATCCCGGTGAGCATCCCAAGTGGGGCTGGGGGATCCTCCCACATCCACACTGTGGCACGTGCCCAGCTGCGCGGCGCTGGGTGACTCGGCCTTCCGTGTTAAGAAATGATTCTCTCCAACCCAGAGATTAGGGTGCCTCTGGCACTTTTAGGAAGATAAGACTGCAAATAACAGGGGCGTGTAACTCATTTTCTGTCTTTTAATTCCAGTACAGCACACCCACAGTCCCAGTTGGGTGGGACTGAGACCTTGCAGGTGAACTAGTTGCCTGCCCTGCCTTACACCTGGGAGGATTTTTTTAATGCAGAGTACAGGGGAGAGAAAGGTCACAGTGTGGGTACCAGAGGGGCAGGAGGATGGGAGCTATCAGGGTTTGGCTGCTCTGGGCATGTGAAGCAAGGCAGGGCTTGCTGCTGGATGGGACAGTTCCAGTGTGGAAGTCACGCTGCTGTTTTGTCTTGCACTGATGGAGCGGCTGATATCTGAGCTCCGTTCTTCCATCATGTGTTGGCATCCCCTGTGAAATAACATCTCTCTTTTTCGATAGGGCTTTTGAAATGTATCTCAGAGGTGTTGCTCATCCTCCTCTGCTCCGGGCACAACAAACCAAGGGACCTCAGCTCCTCCTCCCACCCGTTGCCTCTACATGCTTCACCATTTCATAGCCCTCCTTGGGATGCTCTCTTACAGCTTTCTATCCTTATGCTGTGGTGCCCAAATTGTGTCCAGTCCTCCAGGTGAGGCCAGAACAGAGTATCATTTGTGTGCTGATGCAGATGGCAGCCTCAACTTGTAACATCTGGGAGTATCTTCATCCAGTGACCATCTTCTCCACTAAAAGAGTAAGATTCTTTCTCACAGCCTCAAATTCATGCTATCACTTTGCTAGCTGTCAGTATTAGCTTGATGTTTTATACAAACATCTGCCATATCTCCCATTCTCTAACACAGTTCGTGTAAACTGTAAAAGTATAAAATTAAGTTTTACTGAAAACTTAATATGTAATGTATATGAGCAGAAAAACAGTGGCTAATGGTATGAAATACTTAGAGGCAATAATGGAAAAATCTCTTAAATGCTTATAAATGCCTTTGGAAAAATAAGTGCTTAGTGCCATCCAGTCCTCAGTAACTTGCATGGAGGTAACCATGGAAATTTCATGTATAAACCTCATCTCCAAAAGGCTGATTTTAACAGTGTCTCTTGGTGCAGTCCAGTGCTTAACAGCTCTTGCTGGCATATGGTAAGATATCAGAGTTGTCCATTGACATTCTGCATGTTTAAAAAATAAAAGTCAAATCACAGAATGGCTTGGGTTAGAAGGGACCTCAAGGATCATGAAGCTCCAACTCCCCTGATGCATGCAGGGCTACCAACCTCCATATCCAATACCAGCCCAGGCTGCCCAGGGCCCCATCCAACCTGGCCTTGAGCACCTCCAGGGATGGACGGGGCATCCACAGCCTCTCTGGGCAGCTGTTCCAGCACCTCACCACTCTCATAGCAAAGAACTTCCCCCTGACATCGAACCTGAATCTTCCCTCCTTCAACTTAAACCATCTCCCCTTGTCCTGCTGTTATCCACCCTTTCAAAGAGTCGATTCCCCTCCTGTTTGTAGGCTCCCTTTAGGTACTGAAAGGCTGCCATGAGGTCACCCCGCAGCCTTCTTTTCTCCAGGCTGAACAAGCCCAGCTCCCTCAGCCTGTCTTTGTAGGGGAGGTGCTCCAGTCCCTGATCATCTTCATGGCTCTCCTCTGGACCCTCTCCAGCAGCTCTCTGTCTTTCTTGTATTGGGGCTCCAGACCTGGACACAGCACTGCAGATAGGTCCTCACAAGGGTAAACTCCCAAATGCTTCTCCAACCCACAGCTCTGGTTGTGTGATAGTCCTGCAGCAGCTTTGGCTGCCTATAAATGCAAGTCTCCCCACTGAAATGAAACACAGATGCCTTCCTTTGTGCCTGCTTACGTTTTGAGAATGTGACCATGAGTTGGCTGGCAGGACTACTGGTTACAAGGGTTGTTCTCAGCCACTGAACATCAGGAATGCTTGGGTTTGCAGGTTGAAGGCAAAGATATGAAGTCCAAATTGCACAGGACTACCATTTCGACTTCAGCCACTGGTGTTGATATTATTCACGTGATTTATTTTTGCTGCAGAAAATTCTCTTTCCTCCGGCTGCAGGAGCAGCAGCTAACCCTTTGATTAGCCATCTGTTAGCATTCCTGTCGTTTCCAGCTCTGTGACAGTTTTTCAAAGTCGTTCGTGTAGGAGACACTGCCGCTCTGCAAAGCGAAGCGAGCAAATCTCACAGTGCTGAAGGGAAGGTGTTGGTGTCGATAATTCTCATTTTGCACCTGCAGAAGCTGAAGAAAGTGCAAGCTTGCCTAAGTTCCCATGCCTTCCTTCTCCCTTCTCTTTTAAGCATGTGCTTTGATTCGTTTTGCTGCTGCACAGACTGATAAAAACCTTGCTGGGGCGAGGAATGGTGCTTACTTCCAGGCTTACTGGATGTCATAGAATCATAGAATCATAGAATCATAGAATCACTAAGGTTGGAAAAGACCTAAAAGATCACCCAGTCCAACCGTTCACCTACTCCCAATAGCTCCTACTAAACCATGTCCCTCAACGCAACATCCAGTCTTTCCTTGAACACCCCCAGGGTCGGTGATTCCACCACCTCCCTGGGCAGTCCATTCCAGTGCCTGACCACCCTTTCTGAAAAGTAATACTTCCTCATGTCCAGCCTGAATTTCCCCTGGCGTAGCTTGAAACCATTCCCCCTGGTCCTATCACTAATGACACAAGAGAAGAGGCCGACCCCCAGCTCACTACAACCTCCCTTCAGGAAGTTATAGAGAGTGTGACACGTGTTTGTTTGTTTTGATAGAATTGTAATGTTTCTGCATAGTGAATTGCAGTCACAGTGCTCTCCTGCTACAATATCAATACTCTTGGAACAATATACAGAGAAAGTATAACGGATGCTTTAGTCAGAATGCACTTTTAGTGCTCTCTTTCTAGTTATCTGAAAGAAGTATATGATAGAATCAGTAAAGTTGGAAAAGACCACCAAGGTCATCTAGTCCAACCATCCACCTACCACTGCCCACATCCCTCAGTGCCACATCCCCACGGTTCTGGAACACCTCCAGTTTGGTGACCCCACCACCTGCCTGGGCAGCTGTGCCACTGCATCACTGCTCTTTTGGAGAAGAAATGTTTCCTAATATCCAACCTGAACCTCTCTTGGTGCAGTTTTGGCCATTCCCCTCTCCTCCTGACTGTAATTTCAGGCTATCAGACTATGGGTTGAATGGAGGAACTGCCAGCCGCATTCAGGACTGTCAGAGACCTCAGGGTGCTCCTTCCTTCCCCATGCTTGTGCCTTCTGCCTGAGTATCCCCAGTTCTCACAGCACTGCTTTTTCTGCTCAGCACCTTTTAGGAGAAGGGCGTGCAGTCATAGAGCCCTCTCTTCAGCTGGTGGCTCAGAGATGTGGAGGCTGCACGTTATGTGGGCTTGGAATGGATATTGGAGATGACACTTGTGAATCCCTAGCTGTGCCGTTTGCTTGTCAGAAGAGAGTATATCAAATTCTGCCCTCAGTTGGAGGCAGCAAGGAGTTTTTCCAGGAGATTCAACCTGTACTGAAGTTTCTCCATAGAATCGTATGGAGTTGGAAGGGACCCACGCAGATCATCCAGTTCAACTCCAAGCTCCACACAGGGCCACCCAAAAATCATCTCCAGTGAAAGATCTATTGGTATCATCACCCCCACTGGAGCTGTTCCTTGCTTCCAACCCCTCCTATTAGTGCTTCATTATTTTCTCAGGAACTGCCAAATGTGTGTGACTGAGGAGTTGCTGCTGGAAAAGGAGGAGGAAATTCTCCACTACAGCAAACCAATAAGCAGATCAGAGCTGGGGCTGTGATTCTGAAAACAGTGTATTTCTGCTGGATAATGAGGAGGGATGTTGTATCCCAGGAACTGCTGAAATAACCCTTCTGTTTGTGTGCACTTTGATTTGTTTACCGTCTGCTTTTAGTTCCCAAAATGGGTTGCAGTGCTCAGGGAACTTCACAGAAACGGGGCAGCTCCCAGTGCTGCTGGCTGCAGGTGGAAGCCCTCAGCTGAGCTCTCTGAAAGGGGCATTGGCAGCACGGAGCTTGGCTTTGGGTCTGTGGTGGATGAAACTCTGCTTTCTCTGTTTGCACGGTCCCATTCAGCACCATGCAGCTTAGAGTTGGAAGGGACCTCTGAAGGCCATCCAGTCCCACTCCCCTGCAATGAACAGGGATACCACAGCTAGATCAGATTGCCCAGGGCTGGATCCAGCCTGGCCTTTAAAATCTCCAGGGATGTGGCTTCAACCACATCTCTGGGCAACCTGTGCCAGCGCCTCACCACCCTCACTGTAAAAGGCTTTTTCTTTATATCCAACCTGAATCTGCCTTCTTTAAGCACGAGAGATGATCAGATGTGGTCTGACAGAGGATGTCAGCAGCTGGGGCTGCCTGCAGGAGCTCACTGCTTACTGTTCCAGCACAGTTGGTCAGAGAGCGAAGCTGAAATGCTGACCAATATTCCCAGCTGATGCTGGGAATCAGACGGAGCCAAAATTGTGAATGAAGATAAACTTATGGCAGCTTGAAATTGCTGATTTTGTTTGTTTGTTTGTTTTAATAAGAAAACTTAAATAAATAATAGAATAATAGAATGTGTTGCCCAGAATATCTGGGGGTGCCCAAGGCCATGGATGGGGCCCTGGGCAGCCAGAGCTGGTGGGGGCACCCAGCCCACAGCAGAGGGCTCCATGATCTTTAATGTCCCTTCCAACCCAGGCCATTCTGTGATTCTGTGCGAAGCTTTCCACTTAACAACAGCTCTTCTGTACAAACACGGGTTCTCTGTTCTCCTTATTAAAGATAAACCTTTAAATCTAAAGCAGCAGCGAGGCACCAGGCTGATGAGCACCCTGTCTGCAAAGCCTGGGCTCCGTGCCCTCCCTCAGCCTCTGGTACAGCACAAGGCAGGAGCTGCTTCCCAGCCTCGTTCCTTACCTGGAAGCCTTCTAGAAACATTCTTACAGCTTTAAGTAATTTGGCTTTTGATAAAATCTCAGCTTTTTTTTTTTTCCCCAAGTGCCGTACTGAAATAATTAAGAAGGGTAAACATGCATTTTAAACTGCTTGCACACTGTTATGTTTTAATGTGTAGGAGCTTAGCAGTGATGAAGGTTTTGCTTTTTGTTTTTTGTATTTTTTTAATTTTTTAACTCATTAGAATTCTCACAATTACCTCTTTACTACTGAACTTACTTTCTGTAGTCATAACTCCCTGTCCCTACATTCTGCATGCGTGGAATTGTGCGATTCCTTAATATATGGCGTTACGATCCCAGCATAATTGTTTCTGTAGTATTAATATGCTTTGTGTTATTTAATCGGCAGTCAGGGATTAGAGTCAGCACGGTGCTCCTGAGCTCATACCCAGGCTGTTTATCTGAGCTATCTGCATTGTATAATAATCTCAGATGTGAGTAATGGGGGCACAGAGAGCCGTGCAGCTTTTCGCATCTTGGAGTGCCGGTTGTTACTGAAAGTCATCTTTATTTCTTTTTTCCCCTTCATCATCCCAATATATTGAATCATTAAGGCACGACACTTAAGAAGTGTCAGAGAACATCCTAGAATTATTTCGTCGGCTTTGCTTCTTAGTGAAGCCTTTTGAGTCAGCTTTCTCGCAACCTCTAAATTGCTTTTGGATATAACGAGCTCTGCCACAGTTTGGATTCAATTAAGATGATGAGATACAGATCAGAAATCATAAGGCCATGGACAGGGATGTTGATCCCTTAGAGATGTGTCCACTTCATAGAATCACAGAATGGCCTGGGTTGAAAAGGCCTATGATGCTCATCCAGCTCCAACCCCCTGCTGTGTGCAGGTCACCAACCAGCAGCCCAGGCTGCCCAGAGCCACATCCAGCCTGGCCTTGAATGCCTGCAGGGATGGGGCATCCACAGCCTCCTTGGGCAACCTGTTCCAGTGCCTCACCACCCTCTGGGGGAAAAACTTCCTCCTCATATCCAACCTAAACCTCTCCTGTCTCAGAGCACTTTGCCTCTTCCAGTTGGGCTTACAAAGCTTCCACCATGACTTCTGCTGGATGAAGCCATTGGTTTGGTGTGAGTTACATCTTTTTGTATGCACAGAAGGTTGCTGAATGTGCAAACGATGTGTTTGCATTGTTGGTGTTGGCTGAGGACACCTCTGTGCTTCGTTGCTCCCTCTGGAGATGATGTGAGAAGGGGATCTACCTGGGAATGCCTGCTGGGAAACTACTCCCATGGCATTTATAGAGTCACAAAACCATAGAGACATTGGAGTTGGAGGGGACCTGGTCCCACTCCCTGCACTGAACAGGGGCACCCACAGCTCCACCAGTGCTTAGAGCCCATCCAGCCTGACCTTGGCTGTCTGCAGGGACATCCACCACCAATCTGGGCAACCTATGCCAGAACTTCACTACTCTTATAGTAAAACACTTTGTCTGTGTATCCATGTTTTTCCCATTGTGCAGCGTGACCTAGGCCCTCATGAAATAATATGTGTGATGAAATTCCAAATTATTTTTTCAATTACATTTGATTGTGGAAGAAAGCAAGGCAAGAACATCTGTCCCATGGTGTTTGTTATTAAGTTTGTTTTAATTCGAGGGAATAGGAAGAAAGTAAACAGTTTAAAGAACAGCAATGCATACTTGTGATCCAATGCACAGCTGTTGCTATTAGGGGAGGTCAGTGTCCAACATCACTTGGTGTCTGAGCATCACTGTGGGTATAGCTGGGCAGCCTGGTCTGCTGGTTGGCAACTCTGCACACAGCAGGGGGTTGAAACTTGATGATCATTGTGGTCCTTTTCAACCCAGGCCATTCTGTGGTTCTATGATAGCTGTGCCACGGTGGTTCCCATGCAGCCCCATGTGCAATCATTGCCATTGAATAGAAAGATTTAAAAAAAAAAAAGATAGAAAAGAGCAAAAAGTCAGGCCCACGTTGCTCGGAGGAGGGTTGTTCTTTGCAGGAGAACTCTGATTAATGATTTTTATTCTTTTTTAAAGTGTGGTAGCAGCTGGTTTTGTTGGAACGGGGAACTTGTGGCAGCTTAAATTCCACTTTCAAACATGCGCCTTCTTCGCAGCACATGGAATTAGCATTTGCAGAGCTCTTCAGACCAGTTATTCTCTTCTGTACGAGATCATCTCTGCTGGATTACTTAGAGATAGCTCTAAGTATAGCCCTTTGGAAACGAGGTGCAATTTCAGCGTTTCCAACGAGCTGACATCAGGAAGGCAAGCAGTTATCACCCTTTGGCATCGGTGACAAAATAGTTTGCAAATGACAGTAGGATCTTGTTGAGATAGCTGTTGGGTTTGGAGGAAGAGGAGCCTGAGCAATGCAAGGGTATTAAGCTGTGTAAATAATTATTTGCGCTTATTTGGCCGGCAACCAGCTTCATCCTAATGAGAGAAAATGAATATTCTGGGAATGTGGAAGTTGTTCCAAAAATCAGGGTGATAGCTGAACTCACAGGGCTGATTCAGCCGGCGAGGGAGGAGGAAAATCTGATCTAATCTATATCAGGAAGTTATTAAAAACTAATATGAAGTGTGCAGTTAAAGCAGTTAATGACTTGAGAGTTCTTGGCCATAAATCTGGTGGTTCTTTGGACCAGGAACAAGCTGTGGACTAATTTGGCAGTTAGTAGCAAAAGGCAGTGAATGGGCACCCGGGCTGCTGGGTGCTGCGTGGATGGGAACGTGCTTTGGGTTTTGTTGGTTGGGGGACTTTCCCCCCCCCTTCAGGCACACTTCTGCTTTCAGCCTGCCTCCAGCTCAGCTTTCTGCAGTAATTAGTGCAGTTCCTGCATTGCACAGTGGTCAGGCAGCTCCAGCGCCGCTCTCTGACACCTCATGGTTGGCACTTTGGGGTTTGGAGCGCCGGAGGAATTTCTTAGCCTAGATTTCTGCAGTTTCAAGAGCAAACTGGAATGCTGCTGGGTGTGCTGGAGGGTGAGGTGGGGGTTAGGGGAAGGTTCTGCCCCAGAGGGCGGTGGGCATGGAGCAGCTCTTGAAGGCAGCGGGCACAGCCCCAGTTTTGGAGCTCCGGGAGCACAGGGACACAGCAAAGGGTTTGGGTTTGAGGGGTGATGTGTGAGGACAGGGGTTGGGCTCAATGACCCTTCCAGCCTGGGATATGCTATGGTTCTGTGATTCGGAGCTTTCCAGCTGGGTGAATTCGGCCAGCAAAATGCTGTTGCAGGTTTGCAACACCTGTGAAATCTTGAGCTGGTTCGAAACAACTGTGATTTGCATGAAGATAAAAGCTGGGAGCTCTGAGCCCTGTGTTGCGATGAGGTGGGTGAAAGAAGAAAAGCAGCAGTGCAGCAGCTTTATGGCAAGGTGAGCATTTGTGGGCACACAAGTGGTGTGGAGTTCTGCTGGAAGATTTTCCATGCTCCCACCAGCTTGGGCTGCCCAGGGATCCATCCAGCCTGGCCCTGAGCTCCTTCGGGGCTGGGGGCACTCACAGCTCTGTGGGCAGCAGCACTGCCCTTTGAGTAAAGAGCTTCCACTGCAGCCAGCCCCAGTTGTCCAGGGCTGGTGGTTTGAGCTGTGCCGTGTGCTGGGTTCGTGGGAGCGCCTGGTTCTCTGGGATCAGATCAGTTCCTGGGTCTGGGTTGTAACAGCAGGAGCAATCTGCAGATGTAACTTGAGTAATAACATTGCCCGTCGTTATTGATTTGGCTAAACTAACAAAGCCAATCCATTTCTTCTTCAGATTTCTTTTAAAACACATTTTACACTTTCTGCTTTTCATTTAAAGCCCTGCAGTTGCAGCTAGGGCAAGCGAGATCCCTGCGCAGCCTGGCACGCGTTCAAAAGCCTTACAAGTACAGAAAGCTGTTTATTAAACTTCCTCATGGGCAGATAAGACAGCTCACTTTACTGGAACAAAGTTAATATATTTTTTGTTGTTGTTGTTGCCGCCTTAGTTGTGTAAAATTATTCTTTCCAAATACAGCCATTGTTTTTCTGACCTTTTAATTTGTGACAGTTAACTGGCAAATGGATTCAGCCCTCTTGCAAAATGGTTTTTCTCTCCATCTCCTGCAATACTTATTTGGTATTGGGTATAAATCAGGCAGTGGCACATGAAAAATTAGATAAGGAGAAAAAGAGGCTTTCCAGATGCATAAAAGCATTTATGTGTTGTGAAGAAAATCCGATTTAAAGGGCACCTGAAAGTGAGTACGTTCACGGGGAAAACAGGGGGAATTAGCATTGCCTTCAGGCTGCTGCCTGAGCGTCCTGAATACCCCTAAAAGGAGGCATTCACATTGATCCAACAGCACAGAATTGTGGCATCATGGAATTGGTTGAGTTGGAAGGCACCCATGTGTGGTCCAACTCCTGCACTGAACAGGGACACACAGCTCCATCCGTGCTCGATCCAGCCTGACCTTGTCTGTTTGCAGGGACATCCGCTACTCTCAGAGTGACCTGTGCAATGCCTCACTGTGTGCCACTGCTTTGCTAGGGCTTTGTGTGCTGTTGCCAAAGGGAGCTGCACTGGGGAGCTGTATGCACTCACTTCTCCACCGTCACAGTGGTTTTTCCCCAAAGTTACTTCTTTGCAAGATGTTTGCTCTGCAGCAAATAGCAGCTGTGCATTAACAGATAGCCTCTTTCCAAAAGTGCAGCCTCCGCAGGGACGTGAGAGCTGTCTGACACTTCCCCAGCTCTCCGGCCCCCGGTCGTTTAACACCTCCAGGACTCTCTCAGCCGGAGATGATTTCCATCCCGCTGCTCCCCGCCAGTGGATCTTTGCTCTGTGCCTCATCAGTCCTCCCTGTACTCTCACACACTTGCAGCGTGCACAGCATCCTTTGGCAGGGAGCTGCACGGCAGTGCTGGGTCATGTGTGAGGAAACTGTTGCCTCTTGTTTGGGTTTGGACTTGCCACCTGCTACTTTCAGTTGCTGCTCCCTCATTCTTGCACCAAGCAAGCAGCTGCTAGCATGGAGCTACCCTTGCATCCTTTCTCTGCTACAGCTCATCTGGCTTGGAGAGGGGGGATCTGGCCCTAACTGCGAGTTTGTACATGATGATAAAGATGTGCAATGCCTTTGTTTGTAGTCACAGAATCACCAACGTTGGAAAAGACCTTCAAGATCATCCAGTCCAACAAGTCAGTCGCTTTGGTGAAGGATGCAGATGTTGTGTCCTTTACTTGCAGCTGTAGGAGCCAGTGTGAATTGGAGATGCAGTGGCTTTTGCTCCTGGCCTGTGGGAACATGAGTAATATAGGGCACAAGGGCTGATTCCTCTGGGATTTCAGCCCGAGCACCTGATTAATGATGATCTGGTTCTATTTTATGACTTGTTACTTGGCCAATTATTAATCTATTTAATGTATTCCGTGTTACGTAATGCAATTCCAGTTACTTTGGAAATGGTACTTTGCAAAGTTAAATGATTTACAGAACTCCAAGTACGTTGCATCAGAGCTGTTAGGGTTTGCAGGCAGTCTTGCAGTCCTGATAAAAACACACCGAACTGATCTGTGTTGATAAACATCAGTTATTTGCTTCCTGTGATTCCTAATCAGAGTTTATAGCAGCGCATCCATCGTCTTCCTTGTGATGTGAGCTGCACTGAATGCTCCTTGTTGCCTGGTCGTCCTCCTGGTGTTTAAAATCTTGGTACAACAGCGTGTCTTTGTGTTCTCAGATCTTCAAATTAACTCTTGCTGAGCAGTGGTTGACTGGTTCAGAGGATTTCTTATGCAACTCTGATCATCAAAGTCCCTGGGATACAGGCTGCCCAGAGTGGTGGTGGATGCCCCGTCTCTGCAGACAGCCAAGGTCAGGCTGGATGGGGCTGAGTGCTGATGAAGCTGTTGGTGTCTCTGTTCATTGCAAGGAGGTTGGACCAGATGGCCTTGAAGGGTCCCTTTCAACTCTGAGGATTCTACAAAGATCTCCCAACTTAAAATCACCAGCTCTGTTAGCTGTTGTTTCACATCTGCCTGAAATGCCACTTGGAGAAGATGTTTCTATATCATCCTGTGGCTTGACTATGCCATCTGCTTTGTTTCTTAATTAACAAACAGCAATATTCATTGCGTTCTTCTGCTGTTCCTGTAATACTGTTGGTAGCTGCTCAAATTCAGCCACTGTTGAAATTTGTTGCTCCTGGATAAGCTGTATAACTTGATACACTCAAACCCACCAGTGCTGTGGTTCTTCCTTCTCTTGCTCTTTTGTACCATTTCATTTTGGGTACATTTTAATATGGGAACAATTGACTCTCTCACATATATCTCTCTCTACTAATCTGATAGTTGCTTTCAGTTTCATCAAAGGCAACTTGAGGTGGGTATAAGACAGGAACAATCTCCCTTCTTATCAGTAGGAGCCTGATTTTCCCCCAGCCACACACCTCGCTCTAGGGATCTAGAAAGGCATTCTCAGTATTTCCATATGTATTCATGGGTTTTTGTATTTTAGTGCTCCCTCCGTTGAATCAGCCCATCTGTTTATCCTAAGGGTGGTGAAAAAGGCCTCCCACCATGCTGAGGACGGAAGGTGTTGGTTTAAGTTTTGCCTTAATGAGAAATCTAGTTGTTACAAATGATTCCACTATGTCCACTGCTGACTTCTGGCTTTCATCAGAATCCCTGTGTCTGCCATTAAAATGCTCCCTTCCTCTTCTGGACCATATCTCATTGGTGAGCTGAGCCACATATCTTATTTAGGAACTCCAAGATTGTTTCCTGTGGGTTTTATCCAGCTTTTAGACTGGGAGCCAGAGCCATATGGCAGTGTGAGTGCCATTTTTGAGCCCATTGCCGTGCATGTGTGTGCAGGGCTGGGTGTTTCAGCGGACATCCCCTCCCTGTGGCTTTGTCCTCCCTCCTTTTGCCTCCTAGATTTTTCATGATTGAATTGCACTGAGTGACATATAGTAGTCTTGTGTTGCTAATGACAGATGGCATTCTAATGACTGCATCCGTGTAATTTCTTTTGTAATAGCAAGAGAGGAATGGGTCTGAGGCAGCGATTGTTCTCTCCTCATCTCACTTTAGGTGCTCGTATTTGGAGCCCTAAATTTACCCTAGTAATGCTGTAACCCTGTGAGAGAGAGAGAAAGAAAAAAGCCATACCTTGGAAGTAATTTATCACACTAATGCAGACTCTGAAAGTCGTGGTTCCTCGGGGACCAAACCTGATCTGCCTGCTGCCTCTTCCAGTCCCACACCTGGCCTCACAGCTTGTCTGTCCGTCCTGCAAGCTGAACTGTGTGTCATAAAAAAAGGCCACAAAAAAAAAGAAGAGTTTTCTGCCAGCTCTGTGCCAGCTTTTATGATGGATTGACCATGGGCATCTCCATTGGGACAGCATCTCCTGTAGGGGCTGCATGTCCATGGTCCATGGGGCCGTGTGCCCATGGGATATCTCCATCAGGAACATGTGGACCTACTGCTTCTGGACTGCAGAGGGTCCCTACAGTTATGCACTTGAGTTTCCTATTGGCTCCGAGGTGTCTGAGGTTACTAATCATAGAATCATAGAATGGCTTGGGTTGGAAGGGACCTCAAGGATCATGAAGCTCCAACTCCCTTGATGCATGCAGGGCTGCCAACCTCCATATCCAATACTAGACCAGGCTGCCCAGGGCCCCATCCAACCTGGCCTTGAACACCTCCAGGGATGGACGGGGCATCCACAGCCTCTCTGGGCAGCTGTTCCAGCACCTCACCACTCATAGTGAAGAACTTCCCCCTGACATCCAACCTAAATCTTCCCTCCTTCAACTTAAACCATTTCCCCTTGTCCTGCTGTTATCTTCCCTTTCAAAGAGTTGACTCCCCTCCTGTTTGCAGGCTCCCTTTAGGTACTGGAAGTTTGCAGTGGAGTCACCCCGCAGCCTTCTCTTCTTCAGGCTGAACAAGCCCAGCTCTTTCAGCCTTAATGAAGATTGATTGCAGCTTAGTGGATGCTTCCAAGAAAAGTTGCAGGGCACTACTGTGACTTGTGTCTCATCGATGGCTGTGCAAGGAGCGAGCTTGGCTGTAGAACCTGCAATGCATGGAGGGGCTTGGAAACCATTTTCTAAAGCTCATCTCTGTAGTTGTTTTTAAATGACTTTTCATGAGAATCCAGGCAGTACTTAGTAATACGAAGAGCACAATTTTACTTTTCAGCCAAGTAGCACGGCTCTGTTGAAATAACCAGCGTTCGGATGGAGAGGAACAAGGCACAGACTGGTGCGGCTCACAGGAGAGAGGATAGCAGAAGCAAATGGACATCTTGATACCTCTTCATGGCACGTGTGCTTCGGGAGGGAAATAATTATTTATGCTCGTCTCGGGTTCGGAGGCTGCGTCGCTATCGAAGGCGATGCCGCAGGTCTGCGGAAGAGGAGGGACTTGAGAAATCCCCTTGATCCGGATCTAGCTCAAAGCTTAGTAACAGCAGCAATTTACCATCGGCGCCTTTGTGAGGCACCGAGCGATCTCATTATCTCTGTGTTTTATGAGTTCGGTGGTGGTCTGCCTGTAAACACCAAACTGTAATTTTGTGGTGCTCGTTTTTATCTCCTCGTTGCATAGATGCTGTCTCGCTCCGAGATGCGTGCGTTTTTCTGGAGGGTAATCATTACTCCTTAGGAGTGGCGTTGGCAAAGAGGGAGGGGAGAATGATGGATACAGAGTGCTCAGCTCTCATTTATTTTATTTCCCCCAGTAACTTGCAGGGTGAGGAACCTTGACGAATTCTTTTACAAAGAAATAATAATAATAATGAAAACCCTTCACAGTTTACAGCGTTGAGGTCAACGAGCCATTAGCGACGCTGCTGCAAATTAGTAGTTGACCTTAACTCTGCTGTTTTCCCACTTAAAATTGCACCTTGTCAATTCCTTGAGAGATGATGCAGACAAACTGTCTTTTCCTTGGCAGGATTCGGGAATTGGTGCTGGGCCCCTATCAGAAGAGTTCATGTGAAGACTGCCCATGGCCGGCCGATGCCCGCGTGTGCTGAAGCCGTAGGACCCTGCTGGTTTGCTGTTTAATCACCTGAAGAGCCCAGTTTTTCCCATGAACCATCTTTCACCTCTGGAAGATAGAGGTAAGGTTTCAGGTCTTTGTTTCTTTCTTTCCTCTGGCAAAAAATGGTTTCAACTCGTCACGGGGGGGGCTTGTGCTGGAGCACCTCTTCATGTGGAATTAATTACTGACAATGCTGAAAGCAAAAGTCACCGTTTCTCTCTGTCCTTGGCTTTCCCTGGGTTATTTTCCATACATGAGATGTGCAGTCAGTCTAGCTTGCGTTCTTGGCTACGAGAGTTGCTTTAAAAGCTCATAAAGATGCAATTACTGCCCCAATCAACTGCGCTTTCTCAATATGTTTTGCAAAATGGAATAGCTAATTGCTGTGGTGACAGAGTGGTACGCGGAGGGTTTGTGCTGAAGAGGTGTGCAAGGGTTACATTGCGAGGTGGCTTGTGGTGCTCATGGCTTCTGATCAGGTGAACTGAGTCCAGAACTTGAGGATTCTATAAGCCCCAAACCTGGGAGATCGGAGTGTGTTACGGTGAGGATTAATGCAACTTGGAGAGCAAGAAGTGTGCGCTCAGCGTCCTCGTGGCACTTAACTAGTTGATGCATGTAACAACCTGAACACTCCTGTGGTTTGCCCACAGCCAGCAATATCTTCAAGGAAAATTGTTGTAATGGAACGGTAATTTGGAAAGACAGTAGAATATATTTAGAAATGAACAGAATGGTAAAAGCAAGAGGCAGTTAGAGGCTGGGCTGGCTGCAGCTGCTGTATGGCTGTGGGTCCACAGCTTCTCCCCTGCACAGCTGGGAGTGCTTGTTCCTGTAGACCTGGAGTGGGAATCCTGTGAATTGCACCGGGCAGTCGGTTCTAACTAGTGCAGAAATGACATGCATCACTATGGCTGCTTTTATCTGATGGACTTTTATATTGCTGGTACCTTAATTCTCCTCTGAGTGAGCTGCTTTTGCTTTGGAGTGGGACTTGAGTTTGGCTGGAGAGCAGTGGAAAGCAGAAAGCGGTCCTGTGCTTGACTCTGCCTCCGTGGGGTGGGACAGTGGCAGGAATTAGGCTTGGCTGTGACAGTGTCATCGTGTTGGTGTCACACATTGTCACCATCAGTCCCCACACTCTTAAACATCGAGGAGCCAACACTGGGAGCACTGCTTCTGGTTAATGATTAAGCTATGCTGGTGAACTCGTCTGATTAACAAACAGGTGAATTCAGGATTTTTTACCACAAAAAGCTCACCTTTCCCTCTGTACATAACAGGTACTTTTGGATTGGAAGTGGGGCAGCCATATCGCAAGCAAACAAAAAACTGGAGCTCCTGCTGCTCTTGTGATTTCTTTATTTTTCTCTCCAGCACCTGAGCAGATCCAGCCTGTGGCAGGGTGACCTTGCAGCTCGGTTTGTAGGGGTGGGTTGCCTCTGCTTTTCTCTCTTTTTTTCCCCCAGCTACATCCCCAAACACTGAGAACAGACAATGCGTGCTTGAGCTGAGACAGCTCTGAGCATCAGCATAGCAGCTGCAGCCCAGCCAGGGGAAAGGCTAAATTCCCATTTGTGGGCTGTGCTGTGGGGAGGAAGGAAGGGCTCCAGGTGGATTGTAATTGAGGTGCTCTGGATTTCCCCTAATTTAGGGGCTGACAAAGTAGCCCCCGGAATTATCTGTGCGGGGATCACAGCCTTCGTCCTACCTGGCACCTCCCATCCGTTGCCTTTTCTCTTTTTTCCCCTACCTACAGTGTTAAATTTCATTCTTTCCTCTAGCAAATGGACATTTTGGCTTTGTATTAAGTTAGTTTGATCTGCTGGAGTTCCCTTTCCCATTATCCTGAGATGGGACTTTGAGATGTAAAACTGTAAATATGCTAGTGGAGCCACTGCCTCCCCGCCCTAGCCCTAGGTCTTTGCCGTGTTGAAACTCCCTCTTTATTCCTTAATGATCATATTCATTCCACTTTAAATAGATTTCCTGCTGTTAACAAGGTTTTCAAGCGTTGCAACACTTCACAAAGCATCTCTCTGGTGAGATGTTTGCAGGAGAAGCAGCCTCTGGTTACCATTGGGAACTGGAGGGTGATGGCAAAGCCAGCAGCGACAGCACTCTCCTTTCTGGGTAGGTTCTGAGAGGGATGTTGTTTGAGCCTTGCTGATGGAAACAGAGGTGTTTGCAGCCCTGTGGAAAGAGCAGCTCCCAGGTTTGTCCCTGTTGCTGGCTGTTTGTGGTACCTGTTGCAGAGGTGTCTGAGCAGTGCTGCAGACAAAAGCTTTCAGGAAGGAGTTCATGGGATTTGAGGTGTCTGCTGGTGACTTTGGCTCCTCTGTAAGAAGTGAAGGGAGAATGGCGCTGTTATGGGAGCTGGTTGTGGTTTCACATCTGAGGGCTTTTTCTGTTCCTTTCTTAAAATCCTAAAATGCTGCCAGGTGCTCTTGTTTTCACTTGTAAGTGATAGGATGGCTTGGGTTGGGAGGGACCTTAATGATCATCCAATTCCAGCACCCAGTGGTTGGGTGCTGTATTTACACAGGAAGTCTTTGGGACACTTACCTCATGGAAGAGGTACAAAGAAAACATTTAAACTTACAATCATAGAATCATTTTACTTGAAAGGGACCTTTAAAGGCCATCTGGTCCCACTGTCTGCAGCAAGCAGGGACACCCACAGCTCCATCAGTGCTCAGGGCCCCATCCAACCTGATACTGGGTGTCTGCAGGGATGGGGCACCATCACCTCTCTGGGCAACCTATGCCAGTGCCTCATGTCTAAGTAAGGGGTTTGTCATCGTACAGTTTTTGCTCAGACCCAGGTAGTTCTTTGGCTATACTCACACACCTGCTGCAGAGCCCCTGTCTAGGTCTGCGATGTCGCCGTCGTGTTGCTGTCACCACTGATGTCACGAAGTCCCAGCCAGGGTCCCTTTTGCACACAGTGCTGCAATGGGAGCATCACCCCATGCTGGAGCCGCTTCTGCAGCCATCAGCTCACTGTGACCTGTGCATCACTGCAGCCTCCATACAAATGTATATCCTTCTTGGTGGTCTGTGAAGCTCAACTCACGGTCCCTCGTGCAGATAGGGCCGGCAGTGCTGAGGGGATGGGCTGGAGACACAGAATCACAGAATGGCCAGGGTTGGAAGGGACCTCAAGGGTCATGAATCTCCAACCCCCTGCCACATGCAGGGCCACCAACCTCCACGTTTAATGCTAAACCAGGCTGCCCAGGGCCCCATCCAACCTGGCCTTGAACACCTCCAAGGACGGGGCATCCACAACCTCTCTGGGCAGCTGTTCCAGTACCTCACCATCCTCTGGGTAAAGAATTTCCCCCTGATGTCCGACCTAAATTTCCCCTCCTTCAACGTAAAACCATTTCCCCTCGTCCTACACATATCAACCTTTTCAAAGAGTTGATTCCTCTCTTTCAAAGAGTTGATTCCCCTCCCCTCTGTAGGCTGAAACACACTGGTGCACAGGCTGAATGGGATCACAGTCAGTATCCAGCAGGGACGGGAAATGATGCCGGGCATCTTAATGGCTTTTTAGTCTGCTGGGTTCTCTGCTGCCCTCAAGGAATCTCTGCTTCCTGGGCAACAAAGATGATGTATCATTTAATTGAAAACCACACTCAAGTGAGCCTGTGCGTTTTCAGGGCTTAACGATTTGCTGTTCTTTGCCTAATGCAGTATTTGCTGCACAAGCCCTTCCTGTGGATAGAAGGTTATAAAGCGGTACCGATTTATTTTCTCCCATTGTTTCAGCTATTCTGGTAGCTCTTTGTTGGTGCTGTTAGCTACGTCACTGACACTCTCAAGGGCACCTCTTTGGTATGGGACCAGTTCTCTCTGTTAGAAATTTTGCTTTGCTCCTGTTCCAGCATTACCCAGTGATTGGTTGGATCATGTGGAGCTCAGCATGGAAAAGTCTAAGGAAGAGACCAGAGAATCACAGAATGGCTTGGGTTGGAAGGGACCTTAAAGATCATCCAGTTCTGACTCCCCTGCCTTGGGCTGGGTACCCCCCACCAGCTCAGGCTGCCCATGGTCCATCTGTGGTCCATCTGTGGTCCTGAGTGCCTCAAGGGATGGGGCACCCACAGCTCTGGGCAGCAGTGCTGAGGCCTCCCCGCCCTCTGAGTAAAGAATTTGCTCCTGACATCTAATCCGAATCTCCACTTGTCCTATCTCTATCAGACCATGTAAAATATCAGTCCCCTTCCTGCTCACAAGCTCCCTTCAGGTCCTGGAAGGCCACAGTGAGGTCTCCTCGCAGCCTTCTCTTCTTCAAGCTGAACAAGCCCAGCTCCCTCAGCCTGTCTTCATAGGAGAGGTGCTCCAGCTCTTTGATCATCCTTGCAGCCCTCCTCTGGGCCTGCTCCAACAGCTCTGCATCTCTCCTGTAGTAGAAGCCCCAGGCCTGGATACAGAACTCCCGCTGGGGCTTCACAAGGGCAGAGCAGATGGGAGAGCTTTTCTCTTGTCACTCAGAGGTTCTGGGCTCTGTTGGAAGGGGTGAGGATATATAGAAGGGGAGCACAGGCCCTTCAGGATGCCTCCCCTCCCCTTGCTCTGTACAACAGCTTTGCTGGAAGATGTGGCGCAGCAGGACACCTGGAGAGGCATCCTTTTATCTTCAAGAAATAACAAATAAACCTGCTTAGAAGCGCCTTTGTGTTTGTTTTGGTGCTTTTGATCCTTCTTTGAAAGGGGAAAATTTGAAAAGAGTTAAACCCTCAGTGAAGAGTACTCGGTGCTTTCAGTTAGAGGCTGTTTTCTTTTTTCCCCCGTTCACCACTAAAATCATTTTGTAGCGCTGATGTAAGTTGTGTAACCACTTGTCAATAATTCAGGGCGAGTTAGATCTGTTTCTGGTAAACTTTCAAAAGATGAACACAAAACCCCAAACCCACTGCTTGGCTGACAACAAGCGAGAAGAGTTTCTCTGTTGTTTTTACTTCCTTGACGAGCTGCTTGCATACGCTTTGCTCAGTGCCCAGTTCTGCTTCTGCTGTTTGCAGCAGAAGGGTTGCACTGAAAACGCTCAGGCACTCACGCTGCCATCACACCTTCTTTCAAATTGCAGGGAGCTGCTGCATCCGTGTGGAGGAGGTGGGAGAAGGGGCCAAAATGTGAAGCATTTCCTGACCGTTCTGCCCAAGTATGGGTTTCAGTGGTGGTTATTTACCGGTGAGTCAGGTTGGGAGCTGAGACAGTGGCGTCATCTGCAGTCGTACGTTCCAAGAACCAGAAATGCTGGTAAATAATTTTCCTGACAGACGAGTGGTAGGGGCACACCGCCCATGGAATCCTGGTGATTAGGGATGCAAATGTGAATTCTGTTCCTCTTTGCTACGCGTTCCTCTGCCGTGTGCTGTCCTTGCCCTTCGGATGATGCTTAGCAAATCCAGGCGTGCTGCTGGCTGTGTCCAACACAAGGTGGAATTCAACATCCGCAGAGAGCGTGGAGAAATTGCTGGCTTCAGCGGTGCAGTGGGATGGCTCTCAGCTGGGGCTTTGGCACTTCTGTAGCCCATTCACCGGAACTCTTGCCTGCAGGTGAGAAGGTAACCAATGCTTTTCAAATAACCTTTTTCCCTGTATATTGCCATCACTTGCTCTCTTCCTGATATTTGCTTCTCTTTGAGAATGCTGAGTTAGGGGCTGTTGCAAAGAGGCACAGGTGTTATTGCAAACTCCTCATCAGTGTTTTTTGCTTTCATTTCCTTGAGGACCTCAGCCTCCCCTTGCAGATTTCCATAGTCTCCCGAGGTCCATAAAGCCCCGGCTTTAATGTGCTCCCTTTACCTTGTTTTTTATACAATGAAAGGCATACATTTGTTTAATGGAGCCGTCACAAATCCCAGCTACAGATGAGCTGCGGTATGTATATTAAAATATATTTTGAGAAGTGAAAATGAAATTCAGAATCAAAGGAAAATTGCCCCGTTGCTTGTTACAGTTCGTATCCAAACGTCACCTGGGAGGAAGCATCCTCCTGTTAGAAGCGTGAATGGTTTGTTAAGAGGGGACCAGTCCTATCTGTGGGGAAATTCTCTGCTGTCTTAAGCCCAAGTGTGAAGAGCGGAAAGGCAAACTAATTAGCAAATTTTAATAACAAAGTAACAGTATATCAGATGGATCGTATGTCTTTTCGCTTTGGATTTATACGGTCGAGCAGTTCCTGTGTCTCCCGGAATGTATAACAAATGAAGGGAAAATCTTTTATTAAGATATCAGAATCAAATTCTGAGAGCAACGGGGACGTATTCAGAGGAGCTCTATGGCTGTGGCAGCTCTAATAGGAAGCGGTCTGGAGGCAGAAAATTGGGAAAACCGCAGGCTTCGAGTGGAAGGATTAACAAAAACCTACAGCAAACTCAATGAAAATCTGAATGGGCATTTCAAAGCCCATAATTACCCAAATGAAAGAGCAACAAAGGAAATCAATGCGCGGGAAAAGGTCATTCAAGATCTGGATGAGGTTTGAAAATAAATATAAAACTGAGCAGATGACGTGTTATGGACAGGTAATTGGTATCCAGGAGTTGGACTCTGTGTTGGCCCCCAGTACAGGAAGGACGTGGAGCTCATGGAGCGGGTCCAGAGGAGGGCACTGAGATGAGCAGAGGGCTGGAGCAGCTCTCCTATGAGGAAACGTTGAGGGAACTGGGCTTGTTTAGCTTGGAGAAGAGAAGGCTCCAAGGAGACCTCATTGTGGCCTTCCAGTGCTTGAAGGGAGCGTAGAAACAGGAGGGGGAACGGCTGTTTGTGAGGGTGGATGGTGATAGGACAAGGGGGAATGGTTTTAAACTGAGACAAAGCAGGTTTAGGTTGGATCTTAGGAGGAAGTTTTTCCCCCAGAGGGTGGTGAGGCACTGGCACAGGTTGCCCAAGGAGGCTGTGGATGCCCCAGCCCTGCAGGCATTCAAGGCCAGGCTGGATGTGGCTCTGGGCAGCCTGGTCTGCTGGTTGGTGACCTGCACACAGCAGGAGTTGGAACTGGATGAGCACTGTGGGCCTTTTCAACCCAGGCCATTCTGTGATTCTATGATTCTATGTTCCTTGTGAGTCCCTTTCAACTTGGTACATTCTGTGCTTCTCTATGGGGGCTGTGGAATGGAACTTCTGCCCATGGAACTGGAATGGGAGGAGTGGGAAGGGGGCAAGGGGAGAGACATCCTCCTGTGATGTGCTCTGTGTTTCTAAGCCCTTTAAATGCATAACTTCTGCACAGCAGGAATGTGGCTCTTGGCAAAGAATGGATGCTGTAAATAGGAATTTGTGGAAGTTTATTGGGCTTGCCATCCAGATCCATACATTGCCATTGTTGGGGCATAGAAAAAACCCTCGTGTAGCAAGGCAAGATATGTTTAGTGGTCATGTAAGTGGTCAGTGGTTGAGTTTCATGAAGTTTCTCTTTATTGCAGCATAAGTGAGCGTGTTTCTTCTCTGTGTGTTTCTTGAGGGCAGCCAGCTGTAGGAAGTGGGAAACACTGAAGGATTGCAGACAGAGCAGAGTTGCAGGAAGCTGTTGCAGGGCGAACAGTAGTGCTCCTCAGAACTCCCTGTGTTTTCATCTCATGGATTTGTTGAATGGTTTGGGTTGAATTGTTGAATGAAGGGACCTTCAAGCTCACCCAGTCCCAACCCCTGCCATGGGGACACCTTTCTTTTGGGGCTGCTCAGGGCCCACCCATGGCCTTGGGAACTGCCATGGATGGAGCGTCCACAGCTCTCTGGGCAGCAGTGCCCCGGCCTCACCACCCTCTGAATACAGAATTTCCATGTAACATCTAACCTAAATCTCTCTTCTTTTAGTTTAAAACTGTCTCCCCACATTCTGTGATCTCATCTTTCATCCCTCTCTCCTGTGTCTTTAATTCATGAAAACAAGTAATTAGAGACCAAGCACATGTCAGAGTGATGATATACAGATACAGCTGGAGCATTTTTTGTTAAATATAATAGGATAATGTCACAAATGGGCTCCCTTTGCTCTAGATTTCTCCAGACCCCATCTATCTTTAGATGGAAATACAGCTGCGCAGCGGTCTCCTGGCTGATGGAGGAATGGGGAGGGAGCTTCTCTAGTTCATGTAAGCACATTATTTATGAACGTGCCATGGAGAATGGCAGTGCTGCAAAACACAATGCTAATCCTATCATATCCCTGTGCTTCATTACAATTAGATGCTGTTTGCTTGTTCTTTCCTTCAGACCTTTCCCACCCTGCTCTTGTCGATGCGTTGGGTCTCGGTTTTGGATGCTGCGGTGGTCTGTGCAAATGATGGGGTAATAATGGATGAATGACAGGGTAGAAGCAATCCAGCAGCTATTTTGCATGTTAAATATGAAGGACAGATAAATTTTACAGCTGTTAGCAATGATGAGAGCATTCACAGACAAGTAGACAGTCATGAAAAAGAATAAAACTCACTCAGTGTGTACCACTTATCACCTATTGTCAGTGCTGTGACTATGCAACATGGGGTAAATAATTTCAGTAAGTACTGAAATCTTGTTAAAAATTTAATTAACTCATTAGCAGCCTGATAAATATCTCCTGGCAGCTGGTGGAACTTCTGCTGGGAGGCACACGAGGGGCACCCACCTCAGCTGCTTGTCCTGCAGATATCATGGGAGCTTCCTTCTAACACTGCTAAGTGTTCCCATCCCAAAGCTGCCAGCAGGATGGAAATAAAGAATACACACAGCTGCCTAATTCTTTGCTGTTTCTATGGGTAAGTCAGCAGAGGAAGTGATAGCCGTGACACAAAGATAGGAATGGAGACCAGTGAAATTACTCTTATTTTGTATTTTGGTGGTGCAGCATTTCTGGAAAATACGTTGGATGCTTCCCTCCTCCAATCTGCACGACTTCATCAAATACACTGACTTGTGTGTCTTTCAAAGAGAGCCCCCCCCAGTGTGTGGAATATTGACAGAATTAAGGAAATGAGTTGCCTGGAGAGGTGGCGGATGTCCCTGCAGACAGCCAAGGTCAGGCTGGATGGGCTCTGAGCACTGATGGAGCTGTGGGTGTCCCTGTCCAGTGCAGGCAATGGGACAGACTGCCTCTGAGGGTCCCTTCCAACTCAAACAGTTGCTATGATTCTGTGCATCCATCCTCCATCACCCAGGTGTGGCAGCCCCAGTCCTGCAGCCCCCATCGCACCGTGCTGCGCCTGAGCCTTTGTGTGGCTTCGTTTGCTCAGGCTTTAATAATGGAAGGGAAAGAGAACTGTTCCTTATGTAACAGTGCGATGGCATCAGTAGAAAACAAGCCGCATCCTTGCGGTGCATCCTTGCACCAGGGTCAACTTCATGCTGAAGTGCTGGAGCCCTCACATTGATGGTGTAGTTGGAGCAGCTGTAGGCATTGCATGCACTTGGGTCATGAAACTCAGCCCCATGTGCATTCACGGATCCTTGTGAGCTGATCATTTTTGCCCTTTCTTTAATGGCTTAGTAAATACCAGATACTTTTTTTTTTTTTTCTTTTCCTTTTTTTTTTTTTTTCCCAGCAAGTTTCATCTTCCCTTTTCAAAAAATGGTGCTGGTGACCTCAGCACTTTGTTGCAGAAATGTATTTGCAATGCTGACTTCACAGTCAGAGGATATGTTTGTTGTCATGTGCACAAGTTTTGTTACGTAACCTGGCCTTCAGTTTTTGCAGTCTGTGCTGTAAGATGCTTTATGTTCTACCAAATGCCCGTGGTGCTGGGCTGGGAGTTTGTAGTCAGGTAGGTTTTTCCTCCAATTTTTTTTATTTTTATTTTTTCCCCCAGCTGAAATTTTCTTTAAAAAAAATTGGGACTTCTGCTTGCATTCCTGCACTTTTGGGAGCTGCTTAATTCATTAGCGATGATTACTGATTGGTTGGACAAAGCAGGAAGCAGTGTCTCTGGAGCTCTGTTACAGTGAAGTATTTTAGGGGAGAATTCAGCAGAAGTGACACGGGGTTACTTATAGCTCGCAGCCCTTTGTCACCTTTGTGCAATCCTACGCCTTTCAAAAGATGTCCTACTTTTGGCAAGCGTGATGTGGAGCAGCCCAGCTTTTATGCTGTCTTTTCTCAGGCGCTTGCCTGTTTTTGTGCTATGGAAATGCTTTGTTTTAAGGGCTGCCGAGTAGGGTTGGAAAAGGATTTTAATGTCATTTCGCCTCTCTAACGTGTGGTTTGTTGCATTGCATGTGGCCTCGAGGCATGGCAATGTCACCTATTGCCACCGGCGCAGTCCTTGGTGGCCAAAGGCAGGTTCTGTAGGTACAGCTGAGCAGGGTGCAGCACAGCACGGCCCTCCAGGGGTATTTGGGTTCCAGGGGAGCCCAGCTTGCTGGCAAGGAGCAGGTTTGTGCTTTCCACCCACACCTCAAAGCGGTTGCAGACACGACGCCTTTGCTCATGAGATGCCACCAGCTGAACGGAGGGAGCAAAGTCATCAGTGCCCTCCATTTTAGCAGAGCCACTATTAATATCTGTGATTTAATAGCAGCGTTGTGGTCTTGTTTCTGCAGCCCTTGCCTCCTGGAGCTCCCCATGGCCTGTGCTTTTTAATTAGTTTCTCCTCACATTACTCCACGGGGGAGCTGAGCTCCCTGACCCCTCCTGATTTCCCCATTCCTCTGTGCCGTTGCGTCCACACGCTCCTTACAGAAGACTCCATTTTCCCTTTACCAAGATGAGCTCACACCCATTTCAGCAGCATGAGATTGCCCTTTCCCTCCCCATTTAAATATAATTGATCACCACTCTTTCTTTTTTTAACACACCCTCTGTATCTAGGGCACAAGATAGTAGGTACCTGGTGCATAATTTTTCTGCAGTTCCTTGTAGCAAGGATATGGTTTGTGAGAGGTGAAACAAAGCAGCTCGGGATGTTTGTGTTTATTCCAGAGGCAATGTATAGGAAATGTGGGTACAAAATGAAACCCTGTCTGATTTTCCTTGCCAACAAATTAACAGCTTTTTA
Organism: Tetrao urogallus; assembly: GCF_951394365.1. Classification (NCBI taxonomy): domain Eukaryota; kingdom Metazoa; phylum Chordata; class Aves; order Galliformes; family Phasianidae; genus Tetrao; species Tetrao urogallus. Next base: position 104,368,140 of record NC_136814.1, on the reverse strand, counting down.
TTTTGGAGCATCTCCCACTGGGTCCTTCTGAACTTTGAGTTTTGCAAGCTTCCTCCTGCAGATGCCTTTGTTGCAGAGCTAATGTTACAGGAGCTCTCTGCAGCTCGCTTCAAGGAGAAAAGCCTAAAGGAGAGTGTATGTAGGAATTACATAATGGAAAAGCAGATCTGACTTTCTGTGGTAAAGCAAAAAGGAATGATGTGTTGGTTAACTGCTGCTGAAAGGCTGCCCCAGCACCCCAAAACACAAAGTGGTATTGGCACATGGTGCCAGGCTCAGGGTGGGTTCTAAGGACAGGTCTTTATTGAAAGAAAATGGAGGCCCTTTAAAGTCCTTTTGTTCCTCCAGTGCATTGCTTGGTGAATGCAGCTGAATGGGAGTGACCAGCCAGGAAGGGGATAGATAGTTGAGATAGTTGAGAAAAAACTGTCGTAGGTAGATGGAGTTTTAAAAAACGTGGCTTTGTAGTTGTTATGGATGGAATAGGACTTGGCAGCTCGGGCTTTGAGTAACAGCTGGGTTTCAGGTAGATGGTGCCAGGGTTGGAGTGCATCCTGTGGGGCTCAGGAGCATCCAGTGGAAATGTGGAGCATCCTATAGGACCGAGCAGCATCCTATGGGAATGAGGAGCATCCTGTGGGAATGAGGAACAGTGTAAGTCTCCCAGCAGCACCCACATCCGTGCTGCCCATTCCCCTCTAATCTAAAACACATTGCCTTTATGTGCACTTGGTAGCTGGGTAGCTCAGGGAGCTTGGAAATGCCTTACAAAATCACAGTTATCGCACTGAACAATCCTCTTGTTTAACTTTTTATTTTTGCACAACACTTACGTGAGGAAGTGCCTTTATGAAGAAGTCACGCACAGTTTCCATCTCCAGGATGCCCTGCAAGCTATGCCATGCAAAACCCAAGGAGAACTGGGCGAGGGCACCGTGCTTGCTTGGAGTTTGGCGAAAGGAAGCGCACGTGCTTCTCTTGCTGATGTACTGTTAGCTCTGCAGACGTGCATTTCAGTATTCCTGTTGAGCTGTAAAGTGCTGTCAGTGCTGGCAGACCTCATTATAAATAGCACAGCCCAAGTTGTGCATGCCTTATGCTTTCACTTCACTATGGAGCTGCAAAATTTCTTGCAAACAATGGTGAACGCTACTTGTGCATGGACTAGACTTGAAGCTGGAGGTTTGGCCTCGCTCACGGGTGCTCTGAATTTCTTTCCAAAGGTACAGAGTATTGGTAGCTTCCCATACAGCCCTGTGGAGCCTGCTTAGCATGGTTTGGTGTCTCAGGTTACTTCTTGGGAGCAAGAAGCAGTAATTAATGCTGCATCGAGCTGCTAAGGTTTTTCTTCCTGCTGTGATTCATTTTTGTGCTTTGAGCTTCTATGTGGTGCTTGAGAGCGTGGTGGCAGTTCTTGTTCCTAGCAGGCTGGCATTTAAGGGCAGGATATTGCTGCGTGCTGTCCTATAGGGAATCAGATGTTATCTAGAGATTAGATTGCATTAATTTAGGGTCAGAAATTTGTTTTACCACAGATAATACTTGATCTCGGGCAAGGAGCCTAAATTCTCTTCCTGGTTTTGTTCTAAGCCTGTATTCTTTTTCCTCGTCAGAATAGCAGAGCTTTATTTGAATCTGAGTATGAGACTTCAGCCGTATCCATACTCTGTACCCCCGGGCAGGCACAGCAACCTCCCGGGTTAGTCACACACTTTTTTTTCTCCTTAATGGTCTCCATACCATTTCCTTAACACCACTGTCTTGCTCAAAGTGGCCTGGGGAGCCAAAATCATCCTTGTGTCCTGCTTCGAGCAAACAGCTTCTAAAATAGGATGGTCTGGAGGAGGGAGAAGGGTTTGTCTTCAGTTCTCTTATGAGGAAGAACTGCAGACAGCAGAATTTGGGTACAAGGGTTTTTCTGCTCAGACGTGTCATCAGCACTCCTGGTTTTGGAAGACTTACAGAACCATAGAATTGAGTTGGAAGGGACCTTTAAAGGCCATCTGGTCCCACTCCCTGTGGTGAACAGAGACCCTACAGCTCCATCAGTGCTCAGAGCTCCATCCAGCTTGACCTTGGTTGTCTGCAGTAATGGGGCAAGTTTCTGTCTCCAGAGGACAGGAAGGCATTTCCAGGAGAATAGGGTATCAATGTCCAGAGAAACGTTCCTGAAACAGCTGGAGTTTTGGGTTGACCTCATTGGAACACAAGATGATGGTGGCCTCTTCCCACCATCACTGTGGGTGGAGGGACCTAGAGCATCTGGGATGGGTTGGGATGAGTTGGGTTGGATGTGGTGGGATGGGATGCTGCCTTGTTCTCTGCTGCAAGACCAACCTGAAAGCTGCAGACCACCTTTAGCTCACAATGGAAGGGGAAGTTTTTCTGTATTCATTCCACAGGGCCTGAGGCACAAGACATTTTTCTAATGTCTGTTTCTATAAAATACTGTTTGTTTTCTATTGTTAGTTGTAAATAGGGAACATGCAGCTCTCTCCTGCCCATGATCTTGGAGCTCTTTTTTCCAGTGTGTGGCAGAGCAGGCACCAGGCAGTTGAGCTCTCAGGGAAGTGTGGTCTGGGCTAAATTGTGGCCATTTTGGCAAGACAATGCATCAAGAAACCGCATGTATTTGTATTGTGTCAGAGTATGCTGGCTATTTTTACCCTAATTCTTGTACTTTTTTTTTTGAGAGGTAGCAGCCTTCTGTTTGTGCTTGGAAGGCCGCAGCATTCCTGCAATATCTAACTTTGCACAAGCAATGCTGCCCTTTGAGGAACCATTAACTTGTGCTGGGGTTTCACAGGGCTTCATTCCACCAAAGCTTGGAAATTTCCTCCTTTAGCCCATCCCTCTTTGACTCAGCAAAGAGAGCCTCTTAGCATTAACACCCACTGACTAATTAGTAGATCTTAAGGCACTGTGCTGGTTTAGCTCATCCTGAGGGTTGCCTTATGGTGATGGGGAATGAGCTTCAGTGATGCTCCAGCAAAAGTAAGGCCAAACCTGGCACCGATGGGACAGTTGATGGGACAATCACCTCGTTCTTGTGTCCAGAAGAGCCACAGCCAAGTGCTTAGAGGCAGAGTCACAATGAGTAGTGCTCAAAAGAGGTATTCAGTGGTGTGATCCCAACCCAGAACCACAGGGTGGTTGGGGCTGGAGACACCCCGAGTCCCTCTGCTCCCACTCAGGCGGCTTTTGGTAAAATGCCAGGGTGAGATCCAGAGCTAACAAGAAATAAAAGCAATGATGACCTTAAATTGTACCTGCATCCCTGGCTTGAATGGATGAGAAAGCCCAAAGGAGACTACTTACCGCAGCCATTGTGTTGGAAGATGTTTTTCACTGTCAAATTCAATTAAAACATCATTTTGATTGAGTGAGGGAAGAATGGCCATTCCTGAAATTCCCATCAGGTCGGCATGCTATTTATTTACTTATTCTATGGACAGGCTGCACGACAATGGCAGCCACAGATTTTTGAAGGCTTTCATTCCTTTCTGCTGATGTCCAAAGTGCCAAATAACAGAGGTAGCATTGCGCTGTGACTGATGTCCCAAGGTTTGACCAACTCTTGGTGCTTCCCCTCTCCTGTACCTGCCCCTGCTGGGTGCCTCGCTGCTGCCGTTTGTCACCGCCTTCATCGCCGTGTAGATAAGCACGTGCTATTTCCTAGCACCAATTATTAGATCAGCAGATGCTCAGGGGAGTACTTATTAGAGAATGTCATGTTAGCAGTCCCAAGGTGTAATTATGCTTGCAGATTTCTCTTGCTTTAGCCGTGTTGACAACATGCTTAGATTAAGGAGAGGAGGAGGTGCTTTGTGCAGCTGCGATGGGAGCACGAAGCTGACTCCCTGTGAGCTCTGCACAGACCTGGGCATGCTCATATCTAAATGGAGCTTGGTTTGTGCAGTGTGTTCCTTCTTACCCTAAATCAAGGGGTTTCACTTCTGCTGTTCTTCTAAGGCTGAAGTTTATGCATCTCTTGGTAGGTGATGCAAAAAATGACTGCATGTGCGTGTAGATGTGGTCCATAGGGACATGGTTTAGTGGGCAGTGCTGGTGGTAGTGGGTGGATGGACTTAGAGGTGTGTTCCAACCTTGATGACTCTGTGACTCTATGACTTCATCAGGCAATCCCAGTGAAACAGCCTTAGAAGAATAAACAAAACTCAGCTTGCTTTGTTGCAAGTTTTAGGGTATGGTATGTCATTAAAAAAATACCCAGATAAAAATGGGGATCTTGCTAGGGGATATTTAGAGCAAAATTAGGATTTTAGGAAAGAGCCTTTAGTGTGTGAAACATCAAGCTCCTCTCAGAACAGGCTAACAATGAATTGCTGAAGTGCTGAATTTCTGTTTAAGCAGGAACAAATGCTCAAAATATATTTTAAAGTATTTTGACAGATACTAAAGTAATCAGCGTGAAAGTTAGTAATTATCTTATGTCTGTGATTTTAAATTTTTTTTATATAGCAGGACCCCTGGTTGCTCCATAATAAGAAACCTTTCTGTTCCTTTTGGTTTTCAATTGAGTCTCAGTTAAACACAATTATAGTTTTGTGGGGTTGTTTAGCAGTGTGTACAAATGGATGGAAACCCCTTATTCTGTCGCCTCTGAAAGCTTCCACATGATCTTGTAACTCATTGCAGAGTGCTTAGATGATTCCCAAAGCTTGGAAATAGCAATTACTAACTGGGACAAGAGCCAGCTTAAATTAAAACTGGCTGTAGCCTCTTCCATGCATTGCTCTTCTGACAAAAGGTGTGTGAGCAAACTGCTGCATGGACAGCCTGGTCTGGTGGTTGGCGACCCTGCCAATGGCAGAAGGTTTGAGACTAGATGATCTTCGAGGTCCTTTTCAACCCAGGCCATTCTGTGATTCCATCATTCTGTCATTCTTTGGCTTATTGAAGTGCTCTGTGCAATGTTTTCATCTATAGGTTTGCACATGAATTCTGAATCTCACTGAGGTTAGGTGCACTCCAAAGAGCCTTGCATCTCGGTGTCAGGTTCGGTGCTGAAATCCAGCACTGGATTTATGAATGAATAAATAAATTAAATCAATCAGCAATAGTACTTGGCAGTTCAGAAGACTTCTCACTTTGGAGTGTCAGCCCCTTTGGGATCATGTTCTTCCATCAAACCCATGTATTTGCTTTGTGCTGAAAGCGTCTGGCTAGCAAAGGCGTGGAGGCATATGTACTGCAAAATAATACTGCAAATAGTAATGATAATAATAATTTTAAACGTATTAGGATGTAGGGATTTCCCACTAAGGCCAGGACCACAGGCTGGCACTGGCCTGCCCAGTCCGTGCTGGCTGTGTTGGAACTCTGGACACCACACGTTGGGTTTGCCTTCCTTGGATGTGCCAATCATTGGAGTTGAAAGAGACCCTTAAAGTCTTATAATCCAACTCCCCTGCAACAAACAGGGACACCTACAGCTCAGTGTATGAGTATTTCAGCTGACCAACTCCAGAGGTAAGGCTGATCAGCAGCAGTGAGACCAAGGTCTTCCCAAAGCCTCCATCACTGTTCTGTAGTCAGCTGCAGAGAAGGAGCCTACATGGACCTTGTGTGACCTGCATAAAAAGAAACGCACAGATTTTGCTCAATGAACCCAGTTTGAGTCAAGCCAGACTTCTCTGCTCTCACAAGAAATAAAACAATTTGGTCTCAAAAAGAGTGATGGGTACAGTGGTGGAAAAATGAGAAAGGGAGGAGAACAGGATAAAATTAGAAGTAAAATAAAGGAAATGAATTGGAATCAAATGGTACTTGCAGTGTGATTTCAGCATAGCAGTGGATCAGTTAGGAATAAGGTTTGCCTCTGGACATTGGCTGAAAGTATTTGGGCTGGGTTGCTCCTGAGTGTGGCTTTCTTTGCTTGTTTTCCCCTGTTTTTTCCACATTTCCCCAGTGCCTTCCCCTTTTCACTCATATATTTCTCAGTGCTTTTTCTTCCATTTTCCCTCATGCTCTTTTCCCCTTCTCTTTCCCTTTGGGACTGTTCTTCAAAACTAGCTTTGTAATTCTTTGTGCATCCTCAACTCCAGTGGCCAGTAATGTGTTCGACATTTTCTCTGCCGTGCAGCATTGCTTGTTACCTGGCATTTGTAGGTATTGATTACAGTGTGAAATGTGTAATTCATTACTTAGCTGTCCACTGTAATTTTAGGTTTTGCCTGAATATTTAATTGGGACACGAGCTTCTGATATTTCAGGATGTACTGAACAGAAATGTAATTGATTCTCAGGCTTGCTGCTGCAGCAGTGCCAAGTTATTATATCATAAAGGCAGGACACAAAACTGCCTTTAACCCAGTGCTGGCTGCAGCCAGCTGCTGGGTCTGGCTTTGGCATAAGGCAGGCTCCAATTTAGCAATTTCCCAGCCCTGCTGGAAATCACCCCATGTTAGGGTGTGCTTCTGCCACGAGCATCCGCACGGTTGCCATTGGCTTTGGATAGCTTTGCTGCCCATCCATCCGGCTGCTGCAGTTGTTCTGCTGGGTTTGGATCCTGCAAGTCATCCAGGATATTTTTGGAGTAATCTTCTGGTCTGGGATGAGGCTGAGGTGCTCAGAGCAGACAGGGCTTAGTTAGTGGGGTGATGCTGGCACACAGCGCACAACTGATGCACAGCCCTTCTCCTGCCTGGTTCTGCTCACATCGCCTCTCTTCTGCTCACCTGGCTCTTCCTTACATTTTCAAGTCTCCAGAAAGCTGAGTTTATGGTTTTTTTTTGCTTACCAATAGCTTTCCTGACAACTTCCTCATGCTGGAGAAAATTCAAAATTGCAGCTGGGAGGGATGTGGCTATGATATAAGCATTCTCCTTTCCTTTTCCACTGAATTGTGGTGACCTCAGAGGGATTTCCTCACCTGGGAGAAGGATGAGGATAAAACTGAGCCTCTGCTAGGAAGCAGCCTGTGTTTCTTTGTGCCATCTCTGCATTAATTGCTGCAGAAATAATGCTGGAGGGCATTTTGTATGAGTTTTCTCCATTCTTAGGTAGAGAGAAACGTCTCCTACAGTGTGTTCCTATGACAGCAGCAGGGCAGGAGTCCAGCTGGGTGATAGCTGTGGAGCTTACAGGTTGGCCAACACCGGTCCTTGGGGCTCCAGCTGATGTCCCTTCCACACTGTCCCTCAAGCTTGGGATTTGTGGTGGAAAGAGGAAACATGCAAAGGCCACAAAATTGGCTTATAATGTTACAGACTCTTACATAAGCAAAGAATTAAGTATACACAGGTATGTTGGCTTCAACTTGCAACTTCCTTCTTAGAAGAAATGTTGTTGAATGTTAATTCCCTGCTAAGGAATTCCAGTCCTGCAGAATTAAGCCTCTTGTCCTCCTGCACCCACGTGTTCCTTTGGCATCCAACCCCACTGTCTCTGCACTCCGTGTGAGCTACTGCAGGCACAGCACAGATCCCTTTCATTTGTCTTTTCCTACACTGAGTTTATCTTTTTTCCGTGTTCCTTCTGCTTTCTGGAACACTTTTCCAACTTTTCATCAGTCTGTTAGATCACAATAGAATCACAGAATGGGTTGGAAGGGACCTCAAGGACCATCAGGCTCCAACCTCCCTGTCGCATGCAGGGCTGCCAGCCTCCACATCTAATGAATGCAACAGTTGCATAGTTTGCATTTCTAAGGAGACTGATCACCAAGTGGTGATGCTGTGTCCTGCTATGTCCATTTTCACTGTCCTTTGCTTCTGTTTTTGCATCTTTTCCCATGAAATGGAGATCCTGACCCTACGAGTGGCTCTGCCTCAGCCGTCCTTTTGGGACGGGATGTGGAGCAGCAGGTCATCCTGTGAACTTAGCATCCAAATCTTCGCAGTCATGTGAGGTACTCAGCAGGAAAACAAGGCAGAACGCAGCCTTTCTCAACACTGAGCATTGGTGGGGAAGATGTCTGTGCTGAGCTGAGCCCATCCAGGGCCCTTGTGAGGAGTACTGGGCTTCAGCCCTGTGCCTGCCAAAGCTCTGTGAGGAATGGGATGTGCACATTAGGTTGCAAAGGGAAACTGTCTGGGATGTCTGGGATGTCTGACCAGCAGGGTTACCTTTAGCTTCTAGGTAGTCTTTGCAGTGGGGTTACAAAGCACACGATTGACTCTGATTTCTCACATTTGAAAGAGAAAATGCCAAATCTCTGCCACTGGTGTAATTGCGCTGTGATTACCAAGTATGGAAACCATCTCATGCACATTTCTCATCCAGCTCGTTTACATCCAGGCTGTTTGCAGAAGCACAGAAGGAAGGAAGGCAGATGCTTGAGTTCTCGGGCTATGGGCTTCTTGAAGACAAAAAAAGTTACCTTGCATGTGAATTATCCAGTTGAAAGCACGTTGCAGGAAAAAAAAAAAACCCACAGCTGGATCAGGCCATACAGTTAAGTTTAACCCTGTAACCTCTGGTCTCTGACTGGATTCCATGCCCCCAGGGTTACAGGGCTTTTGCTGGGGTGCTGATGCAGTGAAACCTCCTCGATGTGGGGTTGTGTCTCTTCCAAAAGTGGGAGCAGACAACATTTCTTGGTATTCTATGTTAGCTTTTAAGTCTTCCTTCCTTTCTTAAGGAGACAGAGTTCGGTCTCTTCCTCTCTGCTCTGCAGTAAGCATTTCAATAACCACCTGAGGGGTTTGCTGTTTCTCTCTGCCCTGCTCATCTAACACGCGAATCCTTTTCCCTCTGTAAATGCAATCCAGGGCTGCTCTATGTTCCTCAGCACCCTGACACCTGACACACAAATTAAACAGCCTGCTAATTATATGCTGAAAGCCAGCCTGGCTGCTTATTCAGGTCTCCACTCCAGCTGTGGAAAAGCATCCTTTAGCTAATTACACTCCTGCATCCGTCTCTCCTGAGCTGTTCCAGAGCCAAAGCAGCAAACACTGAGAGCCACCCTGCTGCAGGGACAGGTTGGATACTTGGAAACATTTCTTCTCATAAAGAGCAGTGATGCAGTGGTACAGCTGCCCGGGGAGGTGGTGGGGTCACCATCCCTGGAGGGGTTCCAGAACCATGGGGATGTGGCACTGAGGGATACATTGAGCATGGTGGGATGGGCTGGGATGACAGTTTGCTGGCCACTTTGATGCCACCTGGGGTTGCAAGCTTCAGCCGTCCCCTGGTTGTTCCTGGGGTGGCTGGGTCGTGTGGTTACAGTGTGAAGTCAGTATGAAGACAATGCTTCCTGGCTGCCTTTGGGTGCGGATAGTTGTTAAGTGTGGGCTTGGCTCTGGGCAGCCTGGTCTGAGTCACAGAATCACACAGAATCACAGAATGGCCCGGGACCTCAAGGATCATGAATTTCCAACCCCCTGCCACACGCAGGGCCACCAACCTCCACATTTAATTCCAGCCCAGGCTGCCCAGGGCCTCATCCAACCTGGCCTTGAACACCTCCAGGGATGGGGCATCCACCATCATCTGGTGGTTGGCAACCCTGCACATAGCAGGGGGGTTGAAACTAGATGATCATTGTGGTCCTTTTCAACCCAGGCCATTCTATGATATGATATGATAGTGCATTGAAGGGGATTGGAAGCTGCTCCCTAGGAGTTCCTAGGAGGCAGAATGCAGTGTGCTCTGCTTCGGTGTTCATCTTCCTTTGCTGGATATGAGGTGAAAATGCATCTCGTGTCTGCTCACGTGTGAATCCCAGAGTCCCCTGAGCCTTTGCTTGTTGCACAATAAGCTGCTCATGCTGGGACTCTCGTTGGGGCAGCCCAGGAGTGCTAAAATTTATCTACATGGAGCTGTTTGCAGGATCAAGCTTAGGCTGTGCAAAACCCAAACTTATTAAATTGCAATATAAATGTGTCAAAAACAAAAAAGTTCTTTAATGTGTCTGGAAACAGACCTTAGCTGAGCTAATTTTAAGCATTTGTGAGCTTAGTCTAATTCCTTTGGTAGGATTTCTCACTGTCTCAGGCACAGGAGGAATGATGTTGGTGCAGTATCTGAGGATGTGACGTTTGGGAGCATCGTAGACATTCATATACACTCATAACATTTGGTTAAGTTGTGAAGTTTTAATGGTGCAGTGACTCCTTGGGAGCCATGGAGGTATTTTGGAAACAGACATCATCTTTTCTTTTTGTATAGAATGGTAAGCACTTGGAAATAGAAAAGCTCTTAAGAGCACGTTTAGGTTTTAGCACGGCTTTGTGTACCACCTCGCTTTTGGTTTCAGTTTCTGAGGCTCCCAAGAAACGTGGTATTTTTGGACTATAACATGAAAGCAATAGCTGGAAAATGATTGCAGCAATCTGCACAGAAGCCCTCAAACAAGAGGAGCATTTCTTGCCGTTCTGTGCTCATAGCTCTGCCAACAGTAACCATTTCCTTGCAGACTTTGTGAGGTGTCTTTTAACTCCCAGCCTTCAAAAGCAAGTTCTAGAATCTCTGTTTGCTCAGGAAAGCTTGTGTTAGTGGAGCCCTCAAGCACTGCAGATGAGCAAAAGCAAATTCGTGCTTGACTCTGGAATTGTTTCTTCCTAATCCCTGGGAATTAGTAGCCAATGCATCCCCAAGGCAGTAGAATCTGCACACCTTCCAGCTCTATGGGATGAAGATGGAACAGCTCTGCTTGGTGCTGAAGGTGCCCAGGGGATCCTTGGCCATGGGTAAAGTTGTCCCAGCTGCTTTCAGCTCCAGTTTTGTCCCTGTGAGGCTGAACCATGCCCTGAGCTGCATCCCCGAGGTGCTCTGGGAGTGTTGGTGGGTCCTGTGCCCTCCGTGATTTTGGGAGCAGGGTTCCTGGGCAAGCCAAGCCCCACTGAGCAACTCAGGCACTTGTCACTGCATTAAAGAGGGCTCCTCTCCTTGCCCCCCGGAGCAGTTTTCACCCACGATTGCCTATTTCCATCCTCATGTGATGGGGTGTCTTTTTTTGCTCACGCTCCTGTGGGTGCAGCTGTACTAATCTCTGCAATGTGAAACCAAGTTTGGGGAAAGTGGCTTTCAACCCTTGATTGTTTTGACTGAGTGATTACAAAGGGCACTTTTAGGAACATCTGTTTATAATATGGGAAGCACGGTGGAACACTGCCAAGGCCGCAGGACCGAGCATAGCACCTTCCTCCACAGTGTCCCCACCAATGGACGGTCCTCTAGGTCTGAAAGCGTGGCCCAAAGCCCTTGTTTGCAAGCTCTGGAGCCATGGATGCATTGCAGCCTGTGTCCCCAGTTCTCAGCTCAGGTATGAACAGCTCTGCCAGCGGACCCAAGCCTTGAGCCATCTTGCACAACTTGGGGAAATGTTGCAGGACCTGCTCTGCCAGTGCCTGCGGCTGAGCAGGGGGAATATCAAATTCTGGGGAGTTCTGCTGCGTGCAGAGATGGGGGAGATAGCACGTTGGTCTGTGTTTTCCTTCCTGTGCTTTAGCAGCTGCTGCTCATCATCCCTCCCCTCTGTACCTCGGGTTTGATCAGTCGGTGCCAAAATCAGCCCTTTGCAAACAAAAGGTGCTTTCCCTCCCTAAACTCTCCAGGACTTGCAGTGTGGAAGGGGGCTGCCTCTCCCACAGTGCTGAGCTGCTCCCTGCTTTGTTTCATTCAGAGGTGCTCCTTCCTTCCCAAACACATTTTTGTGCCTCTGTGGTGAGTCCCTTGCCTGGAACAAGATTGTGGTTTTCCCCATAGATTGGGTGCAATCTCATCACCCACCTTTATTTTGTGGCATATCAGCTGAGAGCGCTGTTTTATCTTGTTGGTGAATCACTGACATCACACCATTTCCAGAGACTGAGAGCTGTCACATTTGGTGGCACAACAAACCCAGGGGACAGCCACAAACCCAACTGGCCCATTGTGTGCAGGGTTTGCACTGTGCTGTTCTCCAGCATCATCATACTTTGTAAATGCATCGCTGTCAATATGGACTGGGCTTCAAGTTTTCGATTTTGTTATATAAATATAATGCTCAGGTGCTGCTGGCATGCCATGAGATCTAAGTCTGGAGATCCCAAACCCCAGCCTGGTTGGGGCTGGAGGCACCTGGGGTCTCTCTGATCCACTCCTGCCCCAGCTGGGCTGCCCAGAACAGAGTGCCCAACACCACGGCCAGGAGCTGTGGGAGGTTCCCGGGGAGGACCCTCCCTTTCCCCCCGCTCCCTATGCTGGTGAATGGCTTTGGGTTGGGAGCAAATTAATGCCCACCGGGCAGAGAAGGCTGCAAGAGAGCTGTGCTCCTTGTTGTCGGCCACCAGCAGTGCTCCCAGACATGGCACGAAGCTGGTGGGGGACTCGCAGAGGGCTTGCTCATGGAGCTCATTATATTGATACTCTCATTAGCTATGCAATTTGTTTGAATGTGGGTTTCAGGATTTTGCATGGCCCTTGCTGCTCGTGACTTGCAGTGACAAGGAGAGCCGGAAGCCAATTGTATGATAAATGTGGGTGTAGCTGACCTTCTCAGCAAGCCATGGTCCAGGTGATGTGCTCCTTTCTCATCCATTTGGGCTCATCACCAACTGTAAAGGGAAAAACAAGCATAGGTGAGTGCTGAAGAAGTGCACCCAACCTGCAGAGGCTCCCCAAAATCTCCCTGCATTAATCATTCCCTGCTCTGCCCCAAGCACCTGCGTTGCCTTTGGGGAAGAAGTAGTCTTTTGTCTTCTTGCTGTTTAAGGTAGAGGACAGGAGTTGGTCAGGACATTTCCCACTTAATGCACTGCCTTTTACGTTTGAGATTGCCTGCTGGAGATGCAGCCTTCAGCAGTGCAGAAAATGGTCAGTATTTTGGATTTTTTTTGTGTGTGTATGGAGGAAAAGATTAAGCGTGTATGTGTGTGTTTGAACCTTTAGAACGTGATTAGATTGTGATCCCCAAGGGCTAAGGATTTCTGTATTCCCTGAGTTTTTGTCCCTTTCTGCACATGCCTCCCTGCCTCCTGCAGCAGTCTCAGGCAGCACTCCTCTGTAATGCAGTGAATTTACCGAATTGCTGTGCCCATGGTGTATAATTTTGATCAATCTGCTGTTGGCAGGGTAGGGATGAGCGCTGGCGCACGTATCTTCTTTTTAAAATAATTTCTAATAGGCTGGGTCTGGTTCTTTGCATCCTTATGATGATGGATGGGTACAAAGATAGGGAATCATGACGTGATTTGGGTTGGAAGGGACCTTAAAGCCCACCCAGCCCCAACCTCTGCCATGGGGACACCTCCCATAGACCAGGCTGCCCAAAGCTCCATCCAACCTGTCCTTGGACACTGTGAGGGATGGGCACTGGTGGATCCTAATGTTGCTGCACACCAGAGCTGGCTGCTCTCTCCAGCTCACTGTCCGCTATGAGATGTGCCAGGGGGACAGAGGTCATCATATTCCTTGGTGCAGACCATCTGGGACCTGTCCTGTGTCTGTTGAAGGACACCATACATGCAGTGGGTTTCTACATGTGTTAATGCGATTATTCCTGTGGTCATACCCAGTGTTCTGGAGGCACCATGAAAATTATCTGTGCTTGCAGCTAGGGACCTTAGAAACAACATCAGCATTAACAAGTTTCTTACCTTCCCTCCGACTTAGCTGGAGAAGCATTTCTCCTACTTTCCAGGCTGGAAGAGGATTAGAGGTGGCCACACAAGTTTATCTCCGACTCTATGTTTCATTAACCTTAATCTCAAACCCATGTTTTTTCACATATTCCTGGGGCAAATGCTGTGGGGTAAGAAGCACACTGGGATTAACATGCTCTAAAAGCACCACAAGCCTCTAGGTGTGGAAAGCAGGACACACTTTGCCCCTGGGCACTTGATGGATTCTCCTGGCGATGCCAGAGGCGTTAGGATGACGGTTGGACTTGGTGATCATGAGAGTCTTTTCCAACCTATGCGATGCAATCTCATCCCGGGCCACTCCAGCCCAGTGCCACCTCCTCCTGGGAGCCCTGGGTCCCTGTGTGCCCCTGCGTTGCTTTATCAGCATCCTCCAGGACTTCTTCCATCCCAAACTCTGCCCTCATCTTGTGTTCAAGAAACATGGAAAAGTGACACTTTGGGACATGTTTTAGTGGATGTAGTAGGGATGGATTGGGGTTGGACTTGGGGATCTTGAAGGTATTTTCCAACCTCAATGATTCTATAGTTCTATTTAGGGATGGTGGTGATGGGTTGATGGTTGGACAGTGATCTGAGAGATCTCTTCCAACTTTAATGATTCTGTGATTCTGTGCTTTCACGGGCATGGTGGTGATGGGTCAGCTGTTGGACCTGGGGACCATAGGGGTCTCTCCCAACCTTCATGATTCTAAGATTCAGTGCCATGGTTCCATGATTCCAATGGTTCCATGATTCCAAAGGCTCCAAGATTCCAACGGTTCCATGATTCCAATGGTTCCACGATTCCATGGTTCTATGATTCCATGGTTCTACAATGCTATGATTCTAAGATGCCAGGATGTGTGCATCCTGCAGGCACAGCTGGCTCCCAATTAAGGCTGGTTACCTAAGCCGTTACAGTTAGATAAGAACAACAAAGGCAAACCATTTTTTAGAAGCAAGGCTGAACGCAGGGTATCTCTTGATTGTTTTCTCTTGTCACATAATTGAACCCTTAGGACCTCTCTGCTCCATAGGAGGGGAGTTATTTTCATAACCAGTTTGTAATTATTCCTGTTGTGGAACCTCTTACAAGGCATTAAAATGAAAACAAGACGAGCAGGGAGGTATTGATCCCTTCCCTGAGAAGGCGAGGATCTGCTCATTGCGTGCTGTTTCCAACACGTATAGGGCCAGAAAGTGCCCCAAAGTATTAATCACAGTGTATTTCTGGTGCTGGGGGAGCAAAGGCTGAAGGAGCATGTTATTGATTGGGAAGGGAGCAGGCAGCAGGACCGTGACCTGAGGGGCAGAGCCCATTAGAGCAGCAGTGTGTGGTCCCCTGGGCAGTCCTGGCTCATTATGGGGCTTCATGGGCTCCTTGCTTTTTTTATAGGTACTTGGTGGACCCTTGAGGGACCCTACATGAGACACCTGGGGGCATCATTCATGTACACACATAGAAAACATGCGTATTATTGTATATTATATATAAAAATATAACTGAAAATACACAATATGTAGTACAGTAACCCTTGCTACTGACTCAGTGAATGTCTCCAAATATTTGCAAGAAGAAGAAATACAAATGTTGCCCAGTCTTTGTGCCCACCTCAGTGCAGTGCATCAAGCTCTTCCTCGCAGACCCCAAATGCATTTCAGTGTCAGCTTTTGGCCATCTGGGCAAGTGTATTTGTAAACAGCTCTCCCTGTGTCCTCCTGCCTGAAGTTAGACGAGGAAGTTTCCTGCAGACTGTAGTTTTGCAGTCATGCCCTCATCTGTAAAATTCCAGCTTTGCCTTTGGTTTCCTCGTTTGCTGCTTCAAATAGGGGTCTGCTGTATGTTTAAATCCTTTTGGAACGGGGCTTTTAGTGATCTGGGGGGGTACAACTCTTCTGTGTTGCTTTTTCTCCCCCCCCCTCCTCAAAGTTTGTGCTTCTTTCTCCGTGCTGCTGAATGTCAGGATGGCACCACTGCAGAGTTTATAGCACACGCCATCCGTTCGGAAGAACATCTTTTGTTTTTGTCGCTTAGCAATTCCAGGCTGAGCTTCTATTTCACCAGCAAAAATTCACCCTTCCCTTACCCAGAGCTCGAGGAGAAGCTCTTTAGAAGGTGTATTTTCTAGCCAAGAAGGTATTGCAAATCACATATATACGCATAGATTATATATATGTGTGTGTGTGGCTGTTTGACTGGGAACAAAACAGGGCTCGATGCATCGCACCTGACTTGCAGAGAGCTCTAAGGAAGAAACAGAAACTCTTGGAAATCCTGGCTGCAGCCCAGCCTGAAATCTGGAGGAGGAGGCATCGCTGCAGGGCGTTCCAGCGAGCGGGAGCCTGGTGACAAACCCAGCAGGAGGATGGCCCTGGTGTCCTACAGCTGACCATGGGCTGTTCGTCCCCGAGGAGCAGCACCCAAAGCCCAAAGGTGGATGCACGCGGAGGAATTTGCAGCTGCAGATTTGGGGTGGGTAGAAGGAAAATGGTAATTTTAGCACGGGTAAGCATGTTTAACATTCAGCAAGGAGGGATTTGTTTGCTGGCCCAGCTGGTACTGAAAATAAGCGCCAGGCTGTTACCTAGTAACTTGGATTTTGAGTTGATTTATCAGCAGCGTGCTGTAACGTTGGATTAGCAGCGTCCCAGGTACCCCCATGAAGATGCACCATTCACTTCCCTTTCAGGAGAGGGCTTTTTTTGGGGGGCTTCAAGCCCTACACTGTGCTGAACTGCTCAATCTGTGATTTGCTTCAGCTCCCCACCCCAGCCCTGCCACCGATTTCTCCCTTAATAAAGGCAGCCTGTGGGCAAGGATGAGACTGGGGCTTTTGGGGAGCACATTTGTATCTCAGGGTTGGTAACACTGAGGCTGGGAAATGCATCTTGCTGATGGCTGCCCAAAAGAATCTGACACGCTTCATTAAGTTCAGTTTTTATTCAGAGTTCGCTCTTTTGAATTGGAGTAAATAGAAACATTAAATGCTGACAGTTGCTTAAAGTAGACATTTACCACAAGCTTTGTTTTTGAGATGCAGAAACAGAACTAATAACCTCGTGAATTCTTCAGTTTCTTACAGCTTTTTTTAAGCAATGGGCTGGAATATCCTGAACGTGCTGCCTTCAGCACGCAGGCAGGCTTAAACACATGTCTTGAATTGTTTGCTTCTTAACCCAAAGCAAAAGCTCATAAGGATGATTTTGAGTGAGTAAAGGGCATTGAGTCAGATATCACGGCCTGAAGTGGGCGTTGAAGGGAAATGGGCTGAATTGATGTTGATGTTTTGTTGATGAATGGTTTGTGTCAGATGCAGAGCTGTGCTGCCACGAGTCCAGGTGGGTGTAGGATGGTCTGTGGGATGCCAGCAGTGCTGGCAGCACCTGGTGTCTCACCAGAGCTGCTGGTGGTGCCCTGTCCCTTGCTGGGATGGTAAAGCTTTGCCAGGAGTGCTGCTGGCTGGTGCTTGCTGCGGGCAGACACTTTCTTCCAGATGTTATCAAATCAGAGCAACGTTTTCCACTTTTTCATTTACCCTGAAAATCATTTTCCTTCTGTGAAATCTTCCTCCTGCAGCATCACCTGCTTGGAGACTCAGAGAGCCCAGGCCATGTTTTTCACCCTGAACCTGGAATGCTCCAGAGTGCCAGAAGGCAAAATCTCCACTGCTGGCATTGGGCCAGGGCTTGTCTTTCTCCGAATTCTGCATACTCCTTCTCCACTTTAATTGGGAATTGCTGATTGAATCATAGAATCATAGAATGGCCTGGGTTGCAATGGACCACAGTGCTCATCCAGTTCCAACCCCCTGCTGTGTGCAGGTCACCAACCAGCAGCCCAGGCTGCCCAGAGCCACATCCAGCCTGGCCTTGAATGCCTGCAGGGATGGGGCATCCACAGCCTCCTTGGGCAACCTGTGCCAGTGCCTCACCACCCTCTGGGGGAAAAACTTCCTCCTAAGATCCAACCTAAACCTCCCCTGTCTCAGTTTATAACCATTCCCCCTTGTCCTATCACTATGCACCCTCACTAACAGCCATTCCCCCTCCTGTTTTTATGCTCCCTTCAAGTACTGGAAGGCCACCATGAGGTCTCCCTGGAGCCTTCTCTTCTCCAAGCTAAACAAGCCCAGTTCCCTCAACATTTCCTCATAGGAGAGCTGCTCCAGCCCTCTCAGTGATCCTCCTCTGGACCTGCTCCAAGAGCTATTTGCATGGTGAAGAGAGCTCAGATTTATCAGTGTTCACTGATCCCATACAGGACCAGGCTCAAAGTGTTATGATGGGACTTTAGGACATGATGCTGGTTGTCACAAAACCTCAGGTTTGTCATGATGCTGCAGCTCAGACCTACATGCGGAGCACACACGCAGCCACCTATGTAAGGTGACACATTATGATTTCAAGTTGTGCCAGGGGAGGTTCAGGTTGGAGATGAGGAAACATTTATCCTCATACAGAGTGGCACAGCTGCCCAGGGAGGTGGTGGGGTCACCAAACCTGGAGGTGTTCCAGAACTGTAGGGATGTGGCACTGAGGAACGTGGTCAGTGGGCACGGTGGGGTGGGCTGTCGTTGGATTTGGTGACCTTTCAGTTCTTTTCCAACCCTGACGATTCTATGATTACTTGCAGGTTCTTTGTGGCTATAAGCCTTCAGTTTGTGCTGTTCCCTGCTCTTTCCCTACATCTGGCTATGGGTTGAGGCATGATGTGATGCCATGGGTACTGCTGCTGCCTAGGAAAGAAAGCTTTGATGTATTTGGGTAGCCAATATTACCTTTACTTAAAAGTGAATGTAAAGCTAAATTTTGTTTCTGAATACTCTGGCTAGCCACCATGTATATTGGGTATTCGACCAGCTTTCACTTCTCTTTTGACTCCTTTTCTTGAGCTGGAAGTTTGACAGCCCATCCTGGAGTGCTGCCTTGTGATTCAAGAAGTGCCAGTGGATGCAGAGGATGGGAGATCATAGCATCATAGAATCATTTGAGTTCAAAGGCACATTCAGGGGTCATCTGGTCCCACTGCCTGCATTGTGCAGGGACACCCACATCTCCATCAGGTGCCCAGAGCCCCATCCAGCCTGATTTTGGCTGTCTGCAGGTACAAGGCACCACTACCTCTCAGGGTGACCTATGCCAGTACCTCACTTCAAAAGAACTTCTTCCTTATACCCAATCTAAATCTCTCTTATTTGAGTTTGAAACCATTTCCCCTTGTCCTACTGCAGCAGACCCTGCTGAAAGAGTCAGACCCCTTCTCTCTTACAGCTTTTAGATACTGAGGCCTGGGGGGGAAAAGTCCCTGAGTTAGGTCTGGCTGTGAGCTGGGTGGGATTTGCCCTAGATGAACCATATGGGACCATTTGTCTCAAAACCTGTGCTTGATTCAGGAGAAAACATGAAAAAGAGCAATCATCACTGTGTCATGGGAGCAAGGTGCTCAGCGGTGTGATCTGATGGGATCTGAATCATAGGATCATAGACCTGCTTGGATTGGAAAGGACTTTGGAGATCATCTGGTTAATTGCCATGAGGGTTTTGTCTTCTTCAAAATTCTATTATACAGCGAGTTTCTCAGTGTCCAACATATTGACTAGCAAATATCTGGGGGGAGGGAGGGAGGAAGAAAAGAAATTGGAGCAGACGAACGTGTGTTTAGCTCCTCTTTTAGAAGGGGAGGCTGAAGGTCAGGTCCGGCTGCCGGTGATGGATTGGCAGCGCAGCAGCCAGCGGGGATTCGCTTTCCTCCGCTCTCTCGTTTCCTGCAGGCTTATAATTAATCACCGTGCTCAGGAGAACGGGCAGGAGGAGGAAACTCAGGCTGCCTGCAACAGTTCTGTAGCTTCTGCAAATTCGTCTTTGTACCGCAGAGCTTTTGTCTTGCTCAGCTCTGTGCGCGGGGGCTCCGAGGCACTGAGCTGGGGGGGGCTTGGGTTGCACCCTGGGCCGCCTGATCCTATGTTTTCTGTGTTCAGAGGTGGAAGGGAGAATCCCATTCCTTGCTGCAGCTTTGGGATACACGAGGCAGCCAGGATGCAACGTAATGAAGACAGAATTTGCTGTTCCACCCAGGTTAACATCAATGCTCTCGTGCGGTGCTCTGCTGCTGGAGAGGCAGATGCAGCCACGACAAAGACGTCTATTAATCATTCATTTAACACAGCAGCTGTAATCAGATTCATTGCTGGAGCCTGGCCATTCCAGAACGGGTATTTTTGTTGCTGAACTCATAAAAAACGGAACAGCTGAAGGGGTGGAATTTGTTGGTAAACTCATGAAACTTACCATATTCTTCATTTTTTTGGCTTTCTATTACACGCTTACCAATTCCTCCAAGGACATGGGTGTTTTCCAGCAAAGGCAGCCAAAGGGTTAAGCAACAGTAGAAGAGATTCCAAGTCTGCAAAGAGCAGAAATATCCCTTCCGAATAATAATAATGATAAAGCTCTGCATTGAAATAATTCAGATACTAAATTGGAAACGTGTGATTTGAGCTCTAGGCAGCCTGATGGTTGGCGACCCTGCACACAGCAGGGGGCTGAAGCTAGATGATCATTGTGGTCCTTTTCAACCCAGTTCTATGATCCTATGATTTGGGTGCAGCCTTTGGTGTAGTTTGTTCCACGGATGTGTAGAAAGCAGGCTCTTCATTTGGAGACTGGGTTTGGTGAACCTCTCAGCTTGCAGCTCTCCCATCCCCTCATGCCATCATTGTGCAGTTGGAGCACACAGGGTCTGCAGTCAGCTCTCGCCGTTATTTATCCCATTGGTGTTGGTGCCTCTAAGTCGTGGTTTATTTTAAGTCCTCCAGGACTTCTTCTTTCTGTCTTTCTCCCTTTCTCATATATATATTTAAAAGTATTTTGGACTGTTTTGTTCCCTGGTAAACGCAGCTGCAGGGTTTGAGCACGTTCTCCTTTGCTGATGTTTGGTTAACTCCCCATCCCATCACCACGCACCTCCAAGGCCCTTCCTCTATGGCTTTCTGAGAGTGCTCTCCTTCTGTTCTTTGACGTCTGTAGCTGTGCAGGGTGAGTCCCTTCATGGCAATGATTCATCTCTGATGTCGATACAAAGAATCTGGAAACTCAGCTTTCTTCTGAAGCAAAGCATAAAACAGGGACAGCAGAGGGAATCCCTTCCTTGGTGATGTTCCAATGCAAAGCTGGTGGCAAAAGTGCAGCTATTTGGACCTGGGTCAAACCAGCCATTGCACAGCCCAAACATCTTCAGGTTCCTCTTATTTTCTTTCCTTTAGTAAAATAGCTTCCAGAGCTGTGTGCACAGCGTGGCGTTATGGACACAGTGAGCTCTGCCTGCCTGGTCTGGGCACCACCAGCACATGGGGCTCTGGGAGCAGAGTGACAGGCCAAGGTGCCATGCAGTGAGCCCCTCTCCAAGGATGGAAATAGAAACACGGCTCTTTGTTGCAGAGGAGCCACAGGGCAGGAGGGACAGGTTTGGATCTGCAGAGGGCTTTGGGGCTATTTGGTCACACAGTGGCTTTCTCCTCTCCACAGCACAGCAGTGATGCCTGCGTCACACGCAGCTCAGATGCTGAGCTATAGGGACACACATGAAAAACCTGCCTGAATTAGAAAGAATCAAGCATTCAAGCAGTGAGTGCATTGCTTCTGATTGCAAGATATCAAGAGAAATCAAGTCTCTAGGAGCCGTACCAGCCCTACTTTTCATCCAGCCCAACAGCAAGCATCAACGCTTGCTTTCTCCCCCACCCCAAGCGCTGCTGTGCCATCGCAGTCACCCACTGGGTGCCAACGGTGTCTCCTCCTGGTATGTGTCCCCCAGCATCGCATGGAGCAAACCCAGGGGAGCTCAGCAGCCAGCAGGTAAGGCTGTCCCCCAGCCAGCAGGTAAGGGGGGTAAGGCTGGAGGACCCAGCAGAGTGCCCGGTTTTCAGGGCACTGCAAGTGATGGGCGGGCAGCCGCTCCCCGCACCTCCTCT
Source organism: Tetrao urogallus (assembly GCF_951394365.1). Classification (NCBI taxonomy): domain Eukaryota; kingdom Metazoa; phylum Chordata; class Aves; order Galliformes; family Phasianidae; genus Tetrao; species Tetrao urogallus. The sequence goes on along the minus strand of NC_136814.1, from coordinate 104,346,596 downwards.
CTGTGTGCTTCTGCTGCAGAGGGAACCCTCATGGCTTTTTTTTTTTTTTAAGGCTTTTATGTAAGGTGGCAAAGAAAGGAAGCTGTCCGGAGAATGGATTCTATTTGCATTTTCCAAGGCTGCCTTCCCTTCCCTCGGGCATTTTCTTTCTATCGATCGGTGAGCTCTGTGGGTGCCGGCGGTTCCGTAGAGCCGTGCACCTTGAGGATCATTGCAAAGGAGAGAGTGACGTGGCGCGGTGGTGACCTTGGAAATCAATGTGTCAATGTTTAAGCTGGAGAGAGAGGGCTGGCAAGAATCCTCGCGGCGAGTCGCAGAAGTAAGGACATTAGTTTTATTTCAAAGGAAAAAAAAAAAAAAGCCTTCCTCATTAAGGGGAAAAAAAAAAAAAGCTGCTTAACGTTCGTTAATCATTGATGGGAGATTGAAAAAAGCAGTGGATGAAGTTAATGATTTCATGTGTGTGTGCGGGGGGAGGGGGGAGGTTGCACACTTTGCAGGAGCTCTCGCCTTGCTGGAAAGCTGTGGGGGGCTCTGAGTGCTGTTCTGTGCTTCGGTCCCGAGAGGCTTTGAGTTATGTGTAAAATAAAGTCAAAAACAGCCCTGTAGAGATAGGTTTAGGGGGTGGTTAATGGGGAGACTGCACGTGTGGCTTGCTGGAGTGCTGTAATGCTGGCAGCATGCGTGCATGGTGATGTTGGGCAGCCTAGACCTTGCCTGGGTCAGAAGTTCTGCTGCAACAGGAGCTGGTGGCACGGCATGGTGTTTCACACTGCAGTGCCCGTGTTGTGGGCATGTTCAGGTGTGATGCAGCACATTGTTATGGGCTCGATTGGTGGAGATGGGTGGTTAGGATTTAGGCAAGGAGGTTGTAGCGAGGTGGGGGTTGGTCTCTTCTCCAGGGAACTAGTGATAGGATGGGAAGTAGTGGCCTCAGGTTGCTCGGGCGGAGATTCAGGTGGACTAAGGAAACATTTCTTCTCTGAAAGAGCAGTGATGCAGTGGCACAGCTGCCCAGAGAGGTGGTGGAGGTGTTCAAGGAACGTGGGGATGTGGCACTGAAGGAAGTGGGCAGTGGGCATTGTGGGGTTGGACTGGATGACCTGAGAGGTCTTTTCCAACCTGAACGATTCTGTGATTCTGTAAATTGCACCCGGAGGCAGTGCTGCACTCCCTGTGAGTGGCATTAGTAAATTAACGCTTCCAGAGCCAGCTCTGTCTTTTTTCAGTTGTCAGTTTGCCTCTGATGCTTCACTTAGTACCATGAGAATAACATCAGTATTTGGCATTGTGATGCTGCTCCCCAGCCTTGCATCACCCCTCTGATTTCAGAGTTGTTCTCTTAGCCCTCTTCCCCCTGTGTGACACATGTATAGGTCTTCCATCTAAAAGGGCACTGGTGTACTAAAAGAGCTTCTTTTTCATGAAAAACTTATGATCCAGACTGGTAAGACAGAACAGCAAAAGCTGTGTGTGTCTAGGAGATGGTAATTCAGTTTCAGAGAATTACAGAGAGATCGTGATGTGCTGAGATCTGAGATTGGATCCCCAGATCCTGGCCTCAGATCTGTCAGGAGATGGATGCTCTCTCTGAGGTTGGCTGTGCTTAGCTGGCCACCTCTCCCACATCCTCGTGGTTTCCTATATTGATGGTGATGGTGACCAGGGTGAGATCATGATGAACAACAATGTGCTGTGGGAAATAACCCATCCATATTGCATCAGCCCCGAAGCAAGGCTCAGTGCTAGACCTTCACACAGAGCAAAGTGATTGTGGTTCAAAGTGAACCCATCCCCAGATGGATCTAACAGCTCTGTGCTATATTCCCATACAGCTGTGGGACCAGCATACATGTCCAGGACACAAGCTGCTCACATCAGTTCCAGGGAAGGGATGTAGGTACCAGTACCTATGCTCCCAGTCCTGCTCTCAGGTCCCTTTTCATACCCTTGGGTCAGTGAATGGGTCAGCCCATTCACTCTGTCCCATCCCTGACGCTCACCAGGGTTTTCCTTCTGCTTTTTGTCTCTACCTGAGCACCCTGACACACTGTGTGCTGATGTGCTGATAACCTGCTAGCCTGGCCATCACAACCAAAATCTGCTGTATTTTTAGCCCTTTTTCTGCTGTTTCTTCTTCTTGGCACCTGTACACCCACCATTCCCAGTCTGAATATTCACGGTTCTCCACAATTCTGGGAGCTGCTCATTCTTTGACATGGAAGCAAAACCTTGTTTTTGTTACTCTCAAGTGGGTGACCTTCGGCTCTGATGCTCAAGAGGTCACCCTGAGTGGGGTGGCATTGATGCTCATGGCATCAGTGTGTGGCATTGGAGAGGATGTTGGATTTGCAGTGATGCCAGATGAGAGCGTCATGAAAGAGACCGTGCAGAAATCTCCTGGGACGTGGGTTGGATGGGGCTTTGGGCAGCCTGGGGTGGTGGGAGGTGGCTGCACCCATGGCAGGGCTTGGGGCTGGGTGAACTTTTATGGTCCCTTCCCAAACAAATCCTTCTAGGAGTCTAGGGATATAAGAACAGGTTTCTTCTTCTTTCATGTTGGATATTGGGAAACATTTCTTGTCTGAAAGAGGAGTGATGCAGAGGCACAGCTGCTCATGGAGGTGGTGGGGTCACCGTCCCTGGAGGTGTTCCACAACTGTGGGGATGTGGCACTGAGGAAGGTGGGCAGTGGGCACGGTGGGGTTGGATTTGGTGACCTGAGAGGTCTTTTCCAACCTGAATGATTCTATGATTCTATGAGCAGCGTTTGATTTCATTCCACGAAAGCAGGTAGCTGCCTGTTTGCAGGATCAGAAGTGTTTTTAAAATCTCCTCTTCCCACAAAACCCCATTTTAGTTCTGTGAGTTAATACTGAGAAAGAGAAAAGCAACAGCCTTTGCACCATCATGGTGGCTCCCGGAGCAGCAGCAGGAAGGTGAGGCTGGGAGCTGCGTGCTTCCTAACAGCGTGTCAGACTTTAAACATTTTCACACTCCATACTGTGGGCATGTTCATTGCTTAATTAGTTTGACTTTCATTATTCTTCCTGGCAAAAACCGTCAGAATCCAAAGGTTGTTCAAAGGGCATGAGGTGATGCAATTATTCCTGCTCCCTTTTACCTTTCCTAACAGGTTTGTCTCTCTGACATCATACTCTGGGGAATGCAATGCTACAACGTCCCCTGATGTGTTGCTTTGTTAATGGATGGATTTGGCTGTGTTTTAGCCTGGCTGCTCTTGGAAGCGTTGCAATACTGAACATGATGACTTTGGGATCTTGTAAGCGTGGAGATTGCTACGGCCTCTGATGGGAGCGTCGCTGGGCATGCAGCTGCCCAAGGTGAAAATAAATACAGTTTCCAACAGTGCTGCTCATTGTGACACTGTGTGTCTGTACATGAGGCTCAGTGCCTTCCCTGGGCGCTGCTCTGCCACCTGGGGCTTCGTTAGTGAGCAGCTCTGTGCTGCTGCTTCCTGCGGGTCCCTCCAGTCCCTGTGCCCTCCAGGCAACTGCTGCCTTGCTCCCTCTGTACACCCGCCCCAAATGAGGATCTCTTCAGGCAGCAGGGCTGCAGATGAGGGATTGGCTGGGAAGCGTAATTATCAAGACTGCTTTTAATTAAGGGCAGAGCTTCAAGCGTGAAAGTAAACTGTTTGGGATGCGAGGCGCTGGGTACGACGCGGGCAGCCAGGAGCGGTGAGCTCGGCTCCAACCCGGCTGTGGGCATCCCACTGGGCTGGATCCCTGCTGCCAGGCTGGATCCCTGCCACCTGAGGGCCCTGTGGGCTCTACCGTGGGCTCTGCCACGAGCTTTGGGTGCAATCCAGTCTCCTCTCTGCATCCCCGCTACTCAAGGTAGGCTTTGTAAGTTTGTCCCCTTTCACAACAAAGCTTCCTAAAAGCGGGGTGCGTGGATGGGCAGCAGTGCTGGGCACCTTCCTTCTCAGCTCCAGACCCAGGTTATGTCTCAGTGGGGAATTTCCCTATTTCAAACACGGGCTGTTGAGATGCGCTGTGCCTTGCCTTAGGCTCCCGGGTTACCTGTCAGCTGCTTTTATGAGCCATCTCCGTGTTGATTTTATCTTTGCTGTTCTCTGGAGCCTGGCTGGGATTAGCACGTTTGTAAGGAATGGGAGGAACATGTTGTGTGTATGTATTTTTTAAAAAGTAATAACAAATCAAGTGCTACAGGATGCTGTGTGCAGGAGCTGCCTGGGTCAGTGTGGTGGTTCCTGGACACGCCTTGGCCACAGCCATAGCTTTTTCACCCCTAGCATCTCACCCTGTGGTAGTAATCCTTCAGTTCATCAATTTTTGCCTGTCTCAGTGCAGTGCTGCAAAGAAAGTGTGCATTCATCTGCTTGAGCATCTCCTGCAGTAGCTCCCTGTGCTGGTGAAGGCTGGGTTTTGTACGGACCAGCATTATCAGTGGGGTGGGACATGGATCCAAGTGCAATAGAACTGGAAGTTGGGTTTTCTCCTCTTGTTGCCCATTTGCTTTTTAAGATACCGGAAAGCATCTTTTAGTAGTACTGTCTATTGCTGTGGAGGAAGCATTTGCAAAAGATGCAGTCCTGGAGGCAAGCAAGATGCTGAGAAGTATCTAAAGTCATGTAATAACTTCAACAGAAAAGATGTCAGAGGAGGATGAGGGACATGAAATCATGGAATCATTCCAGTTGAAGAGACCTCCAAGATTACCCAGTCCAACCCCAACCCATCCCAACATGCCCACTGACCACGTCCATTAGTGCCACGTCTACATCAAACAGACACTGGGTGTAATGGTGCTGCTGAGATGCACTCAGGCACCAGATGGCTTCCAGAAATAGCAAGTCCCACAGTTTGTGGGCACTTCAATGTAAAATAGGTGTAACCTCTGCAAAGCTGCTGAAATTAACTGTCTTTCTTTCCCCTCCCTCTCTGTTCTGTGTTCACTACTATTTTATTTGCCTTTTAATTATATCACATCTTAATCAGGTTTGTAAATAGCTCCGGGTTGGGATCCCCGTATTTTGCAGGTGTCTGCTGCTGCTGTGAGCAGTAGTAGTAGAAGATTAATAATGATGATGCAAAAAGCTTTGCTGTGCTGCACTGTTGCTGGGTTTTTCCTCCCTTTTTCTCAGTGTGGTTAGTTTAAAATATAATCTGAGAAGAGGGGGAGGTCCAAACCAAGGATGAAAAATAAAACTCTGCAATTTTGAATCACAGAATCTTAGAATCATTCAGGTTGGAAGGACCAGTAAGATCATCTAGTCCAACTGTCAACCCGTGTCTTGATTGTGCTAGACCATGTTACTGAATGCAACGTTTGCCCTTTCTTTGGACACCTCCAGGGGTGGTAACTCCTTCTCCTCCCTGGACAGACTCCCCTCCAGTTTGTCCTGTTCTTCTCTAGGCATAGACCTCTCCAGCCTTGGGTTTCATCCCTCCTTTATTGCTGGCCGCTTGGCCAGCTGTTGCCATGCGTTGTGACCATCAGAGCTTTGTACAGAGCTCTGCCTCTTGACAACATCACCCAGGGCTGCTAAATGGAGGCTTTCTGGAGATCCCTGCCAGCATTGAGCCAGCTGAGCGAGGCACTGACACGGGTTGCCAGAGATACGGTGGGTGCCCCATCCCTGCAGACAGCCAAGGTCAGGCTGGATGGGCTCTGAGCACTGATGGAGCTGTGGGTGTCCTTGTTCACTGTGGGGAGTGGGACCAAATGGGCTTTAAATGTCCCTTCCAACTCAAACCATCCTGCATTTCTGTGAACTGGGCTACAAACCAGCAGCTTTACCAAATGCCCACCTGGGGAAACACATTTTACTCGTCTCCTTCCCACTGTGGGCTCTGTTTTGGTGGTACCTACAAGAATGCAAAAGTTCTGGTCTGGCTCGCTCAGAGCTGAATCCTGAGTCTGACTCGAGCTCCTGCTTGTCTCGGCCTGCCCTCAGACATACCATGCACAGCCCCGTGCTGCATTCCCCATGCGCTGCATTTTGCTTTGCAAACGCTTCCGGGCTGCAGCTGCTGTTTGCTCCCGCCGAGCCTGGTGCGATGGATCGCTGGCCTCACTCAGGACCTCTAGGTATTGCTATCAAGCCAATAAATGCTAAGGAAACCAAGCCATCTCCTAATTTATTCACCTTTCTTGGTTGCTTTTCTGTAAGTTTCTCGAAAACCCTTTTTTGTTGTACTCCGCCTACTTAGAGATGCCTGAATATTTGTAATCAGCACGAGCAAGCAGCTACGCTCCCGAGACTTGCTCGGGCATTCTCCTGCTCCGCCACAGCTCCTGGCTCGTCTGCCTGGGGAGAGCAGGGCCACGTCTGGGGATCGGGCCATGGTCGGCTGGGGACGCTGTGCGGGGCTGCAGGTAACAGGATCGCGGTGCCGTGGGCTGGGACTGGTGCCGTGCGGGTTGTGGTGTCAGCGCCGCGGGCTGCTGCTGGGCATTGCCATGGGATTGGTTTCCGGAGTGAACTGCTCCTCTTTCATAAAGGTAAACCTGCAGTCGTCTTCTTCTCAAAACAGGATCCTTCTCCGGTTAGTCTAAATGATTCCCAGAATCATGGAACCATAGGATCAGTTGAGTTGGAAGGGATGTGTGAGGGCCACGCTCCCTGCGCTGAACGGGGACACCCACAGCTCCGCCAGCTGCTCACAGCCCATCCAGCTCGACCTCTTCCTCTGCTTCTTCTGCTGTGCTCCTTGGGAAATTCCCGGACAGCCTTCTTTTTCCAGGGTCAATAATTGTTTTTCCGAGATCGTATTCAGCAACCTGTGTTGGCTTACTTTGTAAATCTCATGCTTTGCAGACCCACAGAGGATGCAGCGTGCAGCTCAGGCCTGCTCGGTGCAAATCACTTCTGCTTTTCCCTGAGGTTGGTCAGATTGTACACACTTTGCTGGCTTAATCTTTTCCTTTTAAATCCCTTTAATCGCTTTGTCATTCGCAGTGCTCTTTTATGACCCATTGTTGATATGGTTCTGCTGAGAAGGTGAGCTCAACTGTGCCTAATTCTGTTTGGTTAGCTAATTACTCAGAGATAGCTACTGATGCTGTCTCCAAACCTGAGTCGTTCATTCTCCATGCTCTGCTGACCGTCTCCAAACATCCATGAGTGCTGCTATGCTATGGCTGCATTTTGCAGCAGCTCAATATTCCGGAGCTGGTGATAATACTGAGCAATGTGAAGTATTTAGAAAGAAGAAAAAAGCCACAAAACCCCAAAGCCGTAGGCTGCAGGAGGAGCCCCACAGTGGGGTGATCTCCTCCCTGTTGGTGCCTATTGGTGAGGAATGTGTTGAACTGTTTTCACTCAGAGGGTGGTGCATTGGAACAGGTTGCCCAGGGAGGCTGTGGATGCCCCATCCCTGCAGGCATTCAAGGCCAGGCTGGATGTGGCTCTGGGCAGCCTGGTCTGCTGGTTGGAGACCCTGCACACAGCAGGGGGTTGGAACTGGATGATCATTGTGGTCCTTTTCAACCCAGGCCATTCTATGATTCTATGAACTGGGTTTCATTTTGTTTCCTGCCTCTATTTTCCAACTCCCTGGGTTGCTTCGCATTCAGCTTTTGTTCTCAGCAATGGTTACAGCTCTTCCAAATCTTGTATTGTATGCAAATTTCAATAGCTCTCTGATCCCTATTTAAGTGATTAAATACAAGACAGCTGAGCAGATACCCTGCGAGTGCACTGCCATCTCCTTCACACACTGCCTGGTGGGTTCGGGGCTGCCGACCTCTCCCAGCTGACAGAAGAGGAGCTCAGCTCATGCTGAGTAGTTGGAAGGGCTGAGCTCATCCCTGCACTAAAACCAAACGCAGCTCCAATGCAGCACAAAGCATATTTACACCTGAGTTCCAATCTGGTGGAGAAGGACATCTGGCATGAGGCACTGCTCATTTCTCACCCTGCTGGGTAGCTCTATGCCTGGTGGGAGTCCTCTCTGAACTCCACTACCCTACCATGCCAGCAGCCTGGGCCCAGAGCTGCCTGCAGGATGTTGCCTCAACACCAATAATCCAATTACCCATTTTTTTTTCTTTTTTCTTTAAGCTGTGTTCTTTGCGTGTGGTTTTATTTCTTTTACCATCTTCCTGCAAGGCCTTTTGAAAGATTGACTTTGGAAAAGCAACCAACCAGAGGCAAGCAAGGTCCTGTGCAACATGGATATTTCATAGAATCATAGAATCATAGAATGACCTGGGTTGCAAAGGCCCACAGTGCTCATCCAGTTCCAACCCCCTGCTGTGTGCAGGTCACCAACCAGCAGCCCAGGCTGCCCAGAGCCACATCCAGCCTGGCCTTGAATGCCTGCAGGGATGGGGCATCCACAGCCTCCTTGGGCAACCTGTGCCAGTGCCTCACCACCCTCTGGGGGAAAAACTTCCTCCTAAGATCCAGCCTAAACCCCCCCTGTCTCAGTTTTAAACCATTCTCCCTTGTCCTATCACTGCCCACCCTCACAAACAGCCGTTCCCCCTCCTGTTTCTACGCTCCCTTCAAGTACTGGAAGGCCACCATGAGGTCTCCCTGGAGCCTTCTCTTCTTCAAGCTGAACAAGCCCAGTTCCCTCAACCTTTCTTCTTAGGAGAGGTCTAAGATCTTCTAAAGCTTTGTCTTCAGCAGTCAATCAGCCCTTTTTCTTTCTCTTTCTTGTAATTCTGCGCTAAGAAAAATGTGCATCCTTTTATCCTTTAACAAAATCTTTGTGATGACCAATGCTCCACTTCTTCTCGAGGGTCACTTACCAAGGACTGTCTCCCTGCCTCATTGGTTAATCCTCAGATAGAAGAAGCAGAATTTAACTACAGTCGTTTTATAGAATAGGAGTGATGAATGGGTTAAAAATATATTCCTTGATATTCTTGTTTTTGGTGTGCTCGTTGAGTCTTGGGTCGCTTCGTGTTACACCAGCTCTGCGAGCTGACGCCCTCCAGACTTCTTCCATGGCAGCTTGCCTCTTTAGGAGCGGAGCTGTCAGTGAGGAATTTAGCATCAAATCTCATAAAATTGATTAATCTATTCACAAGGAAGCCGTGGCAGGCTTTTCAAACAAGCTCTGTAATGTGCTCTTTTGTTTTGGTCAGCACAAAATTCTCTCCTGCAGATAAAATGTCATCGTTTTGGAGACAACTGGAAGAGTTTTCCTGACTCTTGAGTTTTGTGAGTGCATGGAGCTGCATCAGGGGAGGGTGAGGTGGGGGCTAGGGAAAGGTTCTGCCCCAGAGAGCAGTGGGCATGGAGCAGCTCCCCAGGGCAGTGGGCATAGCCCCAGTTTTGGAGCTCAGGGTGTGCTGGGACACCACTCTCAGCCACAGGGTTTGGTTGTGGAGCCAGTTGTTGGACTCGGTGATCCTTAAGTGGGTCCCTTCCAATGTGGGGCAGTCTGTGATTCTGAGAAGCCCTACAAAGGGTTCAGGAGAAGCAGCCCAGAGGAGGGGGGTGGGAAGCAAAGCTCTTCATGGGGGAGCAGCCGGCTGTCGGCAGTGATTCTTGTCAGCGAGTGCCAGAAGCACCTGCGAGTCACTGCTGGTGGGGATGGCAGGAGGAAAGAGGAGTCCAACACACTTGACTGAAAGTAGGGCAGATGTGATTAAACAAAATATAGCAAGAACAAAAGAAAGGGGGAGAAAAAGACATTTCTGCTGGTGCAATGGCTGCCTGTTAGCTTTCTTCAAAGCAGGGTCCTAAGGTTAATCATTAGATCTCAGGTGCAGCATCCAACACATTCTTGGCATTTCTGTCCTTGTTAATCAGAGAACCAGTCTGGTTTGGAAAAGACCTCTAAGATCCCCAAGTCCAACCCCAGCCCACCCCACCATGCCCACTGACCACATCCCTCAGTGCCACATCTCTGCACTCCTTGCACACCTCCAGGTTTGGTGACCCCACCACCTCTCCGAGCAGCTGTGCTGTTCTTTTGGAGAAGAAATGTTTCTTAATGGTTCTGTTTGATATTGAAGCCCCGTATGGTGTCTTTCTTTCCATCTGATCCACCAGCACTCCTTGCTTTGCTGAACTCATCTCCCAGGCACACCTTAACACCCCATGGGCTTCATCCATCCAGCAGAAGGATGCAGGAGGAAATAATGGTGTTTATTGCTGGCTTCCAGCTGCTGTTGGCCCAGCATAAAGACAGACGTAGGCATCAATTGCTGGATTTCAAGGAGGAATTTTGGTTTGTATTGTTGCAGCGTGAATGCTGATTAAACCCACTTCATGCTTCAGAGGGTTGAGTGGTTTGGCAGTTGCCTTGGAGCTGGCAGGGTTGCACTTTGACACCATTCCCTCTCCGAAATGTGAGCTTTTGATGATGGTCACCAGCATCACTTGACTCTTAACCTGGCCTGCGCTCTGGGTTTAGCAACTTTAAGTATATAAGAAGGAAGAGCCTCATGCAAATCCTGCACATTTTGAATAGAAGGAACCCGTGTGCCCCGCAGAGTAGGACTGTGCCCAACATCACTCAGCTGCACTGCTGCTTGTAGTGCCCTTGTAACCCAGGCGTGCTCACGGTGATTTTTATGGAGCTGCATGTGCATGTGTTTCTACTGCAGTTTAATTGGAGTTACATGAGAACCTGATGTATTTGCACGTTCTGCCAAATACTTCATTCTCCCCATAGAGAAACTTGTGTAATTGCAAAGTGTAATTCACAGGCGCAATACGAAACTTAGTGTGTAATGTTGTGTGACTACGAGGGAATTAGTGTTATTTTTTTTCTTTCAGAAGCTGTATAAATTAACCTACTTTTCCTGTCAGCTACTGGGAGAGAAGGTTACGGTTCTTGCAGTTAGGTTCTGTGCCTTATCTCTGCTGTAAGCATTGCCAAGTGATCCTTGCTGGCTTTGAGGCACCAGCAGCTCCACGAGGAAGAGCGCTCAAGGATGGCTATTAAATTTTACATCCGTTCCTGTTCATTCGAGGCTGGGTTCACATGGCTTTGTGTTTGCAGTGTATTTCCACGATTAGTGCAAAGAAATATTTTGATCTCTGTATCCAAAGAGCAGGCTTCCTTCCCGCTGTGGAGTAAAACGGGTCCCTTCCCAGAGTGATGGGGCCAGAGCTGCATGCTTTGCCCAAGGTGTTTTAGCACAGAGTGGCAGAAGCAGATCTCTGGGACAGAATCCTGCAGGATTTGCCTGCTGAGCAGAGCATGAGGTCTCGGGGGTCCTACAAGGGTGAATTTGGAGGAAGGGAGCAAAAGACTGAAGCACCCAGAGTGATCCAACGGTGATATTAACATTGTGCACTCCTAACCTGGACTCACCTTCTCAAAGGGTTTCTTCCATCTCTGCTGCTGCTCTCTGACACTCTGCGGTCACCTGTGTGACCTCGCTGCCAGCCTTGCTGCCTCCAAAAGTTGTCGCTGCACATGATGTGCAGCCCTGGGGGAGCACAGGGGGAAAGCAGATCTGACTGCTGCCCCTGCACTCCTTCAGCAGTGTTTGGGTTAGCTCCAACAACGTGGCTGCAGAGAGGAGAGCCTGCTGATCTGCTCTGCTGCTCTGGGATGCAAAGCAGGATGGAAACTGCTGGAAAAAATGAGGCTGTTGCAAGAAAAGCAGCTGTTGGTGCTGTCAGTGCTCATCCCAAAATGAAAAATAGTTGAAATCGGAGTTGGACAGCACTTAAGTCCAGATTTTAGAGAGTGATGTAAGCCCTGCAGCATCCAGCATCACTGGGGTCTCCTTTGCGTCTCCTTTTTGCTATAAATCTGAACAGGAAGATACTTGGTATTATGTGACATTTAGCCCCGATTTTGCTTCTGGGCTGCACAAAGGCTTGGGTAACAATACAAACTTGCATAAATGACGTGTTGTTGTTTTTCTTCTGTGACTTGGGCTAATTCAAACCGGAGTTTCCATTTATCATCCACCACGCACTGGCTGGGAAGCAGAGGGCACACGCACACAAAGGAACAGTGTGGGCAGCCCTGCAGCTTCTGCCATCCACTGTATGGCCTCTCATTGCAGCCACGTGTTTGGTGGCTCTGGGTTTTGTACATAAAGACGTGGATGCAGACACTCCAGGAGTACGTGCCGACGTTCGTGAGCAGCCCTGTAGTGAACCAGTTGGTGTGTTTGGGGAAAACAGCTGGTGGAAGGAGAGATTTGAATTTCTACTGGTTTTTTAATGATGATGAAAAAGAAAGCAGTTGGAATACTTGGAGTTCTTCAGGTGGGCTTGAAATACCTGATCTGAGCTGTTTGCAAGGGAGGCATGCAGTCGGCCTTTTAAAAAGACTTTCTACATGTGTGTGTCTCATGGGGGGGGGGGGGGGGGGAGAAACTTATGGGATGACAGAATGGTTTGGGTTGGAAGGGACCTTTAAGATCATCCAGTTCCACCTCCTGCTGTAGGCAGGGACACCTCCCTCTAGCCCAGGTTGCTCGCAGCCCCATCCAGCCTGGCCTTCAATGCATCCATGCAGGGGCATCCGCAGCCTTGCAGGGCAACCTGTTCAGTGTCTCACCACCCTCACAATAAAGAATTTCTTCCTGATATCCAGTCTGAATCTGCCCTCTTCCAGTTTAAAGCCATCTCCCCTCATCCTGTCACTTCCTGCCCTTACAAAAAGCCCCTACCCAGCTTTTCTGTAGACTCCTTTGGGTCCTGGAAGGCCGCTATAAGGTCCCTCCAAAGCCTTCTCTTCTCCAGGCTGCAGAGTCCCAGCTCTCTCAGCCTGTCCCCATAGGAAGGTGCTCCAGCCCTCTGATCATCCTCAGCTCAGCTGGTGCAGAATCATGAGCCATAGAGATCTGTCCATTGAGCATAGTTTCTGGCTGCCCATCTTATCTCACACACAGGCATCTGTCTCCTAAATAGCTCTATCTTTCACTGGCTCATTGTGCTGCTGGAATGGGGTTTGACTTCTTTATGTTCAGGGTCTTGGCAAGAGACAAATGGAGAGGGAATGAGTAGCAGCCAAGCTTAGGTCTATACTGGGCATCCAACCCAGGGCTCCACAGCCAAGGGCTCCACATCAAGGCCAGCCTTGGTGGCAGCATTCCCTCCTGCTCAGCCCTGAGGACATAGTGAGGTCATCCTAAGCACTTGGAGACAGAGCTGAGGTCAAGCAGTGGGGGCACTGGGCTGTTCTGTCTGCAGGTTTGGGTATTTTGGGTATCCCAAGGCAGTGTGGTTCCTACACTGATCCTAGTGGGTTATCCAGAAGGATGGGGGATGCTGCTGAGGCTTAGTGAGAACTGAGTTTTTCCAGCCATTAACAAATATGAAAGCAAAGCACACATCGTGCTGTTTGGACAAAGCAATGTGAGAAGTCTGTTCTTGATAACACTGACATGCAGATTTCTCTTAGAAGCTTTTGTTGGGTTGTCATTGCAAATGGTAATGTTTGCTGAGGTGCTTTTACTTGTTCCTATTATTTTGTTTCTTAAGTCAGGCACTTTAATGTCCTCGTGTGTAGCTATGATCACGTATCATCTCTTGAGTCAGCTCTGGGAATCATCTTCTTGGGTCCCTCACTAACAGAAAGACATCGAGGCCCTGCAGTGTGTCCAGAGAAAGGCAGTGAAGCTGTGACGGATCTGGAGCACAGATGTTATGGGCAGTGGTGAAGGAATGGGATGGCTCAGTTTGGAGCAGAGGAGGCTCAGGGGAAACCTTATTGCTTTCTGCAGATCCTGAAAGGAGGTTGTGGTGAGGTGGGGGTTGGCCTCTGCTCCTGGTAACAGTAATAGGATCAGAGGTGATGGCCTCAAGTTGTGCCAGGAGAGGTTCAGATTGAGTATTAGGAAACATTCCTTCTCATAAAGAGCAGTGCTGCAGTGGCACAGCTGCCCAGGAGGTGGTGGGGTCACTGTCCATGGAGGTGTTCCAGAACCGTGGGGATGTGGCACTGAGGGACACGGTGGGCATGGTGGGGTGGACTGGTGTTGGACTTGGGGATCCTAGAGGTCCTTTTCAACCCGATTGACTCTATAGTTCTTAGCAGCCCCCTCCCACAGAATGCTTAGTAGAACCTCCAGGTTCAAAGAGGCTTAGAAGGGAGTGCTGAGCCTACACACCAAGTTGATGGTAATTATCCAGAAGCATTGCAGTGCTCCAGAAATGAATGTGGAGAGGTCACATGGGAGGCAGCATCTGCTAAAGGCGTTGGTGGAGCTCCTGGGCTCCTGCCTGGGGCAGCAGCAACGGGGACAGCAGTATGGAGTGATGAGCATCTTCTTGATTTTAAAATGAAGCAGGAGGAGAAGTGGAATTGTAATGTTTTTGTCTTTTTCCCCATGATTGGCTTTATTTTCATTCTTAGTTTGCTGAGAGCAACTTGAAAGGTAAACCCTGGGAAATTTGGGCAAGTGGCCGAAGCTGCTGGGCAATCATTTACTCATCGCTGCAGACCTCCTGCAAGTCCTCCAGCACTGCTCCCTGGCTCTGGAAGGACAGTTGGATTCTTATCAGTTTACCTTCAGGATTGGGGTTTGGTTTTGTTTTCCTCTGCCCTCTGCTTGCAGTGGTGTCACTCTGCATGCCATGGGGCATGGAGATGCTGGGATGCAGCTGCGTTGGGAGCCCACATGGTGCACCAGCCCAGCCCCACGAGTGTGCCAGCTAATTAAGACAGACAACAGATGGCTACGACAAACAGATGTGGGTGAGCACCAGGTAACAAGGAGATGATTGCAATTAGTGTAATAAGCGGCACATCGCTTACCTCATGTCTGTTGTATTTTAGCTGAGGTGGGTTTTAAAGAGAGCTTGGGAAAATAACAGAGTGGCGTTGTGGATTTCCAGAGGTCTCCTCAGGCGTCAAATATTGATTTCCCCCAGCTGGATTATTCATTTTTGTAGCGCTAAGGCAGGGCCCTTTCCCACATTTTCCCATTCATTTGTAAAGCAAATTGGCTGCTGGAATTATCCCCGGGCTAAGGGGGAATGGCCGCTGTGGGTCTGTGAGTTGCAAACACAATATAGATGATCAGTGTGTTAAAATTCACAATATCTCAGCCTTTTGGACCGTTGCCTCTTTAAGGATGATGCTCAGTCTTCTTGATTTATGCACCCCTTCCCTTTCTCTTCCTGTTCTCTAGGCGTCAGACACATAGACAACAAGCACTTGTTGAACTTGGAGCTGACATTCAGCAGGTTTGTGCTCTCCACCTTGAGGAATTCACTTTGCTTTGTATATTTGTGTTTGTTGCCGTATGCAGAATTACCTTCTGCTCCACGGTTCCATTTCATTGACTGTAGGGCTCGTGATAGCTTTCCAAAGCAAAATCATAGAATCACAGACTGGCCTGGGTTGCAAAGGCCCACAGTGCTCATCCAGTTCCAACCCCCTGCTGCGTGCAGGTCACCAACCAGCAGCCCAGGCTGCCCAGAGCCACATCCAGCCTGGCCTTGAATGCCTGCAGGGATGGGGCATCCACAGCCTCCTTGGGCAACCTGTGCCAGTGCCTCACCACCCTCTGTGTGAAAAACTTCTTCCTCAGATCCAACCTAAACCTCCCATGTGTTATTTTAAAACCATTCCCTCTTGTCCTGTCACTGTCCACCCTTGTAAACAGCTCTTAATATTTCTTGTGGGTAGAAGAACAAGCAATGGAGAAGTCTGAACTGGGAGAGTGAAGCTCATCACCTCCGTAGGGTGGATATGAAGGACTTTCTAAGCGTTGAGTATTAAAATGAGAAGAAGGACAGGCACAGCGAGAGACACTGGAAGGACCTGGGGGCCATCATCCCACCAGCTCTGCTCCTCTGTAATGCAAACAGCACTGCAGAACCTTCCTGGAAGGGCTTTGGACACGATTTGCCCTCTGCTCACAGGCTGAACCAGCAGGTGGGTGCAGGCACACTCGTGTGCTTGCTGGGGAATTGAGACCGTGGGCTTTCGCTCCACCGCGTCCCCGAGCTGACAGCTTTTATTAGCCTGCTGCCTCAGCAGAGCCTATGATAATGAAGATTTCTGCACATCCCACTTAGCTGGCGGGAGGCAAAGCAAGCAGCAGCCCTGCAGGCACTGAGGGCTCAGGGCCACGGACGCCAGGTCTGTACATGGGGATGTTGGAGCGTGGTGCTCTGCCCTCAGCCTGATGTGCTCCCAGTTGTTGGAGGGCCGGGAATATAAATCCTCATCCATCAGCTCCCTCCTGCGTAGCCCTAATGACTGCAGGGATGAAGGGCCCATGTGGTGTTGCTGAACCCCTCTCAGTGACCTTCAGTGCGTTTTGTTGAGCCTTGAGTCAAAATGCTGAAGCCTTTGAGTTTGGATTGGGTTAACTGGTTTCAGGTTGTGAGTTTCATCTCTCCTTGTCTGGATCCCTGCATAGAAATGGGGTGTTCTCGATCCCCCCTGTAGTGAGGACCCAGGGAATGCAGGCTGGCATCCTTGGGGGCTTCAAGCACTGCACTGACTTTGCCACCGTAGTAATAATTATTATAATAAGAGAAGGGCTGTCAAGAGGGGATGTTCAGACTGGGATGAGCAAGAGAAGAGAAGACAAACCCCACTGATGACATTTCCTGTTAAGGTGCTCTGCGACAGCAAGGTGAACTCACCACCAGTACAAACAGCCACGCTTCCTCCACGAAGAGAAAACAACTCAGATCTCCTGCTGCTGGTTTTTATTTCCACCTTCCTCCCAGCTTTGCTCTCCTTCTGCCAAGAGCCCAGGCTCTTGCACATTCAAACTGCTCTTTGCAGGTAGGGATCGATGTCCCAGAGCCAAAGGCTCCATCTGGCAGCATCTCCGAGGGAGGCAGGAGGAGACGGGCAGGGAAATTGGGGTAAGGTAGCAAGAAAAGAGGATTTAGTTGGAAGGCAGACACGTCTGCTGGACTGGTGACATATGGACACCGGGATTTCTTTTCCAACCCCCAAAGAGCGTTGCACAAAACAGATGTGACATTTGTTTTTGACAACTTCAGCAGCCGAAAAAGCAGCGTTTAATCAGGCTGTAAGTCTCTCTCCCTTATCATTACTGTTGTTGGGGGGGAGGTCAGAAAAAAAGTTTAAGAAAAGAAACCCCAAAGCCCAAAGGAACACCAGATGCAGCGGGTTGGTGAGTGACTTGCAGCATGGCTGGCACAGCCATTTCTCCTGTGGTCTGCAGGAGTCCTTTGTTTTTTGCAGTAAGGTTAGCAGCTGGTGATGAACTTGTGAGGGCAGCAATAGAGATGTATCCTTGTGACATTCTGAGTATGCTCTTAATTACCTCTAATTGAGACTGTGTGTGCACAGATGGGTTATGTTGTGCTGATAAATGGGTGTAATGCGAGGGACTTTTCCACCATTGCAGTTTCTGTAAAAGCAGCCCACAGGTTGTGCCTCTCTCCTATAGACGTTAGCAGGACTTTGTAAGCAAGGGGTTGGGATCAGAGTGGTTTCATCTGCCTGGCTGTGGATCATAGGGCCGTTGGGTATTACCAAAAAGTCATTGCTATACGTGCAGAAGTACACTTATAGGAGAACCATGGGGATGTGGCACAGAGGGACGTGGTCAGCGGGCATGGTAGGGATGGGTTGGGGTTGGATTGGGATCTTGGAGGTCTTTTCCAACCGGAATGATTCCATGATTCTGGTGTTAGACCAACAGAGACAGCCATGAAGCGATTGCTTTACGGGATAGGTTTGCATCCAGGAGAGCTCATACAAAGCTTGGAAACTACTGCCCTGCTCCTCCCAGGTGAACTAATTAGCTTGTTTTCATCACTGCCTCGATGCTCTTCAGCTGTTTCTGTTTGCTTTCCTAAGCGAGTGGAATATTAACATTTTTACAAGAAGTTGGTGTTTAGAAACCAGGCTTGCTGTGAAAATGCCCCATTGCGGTCTCGCTGGGAGCACAACCCTTGCCCTTGTCCAGCAGGGCTCAGCTCGCCTATTTTTAGAGCAGATTACATTTTTGGCCTCTTCGTCCTGGCAAGTTTTGCTATAAAATAAACTAGTTTTACAATAAAAAGAAACATTGAATGTATTACATCAAGGGCTTAATGCGAGCCAAGGATTTCAGCTGAGGCTTCAACGTTGTCCTTAATTCACCTCGCTGGGGCATCTGGTGGCTCTGGCCAAGGTCGTGGTCTCACAGCAGAGCATCCTGGTTGGATGGTCGCCTTTATGTGCCCCATCCTCAGCCCTTCAGAACATTTGTTATTTTAATTTGGCTGCTGATAATGTGAGATCAAAGCCTAGAATGGCAGTGTGAGTTAATAGGACTCATTGTTGCAGTGGGAGGACATTAAATTTTTAATGTCAATATTGGGTTTTCTTGACCTGAGCGTGGAGATGGGTCCTTGGGGTGGTCCAGAGCATTCCTATTGCAGCAAGCATCTCTTGATTTGGCTGAATAAAATGGGTTGGCATTCTGGGCTGTGGAATAGTCTGGTAGGGTTTGTTTTATAGCCATCAGTCAGTGCTTTAGTGCTTGTTAAAATTCCAGGTTTAGAGAGCAATGTAAGAAATGAAGGGAACTGAGTTTAATAACTTGGTCCCTTCACTCCCTACCCACACAACAAAGTTCTTGTCTGGGGTCCCATTACGTTGCTCCCCAGGCATTGTGTCTTCCCACATTGCTAACCACTTAGATGTGAAAATAAATGAAGCATTTGGAGGGTAGCAGTATCTGGTATTGAATTATTGCAGTTACTGGAAAAATCACTGAACAACTCTAGGAAAGGAGGTGAAGCAATGTGCACAGCTGATTCCTTCATAGAGCAGCAGTGTCCCTTGGTTTGATGTCTTCTGGGAGTTTTAAACCTGTAGGAGACAGATTTAATCCCATCTGGGCTTGGCTGTGTTCTTGGCTCTTTGGCAAAACCCCTTCAACACAGCTCAAGGTGAAGATACAGGAAAAAAAAAAGGACTTAATTGACTTCTTTGCCCTTGTTGTGCTTATGTAGTATTTCATTCAGCTAAATAAAAGCAGATAGTTCATAATTAATGAATGAGCATGTGGGTGGTGAGGCACTGAGGCAGGCTGATGATGTGGGTGCCTCATTGCTGCAGTGCCCAAGGCCAGGCTGCATGGAGCTTTGGGCAGCCTGGTCTATGGGAAATGTCCCTGCCCATGGCAGGGAATGGAGATTTACATGCTTTAAGACCCTTCTAACCCAGATCAACTCTGGGATTCTATGAAATGAAATGCTAGCCTGTAAGCAAAATATTGAAGTGGACCCTTGTAAGGCCAAGCAGACAAAATCTGGGGGGGATGTAGGAAAGAGCTCAGGTTGTTATGTAATGGAGATGGTGTTTATGGTGAGTGCTTGCTTGGCCAAATGGTGACCAAGTGACACCCAAAGGAAGGTAATGTGATCAGCCCTTGTTTTCACACCTTTTCCTCCACAAACTGCCCAGACGAGGCATCAATTCAACAAGAACGACGTGCGTTGGGTTGCTCACCTCCTGGAGGTGGCTTGCTTCGTGTTTCCCGGCGCTGTCACGTAGAACCTCCCTAGGCTGCGGAACCCTCATCCTCACCTCGTGTCTCTTCATTTCCAGGTGCAAAGTAGGTCAACATGAGTGGCCTTGGGGACAGCTCGACAGACCCCGCCAACCCCGACTCACGGAAGAGGAAGGGCTCTCCCTGCGACACGGCCCAGAGGTACGTGTGCCGCGCCACGTCCATCCCTGCCCCGGCTACTTTGTCATTCCGACGGCGTCGTTCGATCCCGTCTGCTTGAGCAGATGGAGCCTGGTTTCAGCCACTTGTAAACGTTCACACTTCCCACCAGAACTTCGCTTTGCTTTTATCAGTGGCTGTGGTGGAAGATGGAGCATGATGGAAACGCAGCTCCCCATCTGCTCCGCTCGTTGTTAGGTGGCAAACGATGATTAGAGGCTTGTTATCCAAGTTAATGTATTGATTTTACAAATGGAGAGCACTCAATCAAGTGGAGGAGTGTTGAGAAGGTTTTTCAGGGTAAATTTGGAGCTGGTAGTTCTGTACAGGGCAACAGTGGGGTCTGCAGGTCATCCCCAGCCTTCCTCCTCTTCATGCCAGATTCCCAAGAAATGCATCTTTCATTCATATTCAGAAACTTTGCTGGAGGCCCTCTTGCTTCTGTCTGAAATATTTTCACTTGCTAGTGCAGAGCGCTTTAAAACTCAGCTCAGTGCAACATTTTGCACCTTTCACTTACGACTGAGCCTTCACGTGGCCAACTGATTTAAGATTAACACGTCTTAGATCTCCTGTTCACAGGCTCTCTGTGAATCCTGTGTATCTTTTCCCGTTGCAGCGCTGTCTCTTAGTTAGGATGGATTTCCAGCTCTGCAGCCTGGGATGCAGCTTTGCACAGAATATTGATGTGCTGAGCAAACTCTGCACGTATTCTCTGTCAATTACAGCTCATGCATGGCACAGTAGACAATAAGTGCAAAGGATACAGTGTTCTGGTAGCATAAGGGAGAGAGATATTAAGTGGTTGCTCGAGGATTTCTGTTTATTGCAGTTCTTGGTTGTCACAGGAGCTCATTCACCCTCTCACAAAGCCTCTGTAGCTCATGGCTTATCCATGCCATTAAATGAGGAATAATCTCAGGACACAGTTTGATGGCACTTGTGGTGGGTAGCTGCCTTGCTCCTAATAAATACTGAACTGATCAAGTGAGATAGCTTCCCTTTCTGTCATTTCACACCTGTGTGAGTCAGAGCTCTGCAGCCCCTCATCCTCACCCTGGGATGAAGGCTCTGTGCCTTGTGCCCATGCAATTCAGCTATGGGGATCTCCTGGGTTTGGCTTTCTAACCACTGGGCACCCTGAGAACAGACATCAGCAATGTTCCAGCTCTGCAGGGTGAGGAGCAAACCAGTCGTAGAGATGGTGAGTGAAGGATTCTCCATCCTTGCCCCAGCTCAATGATTTTTGACATGGTCCTGAGAGTCTTTTTAGAGCCTGAAGCCATCAGACACCACGCAGCAGGGCCCTGCGTGAATAAGGCTGAGGAGTCCTCTCCAGAGCTGCCCTTCTCTCTCTGCAGAGGAGCAGAGCTCTGGCTCCCAGCAAGGAGGGACCTCCCCCGGTCCCACCAACTGCCCCGAGCCCATCAGAGCCAAGTGAACTTCCGAACGCTTCTCTTAAAACTGAGAAGGTTTGACTTGCTTTTGATGATACTTCGGAGTCATAAAGAACAGCCCACTGCTGTAATATTCTCATGATGCCTTTATGTAAGGAAAATTGGCCAATTCTCCCTCCTACAATTCGAAAGTTGCCACAGCAACAGCGACATTATGGCTTTTCATGAAATGAGCTCACCCACAACAGAAGGCTTTAAAAAAAAAGAAAAGAAAAGAAATGTTTCCCTGTTTCCCTACTATTTCTTTTTGGTTTGCAAGACAACTAGGGAATCATTTGACCTTAACTCGAAGCCTCACTCAGCTCCTGTGAGAAGCATTTGCCTGCCCATTGCCAGGTAGAGCTGGGTGCTGGGTGCCATGACACACCACCCATTGCTGCAGAGCTCCCAGTACCTCCCATGGAAGGTCTTCACCGTGGTCTTGATGCAGCTTGTGTTCTCCTCTCCCTGCAGCTGGCTTTGTGTCCAGTATTTCTCTTCTTTCTCTTTCGATGCTGCTGCTCTGCTGAGTGCATGGGCTGCCAGCCACTCTGGGCCCAATGGGAGGAGGAGGCGATGGACAGCTCAGCGTGCCTCTGCATTTGGGTCTGTCCCTGCAGTGCTACATAAATACCATCAGATATTTCAGTGCAAGAATGAGCTCAAACAGAAGCACGATACTCAAGAGACAGAGCTTGCCTGTCAGGATACTGAGCTAATAACGTGTTTGGAGTTAAGGAAGAATAAAAGAACATCCACGTAGCCTTCCTGAGGAGCTCCTTGAGGAGGGGTGGTGTTGTCTCACCCAGTTTGCTTGGATGGGATTATGCAGAGTTACCAGGCTATGTTCAAGGTCTTGTTGCTGTGCACTTGCTACATGCCCCTATTGGCAGGGAAACCAAAGCAGACCTCTCTGTGAAGCATCCAGCTGCCCACAGAGCTAGTTTTGTGCTGTGGCACAATCTTGGATGGGATGCAGCTTCCCTCTGGAGGTGGGTTTTTGACTCAGGTTGTGTGGCAGCGTTCTCTCACAATGCTTTGTGTCTCCCTGTTGGGGCAGTATGGCTTTGGAGGACCTGCCTTGCCATCTGGAAACCCTGCTGGATCTTGCTTGCAGAATACTGCCCAGAATCATCCCATCATAGAATCGTATCATAGGGTCATAGAATGGCTTGGGTTGGAAAGGACCTCAAGGATCGTGAAGCTCCAACCCCCTGCCACATGCAGGGCCACCAACCTCCACATTTCATACCAACCCAGGCTGCCCAGGGCCCCATCCAACCTGGCCTTGAACACCTCCAGGGATGGACGGGGCATCCACAGCCTCTCTGGGCAGCTGTTCCAGCACCTCACCACCCTCTTGGTAAAGAATTTCTCCCTGACATCCAACCTAAATCTTCCCTCCTACAACTTAAAACCACTTCCCCTTGTCCTGCCATTATCTACTCTTGTTAGGAGTTGACTCATACAACAGCTTCTCGGTGTAATTTTGAAGATTTTTCAGGCAGTGCTTTGTAAGATAGTATCTTTCACACAGTGTGTCCTGCAGAGCTTACAAGAAAGATTAGATGGCTTATTGCAAAAAAATTTAAAAAAAAACCTGAAAAAAGGTGTTTGTAGGCAGTATAGAGCCGAGCTGGGCATTTTGAGCTGTCCCCATTTCATCCCATAGCAGGTCTAAAGGAATCATAGAATGACCTGGGTTGCAAAGGCCCACAGTGCTCATCCAGTTCCAACCCCCTGCTGTGTGCAGGTCACCAACCAGCAGCCCAGGCTGCCCAGAGCCACATCCAGCCTGGCCTTGAACGCCTGCAGGGATGGGGCATCCACAGCCTCCTTGGGCAACTGGGAAAACGTGTCTCTGTCTCTTCCATATGCACTGTTTTGGTGATTTTGGTGCCTTCAAAGTCGTGGGCCAAGGAAAATGTCACAGTGTCCAGGACAGATGCAACGATGGCTGTGTTGTAGCCCATGAATAATTTGTCCTTGTTCTCAGAAATTAGAAGTAGTTGATGGGAGAGTGTTGGACCTTCTGTATCAGCTTTATGCTGGAGCAAAAGCTATTCCTAGCAGGGAAAAAAGTTGATCTCGTGAATATTTTTCACTTTGCTCTTGTCACCTTTTGGATTCCGATCTTCACTTTGGTGAACTCCAGTGGATGCAATTGGCCTTTAGGTATGAACTTAGGATTTACACTGTGACAGCTGCAATAATGGCTTTGGTAAAGCTATTTTTGAGGGGAAGACTCAGCTCTTGGATATTGCAGGTTTGCGTGGGATGGGAGTGTCTGGGCAGCCATATTAGACATATATCAGCCATAGAATCGTTTGAATTGTTAGAGTTAAGGTAAGGTGGTTAGGTTGCAGTTGGACTTGATCTTTAAGGTCTTTCCCAACCTGAGTAATCCTATGATTCTTTCTATGATTCTGTGAGTTGGAAGGGACTCTTAAAGTCCATGTGATCCCACTCTCCTGCAGTGATCAGGGACACCCACAGCTCCAGCTCAGAGCCCCATCCAGCCTGACCTTGGCTGTCTGCAGGGATGGGGCACCCACCTCCTCTCTGGGCAAATCTTCCTTGATCTTAATTTTGACTGTTTTTATATACATGAATGTAGGCAAAAGCCTGAATGAACTCCCCGATGTTTTGGAGATGTCCACATTATAGTCTGGCCATGACTTTAGCCAACACTTGTAGGGCCTTGTTTAACGAAGGTGCGGCTAGACTGAGCGGTGAGAAAAATCATTCACGTGGCATCTCACTGATGTGTTTTCTGTAACAGCAATGAAAAGCGGCGGCGGGAGCAGGAGAACAAATATTTGGAGGAGCTGGCAGAGCTGCTGTCTGCAAACATTGGGGACATCGACACTCTGAGTGTCAAACCAGACAAATGCAAGATCCTGAAGAAGACGGTTGATCAGATCCAGCAGATGAAGAGGTTGGAGCAAGGTAAGGCAGCAACCTTGGTTTGTCTGGAAGCCTGGGAGGAAGAGGCTCCTCCCAGTGTCTTGTGCACAGTAAATTGCAGCGAATAATCATGGCTTAGAAGCGGTTCCATTTGCTATTGTTGTCCTTTTCCTGTTTTATGAAAGCCTTAATATAAGAAAGTGCTTTTCGCTGAGCTCTGGTTGAAGATGCCCTCTTGGTGTTGCTGACTGTGAAGTGGCACCTTACTCACTGGTTGTGTTTCAGCCTGAAGTTGTTCCTTAGATGAGAATGAGAATAAACAGAAGTGCTTGTGAAGCTTTCAGGATCAGGCCCATTAAGCACTTATCAGCAATGCTGCTATTAGCTGTGTACAGAAAACCCGTTTTATAGCCAGATAAGATGAAGGGCGTGCTGTGCAAGATTTCGTGAAGAACCATTTACCCTTGTCAGATCTGTTTTCCTGCCAACAAAATAGATTAGAGGGGCATTAATCCACCTAGTGCTGCTGGACACGGGCACTGCAAAGAGAAGAGATGCAAGAAAGGCCATATAAAGGTTAAAATTCACCTCGAGTGTGAACTTGGAGACCGAAATACGCAGGTCCAAAGGGCTTGAGGAAAAGAGGCGAGGTGTGTTAAGGTGTGTACATGGCAAGGAGCAGGGTTTGTCTTGGTCCTTGCAGCCTTGACATCGTTCTCTGAGGCCACCTGCAGCCCGCCCCGTGAGGTGGCCATGGAGGCACATGAATGTGATGTCCTTTTTGCACAAGGTGAACAGCACTCAGCTCATATTAGCTCTGAGAGAGCACCATCAGTCAGATGGGGCTTCTGCCAAAGCTCCTGCTGCACACTCTGGGCACGGCGGCGTGCCTGGTACCAGCTGCTAAAGTTATCCAAAAACCTGCAGCCCAGCCCTGGGTGTGCATGCACAGCCACTCACTCCATCATTTAGACACTTTGCTCTTACCGTAGGCCTCTGAGCTGCATAAACCAGGAGGAAGAGATGGTTGCAAAGCATTAGGCTTATATTGTTTGGGCTTCCTGAAGAAACGCGGCAACAGCTTTTACAGAATCATGGAATCATTCAGGTTAGAAAAGACCTCAAAGAGCCCAAAGTCCAACCCCAACCCACCCCACCATGCCCACAGCCCACTGTCCCTCAGTGCCACATCCCCACAGTGCTGGAGCATCTCCAGGACCCCACCACCTCCCTGGGCAGCTGTGCCAATGTGTGTCTGCTTTTTCCTGATATCTGACTGGAAATTCATGTTGGGGCTGAACACTGAAAGGAGTTTGGTAGTGGGTGAGGACTCAGTGGTTCCTGCTCGCTGCCACTTCACCTTTCATTAGTTTTCTTGACATTGCACAGCAGGGCTGAACATTAACTAGGACAAGCACTACTTAAAAATATTGTTCCTTGAGCTTTGCTCTGTATTGCAGGCTTATCTAGCACTACATGAAATTACCAAAGAAGAAAAACTTCACCTGTATTTGTTCTGCAATTTATTGCAGGAATGTTTTACATGGGGAGGTAGGAGAAATATTGCTAAATGGAAGGACATTTGTCCTGTGGTCAAAGGCAGCACATGGCAGCACTCCCTGCGAAGCTGCGGCAATAAGTTAGGGAGCCCACTCATGAGTGTTATTTCACATCCAAGAAAGCCTTGAGTTTGGGGTTGCAGTGATGTGACACAGTGCTCTCCAGACACCCCAGCACATGCTGTTGACTCACAGAATTATTAACGTTGGAAAAGACCTCTAAGATCACCAGGTTCCAACCCCAATCCACCCCACCGTGCCCACTGCCCACGTTCCTCAGTGCCACATCCCCACGGTTCTGAGGTCTCCAGGTTTGGTGACCTCACCACCTCCCTGGGCAGCTGTGCCACTGCATTGCCACTCTATAAGAGAAGAAATGTCTCCTAATCCCCAACCTGAACCTCCCCTGGCACAACTTGAGGCCGTCACTTCTCATCCTTACTCAGCCTCTCGTCCTTACTCAGCCAACAGCCAGCCAGCAAGACCCATTGCCACAACCTTGTAGCAGAGCAGCAGAGGGGCTTCCAGTGAAAAAACAGCCAACATTCTCTTATTCATTTATCTTAGAAGAGGTCTGTGCGAGGTGTGGGTGCCCACAACAGGGCGGTGGCAGTGCCATGGGAGCGGGGACGCTGCTGGTGGCTCAGCCTGCAGCAGCTCACAGACAGCTTGCATGCGTGCATTGAGCCTGCGCTCCCATCCCCCTGCCTGCCGGGCTGCTATTTAAAGTACGAAGCAAATGCTTTTAGAAAAGATTCCTAGGTTTGGCCCCCTTCCAATGTTAGTAATGTACAGTTGGCAGAACAAGCAGTTTGCGGCTGTGGCAGCAACCTGAAATTCTTCTGCCAAGACAGCAATAAACGCAGAGGAGAAAGGGGCCAGGCAGTTAATTTTTTTCAGCGTTCATCTGTCCCGCAGAAGTTTTTGGGTTTTGAGTTTTTTGGATGAAAAGAAGTTGCCCAGGCAGAGTGCGGCTTAGCAAAGAGAACACAGCTGTGAGCGTCCAAGGCCAGGCTGGATGGGGCTTGGAGCAGCCTGGGCTGGTGGGAGGTGTCCCTCCCCATAGCAGGGATTGGGGCTGGGGGGTCTTCAAGGTCCTTTCCAACCCAAACTGCTCTGGATTCCATAAATGTGACAAGCAGTATTGAAAACAGTGCTGGATCAGGTGTAGCTCTGCAGCGTGCAACCCTATGGGCAGAGGAAGGCTTTGGCACGTGGTGTTACTCCAGATGCATTGGTCTCTGGTTTGCACAGCTCGACCCAAACCCATATGCCTAAGAGCAGTGTCACAATGCTCCTGAGCTGCTGCCCTGGGGAGTTGCTCCATGCCCACCACCCTCTGGAGCAGAACGTTTTCCCTTGGTAGAAGAAAAGTTCTGTCCCACCATCTCTGCATGGCAGTTTAATTTCACGTCGCAATGCAGGAAGATGAGGCTGACGTCTAAACCTTCAGATTTCTGCATGAGCTGGGCTAACTGGAGGGGCTCTCTGAGCTGATGTTTCTATGGGGGTCCCTCTGGGGCTCTCCAGCAGCTCTGAGCTCCCCACTCACAACACATGCCCTCCTTTCAGATACCAAACCCAGGCGGCCCTCAGCATATCGATGGTGTGTCACAGCCACAGCCTCCTGTTTTAAATCCCTCCATTTCTGCTTTCCTTACTGGAGGAAAATCCTTCATGTGATTCTAGGCAGAAATAAGGCATCTTGACTGTACAGAGGGGGCTACAAAAGTGAGCAGAGATGCTGAAAATGCAGCTTTGACATGCAGAATGCTTCTTGTTTGATTTATTTTCTGTAAAATAACACAGTATGTGATGGCTGCTATACAGTCACTATGAGTTCAGAGCCTACACAGTGGTGTGGGTGTAAGCAGCTGCTTGGTGCTGTGGCTCTGTTGGAGCAGGGCAAGTGGTGGACTCTGTGGGGCTCCTGGTGTCTGTTGCAGTGCCTTCCTGAGCTCATTTGCTCTATTCAAGACTCCCCACTCCCGAATTTTCAGTCAGCCTCAGTAAATATTCCTGCTTGCCCCATGTCACTTTTTACAGCACGTCTGTATCCTTGGTGTTTACAACCTTCAAATATTTGCTGATTAGCTCCCATGCCCTCCCCTTGCCATGGTGTTGCACGCAGAGGCAGCTGATGCCATCTTCCCAACCTGGCACCCAGCCTGATAGCTTCCCTTCCCAGACTCTCCCCACTGGCTCAAGATGAGGCTGGCAGCAAGTTTTCCCTTGCTGGATGCTTTGGGGATGGAGCGGGGATGGAGCTTTGGGGGATGGAGCGGGGTCACCCTGCCTCAAGTTTGAGCATCCACAGTTTCTGTAAGGGATGCAATGGCACACTGGCTGCAGAAGTTTATCTCCTTATTCCCCAAAAGAATTTCTAATTAAATGGGACCATAGAATCATAGAAGTGTTTGAGTTGGAAGGGACCTTTAATGGCCATGTGGTCCAATCCACCTGCAGTGAACAGGGACACCCAGAGCTCCATCAGAGCCCCATCCAACCTGACCTTGGGTCACCCAACACCTCTGAGGGCAATCTGCACCAGTACCTCACCAAATACATCTGGTCTGTGAGAAGATAACCTTGGGATCATAGGTAGGAGTGGATGGCACGCAAAGATCTGATGGAGATGGGAACCATGAGACCCATGCTCTGATAGAGGGGTGATGTCTTCTCCCTTGCAGCCCTGCCTGCCTTGGCAGCGTCCTTCCAAGATTAAACCACCACATCTTTTTCCCCAGAGCCTCTGCGTTGAGAGGGTGCTTAATTTCCTTCCAAAGCAGGAGTGTAAACGCAGCGCTGTGATAGAACAGTATTGAACTTTTCATTATGCTGCCTCCAACCCTGGAGAACCACTGAGGATTGCCCTTGAAACACCTCCACGTGGTCACAGCTCAGCCACTGCGGGCATCCCAGGGCCCCTTCCACGTCCTTCCTGCTCCTGCAGGGCTGCATTATGTTCTCTCACTGCCGAAACGATGCACAGAGCTGTTGGAGACCTGGCTGAGGAGCAGCTCCCATCCCCGCCAGGACGCCTAGGGTTTGCTGTTTGCTTTCTAGTCCTGCGAGGTCCAAAAGCCCCAGCAGATTTGCTCTGCTCTTGCCAAAATGAATGGATTTGTTCCCATGATTCGCATGGCTTGACTTCTCCAGTGATGGCACCTGAGCTGCAATGGCCAGGGAGCTGCAGGAGCGACTCCAGACCCACCGAGAGCTGGTGGAGCTGCTGAGTTTATGTCTAAGGGTAGATGAGGGGAAAAACCAGATCTCTAATTAATGCAGCTTTATTCCCTAATAATGGTACAGAGTACTGACTTGATTTCAGGACATTTTAAAGGGCAGCGGGTTAAGAGTAAGCTTCCTTTTCTGCGCTTTGCTGCGTTAACCTGCAAAGACGATGGCCCTTAATTTTTAAGTCAAATTACTTTGGACAGAGAGAGGCAGAAGGCTGTTTCTCGAGCCTTTAGTTAATGATTTTCAGAGGGGCTGAGGGTAACAGCACTTCTCTCTCTTCTCTGACTGCACAACACCTCCACAATTTGTTTCCCCACCAAAACAAAACCACAGAGGAGGTGCGTCCTCCTGAAATCTCTTTGTTAGGGTTTTCCTGAAGCGTGGCCATGTTCAAAGTCACCAGGAAACGTCAACCAAAAAAGAAGACAGCCCTGTGTTTATGACCACCTTTCGTTTGTAAGGTAACCTACTTGGGGAAGTAATTTTCCTTTTGGGTAAATAGAGTGAGTTAATTAAGCAAAGTATATGAAATAGTTATTGACTTTGGCTGCTCTGTTGCATATGATCATTGGGCTGTCAGTGGCTTTCCTTTAATTAAGTTTCCCTGCTGTCTTGTCATATGCTGAGATTTTGAGTCTTTGGCCTTGGATTTATTTTATTATATACATATAGAGCTCTGGCACAGAAATGTCCTGTGTCCTCAGGGGAACATATAGAATCCTCCTCAGTATGAATACTGAATTTCCTCTTCGGTTTGGAAATGCTGACATATGGTGAGCTCTAAAAACAAAAAGGCTTTGGTTTCGTGTTTAGCAGTGGCCAGAAAATGATGAACTGATGCCTTGCAAAGTGGTTTCTCCCCCAGACTGTGATGCTAGAGAGGAGACCCTGTCCTTGGGTCCTGAGTCAAGAGCTCCTTCTTGTCCTAGCAGCCACTAGTAGCTGAGTGATGGGGAACATTAATGAAGACCATAAAATAGATATCAAGAAGAAATT
Organism: Tetrao urogallus; assembly: GCF_951394365.1. Taxonomy (NCBI): domain Eukaryota; kingdom Metazoa; phylum Chordata; class Aves; order Galliformes; family Phasianidae; genus Tetrao; species Tetrao urogallus. Next base: position 104,316,880 of record NC_136814.1, on the reverse strand, counting down.
CTTTACTGTGAGGGTGGTGAGGCACTGGAGCAAGTTGCCCAGCGAGGCTGCAGATGCCCCTGCATGGAAGCACTCAAAGCCAGGCTGGATGAGGCTGTGAGCAACCTGGGCTAGAGGGAGGTGTCCCTGCCTATAGCAGGGGGTTGGAACTGGGTGATCTTAAAGATCCCTTCCAACCTAAACTATTCTATGATTCTATGATTATATGATGGAATGAATCCCATATAACCACAAAGCAAGTAATTGTGTGCAGCAGGTGGGAGCGAGTTGCAGAGATGAGGTCTTTTAGAGAGCTTTACCCAGAGCAGAGGAACTAGTGAAGAGCAATTAAAAGCTCTCTGCTCCCTTCTGTGGGCAGAATCTGGTGCTTTTCACTCAAGCTTTTCATGGTTTCCAGTTGGTTTGGGAAGAGTAAGGAATGCCTGCTAGGTTCTTATCTTGGGGGCTGTGGATGAGATCTGTCAGGCCTTCCCTGCAGCACGCATTTCTGGGCTCTGAGGTAGGTCACAGAGGAGTTTGGGCTGGAAGGGACTCTGGAGGGCCCATCAGAACACTTCACATAGACACACTGCTCATCTTTTGGGCACTGGAACAGGAGGTTGGTGGGGTCACCATCCTTGGGTGTGTTGAAGAAGCATGGAGATGTGGCACTTGGGGACATGGGTCCCCAAGAATCTTGCACTTGCTCTTGTGCAGATGGGGAGGCTCTGGTTACTGTGGTTGTACCAAAGGCTAAAAGAAGTTACGACGTGAAATTAAACTGCAGAGTAGTCTCGTATCCAAAAAAGTTTGACGGGTGAGGCTGGGAGAAGGTGCAGTGTGGCACATTCCAAGGCAAGAAGAAAGAAATTACCCAAACAGAAGTTTGCTGTGTGCTGACTCAACATGAGGTCCTTCAGTGAACCCAAAAGAGGACAATTCCGCGCAGTGGAAGAACAATATTTGCCTAGTCAGATAAGAGATGAAAACCCTCTTGCTTGGAAAATCATTAAACTGGAGGCTCGTGTAATAGCCCAAGCTCAGAGCGTTGCAGCTGTAAGGCCTGTGACATACCACAAACTGAAGGTTAGCTCTAATGTTTGAGGTTTTGCTGAAGAACAAAAGCAAGCAGCAGGCTGGCATCTGAGAAGCAACGCGAGTGGAAACGTCTCCTGGAAATGGAGTAAACGAAAACTGCTGTAAGGGGTTTACATTAATTAAAGGATTTTTAATTAATTAATTAAAACCACATTAAGGTTTGTGTCAAGTCTAAAATTAGATGGCGATCTCTTCAGGCTACAACTGTCAGCCTGGTTCTGGAGTCCCCTCTTTAAATGCATCGACTTTATCGGAGCTATCCTGATTTTGTTTGCTTGGAGGGAGGTCAGAAAACGAGAGCTTTGCTTTTGTCCTCGGGTGGTGTTCTACAGACTCTGGGTTCCTCCCCAGGGTCAGAAAGGGCCTCTTTGGCCACGGTGCTGATGATGGGTGTTGGCAGGTGCTGGGCAGAACATCTCTTTCCTGTTCCCGAATCTGGTGGTTGTTTTAGCCCTGCAGGAGCGGCTTCTTTCCCAAACCACTGCAGGAAAAGTCATGCAATTAGAAGGAGCCTCTCTCACTGCTTTCATCCCATCTCAGTGGCCAATTTTTCACCGTACATTAGAGGGCAACAGAGAAAGATAAACAAGCAAACCTTGGAGGCCAAATTAGACATCAGTGGGGAGGGGGAATTCCTCGTTGGCTTCGTTAGGTGCCCACTGGAAGCCCTGAAGTGTGAGGCTGATCCAAAGCAAACAGAGTACAAACAGATCCAGTCCTTTTAACTGAGTAATATGGGCCTGCAGGAATTCGTTTGTGATAATGAAGAGGATCCTACTGCTAATTGGTGGGGGCAGTGGGGAGTGGGTGTTCCTGATGCTCTCTGTCCAATTTGAAAATCGCCGATCTTCCCCCATTTTGTGATCTGCAAACACCTCTCATTTCTGGTGGAGATGAGTTAGTGATCATTTCTCTACCTGTGTTGAGTCGCCCTTTAATTTAGCTTGTTCTTCCTTCTCTTTGGTCATTACCACTGTTCCCTAATGTATTTGTAAGAAGTTGTCACGCTTGTTCCCTACCTTCTCTCAACTAGTCCCTCCTAGGGTCTTCGTGTCAAATAGTTATGCCTTGCCTTTCATTACCCTAGGAAGTCTTTTCTGTACTTCTACCAATTTAACTTCATTTTTCTTGATTTAGTTAGCCCAGACCATCACTATTTCTAATACTGGGTCTTACGAATAACATTAGGTTGTTGCTGGGAATGACCGTTGTCATCTCCTATCACCTCCATTAACCTGTTCCCAGCTTTTACCTAAGCTCGTGCTCTGAAGTTGCCAATTTCATGATCTTCAAGAAGTGGAAAATGGATGAAATTAGCGCAGTTCATCAGTGCAGTTGGGTAATCTTTCTACCATTTGGGCCTCTTTAGTGTGAGCAAGTCAACCCACCCCTGTGTTGGTTTTCTCCCTGTGGACAAGTCAGCCCACTCTTGAGCTGACGGGTGTTTTTTCCCTGCGTGACTGGCAAACTTTGGGTGCTGGAGGAACACCAGTGGAGCGTTCCTTGTCCTGATGAAACATTTTGTTCTCAAAATTGAGTTATGTGGAGTTTGTTGGGATTCTGTGCTACACCCCGGTGCAACTCAATGTCTTTGTGAGTGCAGAAGGAAGTGCAAAGTAATTGCACGCGCAGGGGGGTACCTGCAGAAGGGCTGGCTGGATGGTCTCCTGGGAGATGGTACTTCTCAAGGAAACCTGGCACACAACATGAACTCCTGGTGAAAGAGAAGGTGGGCATCTCCCAGGGGACACTGCATGTGCATAGACCTGGTGGGACAGTGCTGGGGCTCAGCATGGTGTCTGCACTGAGGAAAAGAAGATTGCAAAGCCCAGGGAGGCAGAGAGGAGAGCTGCAAGGGTGAATCAGGGGCTGCAGGAAATGTCTTGCAGCTTGGAAAGTTGAAGAGCTCTGTTGAGTGTATCCAGAGGAGTGGGAGCAGGCTGATGACAGTGCATAAGCACTGACAAGAGTGGAAAATGCTGGCGACTGGAGAGGTTTTTAAATCCAGCATAACAAAGAATGACTCAAAGCTGAAGCCAGACAAAAACAAATTAGGAATAGGGCCCAGATTTATAACTCCGAGTGATTACTTTGGGAAGGAGCTGCCAGGGGAAGTGGTGGATTGTGCAGATTGGAGCCAAACAGAAGTTGAGGGCTCGTTGTGGTAGAAGTGGGTGAACTCAGCGATGCTCAGGAAGTCGCATCGGCCAATGGAGTGATCTCTCCTGGCCTTAAAGTCTGTAAATCTTAACATTTTGAGGTTTCATTTCCTGTGTCCTCTCAGCTGTAAACAAGCACGGTGTAATTCACAGCAGAGGCTGCGCCTTGCTTTACAGGCAGAGCTGACAAGTGAATGTAATGCAGTGCAGCAATTGTTACATGGCTTTGGATGCTGGCTGGGGTGGTTTTTTTTACAGGAAAACTGATGTTCTTGCATTGCTCTCTTCTTCAGTGCGGGACAGGCATGCTTTTCTCTAAGCAAGATGAGTCAGGGGTGAATAAAACGCAGCATTTTTATCAGAGCAGCTAATTGCACCTCGCACACAATATGGGAAGGGTTCCTGGGAACCCATTGGGAATTTCACACCCTCTCTGTGGTTTGTTTCAATGTGAACTGCAGAATGGGTTCCATCTCTGCCTACACCCTCCACAGGCACTCGTGAAGTCAGCCGCTCCGTATCCACTAGAATCTGTTTTATATCAGGGATTGATTTCAGATACAAACTCCCCCAGGTCAGTGCTACATAATTCTCTGCCTGAGCAGTAATGCCAGGGAGCATCCCCTGGACGTGTGTATTTTATGGAGCTGTACCACCTACAAAGCATGTCAATAAAATTCTCATCCCTGTTCTGACAGTTTTAATCTAGCTGGCAGCTTAAATATAGAACAAGGGGAAGGGGAGGCTGCTAAGAATTGCACAGACCTCTCCAAACATTGCCTTTATTTTAACAAGTGAACATTTGGTTATTACATCCTCAAGCTTTTAAACATCTCACACTGTCAAGAACTAATAAATCCTTTAGCACCTAGCTGTAAGTGGAGGCTCTGATAGGATGTAACAGGCGTGCAGATCATGCAGAGAGTCATAAACCACCTGTAGAAATCACTCCTCCTCTTGCCTTCTGCTGTGCTGGATTAGCTTTTTCTTTTTCCCCCTTTTTTTTTCCTCCTTGACTCCGTCTCAGATTTAAGAGTGGCAGAAAACGAAGGGGAAAAAAAAAAATCCCTTCTGCTGAAAGTCCTTTATTGTGGATCACAATAACAGCCTTCTTAGGGCCTCCCTATGAGCTGGCATCCATTTGGGTGTAGGAGGAGAACGCAGTGGAGGCATCTCATTGAAATGTGTCCTATGTGCAGAGGGGGCTGTGGGGCCCTGGAGCATCTTGGCACTGCCTGTTCTCATTCTGGGCCCTTTGGAGAGCCCAGGTGCCTGCCAGTGTGAGCATTGCCCTGTGTGGCAGTTAATATGATAAGCCACTTCTGAATGGGGAAAATAATCCTTGGGTTGAGTATGAGGGGTTGGCTGTGGGGTTGGCTTCTGCTTTCATTTTGACTTTTCCCCCCAGAAAAAACTTTTACAGACCTTAATCCTCTCAGTGCTCCTGTGAGCAAAAGGAATAAAGCAAGATTTGTATAAGGAGACAAAAGCTTTCGTTAGGACAGGCACTGTGGTTGGACAAAGCAAGCAAACTCATGTGGACACGAGCGTGTAAGAGCCTGAAGAGCTGTCATGTCTCTTAGCAAAATGGTAGAATTTGTCCCCCAGTGCCCAGCAAGAAGCTGCTGACCTCCTTGTCCAGTGCTTCCCTTGAGTTGTACAAATTCCTTGTGGGGCATTTTGTGGCACTTAGAGACAAAACCAGAGCCTTGGGGATGAGCTGGGGGCCCAGAGCCCAGCCAAGCCAACGGTGCTGTTCAGAAGGTTTTAAGTGGTAGTTGTCACCCATCTTTCTGAGCTTCATATCAGAAAGGCAGCTTCCCTGCCTCGTTCCAAGATGTGTATTCATTAATTAATTAAGCTGCCAGTCTCAGCTAACCGCCTTCTAAATCATTAAGTCCATAGTACAGGGAACAGTGTTGATGAATATTGGAGTGGTAGATCGGGTTCCCCGGGCTGATATTTGCACTGGCTTTGGTGCAGCTGCTACGCTAAGACTGAATTATATCTTACATGCATGGATTATGTCATATGGGAGAATGGAATAGTTTGGGTCATCCCAAAGTATCAGGCACTGGCACAGGTTGCCCAGAGAGGTGGTGGTAGATGCCCCATCCCTGCAGACAGCCAAGGTCAGACCGGATGAGGCTCTGAGCACTGATGGAGCTGTGGGTGTCCCTGTTCAGTGCAGGGAGTGGGACCAGATGGCCTTGAAGGGTTCCTTCCAACTCAAACCATTCTATGAAAGTTAATTTTGGAAGTGAGGTCCAGAGAAGAGCAGAGCTGGGACAGGAGTGGGAGCAGCATGGGAAGCGTCAGGTTTTGCATTGCCTGCACGCCTTGGCAGCTGTCTCCTTGCCTGTGCAGTTAACATATTTGACGTGCCCATGCAACTTGAGCATAAAGCAGATTTAGCAGTTGACATGAGTGAATTTTTAATAGCAACTTTGCATGGATTTGAGCATGCACAACGCTGGAGCGTCAAGATACTGGATATGAGTGTGATAGCAGAGGAGAGACGGTCTGTTTCTTTGCAAACTTAATTAAATCAGGTCATTAAAGCCATGTTGCAACGTATTTTCTGCCTGCAGGAGAGGAACAAAGGCTATGCCAGGGCTGAATTAGAGCTGAGGAAGAGCTACGCATTTCCCTTCCTCATCTTTGCAGTTTTGACCATGCACAGTTGACACAGCTTTTGAATGAATTAAGTCCTTCAAATTGAGATGAAAGTTTTTTTTTTTCACCCTCTGTTCCTCCCCCCGGTAAGATGGAGATGTTCTACCTGCTTGATCTCAGAGCTGAGTGTAAAAAAGTCTCAGCTCCTCGTGCCTGTTAGCTCCTGTCAGCGTTCAGTGCTCATTAATTTTGCATTCACTCAGCACCGTATAATTTTTCCTGACATTGTTCAGACAACCAGCCTATTTTACTTAAGACATCTCTACACCATTAGTGTTTAACTCTAAAAGGTGTGAAGGCAGAAGGAAACATCCTTCTCCTTCTGTTCTTGCGGCAGCGTGCTTCGCTCTGCTCTTTTTGCTGTTAAATGAGGGTTTTAACAAAAGCAGAACTGTAAACTTTTCCTTACAAACTGTGCCAAGGAAAGTGATGTTTGATGACTGCTGAGATCATGTAGTCCAACCATCCACCCATGCCTGTGACTGCTCTGGGCCATGTCACAAGACATGCTCTTGAGTGTCCATCTGGAGCCCCACAAAGGAGAACCACTGAACCCTATGGCATTGCTGAATCATAGAATCACAGAATGGTTTGGGTTGGAAGGGACCTTTAAGATCATCCAGTTCCAATCCCCTGCTGTAGGCAGGGACACCTCCCTCTAGCCCAGGTTGCTCGCAGCCCCATCCAGCCTGGCCTGGAATGCTTCCATGCAGGGGCATCCGCAGCCTCGCAGGGCAGCCTGTTCAGTGTCTCACCACCCTCACAGTAAAGAATTTCTTCCCGATATCTAGTCTAAATCTGCCCTCTTCCAGATTAAAGCCATTTCCCCTCGTCCTGTTGCTACATGCCCTTACAAAAAGCACCATGCTGGCTGAAGGCAGCACTGATTCCAGCTCCAGTCCTAGTGATTCTATGCTGTGAAACCCTAGGAGTGCTTGCACGGCGTGTTGGGGCATCTCAGCTCAGGGAATGTCAATGAACTCTGTAATCCACTCCAGCAGGAGCTGTAAGAGCATGTCTGGTTATGCATCAGGCTTCTTCAGCTGCACAACAGCGGTGTTAATGGGGATTAGTGCTGTAGGCTTGTTAAAAACAAACGTGTCTGGTGTCCAGCCTGCCTGTGATCCTTGGCTGGAAGGACGTCACGGGTCGGCTGGGATGACTGCAATTCTGAAATATGTATTTGTAGTCTACAGGAAGGAACCAAATGGGTTAAAACAAGACTGATGATTCATTCGCGTGGCAGGGTCGTAGGGAACTGGGTTGTGGGTAGATACAGGCTTTAAAAAAGCTATTAAATCACTGCTTTAGCCCTAATATAAATCCATGGCTCCACCTGCAGATCCATGCTGGTGGGTGATTGGCACTGGCACAGGTTCCTTGGAGAAACTGTGGGTGTCCCATCCCTGGAGGTGCTCAAGGTCTGGGCAGCCGTGGGCCTGGGCAGCCTGAGCTGGTGGGAGCAAGCAGCCCAGAGCAGGGCTTGGGGCTGGGTGGGCTTTATAATTCCTTCCAACCCATTCAGGTTGGATATAAGGAGAAAAATCTTCTCCAAAGAATTTGGAATGATGCAGTGGTGCAGTGGCACAGCTGCCCAGGGAGGTGGTGGGGTCACCCAACCTGGAGGTGTTCCAGAACCGTGGGGATGTGGCACTGAGGGACATAGTGGGCAGTGGGCAAAACCTGATTGTGTCTCCTCGTTGTTGAGAGGAAATAGAGGATAAGAGTGCCCTAGGAAAAAAACAAACCATCTCAAAAATTAGAATAAATGGATCGAGCGGTTCTCCTCTAAAAATGCCCTTTTCTCTGCTTTGCCCACAAAAGAGGCACAGGTAGAGGAGCTCAGGTAGAGACCTCTCCATCACTGGGAGCCCCCCATGCTTGTCTCCCATGGGTGGCCATGAAGGGTGGCATCAGGCTGGTCTGCACAGGGCTCCAAGGGAGCTGTGCTTGATTCTGGAAGCTGAGATCTGCTCTTCTGTTTCTTGCACTGGTATTTTCAAGCTTTGAAGCTCCCAGATTGTATTTTTCCACAGTTTCTTAAATTCATAGATCAGATAATTTCCTTCCACCTACTAGAATAAAAAGTTATACAACCAAAGAGCTGCTGATTTCCATACAGCGTTCTGTAGGAATCTGGTGTTTGTGCAGAGGAAGACTCAGCGATGGGTTTTCTGCACCTGCCTCCATGTGAATGTGCTGATGTGCCTTCGATGGGCAGTGGGCAAACCCCTGCTCCTTCAGCTTGAGTTTTGGGTTGTGCTATCTCCAAAGAAGATGGGAGCCATTGCAAAGGGGCTGCAGTTGGGAGCATGGCTGGGCACTGTAATCAAGATAGGAATGAAGTAAATCCCAAACGACCTTGTTGAGTAGGGAGAGCACCACTGGAAAAACCATCTTGTGTATCGCTGAGTCTTCCTGTTTGCTTTCCCAGCCAAGAGGCAAATTCCTCCCAGCAAAGCTCCAGCCACAGTGGGGAGAACAGACTGGTTTCACATCCCTGCCTTGCATGGGGCAGCACAAATTGGTCCCATCTGTGCGTGGGAACAGCTGATATTTAAAGAACATCACTTTCAGGCATGCAAACCTTCCTAAATCAGTAGGTCCACTGGTGTTGTAGCAAATGGTTTCCTCGTTTGATTCTTTATCATAATGCTCCTCACCTCTTTGGTCCCCAGACACACGTGGCCTTGTGTGCCAACACCATGCTGAAGATCAACTCCTGACCTGGGCCACCACCCAGCCAGCAATGCTCTTTCCCCTTAACCCCACAGATAGCCTTGGACATGCCCTCTTTGGTTTAAAACCACATGTTTTATGTCTAGATCCCCTCACATGCTGCTTTCCTTTAATATTTTTCCTTTGTTGTTGTCTTTTTTTTCCTCTCGAGGCTTCTTAAAATCAATTTTTGTTTTCTAGAAGGTGCGTGCTGTGCACTCAGAAAACCTTCTGCTGAGTAGTTTATTTTTATGGCAGGTTTTTCCTGTTGGGTTTACTGGACTGATAGTAGGCACTAATTAATGGCATAGCTTTCTGTCATGCTCTCGATCCGTGGGTGCACCGAGTCTGTTCCATCTGATTTTAATTAACTAAAAATCAAAGCTCCTCATTGGGGAAATTACAGCTGTGGACTCAGTCGCCTTGCTCCTCTCTTATGAAGCAGATAGAGCAGGGCTGAGCTGAGGGCTGCCGTTGCCATTGGCTTCCCTGCCTTCTCCAGCATCCTCCCATCCTTGCCCCCTACCCCAAGGCTCTGCTACAGGTCCTTGGTGCCCCCTCTGCATACAGCCACAGGCTCTCTCAGGTTGAACATTTTGCCTTCAAGCTATTTATTTTTTCATAGCGAACTCAAAACCCCCAAAAAACCACGTTTCCCCATGGAAATTTTGGATTAAAAGAGAGCCCTTTGGCTGGGTGCTGGCAATGCCCACGGAGCTTCATGGGGTTTTCTAGGGAGTGGCAGCGAGCTCCTCTTGAGTGGAGAAGGAAGCGCTAAAAGCCTTCACGCTGGGAATAGGAAATGGTCATCCTGATTTCCTGGGTGCACTTTGTTTTTTAAGAACACAAGGCTTCTGACCAGCACCCCTGTTGAGAAGACCCGTTCATAGAATCACAGAACCATTAAGGTTGGAAAAGACCTCAAGACCATCAGGTCCAACCATTAACCCATCGCCACCATGCCATAGAATCATTAAGGTTGGAAGAGATCTCTCAGATCATGGTCCCTTCCAATCACGGGCCCTTCCAACTCCAGCAGTTGTATGATTCTATCACCAAGCCCAACCATCACCCCATCACCACCATGCCCACTAAACCATGACCCTCCATGTCACGTCTACATGTTTTGTACAGGTTTGTCATGATTTGGGTAAAATGGGATGAGTTAAGGCTTTTTTGGAGACTTTTCCCGTCGTGCCCTTGAATGCTATCGTGATGGCTCCCACCCCATTTCTCCATAATGCATCTTCTCACTGTTTTGGGTGCTTGCTTTGCCCCAGGTATGCGAGTGCAGGCTGAGTGCAGGATCCTGGACATCCCATTGCCTTGAAAATCATAGTGTATGTATTGTCCTGCCAAAGGGATGCATGCAGCAAAGTCAACTAAGTAAAGAGTAGGTAAACAGTCCAGTGAGCTGATTTTTCGGCTTGCTGAGCGCTCATGGCTCCTACAGCCATCCAGGCACCCATAAGTCTCCCGAGCTGTCAGAAAATCAAGGCGTCATTTTAAGAATGCATTTAAAATAGCTCATCCTCCTTTGTGCTGCGAGAAGGAGCCGCTTTAATCACGTTTGAGGCAATTATGCTGTAATCAGGGCCATTGGTGTGCCTGACTTTTATGGCGCGATGGGGATTTACGATGCCAGCGGATGCCAAAGCCCCCAGGGCCGAATCCCGGCTGCCTCCCACGGTAGGAGAGCGGCAGATTTGTTGCTCCTGCTGGTTTTATTTTCCTGTGGATCTGTCCATCCAGCTTTATAATTAGATTACAAGCACCGGGGCCACAGGGACCATCGCTTTGCTCTGGGTTCGGTATTGAGCGCAGGGAGCGCTCAGCCCGCAATGGATGCTCCCGTGCCATCAGCTCAAGTCATCGTGTGAGGCATCAGGTGAGGTGGTAAAGCAGACAGCTTTAATAGAGGGAAAAGAAGAGCGAGACTAATGGGTTAAGGAGCAAAACAGCGGTTGGTGGTAATGTATTCCTCGTAGCTCTCCCGAGGTAGGGCTGCTCAGAATGAGACGCTAAAGAGCTGCGTTTAAGCACATTAAGTTAAGTGCTTTGCGGGGACGGGCTGACACTTGGAAGGAGTTTTGTGTGGCTGCAATGTGTCGCTCTGGAGAAGGTGAGCAGGGGCTGCTGCTTCTGCTCCCAGCCCAGCGCGCGGCCGCGCTGCAGGAGGCGAAGGAGATGCACAGGAGAGATGCCGACAGCTCCAGCTAATCCTCCCAGTAATAGGCTTGGTGATGGCATATGAAACTATTTTGCTAAAGTGGGAGGAGGATCCCACAGCCCAATTAAAGGATTAGATCTGAAAGCCAGTCCATTACCTCTAAGTACATGAATTTATGAAGAGCAGAAAAAAGCCGTTTCTCACGCCCTTTGGTAATAAACGACGATGAGTTCTGCTCAGAGAGCTGCTGCTGCCTCTGCCGTGATGGGGCTGAATCCCTGCACCGGTACCATGGGATGGGGGCGCAGCCCAGTTCAGGAATCAGAGAATCATAGAACGGTTTGAGTTGGAAGGGACCCTTCAAGGCCACCTGTCCCACTCCCTGCACTGCACAGGGACACCCACAGCTCCATCAGTGCTCACAGCCCGTCCAGCCTGACCTTGGCTGTCTGTAGGGATGAGGCACCGCCGCCTCTCTGGGCAACCTGTGCCAGTTGTCCAATCTAAGACTCACCCCTCTTAATTTGAAACCATTTCCCCTTGTCCTATCGCACCAGACCCTGCTGAAAAGTCTGTCCCCTTCCTTCTCACAGCCTCCTTCTCGTGCTGGATTCAGCTAATTTATTTTCCAACAGCCCACGGGTGGGAACAAAAGCAGAGGCAGAGATTGAGGGAAGCTCATGGCACAGCTCGGTCCTGCCTGAAAAGCAAATCCTCCTTGAAGCTTGCTGCCCTTCAAGCCCTGCTATGTGCCATGCAAGAGCTGGAGAGCAGAGTCAGGGAGGAGTTTGATGGGGGCGAACATCCCAGGAGGATGCGGAGGATGAAGTGTGTCAAGTGACACATCTGGAAGGCTTGCAAATGTGATTTGATGCTGAGTAATAAAACTTGCCACTCGTTAATAGGATTAGATCTACGCGCAAATGAATCACGGCACAAATGTGCTGCTTGCAGTAAATATTACGTCGAGTTAGACACTTTGCTGCTGAGTCTGATGCGCTGCAAAACACTAAATGCAATTTAGCTCTCATTTAGGGACGAGCTGGGGAGGAAAGAGATAACTGGAACATCTGGCAGTGGTGCTCTGAGTGGATGTGGCAGCAGTGAGGTGGTTGCATCCGTCAGGAACCATGGACACCCTGTGGGTTGTGCCTTCGGTGTGCTCACCGTGGCCTCATGGAGGCTAAAAGCATTCAGAGTCCACAATATCCCTGTTCCATTGGTGCCCCGTCAGTGGACTGAGCACACGGCTGGGGAAAGGATGGCTGCACGAGCTCCTGAGCCAAAACCACTCGCTCCACGTCCATGGAGTCACATGAGTTGGAAGGGGGCCCTGAGAACCACTGAGTCCAACCCCTGCCTCCACCCAGCACCACCCAAGACCCAAACCTTGGTGTCTCTGCACCTTGGGCCATGCTGGGTTTCCCTGCTGCAGGTTTCCTCTGGCACAGCCCGTCCTTTGGGAATCCCTCCTGCCTGTGATTTATTAACGTGTTGTCTGAAAAACTCTCCATCAAACACCGCAGCCTGCACTAAACTGGATGCACCATTTCCTTTTCAAAATGTTGATGTTGGATTTCTCTCTCTCCAGCCTTCTGCTTCAGATGATTTTTCCTTCCTGCCAGTGGCAAATTGTGATCTAATTAGTGCCTTTATTTTACCAGGATTAGAAAAGTCATTGTATTTTTTTCTTCAAGTTTTTTCCCTTCACAGGGCTGCGAGATGACACAAGAATGCCAAAGTCTATTGATGAGCGTCACGCAGTGTCTGGGTGGCAGGATATATGAAATCCAGCTGTCAATGCTTTGTTTATTATTGGTTACATTTCAGTAGGAGAATTACAGTTCTTTGGCTGTAACATCCCTTTTCCTTCGCTACAGAGAAAGCAGCTGATGATGAAGTCCAGAAGTCTGACATCTCATCCAGCAGCCAGGGAGTGATTGAGAAGGAGTCGCTGGGACCTCTTCTGCTGGAGGTGGGTGCAGTAAGTAACTGCAGTGGCATAATTTATGATATGGCACGGTCCATATTCTATGATTTCTGCTGGAAGCCAAATAAATAACTGACAGGTGAAATGAGGAATATTTTTTGAGAAAACTAGTGAGTGTAGGCTTCAGAATACCTGCATCTACTGGTGCTTGCTACATTATCCAAACCCAGTCTGCATCATCAGATCTCCTTCCCTGGAAACACCAGGGAAAGACACATCCCTCTCTGCTTTTGGCTGCAGGAGCTGTGGGATTCTCTGTGTGTTGCCCTGCATGGAGCCAGCACAAGGATGACATGCCCCTGCCTGCAGGCTGCATGTAGCATCTCTGGACCAGTGTGGCAGCCCCAGTGGCACGCTGAAGATAGAATCATAGAATCATTAAAGTTGGAAAAGACCACTAAGATCATCAAGTCCAACCATCAACCTAAAATCCAACTGTCAACCCATAGTCCAACCATCAGCCCATAGACCCGTAGTCCAACTGCCAACCCATTCTCCAACTGTCAACCCACAGTCCAGCTGTCTGCCCGTGGACCCCCAGTCCAACCATCAGCTCACAGACCTAGAGTGCAGCTGACAGTATGTTCTGGCATAGGATGCAGGGCATGACTGAGCTGCCAGCAGAGCAATGTGGTGCTCACTGTGGGGCTTGCAGAAGAGTGGTAACGAAGATTGGGATTTGTTTGTAGTGGAGGTTTAGAGGAGCTTTCCAGGTTGTCCTTAATCTCTGCCCGCAGCGTGCTGCTCTTCTTTGAACCCTCAAGTTATGCTGTCCAAATTAATAAAACAGCAGAAGGTGACTCTGTAGCAGAGTTGTTAACAGCTCAGCATTTGGCTGGTGTGCTTCTTGCCCTTCATCTCCACTTCTTCCATCCTGGGGTAGAGCATCCCATCTCGGCTCCCTGCTGCAGCCCAGAGTTGTGGAGGTGGCGGATGCCTGGGAGCAAAGCAGCACATCAGTGTTACAAATGGTACTGAAAAACCTGAGCTCCTTATATAGAAAGGGAAATTAATTAAATCAGCTTGTTTGTGACCAAAAATTATATGCCGTGCTGGTGTTGGGCGTTAATCAATCCTTTCTGCGGGAAGGAATACAGAGGTGTGTGGCTGTTTGGCAAATGCTGCTTTGTAAATAATCTACCGTGTATTGTTTGGCTTGAAATGCATGTTTAGATTACAGTTATTACCCACACTGGCTGAGGAATAATTTCCTAATTGGCCTTTTCCCACACGAGTGCATGAAGCTCAATGGAGGTGGATGCTCCAAAGCCACCCTTTGGCACTGAGCCTTCTGCCTTAACCAGAATCATAGAATTGTAGAGTCATGGAATGGCTTGGGTTGGAAAGAACCTCAAGGATCACCAGGTTCCAAGCCCTCTGCCACAGGCAGGGTCACCAACCAGCAGACCAGGCTGCCCAGGGCCACATCCAGCCTAGCCTTGAATGCATCCAGGGATGGGGCATCCACAACCTCCGTGGGCATGTTGGGGATGTCAGTGTTGTTGCTGCCATCCCACAGGTGATCTTGCAGGATTTTGAAGCCTGCAAGGCTGCTGCACAGTTTGTTTGCTGTGTAGATTGACCACAAGAAGCAATTTGTGGTTTTGCTGGTCCCTGAGCAGCACTCAGCCTCTGTTGCTTAAAAGCATTCCTGAAACAACTTCCAGTGTTGGGATGCCCTGGGCTCGGGCAGGGTGTGAAAGCACTGCCAGATTTAGAGCTGGTAGATGGGACCCAATGCCCACTGCCCACCCAGGCACCATGCTGGGGCTGCGTGCTGCCACCACCAAACATAAGGTCCACATTAGGCGTCAACTCAGAGCCCCCAAAGGCAGCATCTGCTGGAGGGAGGTGCGGGGGGCTTTGCTTGGCTCTTTTTTGGACTCCCCAAATGCAAAAGCTGCTTGTCTTGGCAACACACCACAGCTGGGCATAAGGAAAATGGCAGTGGATCTGCCAGAACCATCTTGACAAAAGATTTTTTTCTTCTTTCTGTCTTCTTTTTTTTTAATTTCTTGAAGGCTTCCTGTTTTTTTTTTTTCGCTCAGTACTGCACAGCAAAACCTCACTTTTGGGAAGCACAGAGCAGCTCCCTCCTGGTGCAGGCAGGATGCTGTGAGTGGGCTCGCTGGGGATGCAAGGACCAATTTTGGAATCTGGGATGTGATGGGATTCCAGTGTCCCTGTGCAATCTGCGGCAGCCTGGAGGGCACCTCGTGCTCTGGTTGCAGGGTGGTGCAGCACAAGAGCTTGCTGGTAGGAGAGGTAGGAATTAAACTCCAGGAAGGTGGAAATCCAATCTTGCTCGTATGAAAACATTTCAGCTGATGCAGCATGCCTGCAAGAGCGTAAATCAGCCATCAGCCTTCTCAAGGGCTTCTCAACTCCGAGCTCATTGCAGAAAGCAGAAAGCTGAAAAACTTCATTGCATCCTCGTTAAAGTGAGCAGAAGGACTCCGTGTTGTGTGATTGGGTCTGCTTCACTTTTGTCCTCATTTGCTCAATTGCAGGGACTGAGTTTGCCGCTTGCAACCTAAATGCACACACACACACACACACAATTATTCTGCAAGATGCTGGGGCTCTGCAATTCTTGGACTGTAATTAAGCAAGTTGGGCATATGCTTAACTTCAGTGTCTTGCCAAATCAGTCTTCCGGGCTGCTCTGGCCCTTTGAAAAGGTTTGTTTATGTGTTGCTGGCACAGGACTCAGAAGCAGAGACGTCCTCAGCGTAGCTCGCAGACCTTAGAACATGTTTAAGCAAATGTACTGTTATTTGATCTCTAGCAAAGGATCCACGGCGGTTATGAAATACCTCGTTACCATTAGTGCCCCTCGGCTAACCACTACACTGATCCTCATGTTTACTCCTTTGTGCCATCAAGTATGTGCAGCTGTAATTGTGCTGGTAGGTCAGCTGCTCGGCTTCATTCAGGTGGCCCTTGCCCGTGTCCAGGAACTTTGGGTGCGTTGAAAAATGGGTGGAAAACAATTGCTGATGAGGAGAAGAGGGAGAGAATTAACAAAAAAATGTTAGATGTGTCAGAAGAAGTGAAGTTACATTAGTTATGTGAGCATACAATCAAGAATAGTCGAGATGTGGCACTGAGGGACATGGTTTAACGGGCATGATGGTGATGGGTTGATGGCTGGGACTCGATGATCACAGAGGTCTTTTCCAACCTTGGGTTGGAATGGCTTGGGCTTGGGTTGAAAGGAACCTCAAAGCCCATCTAGCTCCATCCCCCTGCTGTGGGCTGGGTGCCCCCCACCAGATCTGACTGCCCAGGGCTCCGTTCAGCCAGGCCTTGAATGCCTCCAGGGATGGGGCACCCACAGTTTCTCTGGGCAGTGCCAGGGCCTCATGCCCTCTGAGCAAAGAATTTCTTCCCAACATCCAATCTAAATCTCCTCTCTTTTACTTTAAAACCATAATATTGTGCTTTCTGCTGTCGTTTGCTCACGAGATGCGTGAGATCTGTTTTTCCTCATCATCTCCTGTTTGAGAGCTATGGTCTAAGATTAACATGATGGGATGAAGGGCTGGGGCAAGAGGCACATGGAGGTTTCCCATGGTTTCAGAGTGGGTCCTCAGCACAGGACCTGTCCGTGTTCCAGCGCAGGGACCCACTGACCCCATGCTGACCTGCTTTATCCCTTTGCAGGCATTGGATGGCTTCTTCTTTGTCGTGAATCGTGAAGGGAGGATCGTCTTTGTCTCTGAGAATGTCACCAGCTACCTGGGGTACAACCAGGAGGAGCTCATGAACACCAGTGTCTACAGCATCCTGCATGTGGGGGATCACACCGAGTTTGTCAAGAACTTGTTGCCCAAGTCTCTAGGTAAGAAAGCTGTTGGCCCGAAGCTTGGCCATCAGCATAGCTGCCTGGCGTTTGTATATTGTTTCAAGTGCGCTGAAATTCAGAGCTACACCCTGCCCAGGTAATGAGCCATAAACTTCTACCTGCTGGAATACATCCTACCAGCCAAAAATCAATATTAGATTTATGAACAAATAGCAGTGCTAACGGATGGCGCTCTGAAACTCATCTGTCTTTCACCACGAAGAAAACTTTTGCATTCAGTGCTGCAGCTCCACAAAGCTGCTCGACTTGGAGCTGGGGAAGGACTTGCTGGGCTTTGTTTGTGAGTTAGTGTAAAGAATCCAGCCTGATCCTATCGACCGCTTGTTCGCTTGCCAAAATGCATATCGCTTAATCGGCATTTAAGCTCATTTTTAAAATAATGTGCTTACTCAACGGCACTGTAATTTAACTCTCAGTAAGAGCCTCTGCCTGCCCCCCTGCCAGAGCCTTCGGCAGCCTCCATTAAACCCCCAGTTGCAAAGCTTTGGCTGTAACGGGGCAGTTTTAAGGGGTTTTGTCCCCAGCTGCTGTCAGAGCCCGTCATATTCTGCCAAGGGATGAGCTGCACTTTGGGAAGCTTTGCTACATAGACGTGATATGCAGCCTGACTGTTTCAATGCCTTCCATCAGCATCAGTGGAGTCATCACTTGGGTGCTGCTGGTCATCACTTGTGTGTTGTAAGCTCACAGTGGTTCTCCATGCTGGGCAAGTGGACAGCTGGGAGGAAATGCCACACGACAAGGGCACTTGCATGTCTCTGGAGGCACTTGAAGGAGCAGCTTTTATTAATTGACTCAATGCAGGCATCATCTGCAGACCCAAGGAGAGTGGTGCTGTGCAGTAGGGGAAGAAGCCATGAAGTCTTTGTGTGCTTGGAGAGTTCTTTGGTCATTGCTGAGCTGAAAGCACAAGGAACTGCCCAAGCTCAAAGCATCCTGAGCAGGGATTCATGACTGGTGCTGACCAGCAAAGCAACAGGACTGCTTTGCCTACAGCAAGGTTTGCCCAGAAAGGCTGTGGATGCCCCATCCATCCCTGGAGGTGTTCAAGGCCAGGTTGGATGGGGCCCTGGGCAGCCTGGGCTGCTATGAAATGTGGAGGTTGGTGGCCCTGCATGTGGCAGGGGGTTGGAGCTTCATGATCCTTGAGGTCCCTTCCAACCCTGGCCATTCTGTGGTTCTGTGAAGGGGCTCTGCCAGCACCCTCCTCTCAGCACACTCTGCACACAGTCTGGTGTTGTGTTGAGGTGATGCTCCTCTGCTGACCTGGGTGGATAATGCTGAATTCAGGCATCCCTGAACCGTAACACCACATCCACTGACACCTTTGAAGATATAACCACTGTTGTCAAAACGTGCTTTTTCCAAATAGCTGGACTGAAAAACAGTGCCTTTTTTCCTTTTTTTCTTTGGAATTCACAGTTGTCTTCCCTCTGGGTAAGTGCAGTGATGTCTTAAGCCACCTGTATCTATGAGCACGCATCAATTTCAGCTTGTGGAGCTTCAGGCTTTGTCTCTTCCCTGAGGTTACCTGGGAGCAGCTGTGTGGTTTCTTTTGCTTGGATGTTACAAGCCCCTTGGCTCTTCTGGCAGAGCAGTCTGTAGGAGAGCTTCACAGTCTGCTGGTGGCAAAATCACTTGGGTTGAACATGGATCTCCTCAGAGATGGTTGAAAGGGTTAGCAGCATCAGCCTTCCAACATGTGCCTGGGGAGACCTTGACTGTGCCACGGTGGTTAAACCACTTCTGACGAAAGCCAGGGGAAGGTTTTCATTGCAATGTGATGCACCGCTGTGGAATCATGCTGAAGCTTCTCTTGGGCTGGAGCCCCTTGTCCTTAGCCTGCTGGATCAGCACCAGGAGCCCTCGCTGCAGTCAGAGTGGCTGTGATTTCCCGTTCTGTCAGCCTCAGAAATGAGAAGGAAGAAGTGAGAAGCAAAGAGAAAATCCAGCTCTATGGTATGCTCAGCTGGTTTGCTGCATCCAATGTAGGAGCATCATTTCAGCATTTCTAGTGCAGTGGCAAAATTCAGGAGTCCTTCCAGGTGCTGGGAGTGACTCAGCCACCTTTGCCTCAGTTTCGCTGTCTATGAGATGGAAGCGGCATCATTAACAGCAGTGTGGTGACTTTGGTATGCTGATCTCCGTGTGGATTGTAGGTGCTTTTACTGCTCTTCTGGGATCACTGACTCATGCTTGGGGTCCTTGGCAGGTTTACCAGCCATCCCCTAAGAGAGGGTATCCCAGGCTGCAGCATTGCTTCTCCTCCAGCCTGAATTCAGCAGAGCTTTTTTCCCTGTTATTTGGCAAGTTCACTCACAGATAGCAGTGTTTGGTGGAAAATTTGGCTGTGGTTGGGTGGGATCCCACTGACATTGCTGTCTGGATATCCTGTTCCAAGGCTTGTTGTGCAGGGAGCTGCTGTGCTGCCGTGCTTCAGGATCACAATGGTTTAATAACACCCAGCAATGTGGGCACAGCAGGTCCAGCCTTGCACAGGCTTCTGGTCTGCAGTAAAGATCAGAGCTCTGATCCGTGGAGCTTCGTCTTTGCAATATGTCACAACTTGTAACACCCCTTCTCTTCTTTTCTCCCTCCAACCCCAGTGAATGGAGTTCCCTGGCCTCAGGAAGCGACCCGACGCAACAGCCACACATTCAGCTGCAGGATGCTGATCCGGCCGCCCGATGAGCCTGGCACTGAGAACCAGGAGGCTCGCCAGCGCTACGAGGTGATGCAGTGCTTCACCGTTTCGCAGCCCAAGACGTTCAAGGAGGAAGGAGAAGGTAGGGCAGAGCCTTCGCCTCCAGCCCTGCAATGGGAAGGGGTGGGGAGAAGGGGACGAGGTGAAATCCTCCAAGATTTTCACCAAAAAATGGGCAAGCTGACTTTTGAAAAGGCTTCCGTGACTCTCCAGAGGCAGCTTTTGGCACAGCTTGCAATCAGTGTTGCTGAAGGAAAGAGAAATCTCATGGATGCTATAGATGTGGCACACAGGGACGTGGTTTAGTTGGGTGAACGGTTGGATTTGATGATCTTAATGGTCTTTTCCAACCTCTGTGATGCTATGATTACACGTAGAGAAATACTGTAGTGGGCACGGTGGTGATGGGTCAGCGGTTGGACGTGATCTTGGAAGTCTTATCCAGCCATAATGACTCAATGATTCTATGAGTGGGCACGGTGGTGAGGGGTCAGAGGTTGGATTTGATGATCTTAGAGGTCTTCTCCAACCTTTATGACCCTGTGATTCTATAATTACCAGACAAAGCTTGCTGGTTGCATGGCCTTTTCCCAGCAGGCCACAAAGGGAAGATACTGTTGAGTGAGCCCGGGCTGTCATTGCACTCTAATTGATAGCACGTGCAGTAGTTGCCTGACCATCAGGAACATTCCCAGCCCCAGGAGCTCAGCACCGTGCTGATGACATGCTTTTGGTCAAAGCAAATGCAGGATTTTGGAGGGGTGGGTCACCCTGGTGGCAGCAGGGCAGCTGCTTTCCTGGTGTGAGGTCTCGGAGCAGGAGAGTGAAAGAGCTTCCCTGCAAATGCCGTAGCTCTCATGTCTGTGTACCAACTCTTATTTTCCAGCACATTAGCTGAATTAATCCATTGCGGTTTACACAGGAGATCACGACTGGAAGAAATAAATTATGGTATTTTATGACCAAATACTTTGCCTGAAGCTGACAGTTGCTGGCTTTTAGCGCTGACTTTTATTGTACAATACTGCCAGATCTGAAAAGCCTTTACAATTAATTTCTCCAAACACTGGAAACCTCTCCCAGCAAACTTCATACAGTTTACAGAGAGCCTCCTTGCTCTGAAGGGCCAGAGGACTGCTTGGGGTAAACACTTCCAGGGCAGGACGTGGCTGTCGAGCACCGCAGAGTTATTTTAATTAACATTCTGAATTGCAAGCGGAGGCTGTAACGTGTGACTTTCTCATTCTCCTAGTCCCTTCTCCTTCTGCTTTGGCAGATTTCCAGTCCTGTCTGATATGCATTGCGAGAAGGTTACCTCGACCAGCAGCCGTCACCCCTTCCGAATCCTTCGTGACCAAGCAAGACACCACAGGTAATGTCCATGCAATGCTGCTGGGGCTGTTGGGGCTCCTCCTGGCCAGCAGCATCCTTGCTGAGCTGTCCTTGTGGTGTGCATCTCAAAGGGTGCATCTCATCTCCTCCGTCACAACGAGTCCTTGCACTCTCCCAAGGCTTTGGGCAGGGTGCTGAATGCTGAATGCCCATTCAGCAAGTGCTGGATTTGGTGGTTTCCTCAGCCAGCAGAAGGAAAACTGCACTTGTGGTTGTCGAAGGGGAGTGCAGGACTGATCAAACGTATCACACATGCAGCCACTCTCCCCTCCATTTCATTTCAGGGGATACTGAGGTTGCTGATCAATGGGAATGAAGCAATTGTCACCATTCAGATTTGGGGTTGCTCTCATCCAAATATTGCTTTCTTCTTTACTGAGGCAGTCTGGTGACCTTCTTTCTGACAGTTAATCACCACCATGGACTTCCCTGCAATCTGTGAATCCTTAATGAGCGCATCCAGGCTCTTTGCTACCTCTCCATTGCTGTAATATCCGCTTTGCATGGCTGCCTGCTTTTCCTGACACCAAAGAGCTCTTTGTGCAGGAGCATACACTGGGTGCACATGTTCTGCTGTGCCTGAGTAACGTGGCTCTCCTCTCTCCACCCAGGTAAAATCATCTCCATCGACACCAGCTCCCTGAGAGCTGCCGGCAGGACGGGTTGGGAAGATTTAGTGCGGAAATGCATCTATGCTTTCTTCCAGCCTCAGGGCAGAGAGCCATCTTATGCCAAGCAGCTCTTTCAAGAAGGTAACAAGCTCCTCTCACCGGCTCTCTCCCTCTCGTGCTGAGCAGCAGTAGCTGCAATACCAAGTTGATGCATAGCCCTTGTTGCTGGCTAAGTGCTTTCTGGGAAAACAAACACTGCAATAGTAATTGCAGAGCACTGGAGGGTGAGGTGAAGCAGCTGAGCATCGCTGGAGGAGCTCCTTCAGCTGCAGAGCAGCAGAGCTGGGCCAGCTATGGGGTTCCCTTTGGGTACCCTGTGGGAAATACAGAATTGAGGCACATCTCCACAGGCCAGATTTGGGCATTACACTGCTGTTCTGCTGTTGTTGCTGAAGGTATCCCTGTGTTTTTGGTTGTCCCCTTCAGTGATGACACGTGGCACAGCCTTCAGCCCATCTTATCGATTCACCCTGAGCGACGGGACGGTGCTCAGCGCCCACACCAAGTGCAAGCTCTGCTACCCCTCCAGCCCAGAAGTGCAGCCCTTCATCATGGGCATCCACATCATTGACAGGTACGTTCCTGTACTGCTGCTGCAGAGCCATACTTAGATTGGTTGGTACCATGCCTGCATGTGATTCAGGAATTGAGGAGCCCATCCCCAGCCCATTCCAACCATGGCTCATGGTGTTGTTTGGAGATGTGATCACAGAATCACGGAATCACAGAGTGGCCCCGGGTTGGAAGGGACCTCAAAGATCATGAAGCTCTAACCCCTCTGCCAAGGCAGGACCGCCAACCTCCACATTTAATACCAGACCATGAGGGATCCAGGTCAGAACACCAGCATAAAGCAGCTCTGTTGCATTTTATTGATGATTGCCATTTGGCAAAGAGCACAGGGCGTTCAGGTGGGGCTTTATAGACGTGCTTGAGATTTCTGCCTTGCCCAGAGAACTTAGGCAAAATATCTGGGGAGGGAGAGGCTCCGGAGAACTTGCAGAACAGGGTGAGGTGAGTCTGTGGGCCTGGGCTGTGTGGGAGAAACATGAGGAGGATGGGGTGGGTGGGAATGCTCTCTGAGCAGAGTCTTCTGGCCACGTGGGAGCACAGCACCCAGAGGAGGTCGTGTCCCCTTTCTGGAGAGGTGATGAAGCTGCTGCACTCCTCCCCCACTACTGAAACAGAGCTGGAGCTTGCAGGCTGCTGTTCTTCAAGCTTCAGATCTCTGCAGAATGAAAGGGTGGCAGGAGCTGTTTGGGGAATATCAAAAGTTTGGGAGAAGCCTCACTTGTCTCTCCGTTTCCCTTTTGTCTCCGGCAGGGATCACGGCATGCTGTCCTCCCAGGAGAACACTAACTCAGCCATGGCCCTTCCGCGGGTCAGCCCCTCTCTGAACCCCAACATCTCCCCAGGGCAAGGCATGGCCCTGCCGCCCTCCATCCCTCCCTCCAATGGCAGCATGCTGGCCACCCCTGGCAACCAGCAGCCCGGTGCCGGCCTCCACAGCAGCAACTCCAGCACCAGCCAAACGACCTTCGGCTGTTCTCCTGGGAACCAGATAGGAGCCAATGTTGCCTTAAGCCAGGGACAAGCCGGTCCCCCGAACAGTAACCACAATTTAAACCTCAATAGCTCCCCCATGAACAGCCCAGGGATCACCCCGCCACAGTTCATGTCTCCTAGGCACCGGGTCAGCCCAGGACTGGTCCCCCGGCCCCGGGGACCCAGCAATCCCTTCTCCCCCACCATGCCCACCATGCACTCCCCCGTGGGCATGGCGAACAGCGGTGGGGGCGGCAACGGTGGCGGCGGCGGCGGCGGCAGCTCCAGGTCCTTTCCCACCGCCCCCATAAACTCTTTGCAGGGGCTTAGCGAAGGTGCCAGCACACCGGTGGGCTACTCCACGCCACCCCCTGTGCTGAGACAGCTGGGCTCCCAGAGCTCGCCAGGCCGCCTCGGCATGCAGCCCATGAAAGCGGAGTCCAAGGACAGCAAGGAGATCGCCTCCATCCTGAGCGAGATGATCCAGTCTGATGGCAGTGCAGGCGACGGCAAACCGCTGGACTCGGGTGTGCTGCATGCCAGCGAGAGGCTCACGGAGGGGGAGAGCAAGTGCTCCCAATCCACCAGCCACAAGCTGGTCCAGCTGCTGGCCAGCACGGCCGAGCAGCAGCTTCGGCACGTGGATGCGGACACGAGCTGCAAGGATTCATTGGCCTGTGCAGGCACCACGAGCACACTGGGTGCCGGCAACCCGCCGAGCAGCACCTGTCCCTCCTCCCATAGCTCGCTGACCGAGCGGCACAAGATTTTGCATAGACTCCTTCAGGAGGGCAGCCCTTCTGACATCACCACCTTGGCCATGGAGCATGACAAAAAGGATAACGTCCCCAACCCCGCCACCACCCCCACAGCCCCGAGCCAGCTGCCGGGCACCCCGGACATCAAGCTGGAGTCGGATGCGATGAAAAAGAAAGATGTCAAGGATCACCAGCTCCTGCGCTACCTGCTTGATAAGGACGAGAAGGAGCTCGCCGCCGCCCCAGCCCTCAGCCTGGATGATGTGAAGGTGAAGGTGGAGAAGACAGAGCAGATGGAGCCCTGCAACACCACCCCAGTGCCGCTGGCCAAGCCGCCGGCCGCAGAGGAGGTCAAGCTGGAGTCACAAGGCCAGGTGAGTCTGCTGCTTTTGGGGTCAGCACCATCTGAAAGGCTTTTTGGTGTTTTGCTCCATTGCTCTGCCAGCAGGTGTGGTGCCGCCTTCCCTACTGGTGCCACCTTCTCTAGCACTGCTGTTACTCTCTGTTGGCTGGGCTGTTGCAGATCATCTTGAGTGCAATCATGCAGCATGTATAGAGCAGCCAGGGGATGAGATCCAGCCAGCATGGGTTCGTGAAAGGCAGGTCCTGCTTGACCAACCTTCTATGGCCGGATGGCCTGTGTGGTGGATGAAGAAAAGGCTGTGGATGTAATCTGCACAGACTTTCATAAAGTGTTTGACTCAGTCTCCCACAGCGTTCTCCTGGAGAAGCTGCAGCCCGTGGCTGGGACAGCTGTACTCTTCACTGGGTAAAGAACTGGCTGTAGGGCTGGGCCCAGAGAGTGATGGTGAATGAATTCCGTCCAACTGGTGGCTGATCACAAGTGGTGTTCCCCAGAGGTTGGTACTGGGGCCTTCCTGTTTAGTGTTCTTATTGATAGCCTGGATGACGGCATTGAGTGCACCCTCAGTATGTTTGCAGATGAGGAGGTTGGGGGGGAGGCCCCACAGAGGGACCTGGACAGGATGGACAGCTGGGCTGGGGCTACAGCCATGGGGCAGAGTGCAGAGTTGTCTGGATGAGGAGCTATGAGATACAGTTTAGTAGCTTGTGATAGCAATGGTAATTGGGAGGACAGTTGGACTAGATGATCTTGTAGGTCGTTTCCAACCTTGTGATTCTATGCTTCTATGATTCCGTGCAGGTGATCATCCCCTGTACTCAGTTCTGGTGGGGCTGCACCTCCAGTGCAGTGTTCAGTGTTGGGCCCCTCACTACAAGAAAGGCACTGAGGCATCGGAGTGTCCAGAGAAGGGCAGTGAAGCTGTGAGGGGTCTGCAGCACAAGTGATATGGGGAGCAGCTGAGGGCACTGGGATGGGTCAGTTTGGAGCAGAGGAGCTCAGGGGAGACCTGTACCATTCTCTACAACTCCTGAAAGGAGACTGTGGTGAACTGTGGTCAGCCTTTGCTCTTGGATGACAGTGATAGGATGGGTGGTGATGGCCTCGGGTTGTGCCAGGGGAGGTTCTGGTTGGATGTTAGGAAACATTTCTCCTCATAAAGAGCAGTGGTGCAGTGGCACAGCTGCCCAAGGAGGTGGTGGGGTCACCAAACCTGGAGGTGTTTGAGAACCATGGGGATGTGGCACTGAGGGATGTGGGCAGTGGGCACGGTGGGGTGGGCTGGGGTTGGACTCAGTGATCTTCTTGGTCCTTCCCAACCTTAAAGGTGCTTCCACGTTTTGGAAACTCAGAGCTTCAAGGCAATGCTGAGAGAGGAAGGAAGAAGCTTTCCCGAGCTGCATAAGAATGGGAAAGGAGCGGTGCTGCTTGCTGCAGGTGGCAGGCCTGAATGGGGAGGGGGCTGTGTGAGCCTTGCCAAGTGAAAGGGCTCTTAATTCTGCATCTCTGGGCACATTCAGGGCTCGTGTCCCCGGGAATTCTCAATCTGTTGCCCTCTTGTTGGCTGAGATTAGCAATTATACAGGCCTTTTAGTTATCCTAAAAGTATTATTAAATTGAATAATCCAGTGACAGATCTCCGCAATAGAGATTTGAGTGTATAAATATTCATTACATGCAGCTATGAATAGAAGAGATTTCTTATTTTTGAAAGCCAGGGGAGATGGTAACATGGATAAGGCTGCTTAATCCTTTTTAAGCAAAGAGAACAGAGAGGCTGACATTCAGAGCGGGGCTGATAGCCTGCTTACTGACTGTGTCAAATGGGGCTGAGAGGTGCGGTGTGAATAACAGCGAGCTCCCAAAGGCTCCAATGGCAACACGCAATGAGTCTCTTAATAGGGTTAAGGGCTCAGTTCTCTTGGGAGCTGTGGTCAGTTATCCTGCAGCCAGGTGGGAATCTCACTCGTTACCTCTTGCTGCGATCATAGAATGATGGAACGAGTTGGGTTGGCTGCCAAGGGATATGGTGGGGTCACCAGCCCTGGAGGTGCTCAGGGAACATGGAGATGTGGCACTGAAGGGTGCGGTCAGTGAGCATGGTGGGATGGGCTGGAGTTGGGCTTGGTGATGATCTCAGAGGTCTTTTTCAACCAGAATGGTTCTCTGGTTCCATGAATTGCCTCTATGTTGGCAAGACCCAAGTCAGGGTGTGCCTGTCTTGGAAGAGAGCTGCCTTCCAGTTTTGGGATGCTCAGCTTTGGAGAACTTGGAGCCTGGCTGTGGTTGTGAGCCCCTCTGCTTTGCTGTTGGAAGCAAGCTCACGTTTTTAGCCTTGCCCATGGATTTTTATTTCCAAGTATCTCTCCCCAAACAGCTGGAGAATAGCAAACCTATGTATGGGACCAGAAGTGCTCCTAAGAGTTAACAACGGCGGCAGGAGCAGGGT
Organism: Tetrao urogallus; assembly: GCF_951394365.1. Lineage (NCBI taxonomy): Eukaryota > Metazoa > Chordata > Aves > Galliformes > Phasianidae > Tetrao > Tetrao urogallus. The sequence goes on along the minus strand of NC_136814.1, from coordinate 104,290,339 downwards.
TGTGGAGCCTTCACTTGTGTGTTCAGAGGAGCAAACAGCCCATAACTGCTCAGCATCCGAGGACAGAGCTCAGTGCCACGTGATTTCTGCTAGCTGGATTGCTTCAGAGAGCCATGGGGAGAGGAGCTGCTATTGCAAATAAAACCAAGCACTTGCCTTGGACTTTTTCTTCATGTTTCTATTGAAATATCAATTAGGGCGACGTAATGGTGGGGCACGCTGCAGCTTGCCGCTCACCTCACGTAATTATTTTCTTTCCAACTCATCCTTGTGCTCATTTCTGAGAACACAACCCTGCTTCCTTTTGCTGCAAGATGCCCTGTGCTCCTCCAGGATCTCTTCCAGGAAAGAAAAGGATGCTCGGGATGCTCAGCTCTGACTGCAGCTCCGCTCTGTGCCAGCTCTCCCAAACCCCCAGCTCTCTGCTTTGTCTTCTCCCCCTCCCCTTCCCCCAGTTTGCAGTTGTGCCATTTGGTTTCCCAGCCTTCTGCTTGCTGTTGTTGCTGGAGGAAGGATGCCTCAAGAAGGGCATCCAAGTGGAGAGGTGCCGGCGAGGTCCTGCATCACTGAGAGGGCACCGTGGGCTGCTGTTTAATTGCATTCATCTCATCCATTGTAAGGGAAGCAATAATTTCCCTGCTTGAGGGCATCAGTTATGCCCAAGTGTGCGAGAATACCCTTCATTGCAGGGCTCTGGGTTAGGGTCGGATAGAAGGCGTGCACAGGAGGACACAGCCCTGAGTACTGCATTATAAATCTCTGCCATCAATGCCTGCTGCTCACATTACGCTGCTCATCATCAGTGTTGCCTAAACATCATTTAATTCTCAAAATGCCACTGTAAATAAGAAAAAAAACCACACTGTCGTGTGTGTTAACAGCCCCAGTTCATTCCTGCAGTACAGGCAGTGGGGATGGGGACAGGGCCCTGCACAAGGTCAGGACAGAAATGTGACATTGGTGGGGATGTCAGAGGTGCCTGGGTGGGCTCAGCCCCTCCAGGATCCAACAGCATTCCGTCTTTGTGATCCCTTTGCTTGAGAAAATTGGGTGGGTTTTTTTTGTCCTTATTCAGAAAGGGGGAGAAAAAGCGAGAAGTAATGCAAGCAGACAGAGCTGCCTTCTGCAGTTTTTCTCGCCGCACTCTGATAGATCTGGAGATGGCTCCTTTCATTTTGGACCTGTGGAGAGCAGTAACCCTGAAGCCTTCCATCGTACACAGAGGTTTTCAGTGCACTTTCAGGTTGTCTGTCTATGGTGAGTGGCCTAACCTTCCCAAACACTGAAGGGCAGCTCTTCTGGAAACACAAAATGCCCTTAAATTTTGAAATATTGGACTTCCCTTCAGATATTTTTCTTGTTTGCCAAAGCTCATTTATCTTGGACCCTTAAATCCCTACCTGTTGTTGTTACATCCGCCAGCACAAATCCCTTCCCCATCACCTTTCCTATTTACTTCAGTCTTTGGGCTAGACATCCGCTCATCTGCTCCCAGCCTTGATGAGGGCTGAAGGAGCTGGGTGTCATTTTCCTTTCCATCAAGGTAACTGTGTGCCCCAAGCAGGCACAGGAGTGCACTTTGGGGCAGTTGTTCTCTTAATTCATTTCTCCTTTCTCATTTTTTATTCTTCTCATTTCAGCATGACCATATATATATTAGCAAAGCAAATTATCAAGGGGGAATGGTTTTAAACTGAGACAGGGGAGGTTTAGTTGGATCTTAGGAGGAAGTTTTTCCCCCAGAGGGTGGTGAGGCAGTGGAACAGGTTGCCCAAGGAGGCTGTGGATGCCCCATCCCTGCAGGCATTCAAGGCCAGGCTGGATGTGGCTCTGGGCAGCCTGGGCTGCTGGTTGGTGACCCTGCACACAGCAGGGGGTTGGAACTGGATGAGCGTTGTGGGCCTTTGCAACCCAGGCCATTCTATAATTCTGCAATTTTGTGATCTCATGTTTGAAATCGCTATTGGTTTTATTTGGCCATGTTGGTGGAGCTGTTCGTAATGCTGCTCATTGCAGCATATGGGCTGCAGGCATGAATGGGCCTCAGTGGTGGGGAACCTGGCCCCTGGGGGGCATCCTTGTAGCTGCCCAGAGAGATGGTGGGGTCACCATCCCTGGAGGTGTTCAGGAACCGTGGGGATGCGGCACTGAGGGATGTGGGCAGTGGGCACGGTGGGATGGGTTGGAGTAGGGCTTGAGGATCTTCAAGGCCTCTTCCAACTTGAATGACTTTATGGTTCTAAATGCATTCATCTGGGATTGCCCAGGGATTATCCCAGCATTGCTTAATTCCATCCCAGTGCCACCACCCACTCTGGAGTGGTTTTGATTTAGAAGCTTCATCGGTGCCCATTTCTGTGATTTGGGGCTGATCCTTTCCTGCGGAGTTCACTTTTGTATTGCTGCAAAGGAATCAAACTCACCAACCTCTACTCTCCTTTCCTTCCTCAGTTTGCTGCCGAACTGGAGCAGCTGGACCAGCTCCTGCCATCACTGGAGAAAGCTGCCCAGCTGCCAGGCTTGTGTGGGCCGGAGAGGAGTGAGAGCGGCGTGGCTGTCAAACCCGAAATGCTGGCAGCCCCCCTGCAGCCCAGCACTGCCCCCAGAGCCCCCGCCAGCCTCAACCGTAGGTGTCAGCCCTGGGATTTGTCCCCACGTGGGGCCTCAGGGGTTGGGAGCACAGAGAATGCAAGGGAGATTCGGGTTCTCTCCAGATTGAGCAGTTTGACCTCTGGAAATGGAGGTTTGGAAGCATTGCTGTCACTTTGAAACAGTGCGATGGGACTGAGTGCACCCAGGTTTAGTGTCAGAACGGATAGGGAGGGGTTAAAATTGCAAAAAACACCCTGCTTTTTCTCCAAAGTGAGCACTCTCACCTGCTCCTGAAAGAACCCCTGAAGGAGCCCACAAGCAAGTGAGAAAGCCAAGGGCTCCAGCTGTGGCTCCTTGGCTTCCCCGTGCCGGGGTGTGAGCAGCAAACAGGGCCAGCAGGCTTTTACAAGCAGAGCACAAACTTGGCTGTCCAAATGCCCCCAAGTTACAGTGCTGTTGTCTGGAGCCCATGCCATGTGCCTGTCCTGATCAGCAGCCCTGTGCCACCCTCACTGGTCCCCTTTAGTCCTCTGCCAGCCCCAGCATCAGCACAGCGGCCAGGACAGGTCCCACAGGGCTTTGTCCCATGTGTGGTTTTTCCTGATGCACAGCTATAGTTTATTCCATCCCCTGCATCACTGCCCAGCAGAAATACAGAAAAGAAGGTCTGAGAGTGAACAGAAGTATTTGCTACATGCTCCCCGCTGGCAAGCTGCAGCTGAACTTGTGAAAATCCATGCAAATGAGAGTTGTAACGATGCGAGGCTTAACAGCATCGTTTTCCCATGCGGTTTTAATTGATTTAAAGCCAGCAGTGCCCAGCAGAACATAGCTGGAGTGCACTCAGGCAGCATCGAGGAGTATCACTTGTACTACTGCCACTCCCCTGAGAGGAATCCCTGTTCACTCTGAAGGAATTGGTTCTCATCCTCTCTTCTACTGTTGTATAAAACCTATTTATATACATCTTATAGATGCAAGCCTTCTCCCTTAGCCCAGAGTACCCAGTGTCAGCTTCCTGGCAGGGCACTGCATCCGCGGGTGATGTTGCGATGAGCTCGTGGGGAGAGATCTGAATTTCTGCATATACATGTTTATCTTTGTTTTCCAAACTCAGCTATCAGCAGCGGGCAGGGCATGCAGGCAGCTCGTGCCCCCTTTGAGTTCTGTGACCCACTGGAGCCAGCTCAGCTGAGGCCAGTTGCTTTCCCCGCAACCAACGGCAGCAGCCCGCGGCCCCGAGCGCCGGCCGAGCAGGGCAGGGGCACTGTGCCGGGACCAAACCCCTTCCCACCTGACACAGGTATGTGCTGCCATGGGCACCTGCTCCGCTCAGCCAGCTGTGACAGCAGAAGGGGGATGTGGTGGGAAAGCTTTCTCTTGGAGGGCTTTTTTGGGCCAGGTCTCCCTGTTACAAACAGGGAAAGCCAAGGGGAAGTCTTGAGAGGTGATGGCCTCGAGCAGGACTAGGAGATGTTCAGGTTGAATTAGGAGACATTTCTTCTCTTATAGAGCAGTGCTGCAGTGGCACAGCTGCCCAGGGAGGTGGTGGGGTCAGCATCCCTGGAGGTGTTCCAGATCCGTGGGGATGTGGCACTGAGAAGTGTGGGCAGTGGGCACGGTGGGGTGGGCTGGGGTTGGGCTTGAGATCTGAGAGGTCTTATCCAAGCTGAATGACTCTATGACTCTGTGTTCATGCTTGTGGGTGCTGAAGAATTGCAGGGTGGCAGAACTGGGCTTAAATATGCCTCCTGTCCACCTTTTCTTTCTAAAAAGTCAAAAAATGCCATGAGAGAAAGAATGACAGAGCGTCTTCACCCCTATTTAGAGAAGAGCCCCTCTGACATCTCAAGAATGCAAACCCAAACCTTCCTCCTCTTTCCAGCTACATGAAGCAAGCCAGTGGCTCAGGTGTCTTGGTTTGGGTTGAAAGAGGTCTCAAAGCCCACCCAGTTCCAAGCCCTGCCATGGGCTGGTTGCACAGGGCCCCTTGCAGCCTAGCTCTGGTTACTGCCAGGGATGGGGCACACACAGCTTCCCTATGCAGCCTGTGCCAGGGCCTCCCTGCCCTCTGAATAAGGGCCATACTAAAGTCAAAATAGATTTCCATGAAGCCTGGACTGCCTGTGCTGCTTTGGGGTGACCTTGATACGGTGCAGTGGCCAGGTCCACCCAACAGCTCAGCTGTGCTGATACGTGGCTGCAGGAACAAGGGGCTCACCTCAAGGATTTAGCACTGAGCAACACTGGAAGAGGGACCTCACAGAAGCTCTGCTCCTCCAGTGTGGTAGCAAGGATGGTGTGGGATGGGACTGAGCTGCTGTCCCCTGGCATCCTGCATCCTGCATGTGTCACTGCTCACCTGTAAGCAACAGCTCTTGCCCTGACCACTGCACTGGGAGGACACACACCCCGACACACTGTTATGACATTGACCTTCTCCCTCTGCTAGCTTCTCTTTCCAAAGAGTTTCATGTGTTGCACAGAGGGCATCTCCCTTTGTTGCTCAGATGGCCCCATGTCTGTGCAAGACGCACGAGAGCACACTGGCCCCAAATTTTCACTTTGTTCTTTGTGCCCACGCTCTGTATTTCCCCATCTGAGCTTTCCTCCTTCAACAGATCCCCTCTTTTCCCAATGCTCACAACCAGCTGAGCTGCTCAGCACTCGGTTTTCCTACCCGTTCCAAGCAGTGCCCAGCATCAGCCCAGCACCAGCTTCAGGGTCCCACCCATGACCTTCCCTCCTCTGGAGGCCGTTGTGCAGCTGCAGCATGACACCCGTCTTCATGACCATGAGCAGCTGCAGGCTGATGCTTTGATTGGGAAAAAACTGCAGTTTTCAGCAGAAACAGAACTGGGAACTGTTGTCAGGCAAGCAGGGAAGGCTTGGAGCTCTGCACTGCGGCTGCGTGGAGCCGGCCCCACTGGAGCTACTGCTGCCACTGCTTTTATCCGCCTGTTGCCAAGCAACCTTAAGGCTTTTTTCAAGACGTTTCAAGAAGTAAAGGAACACCTCTCCTTGCTTCCATCCAAGAGCAAGCTTAGGGCTCTTGTGTTTTGGTGTAAAACCCACAAAACAAGCTCAGTCTGGGAGCTGTCATTGCCTGGAGCTGGGGATACCTTGGGACAACAGGGAATACACCAAGCACTGCTGGGTTTGCCCAGATATAGAGATCTCTGTCTCTACAGAGATAGGGCAGTTCCCCATTCTGGATGTGCTACCAAGTCACCAGGTCCTGCCTCCTGTTCCTTTGCCCTCCCTGAGCTGTGCCTGGGATTTCTGTTCTGTTGGGATGTTGGAAGCTGTGCTGGTGGCACCTCAGTTCTCTGCAGTGCTGTATTTTATTGGGGAAAAAAAAAATCATCACAACAGAGCTTGGTGAAGTTAAAAAAAAAAATACAGATTCGCATCCGTGGTCCCCTGCAAACCCATGGGATTGGCCACCAATGACATGTCCTGAAGCAGCAATCCCAACCTGGCCAGAAGTGGGCTTATCCCTTGTGTCCATCTGCATGGGGCTCCATGGCCAACGTAGCCAAGGTGTTCTCTGATCTTCTGAAGGTGCTAAGAACAGTGGAGATGTGGCACTTGGGGACGTGGTCAGTGGGCACAGTGAGGATGGCTTGGGGTTGGACTGGGTGATCTTAGAGGTCTTTTCCAGCCTTAATTGATTCTGTGACTCTGTGATTCTATTTCGAGTTGGATGATGTAAAGTCTCCATCCACATAAATCTCCCTGTCCTGTGCTCAGGCTCCGAGTTGTGCTAAACTTAATCTAATTGCATTGGCTCCTTTCCCTGCACAAATTAACTTTTCTCCAAAATAGAGTCAGAAGATGCTAATGGGCGTGTGCTATTTTTTCAACTACAATCTCCAGTGCTAACAGCTGGCCTTCAAGAATGAGCCCTCTGACTTGACTAGATTTTGAGAAACTTGCTGGAAATGTTCAGGAAAGGGGAACTGAGATGGGGTCGTAGCGTTGGTACATTTTGAGGACACACAGATCTGGTGGAGCAGCCACACAGGTGTTCACCCAAAGCCCAGGCTCATCCTTCGGGTTTGAGTATGAGACCAAGCTCTGGATTTTTTGCATGTTATCTCTAACAGGATTTATCTGCAGAAAGATCAATGCCTTTATGGCAGAGTGCCTTGGGCATGAGCATGGCACCTTGGCTGTGGTTTTGCCCACTCCCAGCATCTCTCTGCACATCCCCTAGGGTGCCTGAGTCCCCTTGGCACGCTAACGCTTCCTCCCCCGACCCCTCTTCTACCCACAGGGATGTCAGAGCTGGAGATGGGGGTGCCAGATCACCAGTTTGGGCAGCCAGGCATGGGCGAGCAGATCCCATGGACAGATAACAGCATGGCACCCATGAACCGAAGCACGCTGAGTAAACCTGAAGAGTAAGTACTGCAGCTCGGTGGCTTCCTCATCTCACCCAGCAGGACTCTGGGATGCTCTAGCAATTTCTGCCTCTGTAAACAGGGCATGCACCATCAGTTCTTGGTCCAGAGCCAGTTAATCCCATATATCCACATTGAAAGTCCTCACTAACCAATACTGCAGCTAAAATTCTCCCACATTTCTCTTTCTGGGGTCAGCAGTGGCGTCACGAGAGCCACGGGACAGTTTTGTGTCTTCATGTCACTGCAGATCTTCGCTGTCCCCATTTGCTTGGCTTCAGCTGAAAGGTCCTCTTTAGGTCCTTGCCCAGCACAGCAGCCCAGGCGTCATCACCTCAGCATGCAACATCATTCCTTGGCTCTAAATGCCATAGCAATGCTATTGCAGGAGCCTGGAGGTCAATTATTTTGAGGCTGGAGGTGAGGAGGGCAGGGAGCCCTGCTGGCAGTGCTCTCTGCTTGGTGCCACACAGAGGTCACAGGGCTTCGTCATTCAGGAGCTCTCCAAGGCATCAGCATTGGCACTGTGGACAGAGGCTGAGTCCTTCCCCATGCCCAGAGGTCAGGTACCTGTTAGATAGATGATGAGCTCTGGGAGGATCCTTTTGCGGCCCTCGCTGCCAAAATCCATCCATGGGTTGCTAATTAAATCCTTCACAGATAAGCAAAGCTTCTGTTTTCCTGCCACAAAGAGCGAACGTGTAAGAATTGTATTTGAGAAGGCAAGAGCCAGACATCTTCTTCTAGGAGCTAAGTTTGGATTCATTTCTAAAAACTCTTCACTCGGCCCAAGAAAAGAATTGCCTAAGTGGTCTCTGCTGTGCACATGGATCTTGGATTTTGGCTGGAAAGACTCAGCCTCTCATTGCTTGAAATTACTGGGAGATAAAACCAATCCCTGTTTAAATGAAGAGCGTTTACATCAGCTCGAGTCCTTGCTGCAAGGAAGCAGCTTCCTTTTTACATCTCAGTGGTGTTGCAGTTTCGTCGTCGGTGTGAGATCTGTGGGGCATATCCAGCAAAGGGCAGAGCAGTTCTAAAAATCAATCTTGATTTTTAGCTACAAATGTTCCTTAAAATGCTGCTTCACTTGCTTTATCAGGGGAAAATGACCTTACCTTACTCAGCAGCCCTGTGCTCCAAGCACGGAACCAGGCAGCATTGCTGGTGCCCAGTTCACTTCCCACCTCACTTCCCTACAATAACTTCAGCAGCCTTATGTCTGATGGAGCTCCATAGGTGAGAGCTGCCTTGGCAGTCTTTGGAGCAGCATTTTGAGTGCCCCAGAGCAAAAAGCAGACACTGTGTTGTAGGTAAGGCTTGCTTCTCAGCATCCCCTTCCAGAACTTGCTTCATCACAAGGAAGGGGTTCGTCAGCCCTTGCAGAGGTCTTCAGGCTCTGCTTTGGTACAACAGACTTGAAAAGCAACGGCAGAGAAATTGAAGAGAGCAGATTCCTCTATAAAGCCGGAGAGGAAGTCTGAAGTCAGAGGCTTGGCTGGGATCTGTGCAGTTCCACCTAGTGGCACAGCCATAAACTGCACCGATAACATGCACAGATTGTTCTGCATCGTGTGCCTTCAATTGGGCTCCAGCTGCAGAGCAACTCCTCTCTTAACTGAGTTACCAGCAGAGCTTTTGCTTTAGGGGTTGTGAAGGTTTTCCAGCTGCAAGGTATGTATCCATCACCAGAGCTCCTGCCTTGCTCAGTGAGCTGACCCGCCTGGCCAAGGGGAGCTTCCTTGCAAGTTCTCCCTGTCCCCAACCCGTCTGGATCTTCAATTCTTCATCAAGTGGGATGGTTACAACACGCCCCCTTCTGTGCTCTGAGCCTAAGTGCTCTGTGTCATTGATGGAAGAGTGGTAGAGGCACTGTGGTCCAGGTCCAAGGCACCTTGAACTACATCCAGGGTGCTGCAGGCGGCTCTCACACATCTTGCTCTAATCCCCCAAGATCAAGAATGTAACCCAGGGCCTGGCTTGATGGCCACAGCACTGGCATGTTGTGCCAGCAGAGATGCCCTCGGTGTCCAGGACATCTGTGCTGGGCAGGAGGCCTTTGGAAGCCATGCCAGGGAGATGTTTTATGGGACTTCAAGCAGCATTTGACACCAAATTCCTCCCACCTGCCAGCATGGGGCTGACCTGCATGGGGTGCTGCACACATGGTGCTCACTTTAGGAGGTTTATTTCCTATCTAAGGGTTGTACTGTCCCACGGTCTCCTTATAAACCATCCACGCAGAGGTCTGTGGTGAGACGAAGAGAAATTGCCAGCCTGCATTCATCCTCTCATTGCCTGTTAATGCAGAGAAAAACTTTGTCCCCCACTTTCTCTGCAGGATTGATGGCTTTGAGCAGCCAGCTCTCATCTTTGGCTTTGGCCCTCCGAGTGGTTCAGTACAAAGCAGCCAGTAGCAGGGACCTGGGCCGCAGGAAACCAGCCCTGCTTTTCACCTCCATCTCCCTGCTTCCCTCTCTGCCCCTGCTCTGTAATGTAAGAAGTCCCAGCGCCCGGTATTTCTTTCCCTGGATTAAACTGCGTGTGTTGGCTGCAGCACTCTCGGTCCCATTGGCTTCAGTTCCTTACTGTACATCTGGTCCTCATCTGGAGCTAAAAGGATAAACATGTCTGCTGCTTGGGAACTGCTGGCATGCTCCAGTTCTCTCCTTTGTGTCTCTCTGTGAGCGTGATGTGCCATGGCTCCCTTCATTGTGTCAGACCCGGCAAATCCGATTGACTCCAATTAGTCACGTCATTGGAATGTCTCTCATTACATATTAATCTTATTCCCAAAGAATATCGAGCGAGCTTGTCAGAAATCTTCTTTTTGCAACTAAAAGGTTCCCTCTGCCTTCAGCTGTTTCTTTTCCAGCTGTCCCAGCGCCTTCCCAACCTCCCGCTCCGCTCCCTGCTCACGTTGTGCTCTGCCTCCCGCCGCCCTGCCTGTAACTCCTGCAGAGCAAAAGCACCAAGTGGTCCTCCAGAACCCCACTGAAGCACAGCGCTGGCTCCATTCCCCATGGGATTTCATCCTGGCAGCGGGGTCGTGGGTGGGAGGCCAACGACGCAGTGCAGAGCAGGATTTTCTATGGCTCAGCCCCGCTGCTGCTTTGACAACCCTTCACGTGTCTCCTCGGGCTTTTGTCTCCGCAGCCCCTGCATCACCTCGCAGCTGGACGAGCTCCTGTGTCCTCCCACCACCCCGGAGGGCCGCAACGATGAGAAGGCACTGCTGGAGCAGCTCGTGTCCTTCCTGAGCGGCAAGGATGAGACGGAGCTGGCTGAGCTGGACCGAGCCCTTGGCATTGACAAACTGGTGCAGGTAGAGAGGCTCGGTGGGGTTGGAAAGAGGTTGGGGCCGGGGTCAGGTCATACAGTCATAGAACAGCTGAGGTTGGAAGGGACCTTAAGGATCATCCAGTTCCAGCAGATGCTGAGCTCTGACATGAGCGTGGAGGAGGATTTCCAACATCTGGTCACGGGAGGCCAGATGTGAGTGGGAAAGCGCATCAGATTCGGAGAGGATACTTAATCCTCTGCCATTCCACAGAGAAAAAAAAAGTTGGAAAGCATCCCCATGAAATCCAATAGGCCGCTCTCGGCTTAAAAACGCCATCCCCCATGAGAAACGTCAGCCCTTCAAAGGGCAGCTCATGTGTCGGGGCGTGGGGAGGCCTGGCAGCCCGGCCCGCTTCCCCGCCGCGCTTGGGGTTGGGGCGTGGAGGAGTCTTCCAGCTGGAGTCCCACAGGCACAGATTCCTGAGCCTTAATTGTGCTGCCTAATAATATAGCTAATGGCCTGGCTGGTATGAGAGCCCGCAGCCCTCGCTGTTGAGATTGGCTTACACTGCAGCTGCCCCTCTCCTCTAATTTAACCGTGGAAAAAAATGACAGTTTTGCTCCGGCGTTGCTATCTGATTCAGATAGCACCATGGCCACGGCCACAGGCGCCCGTGCAGAGGCATCTGAAGGATTTGGGTTGTTCTAAATAACAGGGCATGGCCAGGGGGAAGCCTGAATTTAGGCAGAGAGTAAGGGACGTGGAAGATGAGATGCATTGCTCGGGTTTTTTCATGGAGTGGTTTCTCTTTCCTTGCCCCGTGGTGCTCACGTGCTTTTTCCAAAACAATGAGCAGAACTGAAAGCCTGTGAATCACAGAATCATAGGATCATTCAGGTTGGAAAAGACTTCTCAGAATCCCCAAGTTCAACCCCAACCCACCCCACCATGCCCACTGCCCACATCCCTCAGTGCCACGTCCCCACGGTTGTGGAACACCCCCCCAGAGATGGTGACCCCACCACCTCCCTGGGCAGCCTGTGTAGGATGTGTTACTGGCAGGGAGGACTTCACATCCCTGGGGAGAGCTTAGGGATTTACTTGGACTTCAAATTTTTGCACTTGAGGCCCAGATACTTCAGTCCCCATCCAGTCTGGCTATGAAGGAAGGCACGTGGTTGCCCTGGAGATGCTTTGTCACTTCAGGACATAGATGGATCTCCTTGATTTCCCTGAGCCCCCTCCATCCTGCAGGACTTGGGCTGTTTCCCTCTCCTCCACATTACTGAGGACATGGGGAAAGGAAGAGCTGGGTGGAAAGTGAGTAGTCTGGGGAGGAAAGATGAGAAAAGCATCAAGTCTGGTTGTAGGCTGCTGGTTTATGACCTGGAACCCAGTCCTTGAGCCATATATATTCCATCTTAATTTATGGAAGAGGGAGAAGATCTGACTACGTCCCTTGTTCCTGTTGATCCTCCAAGCGTGATGCTGTGCCCAAAGAGATGCTGATGAGGGTGGTGAGACCCTGGCACAAGCTGCCCAAGAGAAACTGTGGGTGCCCCCTCCCTGGAGATGCTCAAGAACAAGATAGATGGCTTTGGGCAACCTGGTCTGGTGGGAGATGTCCCTGCCATGGTTTCTACCATGGTTGGGATTGGATGGGCTTTAAGGTCTCTTCCACCTCAAACCATTCTGTAATTCTGTGATTCCATGATTGTGTGGCTCCACGATTCTGTGGTTCTATGATTCCATGATTCTGTGTTCTGTGATTTCATGATTCCATGATTCTATGGTTCCATGGTTCTGTGATTCCATGATTCTGTGATGTCATTGTTCCATGTTTCTATGGTTCTGTCATTTCATTGTTCCACAATTCTATGGCTCTGTGGTTCCATGGTTCTATGATTCCATGTTTCTATGGTTCTGTCATTTCATTGTTCCACAATTCTATGGCTCTGTGGTTCCGTGGTTCTATGATTCCATGTTTCTATGGTTCTGTGATTTCATTATTCCACGTTTCTGTGGTTCCATGGTTCTGTGATTCTGTGGTTCCATGATTCTGTGATTCTCTGACTTGATGGTTCCACGATTCCATGGTTTCCATAATTCCATGAGCAGTGAGCACACCACAATCCATCAGTGCTTTGGATATAGAGAGATGAACTCCAAGCCCATCTCAAAGGACTTTTTTCCTGGGGTCCTTGCTCCAAAACAAGCCAGCAGAAATCACTCCCATCCCTCCAACGTAATCAAAGCCTTGAGGAACGGTGGTTAACCCCACTTGGGACAGCTCTGGCCTTGAGCTGTGCTGGATGGGGATGGCTGCAGGTGGGGCTCCAGTGTAAAGATTTTCTTCCCTCTTCTCCCTTCCAGGGCGGCGGGCTGGAAGCCCTGACAGAACGGTTCCAGCCTCAGCAAGCCACCCCTCCTCTGATGATGGAGCAGAAGCCCGGCATGTACCCCCAGCCTTACTCCTCAGCATCTCCCACCACCAACCTCCCTGCCGCCTTCCCCGGCATGGTCCGGCAGAAGCCGTCCTTCGGTCCCATGCCGGTTCAGGTCCCGCCGCCGCGCGGTGCCTTCCCCACCACCATGGCCATGCAGCCCCGGCAGACGCTCAGCCGACCCCCCACGGCTCCCAACCAGCTGCGACTTCAGCTGCAGCAACGGCTGCAGGGCCAGCAGCAGGTAAAGTCCCCCCAACCCCCAGCTGGATCCACGGGTGAGAGGGATGCAGCGTCCTCCCTACAGCGCCAGTCCTGCAATGAGGGGAGATTGGAAGGGCTTTGAGTAGCCGGAGGCTGGGTGGACACTAAGGGAAAATATTGCTGGAACATCTGCATCTGTAGCTGGAAAACCTTCCTGACTGTCCTCCCTTCCCTGCAGCTGATCCATCAGAACCGGCAGGCGATCCTCAACCAGTTTGCAGCCAGCTCCCCCGTGGGCATCAACATGAGGGCAGGCATGCAGCAGCAGATGACCCCGCAGGTAAGGGGGATGCAGCGTGGTGGCAAAGGCAGCTCAGTCCCATCTGCTCATTCCCTGGGGATGGGAACATCACCCACCATGCAGAGGAGTGGCTCCAGATGTGCCTTTGTGATTCTTTTTCCTCCCCCTTTACTCCATCCCCTACACTTGGGTAAGGCACAAAGACCTCATTATTGCTTAGAGACAAACGTGCCAAGATCGTTAATTGAGAAGGATCTTTGGAAAATAGATGCCATCCTTTAAATACCAGAATCTCCAGTGAAATCTTCTTAATGATCCTGCAAATCCCCAGGCCCTAAAGTTCTTGTTTCACTTCTAATAAAGTGGATAAAAACATCTGCTCCCTGCAAGGAGGAGTTGGAAAGCGTAGCTGAGTTCTGGTAACTTTATTCCACTTCTCTGAGAAGCCTGCAAGTTTCGTTAAGCATCACAACATCTCTGGTGGGGAATATGAGCTGCAGACAGAGGGACCCGGCGCTTTCCATCAGAGCTCCATTGGCAGTTGTGATGGCTTTGTTGAGTTCTCTCTTGCTGCGCTGCAGCTCCTATGGTGATGGATGGGAGCACATCTGGCCCGGCAGCTAGGGAAGGAGCCCAGTGCCAGGGGAAATGTCATGGAGTGATTTTACAGGGTCCAGGTCGGAGATCCTGGTGTTGGGCACTCCTCGCTGGGAGCCTTCCCTGAAGGGCACAGGAGCAGGTTGCCCAGGTTGTGGATGCTCCATCCCTGCAGGCATTCAAGGCCAGGCTGGATGTGGCTCTGGGCAGCCTGGTCTGGTGGCTGGCGACCCTGCACATAGCAGGGGGTTGAAATTAGATGATCACTGTGGTCCTCTTCAACCTAGGCCATTCTATGATTCTGTGAAGGGCGCAAGAGGTGGCTTTTGCTGCATCCACTAGAAGCAATGATCCCATAACTAAGCGATCATACTTGGTAGCAGGGCAATCATACAGGCTTTCCCATTTGGCTGGGGAACACAGCCTGGATGAGGGCCGATCCTTTGAGATCCTCAACCACTGATTTGCACAGATATCCAATCTACAGCATTTCCCCAGTCGCTCCTTGGTGCTGCGTTCCCTTTTTTCCTCCCAGCTTCCCTTCACAAATCGAGGCCTGTTGCCCCAGAGAGGGGCACGGCTTGTCGCTCCCGGGGCTCTGAGCTGTACACTGAGATGCAAAGAGGAGTTAACTCTTTTAACATCTTCCTTCCCCACAGCCTCCCCTCAACGCCCAGATGCTGGCCCAGCGTCAACGCGAGCTCTACAGCCAGCAGCACCGGCAACGGCAGCTCATGCAGCAGCGAGCCATCCTCATGAGACAGCAGAGCTTTGGCAACAACCTCCCACCCTCAGCCGGGCTCCCGGTGCAAATGGGGGCCGCCCGCCTCCCCCAGGCTCCCCCACAGCAATTCCCTTATCCCCCCAACTACGGTACGAGCCCTGGGAACCCTCCCACCTCCACCAGCCCCTTCTCGCAGCTGGCGTCCAGCCCTGAGGCTGCGTTGGCCAACCGTGGTGGCATGGTGACCAGGGGGATGATGGGCAGCGTCGGAGGGCAGTTCGGTGCCGGGATGACGCCGCAGATGCAGCAGAACATCTTTCAGTATTCGGGATCAGGTAGGTGGGGATGGAGGGGACTGCGTGCCTCTCTTGGAACCGGCGTCTCTGGGTAGGGGTGGTTGGCAAGGGAATGGGCAAACTGGAGGGGTGCGGGGATAGGAGAAGAACAGGGGTGACCCTAGAAAACCCACGTTTAGCAAACAGCACACGGGATGGATTTTGCTGCCATTGGGGTTTTGCTTGCGTTTACACCAGTGGTGTAAAAGCAGTGGGGAAGGATAGGCAAAATGTGCCCAGGTGGCCAAGAGGGCCAACGGCATCCTGGCCTGCATTAGAAATAGTGTGGCCAGCAGGAGCAGGGAGGTGATCATCGCCCTGTACTCAGCACTGGTGAGGCCACCCCTCGAGTATTGTGTTCAGTTTTGGGCCCCTCACTACAAGAAAGACATTGAGGCCCTGGAACGTGTCCAGAGAAGGGCAACGAAACTGGTGAGGGGTCTGGAGCACAAGTCTTATGAGGAGTGGCTGAGGGAGCTGGGATTGTTCAGTCTGGAGAAGAGGAGGCTCAGGGGAGACCTCATTGCACTCTACAACTTCCTGAAGGGAGGTTGTGGTGCAAAAGGGTCTGGCTTCTTCTCCCAGGCAAATAGTAGGACCTGAGGAAATGGCAAGAAGTTGTACCAGAGGAGGTTTAGGTTGGATATTAGGAGAAATTTTTTCTCTCAAAGGGTGGTCAGGCGCTGGAATGGCTGCCCAGGGAGGTGGTGGAGTCGCCGTCCCTGGTGGTGTTCAAGAGGCGCCTGGATGAGGAGCTACGAGAGATGGTTTAGTGCTTGTGGCACTGATAGGAATGGGAGGGTGGTTGGACTAGATGATCTTGCAGGTCGTTTCCAACCTTGTGATTCTGTGATTCTGTAATTCTGTGTAAAGGGCAGAGCCATACTGCCACCGTTTCATAGAATCATAGAATCACCAAGGTTGGAAAAGACCTAAAAGCTCATCCAGTCCAACCGTTCACCTATTCCCAATAGCTCCCACTAAACCATGTCCCTCAACACAACATCCAGTCTTTCGCACCACATCTCACTGCTCTGTATATCTCAAGCAAACCTTTCCTGGTTGAATCCCCTTCAAAATAGATAATTTTGGCCAATGATTCATTTCTTTGTTCATTCTTTCTGCAAAAAGGAAACTGCAAAGCAGTTCTCTAAATTGTGCTTCCTTAACTTTATATGCTCCGGAAAAGTCCTTATTGTTGCTGAGATGTCTGAAATGAGCTGCAGCCAGCTCATGCTTCTTGCCTGGGCACAAGAGCTCTGATGACATTGGTGAGCCTGTGCAGAGTGGTGCAAGGATGATGTCGGGTGCTTGAAGCTGCTCCCATTCAGCAACAGTGTGGGGTCTCAGCATGGCACACGTAACCGATGAGCAGAGCCCTGCAGGAAGCACCTTTGCCATTGTCTTGGCATTACCTTGGCTATTTTCCACACAGGTGTGGTACGAAATTGGAGCACCTGCTGGTGGAAACCACGTGGTGGGCCGGTTTCCCCAATCATTCATCTATGAGTTAGTTGAATTTGAGTGATAGAGCTGCTTGAAATGAAAACCAGAGATTCCAAGGGCAAAAGTCACGGGTTTGATGGCAGCAGTTGCAGGATGAGGAGGAAGAGGGGAGGCTGCTAATGGAATCGCACAGCTGATGCTGTCTGTCCTTCCTTCCCCAGGCATGGGTCAGCAGAATGAGCCCGCCTTTGCCCCCTCGCTCAGCCCCAGCAGTCCCCTGATGTCACCACAGCTCCCTCCATCACAAAGCCCAATGCTGCAGCCAGCACCGCCTGCACCGGGCTATCAGTCACCCGACATGAAGACCTGGCAGCAGGGAGCCATGGGGAACAGCAGGTAAGGTCATCGTGGTGTCATTGGGTGGGTCGGGCTGGAAGGGACAATAAAGGAGCCCCTACCCTACTGACCTGGGCTAGGGTAGCCTGGGTGGGGAGGTGAGACGTGGGAAGAACAGACAGGACACCAAGAGCAGACATGGTGACACCAAGAAGACAGTCCCAGCCTGGCTGAACCTACATCCAGTGTCCTCACTCCATGTGCAAGTCAACCATGGCTTCATGCTCACCTTGTCTTGGGATGGCCAGAAGGACCCAGCACAGTGGTTTAAATCAGTGAGGAGCTCTTGGAGTGAGGTGGCTTCATTATGTCTTGTGAAAGCTGATAGACTTTGGAAGCGAATGGGAAGAGCCATCAGACTGGTTTTGTGCAAGTCAGGTTGGAGCTTCAGATCTCCAGGAATGAACAATTAAAAAGTTAAAATTAAAAAGGCTGTGTTGCTTTGTGCCTGCTGATAGCTCAGCTGACCTTCCCGGGTCAAGCAGGGCTTGGTGTCACCTCACCCAGGGCTTTGCATCACTTCTTTGATGGTCCTCTCTCGTCCCTGTTGTCCCTCCTGCCCCACCACGTCACACTGAGGAGCAGAGGGCAGATGTTCCTACAGTAGTCACCAGCCTTAGAGGGCTTCCTCGGGTGGCTAAAGCTCCTCTGATGTCTCCACATGCTTCATCCCTTCCAGAACAGGCAGGCAGAGAGCATGCTCCCACCAGCACTTGGTTAACCCTTTTCTCCCCTCTCCATCAGCGTATTCAGCCAAACGGGGCAGACTCAGCCAGCACCGGCCCAGCAGGGAATGTACAACAACATGAGCATCACGGTCTCCATGGCAGGAGGAAACACCAACGTCCAGAACATGAATCCCATGGCAGGACAGATGCAGATGAACTCGCTGCAGATGCCTGGGATGAACTCCATGTGCTCAGAACAGGTCAGTGCCACTGCTGACAGCCCTCCCCAGCTTTCTGGAGGGTTGCTTTCCTAACGGGTCTCCCCAGCTTTGTTAGATTCATTTGTTTCTGTAATTTCTTCATTTACAAGCAGTGCATATCCCAACCTTCCCCTGGCTGTGGGTTTAGTGCTGGGGATTTGCCACAATGCATTTCTGGGTTCCCCTTCTCCAGTCCTTCCCAAGAAGGGCAGCAGATGTCCCTGCTCCATTGACACTGCTCTGAGCTGTGTTAGACTCGGGGGAGGCTGCAGCCTCTGTGTCCTTAGGGGAAGGCAAAGCATCCCAGCATCTCCAGAGCTGCTTTGACAAGGTGTTGGGGATGGGTTTGCTTATCTCCTGGTAGCTGTATCCAAACTGAGGGCATGGAAACCTGCACTTAGCTGACTGTGCCCAGGACACTGCCACCAGCCATGGCCGAGCACTGTGGCTGTTTGAGGCTCTGCCCCTCCTGAAATTTTAGCTGCTGGGGTTTGTCTCAGTGCCATTAAGCTCCTTAGAGCTGCTCTTGGCTCATTGGGTTTGTGTGGGAGTGCTGCAGGCTGGGGCTTGCAGCTTCCCCAGCAGCTTTTTCCCCCTCGTGTCAAATGCGTTTGGTGACATGCCACGCTCCCTGGAGACCACGTGTCCCTGGCAGCAGCCCAAGGCAAAGTGCAGGAGGTTGAGAGAAAGACAAAATGCATCCCAGCCTCAGAATGAGAGGATGCTGCTGCTGCCCCATGGGCTCCCCCTCCCCAAACCCACCTGGGCTCTGAGTTTCCCGGACCCACCCAGCTCAGCTCAAGAGGGTAATGAGTGCCTTGGGGACATCCAGAGCCCACTCTGAGCTTTGTTATTGCTTTTGACAGGTAAACGACCCGGCGCTGAGACCCACGGGCCTTTACTGCAACCAGCTTTCCTCCACTGACCTTTTGAAAACAGAAGCAGATGGGGCGCAGGTCAGTAAGAAACTGCTAAGCACATCTCAGGTACAGAGAGAGGAGTTTGCTGTGCTGCCGATAAAACTTGAATGTTCTCCAGCCATGCCATGTCGGCACGCTTGGCACGGGCGAGCTGTTAGCCAGGACTGTTTCAATTTGCAGGCCTAGGTCTGACCCTGCTGGTCACCCTGAAAAACAGTGGGTGTCCCGACCCTGCAGACAGCCAAGGTCAGGCTGGATGGGCTCTGAGCACTGGTGGAGCTGTGGGTTTGCCTTTTCAGTGCAGGAAATGGGACAGATGGCCTGTAAGAGTCCCTTCCAGTTTGGGGATTCTATGGTGCAGTGGTGCTTGGGGACCTCGGAGAGCTGCTCACTGAGCAGAAGCTCTGCAGCCAAGCCGGGAAATAACTGAGCACGGGAGGTGCTCAGCCCCATCCGTCTCCAAGAGCAGCCCAAGAGGAGACAGCAGCGGGAGGAGTTCTTTCCTAGGCTCAGGTCTTCAGTCTGAACGATCCATCCCGGGGATGGAAGGGAAGGCGATTTGAAAGGGAATGTCCGGAGGGAGCGGGGAGGCTGCGGGGCGACGTCTGTCCGTCTGTCTGTCCGTCCGTGCCTGCCAGTCCGAGCGCCGATGCCCGCGGGCTCCGTGCTTTGCGCTCCCGCCGCTGATGAGTCTCCTCGTTTCGGAGCGCCCCGCGGGCTCCGTCCTTGTGCTCACACACACACCACCGCTCCTCATTTTGTAAAGCAGCTCCGGACCTCCTCGCTCGCCTCCAGTCTGCCCCGTGCTGCTGCCTTATGGCCGCCCCTTTCCCGGGATGAGCCAAGCTGATTTTTCCTCTTTCTTTTTTTTTTTTTTTTTTTTTTTTTTCTTCTTCTTTTTTTAATATTTTCCTTTTTTTTTTTTTTTCCCCCCAATTTTTTTTTTTTTTTTTTTTTAATCATTATTATTTTTTTCCGAACGAGCAACGTTGTGAACCTTGCCGAGCTCTGATCCGAATGAGTGCAGCGGTTTTCTTTTTGTAGGAAAAGAAGACAGAAGAGTTCTTCTCTGTGGTGGCTCCAGACTAGAGGAAGTCTCTAGTGAGTTTCCACTTCACGTAGTTCCCAGTCCGTCGCCGCCGGCCCCTGCCCCATCCCCGCTAAGAGCCCCTCTTGTCTTTTGTGTCCCAGCAGGTACAGCAGGTTCAGGTGTTTGCCGACGTGCAGTGTACAGTGAATCTGGTAGGAGATCCCTACCTGAACCCGCCGGCTCCCCTGGGCGCCCCGAAAGCCGCCGCGGTGCCGCCGACCCCGCAGGGCCAACAGAAGAGCCTTCTTCAGCAGCTACTGACTGAATAAACCGCTTTTCGAGGAATGTGACACACAAAAAAAAAAAAAAAAAAAAGAAAAAAAGAAAAAGAAAAAAAAAATTTAAATAATGAGACATACAGAGATATATAAATATATATATTATATATTTTTCTGAGATTTTTGATATCTCAAACCGCAGCCATTCTTCAGCTCGTAGTGTTTGGAGCAAAAAGGGGGGAGGGGGTTTGTTTCGTTTTGTTTCGGGGGTTCTTTCGGTGGGTTTTGTTTATTCCCCCCCCCTCCCTTCCTTTCTTTCCCCTTTGGTTTCCATTCCCCCCCCCCTCTTTTTTTCCCCCCTTGTTTCCCTTTCCTCCCCCATTTTTTTTCCCCATTTCCCCCCCTTCTCTTCCTCCCACCCCTTTTTTTTTTTTTTTTTTTTTTTTAAAAAAAAGCAAACAAACAGAAAAAAAAAAAAAAAAAAAGAAGAAAAAAGAAAAAAACCACCAAAAAAAACCACCCCCAAACCAACCACAAAGCGTTGGGCGTTGGCGACGCGACGAGGCGGGACGGTCGGTTTCATTGAGCCAAACGTAGAGATGATTCTTATTTTTGTAATCAGTTCGCTGGCTTCTTAACGTGGACGGAGGTTTCTCGGGGAGGCGGGAGGGGAGGGGGAGAAGGCAGCTGGAGGACTGCGGCGGCAGCGCAGGAGGACGAGGAGGAGGAAGAGCAAGCTCAGTTGCAGCTGGATCTGTCACTGCTGACGTCTCGGCACGGGGCACAGATAGGGATGGACGTTGGATTTCTGCAAACAAGGCCGGGTTGAGTCACACACGCTTCAACAACAAACCTTCTCTTCCTTCCACCCCGACCCGCTTGTGCGTACAATCAGCTTTTTCTAGCAATCGTGAGTTTGTCGGTTTTAAAGAAAAAAAAAGAAAAAGACAAAAAAAAAAAAGACAAAAAAAGAAGAAGCAACCTACAAAAAGCAAAGAGTATTTTGACCCACTGTTGGTTTTTTTTTGTTTTGTTTTGTTTTTTGTTTTTTTCCCATGTTTTATGCTGGTTTCGGGCGCCCCGGCGGAACAAGGGGGGGCGATGATGTGTATATTGCAATGGGGGGGAAAAACTAATAGGCAAAAAAAAAAAGAGAAAAAAAGGAAAAAAAGACCAAAAAAAAAAAAAAAAAAGAACAGTTTGGGGCAAAAAAACTGCAATAATTTTTAGGGGGAAGGATGGGGGGAGGGCTCTGTCAATTATTGTAGATAAAATTTTCTGATTAAATATTAAATAAAATTAAGCAGTCGGTTCTTTCTGCTTTGATTGTGTTTAACAGCTGAGGTAGCTTAAACTATTTAAAATAATAATAATAAAATAATAATAATAATTGAATTCTCTGTCGGGAGATAGCTTATTTTTTTCCCTCGAGCCTGTCACTGTAAATAGCTCTGAGCTCTGTATAAATTTGTTTTCTTCTCTTTTAGTTGGGGGTCGCTTTTAATATTCACTGCTGACTTTTATGAGAGTGGGGGGCGATGGGGTTTTTTTTCTCCCTCTCTCTCTCTCTCTCTCTCTCCAATCGCGCTGGTGTGTGGAAAACAAATGTGTAGCTTTGTTGATTGACATTTGCAAGAGTTAAAGATGACAAAAAAAAAGAAAAAAAAAGAAAAAAAAAAAGAGAGGAAAAAAAAAAAAAAGACAAAAGAACCGGAGTTGCCAGCTGACGTTTCGTTGTCTCTGTGCCGACGCATCCCTGGAGAAAGGCGCTGTTGATGGGCGCTGAGGTGATGGGGCTGAGCCACAGAGGGGTCACAGTGGGGTAAGGGTCCTGGCCATAAAGCATCGTGCTTTGGGCCCATCACTGGGCACCACCCAGAGGTGGTGGGGCCTCCCAACCGGCCCCAAAGCCCTACCAGGTTTGGGTCCTCCCAAGTAGCTCAAAAACCCTACAGTGTTCGAGTCCTTCCAACCAGCCCTGACACCCTGCAGTGTTTGAGTCCTCCCAGTTGGCTCCAGAGCCCTACAGTGTTTGGGTGCTTTCAACCAGCACAAAAAACCTACCTTGCTTGGGTTCTCCCAACCCGCCCTGACACCCTACAGTGTCTGGGTCCTCCCAGTTGGCCCCACAGCCGATTGTAGGCCCCCACACTACAATGTTTGGGTCCTTCCAACCAGCACAAGAACCCTAAATGTTTGGGTCCTCCTAGCCAACTCAAATGTCCTGTTGCTCCCAACCAACCCCCAGGCCCTACAATGTTTGTTCCTCTCAACCAGCCCCAAACCCTACACAGTGTTTGGGTCCTCCCAACCAGCCCCAAAGCTGGTTTGTTCTTCCCAGCCAGCCCAAAAACCCTACAATGTTTGGGTCCTTCAAGCTAACCCAGAAGCCTTACAGTGTTTGTTCCTCCCAGTCAACCAAAAATCCTTATAACGTCTGGGGTCCTTCCAACCAACCTAAATGCCCTGCAGTGTCTGTTGCTCCCAACCAGCCCCCAAACTACAATGTTTGTTCCTCACAACCAGCCCCCAAACCCTAAAATGTTCCTTCCAACCAGCCCCAAATGTTTTGGGGTGCTTTAGAATTTTGGAGGGGCAGAATTTGGGTATTTGGGTGCTGCACCTCATTGCTGGTGGTTTTGCCATGTTGAGTGCTGGAAGCAGCAGGTGGGGAAGAGCATCACAGCTGCTGGGGTTCTCCCAGTCCTGCCCTCGCTTTTCTTTCTTACACTTTGTTGGAACAAGGCAGGGATCAGCAGGATGAGGGCTGTGCTGAGTCCCAGCTCGCTGGCTGATGCTGCCGTCTGCTGTTCGCAAGGCTCTTGGCAGG
This sequence comes from Tetrao urogallus, assembly GCF_951394365.1. NCBI lineage: Eukaryota > Metazoa > Chordata > Aves > Galliformes > Phasianidae > Tetrao > Tetrao urogallus. The sequence goes on along the minus strand of NC_136814.1, from coordinate 104,267,625 downwards.
GATTTGCCACATGGTTCTGTACAAACAAAAACAGACAAACAGAGCTCTGGTTGGAGTGAGCCGCGGGCTCCAGCTGCTGTAGGGTCACCGTGTCACAGTGACTGCAACCAAAGTGCCACAGCCTGGGATGGCGGTGTTGTTGATGGTGGCAGCTCATGGTCACATCTGTGTGCTCCCCACGGGGTTGGGGGGGGAAAACAGTTCTGAAATGTCAGAGCGATGGGAGGATACTTCATCACAGTCCAACCAGCACCAAAGCAGGAGGGATCATGTTAAATTCATGTTAAATGAGACAGGGCAGGTTTAGGTTGGATCTTAGGAGGAAGTTTTTCACACTCAGAGGGTGGTGAGGCACTGGAACAGGTTGCCCAAGGAGGCTGTGGATGCCCCATCCCTGCAGGCATTCAAGGCCAGGCTGGATGCGGCTCTGGGCAGCCTGGGCTGCTGGTTGGTGACCTGCACACAGCAGGGGGTTGGAGCTGGATGAGCATTGTGGTGCTTTTCAATCCAGGCCTTTCTATGATTCTATGATGTTATGATTCTATGAAATTCAAGCTAATGTCAGACAAAGCAAGATGTGCTCATGGAAGTGTAAATCCTAAGAAGCACCAGCAGCACTTTTGAGTGTGGCATCCCCTAGAAGTGCCTGCTCTGGCAGGGTGGAGATGCACAAGCAGACTGACTGCATACAGACACAGCGACTCCATATAACTCACAGTCACACGTTGCAAAGAATCTTTAATCCTCTCCAGCAAAGATCTTACACTTGTTAACTGCTACTGCACAACAAGAAGGCTGACGGACATCAGCACAATGCTTCCACCCAGAGGCAAGCGAAACAGTGTCACAGGAGGAGGGTGTGCAGGAAATCAGGGATCACTTCAGCAACTTGAACTTCTTCAGGTGTGGGTGCACTTGGTCCTTTGGGTAGGGTCTGAGCGCCAGGCAGCTGGGGATGTTCTCAGGCTGCTCTGTCCATACCTCGTGGTCAATGCTGTGCTGCTGCAGGGTCTGTGCCAGTGCGGTCAGAGCGGCTTCATCCGGAGCCTGGGGACAGACAAAGCATGCTGTGAGGGCTGGCAGTACCCCTGCAGGTAACGAGTGGTTGGTAAGCAAACCAACCTGTATCAATTCTGCCTTAACCAGAGTGGGACATGTTGGAAATATCCAAATAATTTATCAGGACGGTATCTCTGATAAAGCAGATTTTACTTGCAATTGCAATGGCGGGCTTCCTGCGAGCAGAAGAGCACGCAGAAAACAGTGTTACATCTTTTATTCCCTATTACTCGACGCTTATCTCCTCCCCTGGTTCCTCATTGGCTGAGTACTTCAGCTCACAACCTTCCTGACGCTCAACTAAACATACGGATACTGGAGAAACATGAAACTTTGCTGGCTGAGCATAAACCTCTAATTATTTAATTAACTCCTAACACTTACTCACTCCACACTTGGTCACTGTTTCTGGACATCTGCTCGTCCTTGCACAGAGATAAGCTCGGAAGGAGGATAGGGAGTATCTTGATGCCTGCCTGTTGCGTCCCATTCTTCCCACAGAGTGAGACAGTCCAGTGTTGTGCAGAGGCCCTGGATTCTTTGATGTTTGTTACATCTGTTTTTCTTTTGCTGGGAGTCTCCTATCCCAACAGAACAACCCTACAGTATGTTTTCTAGTCCCTAATACTGTACCCAATTTGTTTGGAACCTGCAGTTTTGCAAGAGAGAATTAATCACGTAATTCAGCAACTATGCTCCTAAAATATAACTAACATATGCAGTACTCCTACTTTTTACATCACCTATTTCTAAGGGTAAGTTACAGAATACAAATACATCATGTCCTACTTCTTCAGATCAATTGCCCTTTTTAATGTCTAATGCAGAAACCACACTCCATTTCCCACATCCCCTCCCCATCGGCTGGATACTCCAGGTTCACAGTCTTATTGAAGGTTAACATTTGTTAATTACTTGTTAATTCGTGTGTTATCTTCAGTCTTTGTTAAAGAAAGAGTGCCAAGGACGGGTGCCAGGCCTTCCTCAATACCTTCTTCAGACATTCCCTAAGGCATTTCACCACTTGTCCTTTCAACTTCTGCAGGATATTCTTGCAATGTCTGTAACATCTTTTCGTGCTGGCCACACAGCAGTCGTTGCTAGCTAATATACGTAAGTTGCTCATTATTTAACTTCTCCCATTCCCTATTACTCGGGTCTTGTCTGCCCAGCACCAAATATCAGTAAGGCTGGACGGACAGGAGCTGCAGTGCCTGTAAACCTGCTCCATCTACCTAACCTCTGTGACTACAAATTACTTTGCCCATACATTGAGCATCCGTTCCTGGGAAAGGTTCACCTAGAAGACAAGTGATGAGAACTATCAGAGAGCTCCGAAAAGAACTATGGCAGCAGAGACTGTTCTAATGCAGAAACGTTGGACTCCCACACAATAATAAAAGGGCACAAGTGGGCTTCTCATGCATCAGAGAAGCCAGGGCCTCCACACAAGGTCGAAGTGCCCCATTACAGGAGCAGCTTGGAATGCAGCAGGCAGATGTCAAGACACTTGCCCTGTCCTCCTTATCTCCCCGTATCATTGAAAGACACGATGCCCAACTTCTCTCTATCCCAGAACCGGCAGATGTTCAGAAATAATGGCTGGTTTCTGTACCCATAAATTACTTCTAATAGGCATTCTCTTCCTGAGCATACAACAACGAAGAAAGTTCATCTAGAGGGCGAGCGAGGAAGCCCGCTGGAGGAAGTAACCACACTGCTGAGCGGGCTGTCGTGATGCTAAATGGACACCAGGTGGCTGCAGAGCCCATGAAATAGAATCTTTATCGCTCATTACTTCAGAGGCGTGCATACGTTAATTACCTCGTGCAGGCATTATGAATATGCAGGACCTGAGGGAATATAACGAGCTCGGGTCTCATGGAATCTCAGAAGCACTTCTGGTGGAATTATCCCCAGTGCTTCCCAGCCCCGCTAACAAAGAATACCTGCCTAACGGGAACAACACTTGGCCGCTCAGTTCCTCGCTGCGATGCTTTGAGTCAGCTGGGCACTGCAGATGGGAATGGATGCAGCCTCTGCTCGGCTGCAGGAGCCGTTGAGAGCAGGACTCCCCGGGCGCCCCTGGAGGGACTCCTCGCCTCCATCGGATCCCTGCGGGAGCAGACAGGGAGCGTCTGACAAAGGTATTCTTTGCTTTCAAGTTCTGGGACTGGCCCATCAGAACTTTAGCAACAGCTTCACAGCTTCACTTGTAATTTCTGGAGGGAGTTGGATAAATGGTTTTCATGGTACACGGAATTATAATCGGTGGAGTCTGAGGCATCTTTGTAACAGTGATCCTTGTAAGTGTATGCCAGCCTGAACTGCATATAATGGGGGGCAAACAGAGCGGGGGAATTGTGAAGCAGAGCCCCCTGGGATGTGTGCTGGCTCGTTGGAGGGATGCTGGGGGACCTCCTGGGGGAAACGTGAACAAGAAAAGTCTGATCAAATACTGTAACCAGTGGTGGCCGCTCTGTAAGCTGGAATCTCAGGAAAAGTGGCCGTTTAATGCAACTTCGGATTATAACACCCTACTGCAGCTCATGTTGTTTGTGAGGAGAGAAGGGAAATAGGACGAGGTGGTATATGCTGATATGTTTTTCACTTTACGGAACCACCCTGAATGGCAGAAAGGATGTAGAATTAACTGGGCTCCAGAGTTCACTGGCCCCTCAATGCTGGCTCTAGAGAAAGATCAGAAGAGGCCTAACAGAAAGAGGTTAAAGAGGTGTTGCTCAGCTTGCAGCATAGGAGACAGGTGTCTGAGAAATGGAGGTGGAAAGGAAAGATTAGAAGACGATGCGTCTCCGCAGGCTGGGAAGCAGGAGGGATTCTCAGATGAGGAAGAACAGGGAGCAAAGGCAGTTCGAAAGGAGGCGGGAGCAGCCGGGGGGTGGAGGGGGGGTTTCAAATCACTACAAGAAGGGGCAGCACAAAGGAACCTGTAATACTGGCACCTCGAATGCAGGTTGTAGGACCAAAGGGACCAATGAAAATCAGGGCCTCGCTCTCTACGAGTGATTTGGAGAGCTGGAAGGAAGCAGTGAAAAGTTACGGGAACGATCCCTTAGGGGTGGCAAGAAGGTTTGAGTTGATTGCTAAAAATCAGGACCTTGATTGGAGGGATATAGACATAATGCTCGATTTCATGCCTGAATCAGAAAAGCAGGTGGTATTGAGGAAGGCTCGGACCCAAGTGCAGGCACGAATCATTGCTGGTGCCCTGCTGGGAAGGCTTGAACAATATTTCCCCTTAGAAGATCCTAAATGGAACCCAAACGATCCTGCAGAATATCAGCTGTTAAAGCAATACAGAGAGTGGATAAAACTTGGTTTAGAGAATGCAATCCCACTAACCAGCAGCAAACTGGTCAGCCGTATATGCAGTCAAACAGGGAGAGACTGAAACCCCTACTGAATTTTTGAATAAACTCAGGTCTGCCATGAGAAAATATACTCTTTTGGGTCCCTCATCAGATAGAGGGAAATAGGTGTTGGCGTCACTGTTTCTGAGCCAATCCTCTGAGGATAGCAGGAAGGAACTGCAGAGGTTAAAAGCATTGGAATTAATGGACTCGGATAAATTAATTGAGGAGGCCTGGAGAGTGTATAGAAACAGGGATAGAAAGGAAAGAAAGAAACTGAGAAGAAGAATAGCGCTAGAGCATGGCCTGGGGAGCCAGGGAGCATCACAAGGACGAGGCAGGGGGGATTCTGGAAGGGCCCAGGAAGGGTTTTGCCCCCCACTGGACAGGAATCAGTGTGCAAACTGCAGGGAAATGGGGCACTGGTGGAGGAGCTGCCCCAGGCTGAGGGGGAGGAACCATCCCTGATGGCAGGGATGATGGGAACCAGGGGAATTTACCCTAGCAGACCCCCGGGTTACACTGCAGCTAGGGGAGCAGGGTACAGAGGTCAATATTCTGGTGGATACAGGTGCCTCTTACTCTGCTAAATGAAGAAGCATCACCCGTAGATGCTGATATTGTAACAGCAGTCGGAGCTACTGGCCAACTAGAAAAGGCTGCTCCTTGAAACCAATTAAATACAGGCTGGGAAAGCAAGCAGGAATGCATAAATCCTTGTACAAGCCAGGTTGTCTGACATCGTTACTCAGGCGAGACTTATTAGAACAACAGAATGCAGAGGTTAAATACAACAAAGGAAAATTGGAGCGAGGGGTCAAGGAAGACCAATTGATTGAAATTTTAAGCCTGGCTTTAACACAGATTGGGAAGAACAATGTGATATCCCCAGGAATTATGGAAATCCTGAATGAGGAACATGTAGGAGTGTGGGTGTCAGGGATGCCCAGCAGGGCCAACAGTGCAGCCCTGATAAGTTAAAAGCTTGAGCCAGCCCAGTCGGGGTAAAGCAGTGCCTTCTGAGGATACAAGATCATAAAGGAATAAAAGTAATAACGGATAATTTTCTGGAGTTTGGACCAGTAATTGAATGTGAATCTGACTCTAACATCCCAGTCTTGCCGGTGTAAAGTCAGACAGCAGGAGCTATTGCTTGGGGCAGGATCTGAGGGCCGTCACTAGGATGGCTGAAGATACAGGGTGGTAAATCTGTACCCTTTATTAACCAGGCTGAGGAATGAGTTTACCGTCCTGGATTTGAAGGATGCCTTGTTTTGCCTTTTGGCTTCAGCCAAAGAAAGCCCAAAGTTACTTGCCTTTGAATGGGAAAACCCCAGCACTGGGGGAGGGCTCAGTTAACGTGGACAGTGGTACCCAGGATTTCAAGAACAGCCCTACAGTTTTTGGGAACCAGCTGGCTTGTGAGCTCGGGGCTTGGGCCCTCCACTCAAGGAGGAACTTTATTGCCGTACGTGGATGACCTCCTCATTGCCACAGTAACAAGAGGACTGTGTACAGTGGACTGTGAGCATGCTTCATTTTCTTGGTTTAGATGGTTATCAAGTTTCTCCACAGAAAGCTCACTGAATTCAGCAGCAGGTGATTTACAGAATCACAGAATCACAGAATTATAGGGGTTGGAAGGGACCTCCAGAGATCATCGAGTCCAACCCCCCTGCCAAAGCAGGTTCCCTACAGCAGGTCGCACAGGTCAGCATCCAGGCAGGTCTTGAACATCTCCAGAGAAGGAGACTCCACCACCTCCCTGGGCAGCCTGTTCCAGTGCTCCGTCACCTCACTGTAAAGAAGTTCTTGCGCATGTTTGTGCGGAACTTCCTATGCTGCAGTTTCCAGCCGTTTCCCCTTGTCCTGTCTCCATTCACCACTGAAAACAGTCTGGCCTCGCCATTCTGCCCCCCACACCTTAGATATTTATAGACCTGGATCAGGTCCCCTCTCAGTCTTCTTTTCTCCAGGCTGAACAGACCCAGTTCACTCAGCCTTTCCTCATAGGAGAGATGCTCCAGGCCCTTCACCATCTTCGTGGCCCTCCGCTGGACTCTTTCCAAGAGATCCTTGTCTTTTTTGTACTGGGGAGCCCAGAACTGGACGCAGTACTCCAGATGAGGCCTCACCAGGGCAGAGTAGAGGGGGAGGATCACCTCCCTCGACCTGCTGGCCACGCTCTTTTTAATGCACCCCAGGATGCCATTGGCCCTCTTGGCCACAAGGGCACACTGCTGGCTCATGGCTGACCTGTCGTCCACCAGGACACCCAGGTCCCTTTCCGCAGAGCTCCCCTCCAGCAGCTCATCCCCCAACCTGTACTGGTGCATGCAATTATTCCTCCCCAGATGCAAGGCTCTACACTTGCTTCTGTTAAACCTCATCCGGTTTTTTTTTGCCCAGCTCTCCAGCCTGTCCAGGTCTTGCTGAATGGCAACACAGCCTTCAGGCGTGTCAGCCAATCCTCCCAACTTCGTATCATCAGCAAACTTGCTGAGGGTGGCCATTATCCCCTCATCAAGGTCATTGATGAAGATGTTGAACAAGACCGGACCCAGCACAGACCCCTGAGGAACCTTGGATTTACCTTGGATTTGAGATCTTGGGAGGACAAAGGGAACTTGGAACAGAACAAAAGGAAGCGATCTGCTGAACACCCAGATCTGCAGATGGTAAAAGAGCTCAGAACCTTCCTTGGCACGACAGGTTAGTGCAGACTATGGATCTATAATGATGGGCCTTTGGTAAAACCTTTGTATGAATTACAGCAAAATGATCAGTCTGTGCTGACATGGACTGGTGACGCAAAGAGGGCATTTGAAGAATTGAAGAAGAGAGCTCCAATGAGAGCCCCAGCCCTGGGCCTTCTGGACAGTACAAAAGCATTTTGGTTATTCTCACTGTGAACCCAGCATCTTTCCTCAGTGAGCCGCCTCTGAGCCAGCAGTGCACGACTGCTTGGAAACCACAGAGACTGCCTGTGCCAGTGGGCTGGAGCCAGAGCAGGAACCACTGCAGGATGCTGAGGATTCCTGCTTCACCGACGGAAGCGGTTTTGTGAGACAAGGATATGCAGTAGCTACTGACGAGGTAATCAGAGCACGGCCATTACCTGTGGGGGCTTCTGCTCTGAAGGTTGAAGTAACAGCCTTGACAAGAGCTTTAGAGTTGGCAAGAGAAAAAGGATAAACGTATGGACAGACTCTAAATATGCATCTGGGGTGCTACACGCTCACGGTGCCATCTGGAAAGAGCAAGGATTGCTCACAGCACAAGGAAAACAAATTAAGCATGCCAAGGAAGTCCTGCATCTGTGGGAAGCTCTAAATCTACCAGAGTGGCTAGTAGATACTGCAGGGGACATCAGAAAGGTAACACTGTACAGGAGACTGGAAATAAGATGGGGGATCAGGTGGCAAAACAGGCAGCTGAAGGAATGGAAATCGCTGTACAAACTTCAATTCCAGACAGTAAACTTCAAATCTGTAAACCTGAATCAGAACCTGCAAAGTATTCTAGAGAGGATAGGGATTTAATTAATGATATAGAAGGAAAGGAGCAAACTGAGTGGGCATACACACCAGAGTCACAGAGATGAGGTAGATGGGGTAATGTATAGGTACAAAGACTGCAGCTCTTGTCTGTCCAGCCATCTGGAATACTTGTGAGCCTTGAGCTGAAGAAGTTAAACATCCCACTCCTAAACAGTGTGATAACGCCTTTACAAAGCAAAAACAAAAACAGGACAAGGATATCAATAGGCTCGTTATGTTAGAAGACTACTAATTTTTGGTGCTGGACAGACAAGACCTGAGTGATAGAAAATTTAAGGAGAAGAAGTTAAATAATTAGCAATATACATGTATAGTTAGCAACCATTTATGTTTACTCAGTATGAATATATGTAATGTCTTGCTGCATGCTCATACACATTGCAAGAACGTCCTGCACAAGAGACTGACACAAGTTGCAAGGTGCCTGCCTGAAGAAGCAAAGGGAAGACCTGACAACCCCCCAGTGCTCTTCGTTGAACAAAGGCAACGTCCTTTGCACAGAGTGGAAGAGGCCTCGGAGAGAATCACCCTGTCAGTACAATAAGGAGAGGACTGAGACACCTTGGAAACAACAGAACGGCGACAAGATAGGCTATGAGTTAACAAGTGTCAGAATGTGATTCACAAATGCAAACGTTCAGGAAGATTGTGAACCTGGAGTACCCAGAGAATGGGAAAACAGGGGAGGGGGGAAGCTTTGGGGAGACAAGGTATAAAAGCTGCCATATTGTGTCCATAGGTGAGCTCCTGTTGGCTGGATGCCCACCACTGCAATCTTCCCCAGAGCTCCTGTCTCCTAAAAATTATCTCAGACGTTTCTGACACTGCGGAAATACAACGAGCTCTGAATCATGTCATCTTAGAACCTCTTACGATGGAATTATCCCCAGTGCTTCCCAGTGTTGCTAACAAAGAATACCTGCATAGCGGTACCAAAACTTGGCTGCTACGTTTCTTAGCTCCAGTTCTTTCAATTCTCTCCTGAGAAGCCCAGACAGGCTGAGGGGTGGCGCCAGGAGAACCTCATGAGGTTCAGCAACACCACGTGCAAGGTCTGCACCTGGGTCACGGCAACCTCCACTGTTAATAAGAGCTGGGGGGAAAAATCATAGTATCATTCTGGTTGGAAAGGCTGCTAAGGGCATCAAGACCAACTGTCAACCTGATACAGGTTGGTTTGCTTAGCAGTAGTGTGGGAATCAAATGTTGTTTCTGCATTAGAACAGTATAAGAATTTTTATTCTATGGTCTCCGCTGCCACAGCTCTTTTAGTTCTTTCTGGGGGCCTTTGATAGTTTTCATCGCTTATCCTTTAGATGAACCTCGCCCAGGAATGCATGCTCAAAATACAGGCGCAGAACGTTGTAATCATAGAGCTTAAGTAGATGGAGTTTGCAGAATCAAACTCTATAACCTGGAGATCAGGTTATAAAGCAGGTATGATTTATTCTGCGAATGTGCAAACGCCGGGTGCAAGGGGGCTCATTCCAACTTCCTTGCACACCAACAAGCAAAAGCGTCACAGATTTATAAGCAGATCTGACACCTATTCACAAAATTCCTTGGAGCTCATCTGTATATTCATGGTTTTTCCAGGACCTCATTTACATGCTGTCCCCCCCTCTGACGCGTGTGCAGTTCGCAGCGAGGGTCTCCACCTGGTGGCAGTGGGGATGAAGTCAGAGGTCTTCCTCGGTCTGACCTTTTTACATTACAATGGTCCCCCATTCACACTGCTCAAAACCAGAACAGCTTTAGGCTGTTCTTTCCCTTATGTTTGCACAGATCCTTTGGTCCTGACTGCAAAGAGGTCGACACATCCCCCTGGTCTTCCCTTATTGTTTTTCTAAGTTTAGTATACACAGCCCTTATGTGAGTGGCCCTGGTTTACCCAATTCCTGATCTCAGTAGGTTTACAAAGACTGCAGCTCCTGTCTGTCCAGCCTTAGCCTTACTAATATTCGGTGCTGGGCAGACAAGACTAACTATGATCTAGCTGCTGTTACTGAAACATGGTGGGACTGCTCCCGTGACTGGAGTGTTGAGATTGATGGCTATAAACTCTTCAGAAGGGATAGACAAGGAAGGAAGGGCGGTGGTGTGGCCCTTTATATTAAGGACTGTTTTGATGTTGAAGAGCTTGAGATTGCAAATGATAAAGTGGAGTGACTATGGGTGAGGATCAGGGGGAAGGCCTGTAGGGGAGACATCGTAATTGGAGTCTGTTATAGACCACCAAATCAGGATGAGGAGATGGACGAAGCATTTTACGAGCAGCTTGTGGAAGTCGTGCGATCGCCAGCACTCGTTCTTGTGGGGCATTTCAACTTCCCTGATATATGTTGGAAATATAACATGGCGCAAAGAAAGCAGTCCAAGAGGTTTCTAGAGTGTGTGGAAGATATCTTCCTTACACAGCTGGTACGAGAGCCTACCAGGGGTGGTGCCCTGCTCGACCTGCTCTTTGCTAGCAGAGAAGGACTGGTAGGTGATGTGAAGGTTGGAGACTGCCTAGGGCAGAGCGACCATGAAATTGTAGAGTTCTCTATTCTTGGAGATGTCAGAAGGGTGACTACCAAAACTACTATCTTGAACTTCAAGAGGGCAGACTTTGACCTGCTCAGGACACTTGTAGCACGGGTCCCTTGGGAGTCGCTCCTTAAGGGTAAAGGGGTCCAGGAAGCCTGGATGCTCCTCAAGGTGGAAATCTTAAAGGTGCAAAAACAGGCTGTCCCTGAATACCGTAAGGCGAGCCGTAGGGGGAGAAGACCGGTGTGGATGAGCCAGGAATTACTGTCAAGGCTCAGGAAGAAAAAGAGAGTCTATGTCCTGTGGAAGAAGGGACAGGCTACTAGGGGAGATTACAAGGAAGTTGCTAAGGTATGCAGGGAGGAAGTCCGGAAGGCGAAAGCCCATCTTGAACTTAGATTGGCCACTGCAGTAAAGCAGAATAAGAAATCCTTTTACAAATATATCAATGGCAAGAGAAAAACCAAGGATAATCTCTATCCTTTAATTGATGCAGCGGGGAATGTGACCACAGATGACAAGGAGAAGGCTGAGGTCCTCAACGCCTTCTTTACATCTGCCTTTAATAGTCAGACCAGCTATCTTCAGGGCATTTTGTGCCCTGATCTGGATATCTGGGCTGACATGCAGCGTATCTCCCCGGAGATCGAGGTGGAGACAGTTAGAGAGCTCCTCCTCCATCTGGACAGTCACAAGTCCATGGGACCAGATGGGCTTCATCCTAGGGTGCTGAGGGAGTTGGCGGGGGTGATCGCTAAGCCGCTCTCAGCTATCTACCAGTGCTCCTGGTAGACTGGAGAGGTTCCAGAGGATTGGAAGCTTGCTGATGTGACTCCCATCTACAAGAAGGGCCGTAAGGAGGATCCCGGGAACTACAGGCCTGTCAGCCTGACATCAGTGCCAGGGAAGGTCATGGAACAAATCCTCCTGGGAGAGATCACACGGCTCGTGCGTGACGTTCACGAGATCAGGCCCAGCCAGCATGGGTTCATGAAAGGCAGGTCGTGTTTGACCAACCTCATCTCCTTCTACGACTGGGTGACCAGACTGGTAGATGAGGGAAAGGCAGTTGATGTAGTCTACCTACACTTCAGCAAAGCCTTTGACATGGTCTCTCACAGTATCCTTCTGCGGAAACTGGCTGCCTGTGGCTTGGACAGTTTTACCCTCCGTTGGATAAGGAACTGGCTGGAGGGCCGTGCTCAACGGGTGGTGGTCAATGGAGTGAAGTCCAGCTGGAGACCTGTTACAAGTGGTGTCCCCCAGGGGTCGGTACTGGGGCCCATCCTGTTTAATATCTTCATTGACGACTTAGATGAAGGGATTGAGTGCACCCTGAGTAAGTTTGCAGATGACACCAAGTTGGGAGGTGGTGTTGATCTGCCTGAGGGCAGGGAGGCCCTGCAGAGGGATCTAGATAAGCTGGATCGCTGGGCTGAGGTGAATGGGATGAGGTTTAACAAGGCCAAGTGTCGGGTTCTGCACTTTGGCCACAACAACCCCATGCAGCGTTACAGGCTTGGGGATGAGTGGTTGGATGACTGTGAAGAGGAAAGTGACCTGGGGGTGTTGGTTGATGCTCGGCTGAACATGAGCTGGCAGTGTGCCCAGGTGGCCAAGAGGGCCAACGGCATCCTGGCCTGCATTAGAAATAGTGTGGCCAGCAGGAGCAGGGAGGTGAGCATCAGTAAGGATCCTAGCCCAGGAGCTGGCGGGCCTCATTGAAAGATCTTTAAACTAGGTAAGAAGGGGGAAGGGGACAAAATGAGCACTGCTGAGGTTCAGGTAGTTCAAGGCTCAAAAGTGAATTTGATGGGTGACGAGGGTGGAGTTCGAAGGGATGGAGTGTGGCAGGGGAATGCTGCCTCCCTGAAGTGTCTATACACTAATGCGCGCAGTATGGGAAATAAACAGGAAGAGTTAGAGATCTGCGTGCGGTCACATGGCTATGATCTCATTGCGATCACTGAGACGTGGTGGGACAGCTCACATGACTGGAATGTTGTCATGGAGGGCTATGTGCTTTTTAGGAAAGACCGGCCGGCAAGGCGGGGTGGTGGAGTTGCTCTTTATGTAAGAGAGCAGCTTGAATGTATTGAACTCCACCTGGGGGAGAGTGGTGTAGCAGTGGAGAGCTTGTGGGTAAGAATCAAGGGGCGGGCTGGTATGGCTGACACCGTTGTGGGTGTGTGCTACAGGCCCCCTGATCAGGAGGAGGAGGTTGATGAGGCCTTCCACAAACAGTTGGAAGCAGCGTCACGATCCCAGGCGCTGGTGCTTATGGGGGACTTCAATCATCCAGATATTTGCTGGAAAAGCAATGTGGCCAGGCATGCGCGGTCCAGACGGTTCCTGCAATGTGTTGAAGACAACTTCCTGATGCAGGTGGTTGAGGAATCGACGAGGAGAGGGGTACTGCTGGACCTTATTCTCACTAATAGAGAAGGGCTTGTCAGGGAAGTAAAGGTCGGGGGCAGCTCGGGTTGTAGTGACCACGAGATGGTGGAGTTCAAGATCCTGAGTGGAAGAAGTAAAGCAAAAAGTAGGATTGCTATCCTGGACTTTAGGAGAGCCAACTTCGATCTCTTTCGGGGCCTACTTGGAGCTGTCTCATGGGCTAGGATGTTGGAAGGCAAGGGGGCCTGTGAGAGCTGGTCAGCATTTAAGCAGCTCTTCTTCCAAGCTCAGGATCAGTGCGTCCCTGTGAGGAAGAAATCGGGAAAGGGTGGCAGGAGACCTGTGTGGATGAGCAAGGAGCTCGTGCACAAACTCAAAGGAAAGAAGAAGGCCCATGAAATGTGGAAAAAGGGTCTGACTACTTGGGAAGAATACAGGAATGTTGTCAGGGTCTGCAGGGATGCGACAAGGAAGGCTAAAGCCCGCCTGGAATTAAATCTGGCAAAGGGGATAAAGGATAATAAAAAAGGTTTTTTCAAGTACATTAACAGTAAAAGGAAGACTAGGGAGAATGTGGCTCCCCTGCTAAGTGACGGGGGTGTGCTGGTAACGGGGGATGCTGAGAAGGCGGAGATACTGAATGCCTTCTTTGCTTCTGTCTTCAGTGAAAAAGCTCCCCCTCGGGAATCTGAGACCCTGGAGATTAGTGAGAGGATCTGGGGAATGGAAGACCCCCCTTCTGTCAGGGAAGAGGTGGTCCGGGAGCGCCTAGGCAACATCAATGTTCAGAAATCCATGGGACCCGATGGGATTCATCCACGGGTGCTGAAGGAGCTGGCAGAGGTGATTGCTGAACCGCTTTCGGTCATCTTTGAGAAGTCTTGGAAGACGGGGAAGGTGCCTGAAGACTGGAAGATAGCCAACGTCACCCCAGTCTTCAAAAAAGGCAAGAAGGAAGACCCAGGCAATTATAGGCCAGTCAGCCTCACCTCTGTCCCTGGAAAGGTGATGGAACAGCTTGTACTGGATGTCATCTCCAGACAACTGGAAGAAGAGGAGGTTATCAGGAGTAGTCAGCATGGGTTCACAAGGGGGAGGTCGTGCTTGACCAACCTGGTAGCCTTCTATGATGTTGTCTCTGGCTGGGTGGATAGGGGGAGAGCAGTGGATGTAGTCTACCTTGATTTCAGCAAGGCATTTGATACTGTCCCCCATGACGTCCTTATAACAAAGCTGAGGAAGTGTGGGATAGATGAGTGGACAGTGAGGTGGGTTGAGAACTGGCTGACTGGCAGAGCACAGAGGGTCGTTGTTGGTGGTGCAGAGTCCGGTTGGAGGCCTGTAACTAGCGGTGTTCCTCAGGGGTCTGTGCTGGGTCCGGTCTTGTTCAACATCTTCATCAATGACCTTGATGAGGGGATAATGGCCACCCTCAGCAAGTTTGCCGATGATACGAAGTTGGGAGGATTGGCTGACACGCCTGAAGGCTGTGTTGCCATTCAGCAAGACCTGGACAGGCTGGAGAGCTGGGCAGAAAAAAACCGGATGAGGTTTAACAAAAGCAAGTGTAGAGTCTTGCATCTGGGGAGGAATAATTCCATGCACCAGTACAGGTTGGGGGATGAGCTGCTGGAGAGGAGCTCTGCGGAAAGGGACCTGGGTGTCCTGGTGGACGACAGGTCGGCCATGAGCCAGCAGTGTGCCCTTGTGGCCAAAAAGGCCAATGGCTTACTGGGGTGCATTAAAAAGAGCGTGGCCAGCAGGTCAAAGGAGGTGATCCTCCCCCTCTACTCTGCCCTGGTAAGACCTCATCTGGAGTACTGCGTCCAGTTCTGGGCTCCCCAGTACAAAAAAGACAGGGATCTCTTGGAAAGAGTCCAGCGGAGGGCCACGAAGATGGTGAAGGGCCTGGAGCATCTCCCCTATGAGGAAAGGCTGAGTGAACTGGGTCTGTTCAGCCTTGAGAAAAGGAGACTGAGAGGGGACCTGATCCTGGTCTATAAATATCTAAGGTGTGGGGGGCAGAATGGCGAGGCCGGACTCTTTTCAGTGGTGAGTGGAGACAGGACAAGGGGAAATGGCCAGAAACTGGAGCATAGGAAGTTCCGCACAAACATGCGCAAGAACTTCTTTACAGTGAGGGTGACGGAGCACTGGAACAGGCTGCCCAGGGAGGTGGTGGAGTCTCCTTCTCTGGAGATGTTCAAGACCTGCCTGGATGCCTACCTGTGCTACCTGATGTAGGGAACCTGCTTTGGCAGGGGGGTTGGACTCGATGATCTCAGGAGGTCCCTTCCAACCCCTACAGTTCTGTGATTCTGTGATTCTGTGATTCATCCCCCTTACTCAGCACTGGTGAGGCCGCCCCTCGAGTACTGTGTTCAGTTTTGGGCCCCTCACTACAAGAAAGACATTGAGGCCCTGGAACGTGTCCAGAGAAGGGCAACAGAACTGGTGAGGGGTCTGGAGCACAAGTCTTATGAGGAGTGGCTGAGGGAGCTGGGATTGTTCAGTCTGGAGAAGAGGAGGCTCAGGGGAGACCTCATTGCACTCTACAACTTCCTGAAGGGAGGTTGTGGTGCAAAAGGGTCTGGCCTCTTCTCCCAGGCAAATAGTAGAACCCGAGGAAATGACAAGAAGTTGTACCAGAGGAGGTTTAGGTTGGATATTAGGAGAAACTTTTTCTCTCAGAGGGTGGTCAGGCGCTGGAATGGCTGCCCAGGGAGGTGGTGGAGTCGCCGTCCCTGGCAGTGTTCAAGAGGCGCCTGGATGAGGAGCTACGAGAGATGGTTTAGTGCTTGTGGCACTGATAGGAATGGGAGGGTGGTTGGACTAGATGATCTTGCAGGGCGTTTCCAACCTTGTGATTCTGTGAAGACTCGGGTAATAGAGAATTGGAGAAGTTAAATAAGTAACAACGTACATACATAAGCTAGCTGTATAGCTGTATAGCAAGCAATTAAGGTTTGATAAGATTGTAAACCTGGAGTACCCAGCCAATGGGGAAACAGGGGAAGGGGGGAGGCAAGGGGGGGAAACGAGGTACAAAAAGCTGTCATTGTGTCATCAGGGCTGCTCCTGCTTGCTAGATGCCTGCCATTGCAATTGCGAATAAAATCTGCTTTTATCAGAGATGCCGTCCTGACAAAATTATTTGGATATTTCCAACAATCTGGGGGCTCGACTGGGATTATGATCGCCTCTTTGGGGGTCCCCCTACTGCTCTGGACAGGATGGCTGCACCCCGCTGATTTCAGCGGTCCTGTCTGTGTGGTGAGGTGACTCCTTGGGATGCCAATAGGAAATGGAGACTGTTACACAAAGGACAGCATCTGTGTAAGCCAAGGGGCAGGCAGGCACGGCACTGATCCCTGCAGACCCAGTAACTTCGTGCAAGGACCAAGATAAGGGAATTTAATTCTTGCCTTGGGGGTCAGTGGAGACTCTCAGGAGGGAGCCCCAAAAAAGGGGGGTATCGCTGTATGTTGGCACTGATACCTTCTCACAGTGGCTGGAGGCATTCCCTTGTAGAACTAATAAGGCACGTGGGGTAACTAAAGAGTTGTTACAGGAGGTTATTCCAAAATGCTGAGGAACCACTTGGTCTGTCAAGGAAAGTGCACCGTCAAAAGTTAAAGTCATAAAGAGAAGAGGAATCATTTGCTAATTTGCTTTGTCTCAGTGTACACAGGAGGTGTTTTAGCCTAGGGAGAGAACTCCTTTTTTAGTAACTTTTCTAAAACTTTAAACTTACCAGATTGCTGGGTCTGTGCTTGACTACCAAAGGCAGGATGGAAGTACCATGGTTTGGGATCCTGTCACTAAACTGGTCTGCTCAGTACAAACATAAAAGCGGTCAAAGGGATCCATTTACTCAGGTGCAGGTGAGGAAGCTACTGTTAACAGCACTATTATTCTAGGACCAAAATTCAACCTACCTTGGATCAATCTTACATTTCCAAATTTACGTTATGAAGGGCTTCTGGTGGCTGTGTGGGGACGGGAGAGAGCTCGAAAATCTGTGCCAATAAATTGGAAAGGAGTTTGTATTGGGGGATTTTTAGCACCTCCTATCAGCATCCATCCTAAAGAACTCCCATCTGATATAGGGAGAACTACATGGGGCCAATATCAGAATACAAGGAGAGCAGGAATCCCCAATATGTTAAGTAAAGACTCCACAGGCAAGAGGAGGTGTCCTCCCTATCTAAAGTCGTACTACAGAATAGAATGACGCTGGATTTGTTGACTGCAAAGGAAGGGAGAGTGTGTTCCATAATAAATCAAAGCTGTTGTGCCTACATAAGTGAAGTTTGGAAGGTCGAAAAAGATCTAGACAATATCTGGGAGCAAACAAAAGCCCTACATGAAGTGAGCAAGGATAATACTGACTGGGGAACAGCTGTCTCTGAACTATGGGACAGACTTACTGGCTACCAAATTTCAGATGGCTGAAGCAACTTTTCTTAGCAAGCATTGCTCTACTCTCTGTGGTAGCTTTCACACCTTTAGTGCTAAGGTGTTCAGTGTGCTTATGTCAGAACACAGGGAAGGAATAGGAAAAATGGAAGAGGCACAAACTGAGACAAAAGGTAGAAAGCAGGGCCTACTTCCAGTAATCATTCAAGAGGAATGGGACAGTCTAGCAGATAGGTGTCTCTGCTAGATCAAAGAAAAGGGGGGGAATTGAGGCATGAAGGGGTTACAGAAGTAAGTTAAGTGAACAGAATGTGAACAAAGATAAAGGAAGTTTCAAACATATGGGTGTTGTAAAAGTAAGATAAGAGAAACTTGGTATGACTCTTTGCAGCCCAAGGACCTTAGGCAAGGATAAGGGAAACTGCAGGACGGGCTTAAATTGGTTAGGGTAGCCTCGTGGGATGGTTAACAGTTGACAGTGAGGAAGACTACAAGCCCTCATCTACCTACAACCACCAGGAGAAGCTCCCTATAGCTTATGCAAGGGCAAGGAATCAGGGCCATATGCAAAGGATTTCTCCAGGAACTCTGCTGAATATGCGTGAGCTTGACCTTTATACGTAACGAGCTTTTGCCTGTCAGTGTGCAAGCTAGAAGCAATCCCCCGTTCACCTGGTGCATGCGCAGTGCTGAATAAACACATACTGCTTCATAGCCAGTCTTACATTACAAGGGGGAATGGTTTTAAACTGAGACAGGGGAGGTTTAGGTTGGATCTTAAGAGGAAGTTTTTCCCCCAGAGGGTGGTGAGGCACTGGAACAGGTTGCCCAAGGAGGCTGTGGATGCCCCATCCCTGCAGGCATTCAAGGCCAGGCTGGATGTGGCTCTGGACAGCCTGGGCTGCTGGTTGGTGACCTGCGCACAGCAGGGGGTTGATTTGCGGAATCAAACTCTCTAACCCACATCAGGTTATAAGAGCAGATACGTTTTATTTCAGCACTGCGCCACACGCCGGGTGCAAGGGGGATCGCTCCTCCTACCTTGCACATCAGAGAGTGGGGTCTTGATACACTTATAAGCCAAGCCATACATACCCAGCAGTATTACCTAAGACCCATTGACATATTCATTACTTTTCCAGGAATTTGTTTACATACTGTCCCCCTCCCCAGTGCATGCGCAGTAGCTTCCGTTGGATGAAGGCTTGACATCTTCCTCCCCATTCGGTGGTCATTCTGGGATGAAGTCAGATGTCTTCCTTGCCATGTCCTTCCGACCTTTGTCCCAGTTCTGAGCTCTTCTCCTGCCCTGCATGCCTCAGCAATTTCTTATCCTGCTTATCATCCCTTTCCATTGTTTTCTTAGGGGCCCCTTTTCTACTGACTTGAGAGGGCTCCCTTTTTTAGAATATGCTTGGGCCAGCGAAAGGTTAGACTAAGCAATAAACTCCTCTTGAGTTAGCAGAAGGTTAAACTAAGCGATGCTATTTGCAACTTCCTTTTGAGTTAGCAAAACCAAGCGATGTTATGGACCCCTTACATCTCGTATTCTTTAGCTTACTATCTCAGGGTTGAAACTGGATGAGCATTGTGGCCCTTTTCAACCCAGGCCATTCTATGATAGCCTCATTCAGGTTATACAGTTTGATTCTGCACATCAGGGGGCAAAATCATTGTATCATTCTGGTTGGAAAGACCACTAAGGGCATCAAGCCCAATTGTCAACCTAATATAGGCTGGTTTGCTTAGTAGAAGGGATTGGTACCTTAGTTTTAAGAAGCAATATCTTTGTTCAGCAAAAGGAATCCATAAGTGATAGTTCTTTCCATTTCAGCTTCAGTGGGTGAACTGTCTTGTTTTTCCTCAAAAACTGTGCACTGGGGACATAATAGAATACTTTTATCTTCTGCCTCAATGATTTTGCCTTATGAGAAGTACCGGAGTCACAACAGAACACTTTTATCTTTTGCCTCAAAACGTGCAAGGACATTTTCCTCAGGTTCCACATACATTGTTTTTAAAAAGTGGCTCCCTATGGCCTAATAGGCAATGGAAACCTTCCAAGCTGGGGAAAAGTGAATGAAAGCGAGTCACAACTTTAGGTGATAAAGATGATGGTGAAAAAGGGGAAGAACCACCCTAAATATCACTGGCCATGCCCAAAGGGACATTAGCACCTAAATGAGACCTTGAAAATGAGTGTATATGTGTGCCAACGTCTCCCCCGAGCTGCTCTGCTCCGGACTGACCCGCCGCAGTGCCCTGAGCAGCTCCCCATCACACCTGTGCTGCAGACCCCTCACAGCTTCTCTGCCCTTCTCTGCACGCGCTCCAGGGCCTTCTCTGTCCTTCTCATAGTGAGAGCACAGCACTCGAGGTGTGGCCCACCAGTGCCTGTACGTAACGCAATATTACCGACACAAGCCAGGAAAATAACTGAGCACAGCCACGCAGATAAAAGCCCTCGGGAGGACCCAGAGCCGAGAAAAGACCCCGCCCCAAAATGGCCGCCACCCGCTCCCCTCAGCGCAGAGTTCCCGCCATGCCCCGCGCACCTCCAGCACCACGGTGCGCATGGCGCCGCCCTCCGATAAGTAGGCGCGGGTGTCGGGGTGCTGCCAGTGCGCGTGCGCGGCGGCCAGCGCTGCGTGGCACCCCTGGGCCACTACCGCACCCAGCGACCACGAGCGGGCCAAGTCTCCCCGCAGCACCACGTACTGCACCAGCGCAGCCGTCGCCGCTCCTGCCGCCGTCCCGGGCGCCGCCATGCTGCTGTACGGGGAGGCGTGGTCGCGCATGCCGAGTGCTGAGAGGTACGGGCGCCGCCATTTTGTTGTACGGCAGAAGTGAGGGCGCGGTGGTGACGTAGTTCCGGTGGCGCCGGAGCGCGAAGTTTGAGCGCTGAGGTGAGAGCGGGGCCCTGGGGCTTGGCAGCGGTCGGGGCGTCCCGGCTCCCCGATCCCCTATCGGTGGGGGTTCACGCTTTCTTTCACCCCACAGGTCTTCCTCGTGAGGGGTCCTTAGGCTGCTCGGCTCACGCTCTCTCCCCCCGTCTCCCTGGGGGCTCCTTGTTTGCTGTCCTCAGGAGGCCACGCTGCTCTGTCCCACTGACCCCTCAGTGGGGATCCCCAGGCCCTACTTCCCCTCCTTATCCACCCGTCTCTCCCTTTATGAGGTCCCTAGTTCGCCTGTCACCTCCCTGTTCCCATATGGGGACAGTCCGAGGGTTCCTGTCACCTCCTTGGGGCTGGTGTAAAAGGGTGTATGAGGGTATGGGGATGTATTAGGGTATATAAAGGGATGGAAGTTTATAACGTGCTCTTTCATCCTTCAGGACTGCCCCTGTGTGAGGCCAGCCCTGGAGACAGACCTGCCCCCAGGCTTCATGGAGAAAGGACAAAACGGTGATGGGAAGGAAAATGCCATGCATGGAAGATCTCTCACCGCTGCCTCCCAAGATGGAGGAGGGCGAATGTCTGCGGTCCCACTTGCACAGGGGAAGGTGGAAGGAGGGAAGGTGTATTCAGGAGATGGTGAGCTTGTAAAAGTCACTTTCTGCATGATATGCATTGCTACAGACTTGGGACAGAGTTCAGTCTGGAGCAAAGGGGGCCCAGGGGAGACCTTATAGTTCTCTCCAACTCTCTGAGAGGCAGTTGTGTTGAGATGGGGATTGTCCTCTGCTCCCAGGTAACAGTGATAGGACCAGGGAAGGTTCAGGTTGGTATTAGGAAACGTTTCTTCTCCAAAGGAGCAGTGATGCAGTGGCACAGCTGCCCAGGGTGGTAGTGGGGTCACCATCCCTGGAGGTGTTCCAGAACTGTAGGGATGTGGCATTGAGGAATGTGGTCAGTGGACATGGTGGGATGAATTGGGGTTGAGCTTGGTGATCTTTGAGGTCTTTTCCAGCCTGGTTGATTCTATGATTTTGTCCAAGTATGTTCTTTCACAGGAGCTTGGGACCAGGAGTGACACCCTGGCTTGTAATGTGTCCCAAATTTAGAGTATAGGCACACCAGACAAGCTGCTCTTGATTAGAAGTGAAACTAGAGGTTGCAGATCTGTGCAGGGCTGTGTATTTGGTAGCTTACTCTGCTTCTCAGGATGTTAGCTAGCTAACATGAGAAATGCCTGGTCCTTGTTGCCTACTGGCATTCAGTCTTAGTGTTTAAAATTCTCTAAAGCAGGTCTTTGCCTGTCCTCTGCCCCTGAGGAGTTGCACGTAATTTCTTTAAGTAACTATACTGGGCCAACTTTGGTTTGGGTCACACTGCAGATGCCTACTAATGACAGCTGGATTTTCTGAGCATGTGTTGCTGTTCCTTGCAGGGGTGTTGGGTTATCTGGAAATGCTGGAGGCACAGGCTCATGAGTTAGGCCTGAAACAAGAAGAGAAGGAGCAGCAAGAAAAGAAGCTCAACAGACTGAAAGCCAGAGTGCAGGAGCTGAGAACCCGGAGGGATGAGCTTCGGGCTAAAGTGGAGCTGCAGGAGAAGAGGGTGAGAAAGGGCTTACTGCAGAGATCTGGCACAGGGGCTCTGCTATGCTCCTGCTCTCATCTCACAGCATGGATTTACTGAGGTTCTTAATTTATTTTCTCTTTTTAAGTAATGTACAGTTCTGGCATCCCCAGTTTTCAGTACAGTGTTGTCCAAGACTGCTGGATCACAGAATCACAGAATTGTAGGATCTTTATGCTTGAGGTTGTGTGGCCATTTATGAACTCTTTTTCCCTTCTTCAGCTTGAAGTGCTGCCTCACATTTCTCAGAGCTGGGTTATTTCTCTGTAGCTCGAGTGTGTTCCCTGCAGGTGACGTGTTTGGTGTCATCAATTCCTGACCTGTCTCATCTTTTGGCTTTTGTAGCTTCTTGACAAGGAAGGAGTCGTGACAAATCCAGCACGGCCCAGTGCTCAGACTGTTCTGGAGTGGAAAGTGAAGAGCATTAAGGCCATGCTGCAAGTCTTTTACCTCACAGGTAATGCCTCAAGGCTTGTGTGAGTTCTGGCTGCATTTTTGGGGTGCTAAATTTTGAATGATGAATTTGATGTCAACTGCAATTTCCCTATTAATGTTGCTTGTGTTGTGCTTGAAGCCTTCAGTCTGAAAGCATAGGAAGAGCAGTAATGCTGCAATTCTGTGCCTCTCTGGGAAGGCTTCTGGGATTTTGCAGAAACTCTTGCTTACTGAGCTGCATCATTTGGACTAAGATCTAGATTTTAGGAAGCATGTGAATGCCTTAGTTTTAAAATATTTGGGCATTAGGTTAAATATTCAAGGGTCTGGGTCTTCCAAGCAAACTTAGAATGCCAGCACCCTCTTTTCAGCTATTCCTGAGCTTGGTTTAATGTATTACTTTTTTTGTTTCCAATGCAAGTCACCTTTGCACTCTGTTCCAGTCACTGGAAGGAAGGACAGTGTGCAAATACAAGTCTGATGTTGGTGAGGTTGGGTTGAGCCCGTGAGCCCTTCTGCCATTCTTTATGGGGCAGTTTTCTTTCACCTGGGGCAGCCTGTTCTGCACTGTGGGAGCCAGGACTGAGTTTCAAGTGCCAGCGTAGCTCAGTTAGTGACAATTTAATCTGCTTGAATTTGTCTGATGTCCCTTTTCTAAAAAGCTGCTGTGTTTTATGTCCCTGAACTCTTGCAAGTCCTGAAGCCATGCTGAGAGCATACAGCCCCTGCAGCCTGTGCTGTCCCAGCAAAACTTCCTTGAGGTGACCAGTTTCTATTAGCGCTCAGTAAAACCTCTCTCTCTGCACCCAAGGGATCAGTGGGAAGCTGACCAAGCAGGGAGTGTGTTTCTGCATCAGCACTGCTTATGAAGGCACCTACCTGGATTCCTATTACGTGGACCTCCTCATCAAGCCAGAGGTGAAGATTCAACGCCACTCTGTCCCCGTCTTCATCCCACTGGAGCAGATAGCCAAGAAATACCTGCAGACGGACATCAGGCGCTTCCTGTCTGTCCTGTGGGAGCACCTGAATGCTTACGTTGGGCGGAGGCACCAGGCAGACCAGTTGGAGGTACCAGTGGTCACAGCAACAATGCTTGCCCACCTTTTTGCCTTTTATCTGCCAAAAGTTAACGAGTTTGCACAGCTCTGGAGTGCTGGGGGAAATCTGAGTGGTTTTCTTTATATGGAGCGCTCACCATTCTGGTTTTCAGAGCACAGCAAGTGACTGCATGACTATAAACTCCATTGCCTGTGTCATTGGTATGTGTGTACTTGGATGTCTTGTGGCTCATTTAAAATACACAGCCAAGTGCAGCTGTCCTCTTCCTCTGAGGTCCCTAAACTGAAGGAGCTGTGCTTTTGTAAAATGCCTCTGGAAGATGTGACTTAAAGATGTGAATGAGCACTTGTTTATTTCAGACTTTTCCTCAAGGTACAGCCACACCAGGGCATGCCAGCCTGGTGCAGGGGGTGGGGGCCCTGTCCTTTGTTAGCTCCCAGCCCCACACTGATGCACTCCTGCCTTAGCTTTGTCTTTCAGAAATTGTTTTTGTCCCTTCAGGAGCACTTTTCAGACCACGTAGAAGGAACTCTGCAGAGGAACTCTTTGTGTAACTTGCTGGTCTTTAATTACACCGTGTCAAGTGACAGCAAGACCTTTCCATTCAACGTGAGGCTGCTTTATGGAGACCTCTGTTGCAGCCTCCCTACTGAAGCCATCATTTCTTGTACACGTAAGTGGGCAGTGCAGGTGTCTGGGTGTGTGGGGAGGGCAGGCCATACTGCAGTGGATGAGGTTTTCTCTAGTTCAGTCTGGGGACAGAAAGAAGCATGCTGTCATATTTCTTTGGGAGGGAAGATCTTTTCTGTGGCATGGGGGGTCAGTGGCAGGGAAATAAAGTAAGATCTTATTATCATGAGAAATTTCTTTCAGTGCAATTAGTGAAATGATTAATGTGAACACTGAGGCCTGCTGTTGGGATGTTTCACACTCTGCAGCCAGGCCCTAATTGGCCACGTTGTACCATCAGGTATGCTGGCACATCCTGCCATACAGCAGCATAGATGGAGGCAGGAGGGAGATTTACAACCTCTTCCAAAGTGCCAGTGATATTGTGAAATGCTCCTAACAAAGATCTCTGCCTGGAAACCTTTCCTGATACCACTTATTCCCCCATCTTTTGAACGATTCTCCTCGTGTTGTACAGACTGGCTGATACTGAGTGTCTTCTGCAGCCTTAGCAATATGGCATGGCTTAATCCTGATCTGTGCTGTTTTATGACTAATTCCTGCAAATGCCCAACTGAGCTGAGGAGGCATTTTCCCATCTCTTCCTCATGGCTGTGTACAGCTGTGGGCCCACCTGAGCCACCTTGCATCCCATTCACCTGCCCATGTGGGCTGGCTAGGCTGCAAAGCTAGATGGAGCTCTGAGCAGAGCAGCTCGGGCTTGTAATCATTCTGCCAGCAGTCGTGGTCTGAGGCCTCCTTCTGGTAGCAGAACCCAGCTGTGACACTCCTTGGGTTGCAGTTAGGCTGCAGGAGGAATTGTGCACTGTGTCAACGGCTCCTCCTTTCCTTTCCCCACAGAAATGGCCCCTTTATAGGTGAAGTTCTGCCCTTGCTCAAAAACATCAGTGTCTTTTGAGCTGATAAGGCAGCTGGGTAGCTGTGGTGCTCCAACACCGTTGTCCCTCACGAGCAGCCCTTCAGCTCTCAGTGTTTCTTGAGCTGTTTGTGCTCTCTAGCAGTTCGGTTCCCCTGGGGGAGATGCAGGGTTAGGAAGGAGAAAGAAGGGTTATGAGAAGAAAAACTGTGACCAGGGAGGAAACACCCTAGGGGAAAGGGAAGGATGAGAAGCAAATAGTTTTATGCTGGTAAAACTGTGTTCCTCTCCCAATGATGCATCTACTTCTGTCTCCTAGCTGGCACTCTTCCATTGCTAGCAAAGATGGCAGCAGCTCACTCAAACGCTTTTCGACAGATAGCTCTGCACAAAGCCTTCGACTCTATCATCAATGCTAAAGAAAGCCTGGACTGAGCACCGTAAGCTACCTTGACTCCTCAGTAACGTGCCTCTCCTGACTTCTTCTGCCTGTGGGGAATGCTCTCAAAATGCAAATGTTTGCCATGGACTGCGGCACTGCTGCTGGGAACCCCCCAGAGGAGCAATTGGCCCAATTTAGATCTTGAAAGCAATATTTCCTTGATGATTTGGGGTGTCTATTGCAGGTAATCTTTCCTCAGCACTCTGCTTCTCGCTTGTCATTTAATTCCTGCTCGTGATGCATCGCAGTGTTTGGTGCCCCGGAGCTCCACAGTTATGGAGGATGTCTCACAATTAGAAGGAGAAGCTATATTAAAACATCAACAGCTCGGAAAACCTTCTGGAACAAGAACCCTACAGCTCACTGCATGTATCCAGGCAGCAGAACTCAGCAGGGAGCAAGCAGAGTAATCTGTGCCCTCCTTCTAACAGCCAGGAAAGGACTTCATGTTAGAAACTGGTACAGGCTGGAGGACAACCTGGATTGTTACGGCAATCACTGACCCTTCCCTGGACAGAGGTGAGGTTTTGTTTAGCCAGCAGCAGGCTGTGCCCTCACATGGGCTGCATTAACTCCCCCAGCACATTAGCAGTGAGTTTTCCAGAAGATTTCACACCAGCGGTGGCTTTGGACATCCTGTTTTCTTCCTGTCGTAGCAGAATTTTCCTGGCATCCCATCTTTGTGCTTCCTCCAAGTTTGGATCGGATCTTAAAAGCTTGCTGTATTTTATGAGCACTCTTTCAATTAATTTCAGTAACAGAACTTTTACTGTGGTATTTTTAAGAATCTCCTATTGATTTTTTTTTTTTTCCTAGATTTATACCAGATGGCTGGGACATCAGGACTTTCTCCTGCCCCGTTTTTGTGCCAACACTGCATGTGCAAACTTCACAGTTTGCTTTTAAATTGTCTCTGTAGCTTAAGCTTTGTCCAAATCAACCTTTTTATATATAAACCTCTGGTGTTCGGATGTTGCAGCTCCAGGAAAAATTCCCTGATGACCCTGGGAATTGAGTAATGGGGTAGGGATCAAAATCTTGTATCATTCTTTCTGTGATTTCCAGTGTTTTGATACTGTGCAACAAAAGAAAGGAGCAAAAGTCACCAGAGGCATCAATCTCCCCTTTGGGAGCCCCTCCAAACCCAGTATCCCCTCAAAGAGGTGGTGAAGCCCTTCTCAGTATCCCCACAACCCCAGAACACAGCAGACGCAGAACCAGGCTTTGAAATTCAGCTTTCTATTCAAGAAACTAATGGCATAATTACACTCTGTGTGCCTCCCTTCCCCCCTGGCCCTGGCAGTGTCACGCTGAATAACGCAGTCCCTTCTCAGCCAGTCCCAGGTCCTCTTTCCCATCAAGCAGTGACAGCAGCTGACCACAGCGTGCATGGGGGGGGCGAACAGGCACAGTTAAAAATATAAATGTCAATCTGTACTCTTATGTATATATATTTATATATCTGAAATACGCAATATTCTGTATTTTTTTTTTTTTTTTTTTCTTTGAGCTCCAAGCCCAAGCACTCTCTCTCCCCGATCTCCTAACTATGTTGTTTGTGACAAGGATGAACTCGGTATGGACTAACAGCAAAGCCCGGATGCTCCTGTGTGTAGGAGAGACGTGTCTTTCCATCCGACCCTGAGTTTGGATCTCCTTGTGCTGAGTGCATGGCAGCTGGGGCCCACAATGCTACTTGGATGCCATACTGCTGCCCCCCCCCTGCAAAGCCTGGGGTGCCTGGGGAAAGGCAGCCCCAGCCCCACACCCACTGAGGGCTGTGAGCTTGTGTGCAGGCACGATGGAGCAAAGGAACTTTCCAGCAGGGACTTGGAAAGGGTTGTGCAAAGGGGTCGATTTCTCAAGTTTGGTTTCAGATCCAGACCTCAGTGGGACGGATGTCCCCGCCGGCTGTGGTGCTGGGCACTGGGCCCCCCTGGCCACCCCTCTGGGTGCTGGGCAGACGGTGGCTGTGCTGGCTGGCAGGCGCCGGGCCCTCAAGAGCTGTCCACCACCTGATGGGGCAGGGTGACGGATGAGCCGTTGACGAAGGAGCCCTGCTTCTCCCGGCCCTTGAGGAAGAAAGTGAGCAGCTCCCCTTTGCCCTTGACGTAGATGGCCCCACGGCGTACAAAGCGGAAGCCGTATTCCTTCAGGATGAGGTGCGTCTCCTCTACCACCTGCAGGGACAAATGGACACAGTGGGAGGCTAGGGAGATCCTGCCCAGCACACAGCACAGGTAGCGTGGACCCCCATGTGCTGCTTGGGCAACAGGTTTACCCACCCACCAGGCTGTCCATTGTCTTGAGGTGCCCTGCTTTTAGCAAAGCCTTGCCCCATTCCTAGCTTGGAGGAGCCGTCAACCATTCCCAGCCCTGCTGAATACTGCTGGCAGTGCTTTCCCTTCCCATGCAAAGCACAGTGCCCTTCAAGGGCTGTGAACGCTTCTGAATAATTCTCAGTTTGTCCCCTTGGTTGCCCAGGTCGTGTTGTCCCACCTGTATGTTCCCCATCACACCAGTGGACTCCATCCTGCTGGCCACGTTCACTGTGTTGCCCCAGATGTCATAGTGTGGCTTGCGGGCACCAATGACTCCTGCTAGCACAGCTCCCTTGTTCATGCCTGCGCAAGAGCAGGGTGGGTGTCACCTCTGTGCTTGGTGACATCCAGATAGCACACCCAGGGTCTGCTCTGGGGGACAGGGCATGAGGTCACCCCAGGCCTCATGAGGTCCCACCGCTCACAGGGAAGGAGGGGAGAGCCCCACGTCCCCAGACTTGCCTATGCGCAGCATGAAGTTGTTGAAGGACTGGTAGTTGATGTTCATCAGTGTCACCTTCATGGCCAAGGCAAAGTCGGCGAGGTCAGCTAAATGCTGCCAGCGCTCCTTATCCGAGAGGGTCTCCTTCTGCAAGAGCAGTGGGTCAGGAATGCCCCCCTTGCCCACCATCCCCTGCCCAGGGACCCCTTACCTTGGTGCTGTAGCCGTTGGCGTTGGCATCAGGAGTCACTCCAGACGCAGCCATGTAGGTGCTGCCGATGGTTTTGATCTTGGTGATACACCGGAATTGGGGTTCGTCCAGGAGCTGAGCCATGGGGATAGATCTTCAGGCACCTGAGGCTATTGGCCACAGCCCTGTGTTGCCCCCATGACCAGCTCCAGCCCAACTCACTGCGTCGAAGTCAGAGATGATCTCGTTGAGGAACCGCAGGCACTCGATGCCCCCGTTGTTGATGCTCTCCTCTGTGTAGAAGTCAGCAAAGTTGGGGAGAGAAGCAAACATGACCCCGATCTCATCGTAGGACTGGCTGTACAGCTCCTGGGGAGGGGAAGGACAGTGGCTGTCAGCTGGAGATGTGGCTATCAGATGGAGATGTGCCTGCACCTCCAGCAAGCCCGAAACCTCCAACCCCAACCCTCCTCCATCTGAAAAAAATAAGGGTGCTCAGCAGTCCTCCTTTGCAGGGCCAAGAAATCTCCTCTGTCCAACCAAAGATGTTTGACTAGAGTCTTTGGCAACCTCTCCAGATACAGAGGCCATGAACAACAAAAAAATGGGTTGAATCACTAAATGTAACCAGGATTCTTGGGGATGCTGCTTGTGGGACAGAAGGTCTGTGTTCCTGGGTGCCCCCTCACCTCATCCCGCTTCTTGGAGCCCAAGAAGTGCCGGGCCACGTGCTCGGGCAGCATGTTGGTGACAAGAGCCTCGTTCCAGCGCCGCATCTCATAGACCCGCTCCTTCTGGTCGTGGACATCGATCTTCCAGAGGAAGAGTGTCCTGGCCAGCTTTTCTACCTGCAGGCAGGGGGAGATGGGTGCAGCAGGGCCTCACCAGCACTAGGAGCATGCCAGCTGGTGTGGGGCTGATCCAAGCTTGGATGGAGGCTATGGGGCAAGGTGAAACTGTAATGGGAGACATAAGACCTCATGTGAAGGGCAAATGGGACCTTCATGGGGAAAGCACGGGCTCTGGAGCCACCATGATGCTGCCTGCTCTAAATCTTATGGGGGAGATGGAGGTGCCAATGTAGTTCTGGTCTTCCGTGGGGAAGAGCTGGAGGTGGTTCCACAGTTGGGGACCAACCGTGCTTCCTTGGAGCATGCAGAAATCAGGCTCGGGGCTGTAATAACATCACAGAGAGGAAGGAAGAAAGGGGCCTCCTAAGGGGGCTGAGTCACTCACGTGGCGAGAGAAGTAGTAAAAGCTGAGCATCACGATGAAGATCATGGCTGTCATGGAGTACTTGGAGGGGACCAGCGAGGACCTGCTGGAGGATGTGGCAAGGTGTAGGTGGGTGGTGAGCTTGGCCATGACCCCTCACCATGCTCCTACCACCCCTTACATGCTCTGCTGGCTGCGGCGCCGGTCGTACTGATCGAAGATGTGCTCCCAGGCGTAGATGTTGACAGTGCCGGCTGCCCCAGTGATCAGCACCATGAGAGTCAGCTTGACCATGTGGCTGACCTGCACCAGCATGATGGTGGCCACCAGAGCCAGCACGGCGATGTAGCTGTAGTACTTGGGCTGCTCCCAACAGCCGCCTGGCCGTGGTGGCACCACCGTCCCGTTGCCTGTCCCGCTGTAGTCCTGCTGACAGCTGAGCTGGGGGCATGAGGGCAGGATGAGGACGGGGGGCAGGGAATGATGATGTCCCCCCAAGAGCTGGAATACTTTGTGGGAGAGTGGAGGACACCCCAACTGCCAGGTGCTAAAATCCTCTCCAGCTTCAGTGCAGCCCTCATTGATTTAATGATTGGCTGTGTGCATGGGACTGTGCGCAATTATGGGCTGCTGGGACACAGAAGGTCAGAGAGGGTTCCTGCGCTGGCCCCATGTCTCACCATGTCCACAATATCAGCCATGGTGACAATGATGATGGCAGCCATGGCCCAGGTGTTGCGTGCCCAGCGAGTCCTGTCAATCCAGGTGGAGAAGGCCACGAGCTTTTTGGGGAAGACCTGCCGGGAGAAGACAAGGGACTTCACCCAGGTGGGACACATCATCACAGTGGCCATAGAGAGAACAAATATTGGATAATGGGGTAGCACAAAATATAGATGGGGAAGGTGTTGGGGGAAAGAGCAGCTCCCAAACCTCACCTATCCTCAGTATCCCCACCCCCTGAGGCTGCCCATCCCGCTCTCACCCGGGGAAAAATGGCAGCCAGTGAGCAGAGGGTAAGGATGAGCAGCAGGATCTCCCCCACCACGAAGGTCACGTAGTTGGCCACCAACCTGTCGCAAAAAAGACCCAGGATGGGACAGACCTGAAGCCCTGCAGGGCTGAAGGTGAGCTGGGGCAATCCATCCCCAATGCCTAACATACCAAGGGTCGATGAAGACCTCCACCAAGGCAGTGAAGAAAAGGACAACACAGGAGCAGCTGAAAGCAGCACCGCTCTGCTTCTCCTTCTCTACTGAGTAGCGCGTCTCCATCTCAGGGTCAATGAAGCGCATGGAGAGCCGGAAGGTGCTCTTCCCCTTCAGCCTGCCAGCAACATTGGCCATCAGCACCCAACAGGGCTGGGCTGGGTCGCGCCGCCGGCTGGGTGACTCACGCCTGGACAGACTCGCGCTCCAGCAGGGCCTCGTTGAGCAGCTTGTTGAGCTCCTGCTCATTCTGCGACGCATCGATTACCCGCTCAGCCAGGTCCCGCAGCCGCAGCCGACGCCGCGGGTTGGGGAAGGATGGGTTCACAGCCTGCGCCACGAAGCAAAGCATCAGTGGGAACGCTGAGGCCATCGTGGGAGTCTCCAAAATACAAGCTGAAGGGGGTGCTTCCCACGCACCGTACCTCTCCATCCTCATCCCCATTCTCCAGGGTGTCCCTCACCCTGGCGTCGGACTCATCGGGTTCCTCAGGGCTGGTGCGCGCCAAGCTGGCACTGCCGTTGCGCTCCTTGGTGTTGATGAGCAGCGGGGAGCCTCCATGGGATGAGGTCAGTGACAGCTTCTGCAAGGCCGAGGCGGTGGCTCACATTGTGCCAAGGATGTCTGCTGCGGTGGCACCGGTGCCCACGCCGCTACTCACCACCCCATTGATGCCATTGCGTAGAGGCTGCTTGGGCACCACGATGAGGTAGGTGACAATGCCCTTCTCCTTCAGGTACTCGCAGCGAGAGCCACCCTCGCCTGGCTCCACCTCAAACTCGCCCTTCAAGCAATCCATGGTGCTCTGTGAGATGTGCACACGCCTGCGGGACACGAGGTGCCGTGAACCGGGGCCACCCTTATGGCTATGGGATGGTGACACCACGTCTCATCCCCACTGAGAGATGCTCACCCAGGGATGCCACCTGCCTCCATCTTGTTGGCCACGGTGACGTCGGTGGACCACACGTCGTACTGCCAGCGCTTCTGGCCCAGCACGCCGCCCAGCACCGTCCCGCTGTGCACTCCCACACGCATGTCCACCGCTGTCTTGGTCTTTTCCCGCACGTAACTGGGAGGGTGACATGGGAGTCACTCACTACCCTTTCTTCTTCCAACCCCAGGGCATTAACACTTTCCTTAACTGAGTGCACTTGGCACAGGAAATGAGACAGAAAAGGGTAGGGTGGTGTGCTGCCTTGGAGAAGCCCAATGGGGTGACCCTGGTGGGGCACCGGGGAGCCCCTGCCTATATCAGTACCCATCACTGGATCCTCTCTGCTTTTTGCCAAATCCCAAGGACACCTTGGGGACAGTGACCAGCACACAATAGACACGTTGAGGACATGCTGGAAATGATGACAAGAACACAATGAGAATGAGGACAAGGACACTGTCATTGGCATTGGCACGGGTTGCTGTGGGTGCCCCAGGCTCCATGGCAGTGCCCAAGGCCAGGCTGGATGGGGCTTTGGGCAGGCTGGTCTATGGCAGGTATCCCAGCCTACAGCATGGGACTGGAACTGGTTGGGCTTCAAGATCCCTGCTAACTCAAGATCTCTTCCAGCCCAAGTCATTCTATGATTCTAAGTTATGCTGGAAGCAGTGATGAGGACATATTGGGAACAATGACAAGGACAACCTGGGGACAATCTGAGAAGCTCTTACGAAATGGCTTCCACCATGGCAAGCCCCATCATGATGGAGCAGACAGCATGGTCCTCCCGGTAGTCAGGCAGCCCACAGATGCAGTAATAGCAGTCACCCAGGATCTTGATGCGCAGTTGGTGGTATTTCTGGGGAAAGGGGCATGGTATCAACCCCCTCCCCATGACTGGGCTCCCCCCATCCCTCTCCCAGGCAGGGTTTGCTCCATCCTTCCCCATGCCAAGCTCTTCCATGCACACAAGGGACACAAATAATCCGATTTTCCATTCCCTCCCTGCCTCCCTGACGATTTGGCCAACTGCAGCCCAGATGGTGGAGGCCCCCACCCCTTCCCCATCCTATTTTTGCCAGTAAAAAAAAATGGGGCATCTCCTGCCCATCCCCTTGCTGATGAGCGGGGACACTCACGGCTGCCAGCTTGTCAAAGCGGGCGAAGAGCTCGTTGAGGAGCTTCACCAGCTCCTGGGCGCTGCAGGATGAGGAGAGCTGCGTGAAGCCCACGATGTCTGCAAAGAGGATGCTGTGGGGAGCGAGGCGTTACAAATATGCTCCTCACAGGGAGAATTTGCAGCGAGAATTTCTTTTCCCATAACGCAGACGTGACTGCGACGATCGGTTCAGCTATGTCCCCAAAGGCTATTTTGGGACGTGGCTGGAAACGATGCTCTGCAAATCATGTCTGGATCAAAAAGTGGCCCCAAGCCATAGTCTGGCTGGCAGCTGTCTCCTGTTACCCTTTGCTGTAGCCACCACCACCCCCTCCCTCCCCCAGTCTCCTTCTAGGGCTTCTCTGGCCCTAAATCCAAGAAATTGAGAGATTTTCCCCATTGACCATGGCATGGGTAGAAGCCAGCCCTACCTGACATTCTCGTGGCGGTACATGTACATGGTGTTGAACTGCTGCATCTCCTTCTGGCTCGGGTCCTTCTTCATATCCTTCAGCATCTCATCCGCCACGTGCTTGGGTAGGATGGAGAGCATCAGCCGCTCCTGGGGGACAGGGCAAGAAACTGAGTGTAAGCGCACTGTGCGTGTGCTATTCTGAGCAGCCCCTCTCCTCTGGGACAAAAGGTGACAAAGTTCAGGCCAAAAACCCATGCCAGCACTGGAGGATCTGCTGCAATGTCTACTAGTGACAGGAGAAGAGGTGATGGCCTCAAGTTGTGCCAGGGGAGGTTCAGGTTGGAGGTGTTCCAGAACTGTGGGGATGTGGCACTGAGGGACGTGGTCAGTGGGCATGGCGGGGTGGGCTGGGGTTGGACTTGGGGATCTTGAAGGTGTTTTCCAACCTGAATGACTCTGATTCTCTGATTTTATGTCCCTGCAAACTGCCCTGGGGATGGGACAACTACACCATGGAGAATCTCTTGATTTAAAGGCATGGTGTGTCCACATGCCACCACATAGGGCGGCAGCACTGGCCCCAAGGAGGAGTAAACCCATGGGGGACATCTTACTCCCTGCTTTTGCCACAGCTCTGCAGCTGGAAAGGGGATGCATCCCCCAGCTGGCTGCACGTGAAGATCTGTGCTATGTGTAATTAACACTGTTAATGAAGTGGGTTTTCCCCCGGGGTTTCTGTGCACAACGGGGCCGCTGCTGGAGGAACAGCTTCATGTCCCTGCCTGTGGCTTTCAGAGCTGCCACCATACAGACAGCACAGAGTGAGACCCTGCTGCAAGGAAAGGAGACAGGGATTTCCCGAGATGTCCACTGGGGCTTGATGCTGAATAACCCTGAATTCACCCAGTCGCTTTGCCAGCTTCAAAGCTACTGACAGCCAATTTATGGGGCAGTGCTGGTGGGAAAAAGGGCCACAAAGTGCTCCCTGTGATGTGGGTGTTGTGCTGGTTCTTCCTCCCACCCCAAGAAGCACACGGTGCAGTGGGCTGGACCCAACACACGTCTCTGTTGCCATTGGGAGCAAATTGCTGGCAGCGGATCAACAAGATAAGAGATGGGAGATGGGGAGAGAGGCCCCAGATAAGGTGCTAAAATTAGCTGGGCTCATAACTGGATGCCGCCTGGAGAAAATGAAGCTTTCCAACTGCCTTCTGTCAACACCATGCAGGTTCTCCACCTGCTGTTATCACTCCTGGCCCCTCAGCAGGATCAGCACCGGGAAAAGTGAGGTGGCCAAGATCCCAATGGGGACATTGCTGGCTGGGGGTGGGGAAATGCTGCAGGGCCATGCCTGGTGATGGGGACATGGAGACTTCTTGTGCGGCCATGTCTGGGGACAGAGGAATGTTACGTGGCCACACCAGATGATGGGGATGTGACATATGGCCCTGCCCAAAGATGGGAACTGTGCCCAAGGCGGGGACATCCTGCATGGCCATGCTTGAGGACAATGACCTGCCATATGACCATGTCTATAGACAGAGACATTCCAAATGTCTGTGACTGGGCAGGGACCTGCTGTATAGCTGTGATCATGGACACATTCTTGAGGACAAGGACCTGCCACGTGTCCATGTCCAGTGATGGAGACCTGCTGCCCGGCCATGCCTGCGGATCTGCAGCATGGCTCTGCCCAAGGACAGTGACATGCCACATGAACATGCCAAACAAAGGGACGTGCCATGTGTCCATGCCTGATGAATGGGACCTATAGCATGGCCATGCCACGTGGTTGTGTAACGGGGTAAGGAACTGCCACACGGCCATGCCCAAAGCTGGGGACCTGCCACCTGCTTACACATGAGGACAGGGACCTGCCACGGGGACGGGGACAGCTTGGAGGTGACCGTGTCAGAAGCTGTGAGGTCCTGGAATAGGACAATCACATGGTGAGTCCTCACTGAATCGCAATTCCCACCTCTGGTCCTCTTATCCTTGTTGCCAGCCACCTGTGCCCCATCTTGCTGTCCCCATACTGTCCCCAGCCACGGCTCCTACCTGCTGCTGGCTCTGCTCCTCCAGGTTGAGCTTGACCTCGAGGGACTGCCGTGCTTCCAGGAAGGCCTTGCGGTGCTTGCGGTCAGCCATGTAGTAGGACATGGTGCCCACCGTGATGGCACAAAGGTAGATGGCAATGTTGGACAGGATCTGTGGGGATGATTTGGGGTGAGAAAGCATTCTGATGATGGAAGACATGAAATCAACTCTAGGTGCAAGCCTCTGTGCTACAGCCATGGATAGCTGCTGGGGGGACTCACTTCACTGCCATGAAGCGGTGGCTCTGCAGGAGAGGTTGACAGGAGACCTCAGGGCCCCTGAGGGCTGACTGCCTCATTAAACCTTGCAGAGGTGTTTTGGAAAATGGCAGTGGGTCCACAGGGATAGGAGCTGCCCTGGGGACAGTTACGCAGGAGCTGAAGTATACAAGCTAATGAAAACACAGCCAAACCCTAAAAATGTCCATGCTCCCATCCCTTCCAGCAGCCAAAACCATGGCTATGAGGTGGCAGTATGAAAGGTGGATGTGCCCGGGTGCTGCTGGCCATGAAAACCCATTCTGTTTGCTGTGAGCATGGTGCTGGACCTGGCCCATATGTCAGACTCCGTCAATGGGACAATGTAAACAAGAGCAAGAGCCCTTCGTGGAAAGTATGCCTGATGAGAGAAAGTTGAAAGAATTCAGTTTGTTTAGTCTAGAAAGGCTAAATGTGGCAGGAAGGACACGATGGCAGGTTGCAGCTCTGCTGAAGACAGCTCTGAGGATATGGAGAAGCCCTCCCATAGCAGAGCACAGGCTGAGTGACAGCCTGTCTCCACTGGGGACTTGCCACTATGCTCAGTGTCCACCTTCTGACCCCTACTCCCCAGCCCTGCATCCCAAAGCCCAGCTCTCATGGCTTGTGCCCATCCCCCATCCCTGCAGCTCGGGATTCCCGGGAAGCCCCACTATGGCAGTTGGCAAGTGAGAACCATCTGGAGGTGGGCACGGAGAAGAAACCCTCAAACCAGCCGCCTCTCTCTATTTTTAAGCAGTTGTCATGACAATGCACCACTCCGCCGAGCTCAGCACTGTTTGGCACACATAGGGTCACTGGGAACCTCGCCTGGATGGAGACATGCCTACCCCAAAACCCCACGTCGCGTGGCCATATATACCGCAGCCAAGCACATCCTTGTGCTGTGCCAGGGATGCTCAACTCCCAAACCATCCAACAGTGGCTCCAAGGTGGGCCGCAGACCGTGCCATTTTCCTCCGGCCCCACCAGTGTCTTGCAGGCGTGGAGGCCATCCAAACTGGGGCTGAGTCAATGGCCCAGCCCAGTGAGTGACAACGAAGCCATGGGCAGGGGATGGAGACCCCATGGTAGGATGAGAGGTAATGGCTTGAAGTTGTGCCAGGGGAGGTTCGGGTTGGATATTAGAAACAATTTAATCTCCAGAAGAGCAGTGATGCAGTGGCACAGATGCCCAGGGAGGCGGTGGGGTCACCATCCTTGGAGATGTTCAAGAAGCACAGAGGTGTGGCACTGATTGATGTGGGCAGTGGGCACGGTGGGTGTGAGCTGGGGTTGGACTTGGGCACCTCAGAGGTCCCTCCCAACCTTTAATGACTCTATGATTCTTTGGACTGAATCCCATGCATCCTGTCTGGCTCAAGGCATGGACCACCACCAAACCCAGAGCCCCAGCCCCCCAGCCCCATTCAGC
This sequence comes from Tetrao urogallus, assembly GCF_951394365.1. Lineage (NCBI taxonomy): Eukaryota > Metazoa > Chordata > Aves > Galliformes > Phasianidae > Tetrao > Tetrao urogallus. The sequence goes on along the minus strand of NC_136814.1, from coordinate 104,230,629 downwards.
CCATGGGCTCATCCTGGACAGCTGAAGCAGGGCAGAAACTGCTGGCATTTCTCATCAAGCCTCCTGGGCTGCGCCGGTCCGAGCAGCACCCGCTGCTTCATCCTATTAATAGCAGTGCCCTCGGGGAGCCGTACAAACGTCCATAATAATAAAGCATATGATGTTTATTTCTGGACATAATGTTCCTCTTTTGCAGCAAGCAGAGGCTGAGGCATGCGGCGTTGCCAAGGTTTTGCTGGCCCTGGACTCGCCGTGCCACAGCAATGATGAATGCAGGCGCTGCTGGCCGGGGGGATGCCTGCAGAGCCCCCAAATCCGGGCACGTTGTCACCATCTCACTGCAGTGCCAGGAGCAAAGGCAGGAGATGGAGTCCCTGTTGCATGCAGCTCTTTTGGGTTTGCATTTTTTGGATCAGCAGCAAAACCTGGGAAAGCCACTGCTTGCACGGGTTTCTGTAGCATCTTTTCACGGAGCGCACGTGTGGAGCGGGCAGTGTGGGCACTTCCAGCAGGATTTTCCACTGCCAACAGCCACTGCCGCACAAGTTTGCAGCTCTGCCTTTTATTTTCCCATCCCCTGAAGAAGGCCGTGCTACTAGCAGGCCTGGAAACGCTGTGTGTGCTGCCTGCTGGAGCACCCAAGATGGATGGGCCATGCGGGACATGAGTGGGGCTTGGGTCGCCCTCCTGCTGCAAAACCCATTGCTCTGGGGCAGTGACAACACTGTCTAGCTGCTCCAGGCAAGAATTTCCCAGGAAATATTGAGGTGATGGGCCAAGGACCACTCTACCCCTGCATCCCCATCGTTTGCTGCCATGCACGAAATGGTGGCCCATCCCTATGGCAGCATTTGAGCTCAGGGATGCTGTTTCTCTACGTTTTCTTTGGCAGAAAATCATCCCCAAAGCATCCCCAGGCACAAGGGCTGAGCAGCCTCCACCAGAGCTTCAGCACTGGGGGGGTCGATGGGTCGCAGCCCCGTGGGGGGGTGGCTGCAGGGCTGATGGCTGTGGGGCTGGTGCCTGCTTGGGGCCACTCAGTTCTCCCAGCTCCATCCTCCTGGGAATCCTCTGGTGGCTGTTTGTGAGCCTGGAGGAAGGCCCATGCTGGGCTGCTGCCAGGCTTCGGTTAAAAATGGCCTCTTAAAGCCATTTTTGTAATTTAAGGGGAAATCAGCACAAGTGGAGCCCCTTAGCAGGGAGGATGGGGATGCCCTCAGCCCAGCGTGCCTCAATTTCCCCAGCAGCTAAAGCACATCCCATCTGTCTACACACCCTGGGTGGCTCTTGGGGTCGAATCTGTAACTTTGAGGCCAGGTCTGTGGCATGGGTGCCATGGGGATGTTTTAGGGGAGCACCCTGCAGCCAACAAACACCACCACCAGCTCAGAGTGCCCGGATCAAAGCAAGTCTAGGCTCAAAGCATAGAGACGGACATGAACACGGGGTTAAGCCATGGGAACACAGTTGGCCTCTTCAACCTGACTAGGATGAGATAGGATGAGAAGTAACGGCCTCGAGTTGTGCCAGGGGAGGTTTGGGTTAGATATTAGATATCGAAACAGGGAGGTGGTGGAGTCACCGCCCCTGGAGGTGTTGAAGAACTGTGGGGATGTGGCACTGAGGGACGCAGCCAGTGGGCACAATGGGGGGTTTGGGGTTGGGTTTGGAGACCTGAATGATCCTTTATGGATCCTGAATGATCGTTTATGACTGAGTGAGGTGGTAACAGGTTGATGGTTGGACTTGGTGATTGTAGAGGTCTTTTGCGAGCTTAATGATTTGATGATCGCACGATTTGCCCTACGCCACCCCCGGGGCCCCGCATCCCCCTTCCAGTCCCCGTGTCCCCGTACCTGTCTCAGCAGCGTGCCCTCATCCAGGGCATCCTGCCTCTGTTGGGCGACGGTGACGCCGAGCACCAGCGTGTGGACGCCGCAGGACACGGCGGTGATGAGCACGATGGGCGCCAGGCGCAGCGGCAACGTGATGAAGAAGGAGAAGACGAAGAAGGCCTGCCAGCCCACCGTGTCGCTGGCCTCGGGCGAACGCGAGAAGTTGAGGCCCAAGTAGCAGAAGATCTGGGCCAAGATGAGGACCCAGAGGACGTAGGGCAGGAAGCGACGGGCGGCGCGCTCGGGTAGCAGCCTGTATTTGCAGAGGGCAAAAAGCAACACGTGGGCAGCCAAGCCGGTCCCCGCTGCCAAGGCCGGGGCCAACTTGTCGGCGGCGTAGACCGTGGTGCACATGAGGAGGACGTAGCAATCGAAGAGGGCTGCAAAGACCACCAGCACCAGGAGGGTCTCGTGGCGTTGCCGACGGAAGTAGGTCTGGTAGAGGTTCTCCAGGGACTCGGGAGCGAAGGTGAGGCGCATGAAGCGGGGCAGGCAGAGGCACGGCCCCGAGCTGCGCACCGTCACCTCGTGGGTCCGGCCCACGGCGTGCTCGGGGTCCGACGGCAGGCTCACCGAGTAGTCGGCGGAGTACTCGGCCGAGTACTCGGGCTCCGAGAAATCCCTGTTCCTCGGCATCGCGATGCTTTTCTCACCCCGATCCTGGAGAAACGATGCTCAGCGGGGCATCGCCCTCAGCATCCCCGTTCGGCGGAGCTCCGCGGTCGCTCTCCTTTCCGGGAGCCGCTCTCTCCGGGCTCTCCTCGCGCGGAAGAACGGCCGGAGGAGGCGATGGGGATTATAAATAGCGAAGGCCGGGAGCCGTGCCGAGCCGGCCTGCCCAGCCCCTGCGCACTGCCTGGCTGCGAGCGGAGCGACGCGGAGTGGAAAAATGTCGCGATGCCTCCTTCCCTCCTTCCCTGCCCCTCCTTCGAGGGCAGCCGGCTTCGGGGGCGACCCCGGCGCTGCCCCGGCCCCGCCGCTCCGCTCCCTCCCTCCCGTCCCCCGCCCCAGCCCCGCCGCCTCCCGGTTGCGGCAGCGCAGGTGCGGCCCCGCCGCTCCCGGCAGCATCCTCTGCTCTCCTCCCGCATCCCGAAGGGCTCCGGCCCCGCGGGGGGCTTCGCTCGGGGCTTCCCCGGGCCGGGGGAGGGAGCCCACCGCCGGTCGTGCCCGTACCGGTGCGGCCCCGGTGCGTCCCCGCCTTCCGTAACCCTCTCGCTGCCGGCTGCGGGGAGGCCGCGGTACCGCCGGGGTGGGGAGGTGGGGGCGGGTTGGGAGGGTTGTACCGCTCGCGGCCCTTCCTGGGTTGCGGGGAAGGTAGGGGAGCGCGGGGGACGCTGCATCGGGGCTTTGGTAGCTGGCAATGCTCCCGTGCCGGTGGGGTTGCTCATATTGCCCCCTTCAGCATCCCAGCCTGCTCTACTCAGTGCTGCTCCCTGCTTCGTCCTTCCCATCCCCTTCTATGCATCGGGGCTACGGTCTCCGCGAGGATGTGCATCCCTTGAACCAAACGCCTTCAGCCTCGCTTGGTGCCAGGAACCCGAAACCCAGAGCCCAGAAGATGCGTGGGCCATCCACCCATGGCCCTCTCTGGGGTGACAGCCGCTTTACAATACCCCCACTGAGGAGCACAGCAAACCAAGGCTTTCCCACACGTACGTCCCCTTCTTCTCGGCTGTCCCCATTGAAACCTCTTCAGAAAAGTTCCCTGTCCCTCGTGTTTCACTGCTGCTCCACTGCCTGCTCCTCTCTGGCATCCCTGATCTGGAAAACTGGCAATGCTTCAGAGCTGCTGGAGATGCCCTGGACCACAGTCGAAGGAGCCCTGCCAGATACCCATGCATCCTCAGCTGAGCTCTGGGCCAGCAGCTGTAATGGGAGACCATCCTGGCTCCACTGCCAGGAGGAGTAATTGCTTCTGTGTAATAATTAATACCAAAATGAGAATGCTGAAGCCGCAGCCCTCAGGAGGCTTCTGGAGTGCTTGGGGTTACCTCTGTCCTGCTGTGGCTAAAGGGAAGTAACTGAGCAGCACAAAGCAGAGCTGACAGTGGCTGGGGGTGATCAGGCACCGGGCCAGACCAGAAATGCCAGTGTGTTCCCCAGCTCCTGCCTCCAGCAAGTGCTGGGAGGAAGGTGGGCAGCACCTGTGGGCCACACTGATGGAGGCTTTGTGCTCCCAGTGGTCTCTAGAAGCAGTTCTCTGTCAAATTTCTGGATGCTGAAGGGGAAGTTGCTTTGTTTGGGGCAGACAGAGCCAGCCTGGATAGAACAGCCTTGCTGAAGAGAGTGGAGTTCAGGGTCCTGAAGGTGCAACATAGGAAGCAGATGAGCAGGGCTGTCAGCGCAGAGATGCTGCAGGATGGAGCCAACCCTCTTCCTCTAGGTGTTTAGGGGACACCTAAAGGGAGGCAGGGAGAGCTGCAGGCCCCACTGCATCCCACATCACATCCCTGCAGAAGCTACATCATTCTCCTTAGCCTGGCTCCCCTCCTGCAGAGTTGATTCACAGCCTCCATCACCCTCGAGGGCAGCTCTTCACCACCAGCCTCGGCCAGACCCAGCTGGGGCGGAGAGAAATGAGTCAAAGGGCAATTAAACATTAACAGCAAGCAGTCACAGCGGGAGGACAGCTCATAGGGCTTTCTTGTTCCAAAAGGGGGGGGGGGGGGGGAGGGTTAATTTATAAAAATCACACAACTTCGAAGGTCACCGGCATCGCTAGACGTGACATGCGTGTGTGTAAATCGTCCCCAAACATCCGGTCAGCTCAGTAAAGACAGGAGGAACCTCCAGAGCAGCAGCAGGCAGTCACCTGAGAAGCAAACGGAGGGATCGTGCACGGCCCAGCAGAGCAGGAGGGCACCTGAGTAGTGGGAACTGAGGCAACCCTTTAAACTGCTCCGAGATCTCAGCCTGAAAGTGAAGCGCGCCATTCAGCAACGGGATTATTCACCCTCCTCGGTGGAAAAAAAAATGCAGAGAAATAGGTCTGAAGCCAGAATCGAGTGGTTTCCTGTGCTAGGCAAGTGGGGAGGTTGCCAGTGAACTCTGCAGCCTTATAAAACGCGTGGAACAAGACTCAGAGCAACACACTGCAGCTCCAATCCCCGTCCTGCTGACCTCCCCCAGCCCAGCTCTTTATACACACGGCAGAGGATACATGGAGCTATTGAAACTCTGACCCTTTATGACATTTCCCCTTGTGATACCAACACTGGAGGAGCACAAAGTGCTTCTCAGCAGGACAGCCTGTTTTTCTTCCCAGTGACCTAGCACCAGAAACTAAAGCAAGTGCAAAATGATGCTGGCCTTAAAGACCCTTCATGCTTGCTGCCAAGAAGAGGGGGATCTACTGTTGTTTTATGATATAGTTTGAAGGGGAAACACAGATTAGCTGCCTGTAGTGAAGAAAATATATATATTGCACTGACCATTGGAATAAACTTTTGAACTTAGGATACTTCTGGGGGTGAGATATGGGCACAAACACTCACTCACTCACTCACTCGCTCACTCACTCAGTGGCTTCAGTTTCACAGCTTAGCGTCTTGTCCTTCTCTGCCAAGCTCACAGAGCAGCAAGGTAACAAAACTGGCAAAATCACCTGACAAAATCACAGGATTCCAAGGGATCTCCCACTCGAGTCAGGCAGTCATCGTGGCTCTGACCTCTCTCAGGATCCCACTGGCCAGACCCAACCTGCTCTGGGATTACCAGCAGTGCTCCTCTCTGAATCAACAAGAATATTCTAAGAAAGCAGCAGCTGTGACTAAGAGGAAGCACCCCAGACCCACCTGCTGATCAGTGAGGCAGACACAAACCTGTAACACAACCAGCAAAGCAGGGTGACACGTTGCTGCTGACAGAAAACAGGGCTGAGGAAGAACATGCCCCTCTACTGCTAAACTAATCAGAGGGAGACACAGGGCCAAGTGGGTAGGCAGACTGGCACATGTGAATGGGGTGCTGGATTTTTGGGGGTGCTGTCTTACATAGCCAGCCCTAACACATTTCCTTTGGGATGTAACTCATGTGGGGACTCAGCTCCTCTCAAGCAGGCCTGCAGAGCCAGCTGCCACTCTCACCGACACCAACTTGCAGCTCTGAGGTGTGGTGAAGATGGGGGACCCTGAGGTCAGCGCCTGGCATCTATCTGCAAATAGCCAAGGGCCACCTGCACCTGAAGACAGTCCCTCACCAGGAACAAGGGCATTTCCCCAGAGTTTGTTAGAGGGCTGGAAAGGAGGGACCATGTGGCTCGAGGGACTGCAGCTCTCGGGGCTGCTGTCCTGTGTATCCCTAACTCACGACCCCAGCACTTTCAGGTGCAGCAGCTTTCAGGCCAAATGCTGGGCTCGAGGCTTGAATGTGTCTCATTCCACCTTCAGCCTTTACATAACCCTTCGTTCATTTCCATCCCACACAGCCTTGCAACCAAACCGAATCTACCCTCCCTGCAACCACAGGCTAGAGCTGCACATCCAACCTCCTCCAAGGCTGGCAGTTTGTGGGGAGTGTAAAACAGCTGGGAAAGTGGGCAATTTGCTGCTTTCAGCACTTCTGCCAACTTGAGGCCATAGATGCAGGGAAGGCTCGGGGGTCCCTCTCCCCTCCTCAGCACTCTGCCCCCTCTACAACTCATTGCAATCACACTACGGTTCTGCTCCTATGCTTGGTGGTGGGAGCGTCTTTGTCCAAGCCAGCGGATGAATCTGAGGAGGAAGGAGGTGCCCCATGGCAGTGCAGCTGCCTGGGAATTAGCTGGGAGGAAGGGAAGGTTTCCAGTTCTCAGCAGCTCTGTTCCCTACTTGATGTTTTTGAGAAGTGCAGTTCGGGCGTTCACCACGGCTTTGAAGGCATCTTCGCTCCCAGGAGCCACGCATTTATCAGGGTGGAGCAGCACAGCCAGCTTTCTGTAGGCTTTATTCACTTCGTCTCTAGGAGAAAACAAGACAACAGTGAGGGGACCTGAGTAGCAGATAACCATCACCTTGCCCTGCTGGCAGAGCACAGCAGAGTGAGGAGCTGCCCCTGCACTAAACACAGCTGTGTGGACACTTCTGAACCTTTCTCTTGCTGGCACCAAGTACCTCCAGGCTTTGGAAGTGAAGCTATGGACAAAGAGCTGAAATAAAAATTGGGTTGGTACTGGGTCTGGTCTTGTTTAACATCTTCATCAGTGACCTGGACAAAGGGATGGACTGCACCCTCGACAAGTTTGCTGATGGGAAGCTGGGAAGAGTGGCTGACACACCAGAAAGCTGTGCATTTCGGGAGACCTGGACAAGCTGGAGAGTTGGGCAGGGAGGAACTTGATGAGATTCAACAAATGTAGAGTCCTACACCTGGAAAGTTATCTGGGAAGTCAGATGTGGCCTCTACTCTGTCGTAGTGAGGCCACACCTGGAGTACTGTATCCAATTCTGGGATCCTCCAGTCAAGGTGCTGGTGAGAGACTGCTGGAGGGCTACAGAGATGATTATAGAGGCCTGGAGCATCTCCCTTATGAGGAAAGGCTGAGAGAGCTGGAACTGTTCAGCCTAGAGAAAGGGTCTTATCAAAGCTTATAAATATCTAAAGGATGAGTGTCAAGTGGATGGGGCCAGGCTCTTTTCAGTGGTGCTCAGCAATGAGCACAAGCTGGAACACACGAAATTCCACATGAACATGAGAAAAAAACTTTACTTTGAAGGTGACAGAGCACTGGCACAGGCTGCCCAGAGAGGTTGTGGAGTCTCCTTCCCTGGAAATACTCAAAATCCACCTGGATGTTTTCCTGTGTATCCTGCTCTAGAGAACCAGCTTTAGCAAAGGGGTTGGGCTCGATGATCTCCAGAGGTCCGTTCCAAACTTGATGATCCTGTTTTTCTGTGGTTGTGCAGGCACAAATGCACCCACCTCACCACACACGTGCCTGAGCCATGTGCCCTGGTGTGCTGAGTCTCTGGCACCACAAGCACAGAAAGCTGGGAGACAGCGTGGGGGCACATGCACCCTGACTCAGCTCCACATCAAACTGCCTACACACTCAGGGCAAAGGCATCACACATCACGTCAGCCCTTTAAGCCCTGCTGTCTGGTGCAGGGCAGACACCTCATCTCCTGCTGCAGGCTGTGGAGAGAGGGGGGCACCCAGTGAGGGAGGTGAGTCCATCCGTGCCGGTGATCACAGCACAACCTGCTCTGCAGAGCTGCTGATCTCTGCCTGTGGATGCAGAGGGCCTGGAGGAGAGATCGTGCTCAACACCTACATTTCAGAGAGCTGACTGGAGAGTGCTGAATGATGCATGCTATCCAAAAATTCACTCTCCACACTCTCCACAAAGTGTACAAAGGGGCAGTTCCTGAGTTTCAGAGAGAGAGAGAGGTAAGACAAAGCTCTGGGGCTCTGTTTTAGCGGCCCAAGTCACACAGCAGAACTGGAAGATTCCATATCCAACCTCTTGCACAAATATTAACCAATTCCACCTAACTAGAGATCTAGGCAAGGGAAAAGCTTCTCTTTTGGAAGATATAGTGGAAGAACTGTAATCACTTTTTGATAACGTGGGCAGCAGCCTTACAGCAGCCTAAAAGCTTCCCTCGATCCAGAGAGAGGGCAAGAAAGGTAAAGCTGAAGCCACTCTAAACATGACTGGCAAGTGAGTGCCTACAAACAGCTCAGCCTGGAGACAGAACACAGAGCTGGGTAGCTGGAAGAGATGAAGTTGTCATGTTCAGCATTCCCCCCCTTAAATTCAGCCTGGCTTGTCTGGTAGAAGAGGAAATTTGGTGCACAGTTTCTTTTGCATTGCCCTGATTTTGTGGCTACAAACTTGTACCTGGCTGCTATGTGAGACAAAGTGAGCAGCAGGCACCTCACTAAGAGCCCACAGAGGCAAACAGAAACACGATGGACTGTTTGGCAAACGCCAAAGTCTGCCTCACCTGGTGGCTCCAGGCTTGACTCCCAGCATGTCCCAGCTGTCCTTGCTGTTGCGGATCCTACGAATGGCGTCTGCCTGCTCTTTAGTGAAGCCAACCCCCATGCTGGAGGGGGGACGCTTCCCCCCGTTGTCACACAGGTCAATTATGGCTGAGTAGAACGTCTACGGACACAGGAAGGAGTCAGCAGAAGGGAATGGTTCCTGCAGGCAGTAGCAGTGATATTGGAACGCTTCTGCCACCCTCGCTGACTGATCCTCAAGGGCGAGGGATGCACCTGAGTAACTGCTGGATGCCCACAGCTCCCCACTGCACGGCTCTCCCTCTGCATTTCAAGCTCCGTGCTACACCTGAATCAGCACCAGGAGCATTTCTGGATCACGTTCCCAGTGCAGCCAGAAGGATCATCAGCCCTGAGCCACGCAATGCTAAGGTCAGCTTAGGACTGAGAGGACCAGTACTGACCCTGACCTGAACAGCTACAGCTTTCTAGGGGTGTCACTTCACTGGGAAAAATCCCTTTGAGCAGTGGGCCAAAGAGCTTTGTGGGATCCAGAAGTTCAGAGAATGTTTTGCAGTCTGCCATGCTGGCTAAATACAGTGTCTGTACCCTCACAGCCTTCTTTCTACGTTACCTGGAACATCTCATTGATTCCCTCTCCTGTTTGTGCTGATGTCTCAAAGTAAAGAAAGCCCCGGCTCTCTGCCCACAGCCGCCCCTCACTTTCATCCACACTGCGGTGCTTTGTGCAGTCAATCTAAAATGAGAGCAAAGGGAAAGTCAGAGCCCAGTCGAGGTCTGCAGTGACAGCTGGAGGAGCACAGAACCGAGAATGATGGAGAAGCTGACTGTTCATCTTGAAGAGATGGAGGTAGCATGGACAGAAAGCACAGACAACAGGTGTGAAAAGGCCTCGGAGAGTTGATTTAATTCAGAGATTATGTAACCTCTGCTTGATCCCTTTCTGACCAACGTATGGCCACCATATTCCCCAAACCCTGTTGAAATGAGGCCTCCAGTACGCCTCAAATACAAGCTCTTTGAAACTCTTCCCTATAACCTAACAGTATTTCCTTTTTGGAGGGAGCTCAATAGCTTGGCTCATGCTGGGAACACAATGAGCACTGAGTACCTTGCAACACAAGGCATGGCTCCCTGCCATGGCCTACCTTGTTTGCACAGACAACGAAGACAATGTTGTCCATGTTCCCGTGGGGGCCCAGCTCCTGCTTCATCTCAGCCAGCCATGCATCCAGAGCGTCAAAAGACTCCTTTTGTCCAACATCATAGACCAGGATGACTCCCTGCGTGTCCTTGTAAAACTCATTCCTCACCTGCAGGAACAAAAAGCAAAAGCTTTTTTGTACCAGCAAAAGCTAGGCATGCAATACCTTTACTGCAATAATCCCAGGCCCATCACAGGAGTGATCAGCTCCCAAAAGACCAATCCCTGCACAACAGAGAAAAGAGGAACAAAGTGTCATATTGACTGCTGGGGAGACAACAAGGTCTGGGAACTGACCAAGAGACCCATTTGTATGAGGCAGAGTGACGATCCAGGACCAGCCACATCATTCAGACACAAGATGGACTGCATGTCTAAGCCCCCCAGAGATGCTGAAGAAAGCTGACAAGTGCTAAATGCTACAGAGACGTGCAGCCCTGTGGTGTGGTGCCTAGAGCTGGGTCTGCCTTACCTCGTAGAAGAATGGGTGCCCTGCCATGTCAAAGATGTTCACTTTGATCTCTCTGTCTCTGACTTGTACTCTGAAAGGAGAGATAAGAAACGGTTCAGAAGCTCTACGTCAATCCCTGTGCAAACTGTGTCCCCATAGGAATACTCTCTTCTCTGCCAGCCCTCTGTGGAGAGGGAGCTGAGTGATCAGCACCAGATAGATCAATAATAAGTTCTGATTCTGGGGTTTAATGGACAGAAAATTACACCCAGGGCTAGTCAGACAAGGAGGAAAGCACTAGTTCTGGATGCAACATGGCAATGGGGTTCTGTGTTACCAGGGCTACTTGAAATGCAGATTATTTGACTGCTGTGAAAACTAACGTGGCTCTGCTCTGTGCTCCACAGCAAGCCTGTCCACAGCAAGCCTGACTCAAGGCAGAGCAGTCACTCAGAAGCAGTGGGACAGAAAACAGCACCACTGATGTCTTACCCTTGTCTGCAGCTGCAGACACCTCACTTTGCCCCACACCATCTGTGACCACGCAGCCCACCTCACTCTCCCAGCTCACCATGAAGGTACTTACTTGGTGACGCCATAGTCGATACCAATAGTTGCAAGGTATTTGGGAACAAATCTCTTCTCACAATAGCGCTTTATAATGCAGCTCTGGGAGAAAGAAAAAGGGAATTTCACTGGGAAGACACCACACTGCAGAACCAGGATTCACATTAATACTGAATTCACTGACAGGCTGCTCTGTCTGTCCCTGTGTCAATCAACAAATGTCAATCAACAAAATGGTAGCATCATTATTCGCCAAGAGAGGCTTTCTTTATGTAAAAGGAAGAAGAAAACAAGATCCCACTCCTGAGCGTTTGTTATTTCTTAGCTGTTTGGAAGAGAAAGCTCAGAGCCCAAGGCCTGACCTTCAGGCCACATTCCACAAAAGAACTGGAAACTGTTCTGAGTGACTGAGGTGATAGTGATAGGACAAGAGGGAATGTTTTTAAATTAAAAGAGGGGAGATTTTGACTGGATGTCAGGTGGAATTTTTTTTACTCTGAAGGTGGTGAGGTACTGGAACAGGCTGCCCAGAGAAGCCATGGATGTTCCATCCTTGGTAGTGCCCAAAGCAAGGCTGGATGGGGCTTTGGGCAGCCTGGGCTGGTGGCTGGCACTCAGCCCACAGCAGGGGTTGGAACTGCATGGGCTTCAAGGTCCCTTCTAACCCAAGCCACTGATTCTACGAAGCGTAGGAGCGAAAACAGTAGTCAAAGTGACCTCTTATCCTAGCAAAAGGCTATGGAGCCAGGCAAGGCCACATTCATTACCACGCAGACTCCAGATTGTAAAGCCTATGTGTCTGGAGAATGGACTATCACAAAATTGATTTATTACCCTCTGTAAAACATCAGGACTGGATAAGCTGCATCTTTGGGGGCCTGGGGGCCTCAGTTCCCCAAAAGTCAACAAAGAACATCTCACACTGTATGTCCAGGCTGCTAAAAAGTGCATTCAGGGTCAGAGCATGTCCCCCCAGCCCTGGTTCTGTCCCTGACTGGGGGATAAGCCTCATCCTTTACTCAAGGCCAGGCTGGATGTGGCTCTGGGCACCCTGGCCTGGTGGCTGGCAACCCTGCACACAGCAGGGGGTCGAAACTAGATGAGCACTGTGGTCCTTTTCAACCCAGGCCATTCTGTGATTCTATGATTCCATCCTGGAGAACGGCCAGGCCACTTACTGCAACAAGAGGGCAGTGAGCTCCTGATGGAAACTGGGATCACCTCAGGGCACCCGAGTGCCTTACAGAGAGGCGCTGACAGCATGGAGCAAAGGCTCCTCTCACTGGAACTCCAACACAGGACCCTCCATGAAGGAAGCAGAGAGGGATCCCAGGACAGCTAGTTTCTGTTGGCTGTAGGACGGGCCCATCCAGAGGGCAGGGCACAGCTTCCGCCTGAAAGGCCGTGAGAAGCCGTATAAGAGCCGCCGAGCCCGGAGCTCAGAGCAGGGCCAAAACGCCGCCATGACACCCGCCAGGAGCCGCCAGCCAATAGAAACCTAGCTCAAGGTATAGTCCCGCCCTGCGGAGAGCCGAACAGAGAGGCTCGTTGTTGATTGGCTACCGCAGTCTGCCAAGACCACCAATCCACCGCCTCTTTGGTAGGTAGCCCGCTTCCGATTGGACAGCTAGCCTGCCGCTCAGCGCCCAACCGCCAATGACCGCCCTCTCACCTTCCCCACCTCCGCGTTGCCCATGGAGATGACTTTGATCCGCAGCGACTTTCGCGCCTCTTTCCGTTTCGGCGCGTTCGCCTCCATGGCGGGAGCCCGGCGCGGTTGAGGCAACGAAGGGAGGGGAGAAGAAATGGAGGGAGCCCGGCGGGCACGGCCCCTGGCCACCGACGCCGCGCCCCGGCCGCGCTCGCCCGATACTTCCGGTTTCCTCCTCACGAGGAGATCTCGCGAGATGTCGGAACGTTGTTGGCAGGGAGCGTTGCGGCCCGTGGGGGGCAGCCGTGAGGTGCGGGGCGGGCGGGGCAGAAATGGCGGGAAGTGCGTGCTGAGGGGAGTGGGTGAAGTGTGGGGCTCACAAAGCAAGGCCCTTAGGCCTGAGGGATGGATGGGGCTGGTTGCTGTGAATGGAAGTGCAACGTGTTACCATAGGGGACACAGCCCAGATATCTGAACTGAGGGGCTCATCCTTGTGCTAGCCTGGAGCAGTGCCATCCCTCGGGGGCCTCCTAAATAATGTCTTTGATTGCTCGTTCTAGGCCTAGAAGCGTCCTCTTGTGGTGGAGAATTTTGGAGTTGTGTGTGGAAGACAAGGTGGTGGGGAGGAGGGGCACTTGGCTGCTCTGTAGTCGCTCCCTCACCAAGTTTGGATGACAGCTGTGAGACAGGGGGACTTGTGGACACTGGTGTGTGTGCATCTCCCTTGGGCGGTTGTGCATTAGAAGCTGCTGGGGTTTCTGGGGACTCCCTTCCTGGAGGTGGGGGTCACAGCCACTTGGGAGGGCTGCCTAAGAGACCCTCTTGCAAGGAATGCATGATCTGAGCATCTCTCAGTGCTCTGGAGACTTCATTGTGAAGGTACAGATGGACACATAGCCCTGCCCCTCACCTCAGTGCCACCCCCAGGAAATGGAGGGGATCCCCAAGGCCTCCTTTGGCTGAGATGCCCCATGGTGGTATGATTGCCCCTCCCACATCCTGCTCGGAGTATGGCTGGTGTGAGGTCCTGTCTGGAACAAGGGGAGGCAAAGCATTTTCCTGCAAAGGAAAGGTAGAGAGAGAGATTTTATCTTACAAACCTTGGACTGGGGGACTGCACACACTCTCACCCACCTCCTCACAAACACGGGGTTCTGGGGATCACTGGTGTGTGCCATGGACTAAGGATATCGGATGTTGAGTCTTCACTACCTCTCCCTGCTTCCTCCTGACTGGCTCCAAAAAGCTGCTTTTTGACAGATCTGTTATGGGCAGTTTGGGATCTTCTGCCTCATTATCTGGTCTCATAATCTTTGCCAAAAGAGTCCTCCTGTCATCCATCTCTGGGTGTTTTATGCCTCCAGCTCCAGTTCTTCATCTTTGTTGTCACCTTATCTTTAGGTTTGTTCTTTGTTATCTTCAGTCTGTTCTTCATCTCCCTGCTGTCTGGCTGTATGATTAAACCAGGCACACTGTGCTCTGTGGCACTGTAAGCTGGTGCTTTTAATCCTTTCTCCATTGGTCCTGCACATCCAGGTACAGCCTATCATTTCTGGTCATGTGAATGCTAATATTACTTACAAATCTTCTGGTCTGGGGAATTCAGCCCTTCCTTGAGACAGAGACAGAAACCAGGAGATCTCTGGGCACAAACAGGTTGCCCAAGGAGGTTGTGGATGCCCCATCCCTGCAGGCATTGAAGGCCAGCTGGATGTGGCTCTGGGCAGCCTGGTTGGCGACCCTGCACATAGCAGGGGGGTTGAAACTAGATGAGCATTGTGGTCCTTTTCAGCCCAGGCCATTCTATGATTCTATGATTATATCTGCTGGTGTCCTTAAGTTAGGAATTTTCTTTGGGCTCTTCAGCTAGGCTGAGGGCATCCTTTAGTCTGTTTGGAAGATAGGAGAAAGAAAGGCGACTTTTTCTTCTTGTTTTGCCACGAGATATAAAGACTTCTGCAGGGTTTTCTCAGGAATGTGGAGGACAGAACGCCTTCATGAAGGGAGAGGAAGATAGTTTAGCATCACGCATATGTCTTCCTTGGGTTTAGGACAGCTCTGATGTCTTATTCAAGATACAGTAACAAGCATCAGATTGAGAGCTTTAGGGATAAGCAATTTATCTCTAAATAATGGTGCAGTAATAAATACAGATCAGTAATGCAATTACCCAGGTCATAATGATGGTAAATCCAGTAATTCAGTAATACTGGGCTAGACTTAGTATCTGGGCATGCAAAGACTTACTGGCCTGGGTATCAAGCAGGCAGGAAGCAGGGCATGGCTTCTCCAGACAAGTGGGTTGGATTACCCTAAGTAAGAATGTATAATTTGGTGAGTAAAATAATAAAGGAATGGCTCAAAATAAGGATAGCAGCTGGGAGATGAAGTTAGATGTTGAATATTTCTGCAGTGGTGGGGTCCCACCAATAAAGGGAGTTCCCACCAGCTATGGGTGACTATTTTAGAGCTTGCTTGTGTTGTCATCGTGAACAGATACTTATGTTTGTCTTCCCTGCTCCCTCACCTGTTTCAATAGTCAGTGCAAAGCTGCATGTTTCCAAAGCTATTCAATTAGAGATTGGGGTTGGGGTGATATGGTGGGAGGGGTCTGGTTAGTTGACAGGACTTGGGCAAGCAATAATAGGGGCTTTGGTGGGTTAGATGCCAGGCATGATGCTGCATAAGCCCAGCGATGCAGTGGGGTGGATTTGTTCATAGTGGTGTTTTGTGTAGTCAGTATGCAGGCAGCAGCTGGGTCTGCATTTCTCAGAAGCACGGAATTGCATTTGCTTTGTGAGTAAAGTGACAGCCAACACTGTGGGTTCAGCCTGGAGACGCTGCTTACTGCACGTTTTAAGGACCAAAAGTAGTTGCTGTGTATGATTTTCATAGAAGTATGATTTTGCATAGAAGTCTGCGTTGAGATGAAGTCAAGGGTGAGTTGGAAAGGACAGCTGAGAGATTTCCTGACTTCAACCAGGGAAAACAGGGATGGAAAATGGGGTTGGTCCTCTGGGGCTGTCTGCAGCCTGGTAGGCTGAGGCTCCTCACATGTTGCTGTGTTGGTTGGACCAACGCTGGGATGAGCTGCTCTGTGAGTCCTAGCTTGGTGTGTCTGTGTGAGCCTGCTTGCTGGCAGGGGCGTAGCCAACATGTCTGGCTGCTAGAAACTGGATATTTTTCTGCCTTCGTGGTTGAGTTGGTCGCCATCAATCAGCTGCATTTAGTGGCTGAAGTGTCCGTGTAAAGTTGTGCTGATGACAGTCCTGGAGACCATCAAGCAAGCACAGGGACTCCCTGAAAGTGTGCAGGGAGCTGCTTTGCTGCACTGCAGTGGCAGTCCCATTGGCTGGAGCTACATCCAGATTGGCCCAAAGCATCAAGGAGAGGTGGCTCAGGCTCAGGTGACCTGCAACACCTTCTAGAGCTGCGGCATCCTGAACTGCCAAGCTGGAAACACCAGTGCTCCCAGCAGAGACACCCACACGGTCCCTGTGCAGCTGGAGGGAGGGCATCAGCTGCCTTTTTGGCAGAGATCCTTCTCTGTCTGCTGCTGAGAGTGCCTCACGCCTGGCACCGTGGCAGCATCCTTGTCCTTCCTGCACCACACGTGTGCACGAAACTGATCCTCATGCCAGAAGTGCTGCGGAGATGTGCGAGGAATGGTGTGTTGGACATGAGAACTGCCAGGGCATGAGAACAGCCCGTCCCTGGGTGTTGTGTGAGCTGTGCGGCAAGCGATGGCAGCAGAGCAGGCGTGGGGGGGCGAGATCTGGTGCAAACTCCCCAAGGCTGCAGCAGCAGCTACGGACAGCCAGCATGCGTGCCTGGGGCCTGGCTCTGCTCTGGGCTCATGGCTGGTGAAAGGATGCACGGCTCGGTGCCGGAGATCCCGCTGCGGCTGCTGCAGCAGCTCTGTGTCCATGGAAACAGCTGCAGGAGGAAGGAGGGAGTAGACGGACTAGGGACGGACGTGCCTGACAAAGGAAGTGCCCGGGGCGAGCAGCTCCCTGCCGTCCTCCCGGCATGACTGCGTTTGCTTCAACTGCCTTCGGCTCACTGCCTTCCCCCTGTGCCTGCCAGCCTCCTCCCCTCTGGGCTACCCCAAGCAGGTCCCTGGGGCTTGGGGCAGCGCAGTCTCACGTGTCCACCCTGCGCACCGTGCTGAGCTGTGCACGGCATTTCTGAGCCCAAGGTGGGGACAAAGCCACCTGTCCTAAGAGCATCCTGGACCTCAAACAATTTGGCATCCCCTCTTGCCTGACGGCTGGTGGAAAGGAAAAAGGCTGACCAGCTCCTGGGAGCAGGGGCAGTGGTTGTGCCACGTGGAGAGACGTGTTTGGATCCCTCTGGGCAAGGCTGGAGTGCACTGAGGTCCCAGTCGTGGCCCGACCCAGCGTGGCAATGACAGGTAGGGGCTGACGGTGGTGGTGCTTTGGTGGGGGGGTTTAACTCTTCTCTGTCCTTGTTTTGCGCCATAAATGAGGAGGAGTAATGTGCTGGAGGCAGCCTGGATTCCACCTGGGCTTTGGGTAAGCTTGCTCATATCTTTACTATGAGGGCAGAAGTTCTGCAGGGCTTTTCCAGTAGTGACAAATTTGGGGGTTCACACCAGCCAGCCCTGTGTGCATAGGGCAGAGCTGAGAGGACCCTGGGGCTTGTGATGGTGATGGGACTTGGGTCAGGCAGCCGAGTGGGGACTGCTATCAGGTCCCTGAAATGGGGAGCACAGCCCCTTCTCAACCAGGAAGGCCTCAAAGGAGAGATGTGCAGCATTTCGATTCTCCCTTGTCCCCTGGGCTGCCCTGGACTCAGCTTTGGCCAGGACTTGAAGCACGGGGGCTGGCTGGTGCACATTGCTCCCACTGTGGGCATGGACTCTTGGAAGCAATGAGCAGCTTGGGGGCAGGACAGGCTCAGAGGTGGGACTCTCAGCAATGGCAGTTGCTGGTGAAGAACAATCTCACAAGAGCTTCAGAAAATAGGATAGGGTGAGTAATGTGTTGTGCTTGTTCCCTGTAGCACTGTTTCGACCCCCACGTTCCTTTGCAGCAAGCTGGTCACCTCGCAACAAACTGTGATCAAGTGAAAGGTTTCTGGGTTGGAGAGCTTCACCACATCTGGTTCAGGCTCTGTCCTCATATCACATTTTACTCTGAGACTTTTGATTTACTCTGGGCTGACCAGAGACACTCAAGAGCCCCCATCCCTTGGTGTGACACCCACCACGTCCCCTGTGAAAGCCCCCCAGTCCCCAGGGCTGTGTGTGTAGCTGCTCCACCACCCAGGGAATCAGCAACACAGATTAACTCTCAAAATGTTTTAATTAAAACATAATTTCCCTGCAAGTAGGATGATGAGGCACCAGCTATTGCCTAATTAGCGAGCTTGGAGGCTTTGCTGTGTGGGAAGACATTCAGCGAGGGCTCAGGGAGGGGGGAGATGTGTGGCTGCCTACTGGCAGCACCTTCCAGGTCCCCGGCTCTCCTTGGCCGGGTGCTGTCACCTCGAGCCTTGCCTCAGCCCCAGCCAAGGCCCAGGGCAACATCTTTAAGGGTTGCTCATGCTTGTGACAAGCTTTGACACAAGGGTTCAGTATCTACGGATAGATCTTGCCAGTGCGTGGATTCACTCTGTGGATGTGGGATGGCCGTAGGAAGCGTGTGGGGACTCTGATGTTTAACTTACCAGCGGGGAAGAGAGACAGAATGGGTCTGTATGGGTGGGATAAAGGTAAAGGAGGAAAGCTGGTGCCGTGCCGTGCCACGCTGTGCTGTGCCTCTAGGCTGCAGCGCTCTGCAGCGCTGTGTTGCATCCTGTGGTGCCATGCTGTGCCATGCATTGGAGCACCAGGACACCGTGTTCCCATTTTGGGGTGCTGGATGGGAGCTGTGGGATTTGGGAGATGAGAACAGTGCTTGCAGGCTCTGCGCAGGGGACGAAGCATGGGGGCTGGTCGTTGCTCATGTACCGAGAGCTGTGTCCAGGCCCTGATGCCTGTGGCACACGTGGGGCCATCAGCAGTGCGGGTACCCTCCTGCCACTGCTCACTGCCTCAGTTTCCCCATTGGCAACAGGAATCGCTGCGTTGCTACAGTGCTGCGAAGGGCGTGGGGCAGCATGCGGGCGCTGCATTGCGGACAGAGGGGGCACAACGGGACGAGGGCCGTTCGGGGCCGAGCCCCCAGGCATCCTGCGGGCTCCGTACCGAGTCGAGCAGCGCCGAGCCGTGCCGAGGGCGGGCGCTGCCGCCGTGCCTGCGGGAGGAGCCCCTTCTGCGGTGCCGCCCCCCGGTGCCGCCCCCGGCCAGCAGAGCCAGGCCGGGCACCGCCGCTTTCAGCTGCGCCGAGCCGAGCCGGGCTGAGCCATGTACGGTGAGTTACCCCCGGAGCCGGCCGGGCTGGGGCTGTTGCGTGCACCCCTCCGGATTGCCGGAGACTTGAGGTTCAACCTTCCCCACCCGGGGTTGGGCTTTGTGGCCCCAGGGCCCGATCTGGGTTGGGGGGATCTCGGCCCTAAGTAGAGCTGTGCACCCCCCGTTCATTGCGGGTTGTTCCCTTTTTGGCATTTGTGAGGCTTTGGTCCTGGGCATCTCCTGGTTATTGGGGGTGTATCCCACTGGGATGGATGCACCTCGGTCTCGTATAGGGCTGTGCACCCCGGAGTTACTAGGAGCATCTCTTCTTTGGGACGGGGGGGGGGGGGGGGGGGTCACTCCATTTGGAAAGAGCTGTGTGCACGCTGGGGATTGAGCCTTATCTGGGAGACCGTGGTCTTTTTACGCCTCTCAGGTTAGTGGGGGTTGAATCCTGTTTGGTTTTGGGGGGACCTTGGTTCTATACAGATCTGTGCATCTCCTCAGTTCTTGGAAGTGACCCCTCTTTGGGGCTAGGGGGGAGGACTTTGGTCTTCTGCAGGGCTATGCATCCCCCTGGATACTGGGAGGTGACCCCTCTTTGGGGTTGGGATACACGCTAAGATCCCTTAAGGAGCTGTGTACCTCCTTTTATCACTGGGGTATTGCCCTATTCCTGGATGGGTAGAATGGGAATCTGTTAACCTCTTCCTCCTCATTAGCCACCCCACCAGCCCAGGCTCTGGGGTTACCTGCTTCCCAGCCCAGAGAGGATCTTGCTTCTTTTTGGGGGTGAATGACCCCCACATTGCTGGGGAAGCACCCAGTCCTTGGGGTAGGGAAGCCTGGGGTGCTCTATAGGGGTCTTCAGCTCCATGTGGCTACCTGGAAAGGGTCACACATTCCTGCCCCAGATAAGGAGAGGTCTTGGTTCTATATATGAGCACCCTGCATGGTACCAAGGTCCTGACGTAGCACAGACCTCAGTCCTACATAAGCCCACGCACCCTGGGGTGCTTGTAACTTGATGTCCTCGATGTTGTCACTGTTCTCACCCTGCAGCATGGCACAGACTCGTGGTGTCCTGCGTTCCACACTGGGGCAATACCAGGCGTAATGGGGAGCAGCTGGCAGAGCAGCTGGCCATCTCCCCCCCCGCCCAGGGCTGCACTAAGCTGCTGGGAGCTTTTGGGAAAGGCTGGGGGGGGGGGGGAGGCTGGGTGGCAGCCGGCTCTTAAATCCTTGCTCCCTGCTGCCTGAGCATCCTTTTTGGGCAGTCAGCGCAGGGTGAGCACTGCAGACAGAGGTGGGAACCCCATTCCCTGCATCTCTCTGCTCACTGGGTTGCTGCTGGCTGAGCCTCATCTCTGCAAGGAGCTGCGGTGCCAGGGGTGAGTGCTCAATCAGTTGGGGCAGGAGGGAGGTGGGTGGGCAGGATGCTGCCCCACTGCATAATGGGGTGCTTGATCTGGGGTGAGCACAATGTGGGGAGATCCTGAGATGCGTTGGGATGCTGCACCCGTCTCCTGCAGGGAAAGGAGCACAGCCTGGGGCTTGGCAGATTTCAACCTAGCGGGCCCCGGGGGAAGGGAGGCCTGGGGCGGGATGCCTGGTTTCCTTTCCTTTCTTCCCCTCCTTGCCACTGTGCTGACTCCTCTGTGGCCTCCGTTGAGTCATTCAGGTCTCCCAGCTGGTATTTTTCCACCCGCAAAACAAGAGGGTTGCTTCCCTCTTCTTCTCGTTGATGGCAGCTCGCAGTGACGGTAGCTGTGTGCCCCGGGGATGCAGCCCCTGTGCCCTACAGCAGAGCCCATCTGTCTGCCAAGGGATGGCTGCAGCATTTGAGATGGAAGCTGCGTTCCCCAGGAGCCCTGCCAGCCCTTTTAGTGATACACTTGAGGGGTGTGACATGCTCTGCTTGTCCCTTGGACGCCATGGGGAAGTGACCCCATGCAGCAGCCCACACCAGACCACGACTCAGTGCCCTCAGGTTGCACCTCCGCTGGCATCTCGGGGAAGCCCTCGCTCCAGAATAGCAGGCGTTTCCTTCCAGGATGTGTGCAGAGTGAGGAAGGGCAGAGAGTCCCTGTGGGGACCTGAATGTGAATCTGAGGACAAACGCCAGGCTGGTCCCTTCCCCGGCAGCGGCTTGCAGTCTTGGAAAACATCCAGAAGCTGGAAAGCTCTGTGGGATACTTCGGATGAAAGGTGCATTAGGAATGCACAGGATTATTGGTATCTTTTAATCTCTCTTTTAACTGTCTCTTGGCCTGTGGGAAGGATTAGATGGGTAACTGGGGATAGTTTTTTCTCTGTAGGCAGAACAAAGCAGTGCAGGAGAATTGCTCCATTGCAGGGGGACCTGCATGCCTCCCTGAGAGGTGTGTGGAGGGGCAGCACTGGAAGCATGTGCTACCCTCCTCCCTGCATGTTCCCTCTGATCCCGCAGTGCTGGCACCCCGCACAGAGCTGTCATCTGTGTGCACAAGCTGCTGCGGAACCATGCCTACTTTCTTCCCACTTTGGTTTCCTTTCACAGCCTCTGGTGAAAATGAGAGAGCCACGCTTTGACCCCAACTGTACCAGACCCAGCCTGGGTGGCTGATGTCATGCTAACTGAGAGTGCATTTCTATGACCCAAACTGTCTCTGGTGGGAGCACGCTGTACTGAGCCGTGCTTGGGGATTAGCTTCTCCTGAGCTTATTTCACAGTGCAGGAGCTGGAGCGCTGCTGGTGGGCTTTGGCAGGTAAATGAACCCTGTTGCCCCGTGCTCTGGGGCTGCACAATGGCCCCGGCTGCAGGGGAAGCGCAGAGCTTTCTGTGCTGAGCACCGCATCTCCAAGAGGCAGGAGTTTAATTTGGAACCATGTACAAAAGGCAGCGTAAGCCAAAAGCCCTCCAAGAACAGGGTTGTGGATGCAGAGTGTAGGGCGAGAGGGGGGAACAACAGAGCTTTGGTGACGGGACGGAGTTAACATTTCCATGGGTGGTTCCCAGCAGGGCTTGGCCATTCCCCGCTATATTTGGCAGCTGTGGGGCCAGAGCATGCACACAGAGTGTTGGTGCAGCCTTGTGACCCGTATCCAGATCGGCCCTGCAGCCTCTCGCCGTGGTTTGTTTCTGCCACGCTTCCCTCCCTGTGCGTTCTGGTCGGCGGCACGAGCTGTCTCCTCCCACGCCGGTGGAGCTGGAAATAGAGAAGGTTCCCTTTTTTCAGCAGCAGCCAGAGCAGGGGAAATGAGGCTTTTCGACTACCCTGGGAGGAGGCGTTGCCGGAGGTGGGCAGCAGCAAGGTCCCTGTGAGCTGTCTGGAGCTGCCAGCGTGCCACTGAGTCACAGCCAGCAGCAGCAGCCACGCGATCGGATGGGTTTTGCACTAAATGAACAGTGCTCGGTGGGACTGGATGGCTCAGCAGGGGAATGTGAAATGCAATTAAGCCTTTTTTCTTTTTTTTTTCCCTTTTTCCCTGTGCTTTTTAACTAAATGATCCGCAAATTAATTCAGAAAAGGGGATGTTTGTGGCTTCGGCAATGCTAGGGGCTTTCCCAAGCCATTCCGCTTCCGCTCCTGTATGCTAAGCTGTGGTTGAGTCCCGTGCTTTACTTCTGGATGGCATTGCCACATCCCATCCAGCAGAGTTTGACACCTGCAGTGAAGGTGGGGACTCCTCTGCCTAAGAGGAGATTGTGCCGGGCCCAGAGCTGGCATTGCTCACTTTGAAGCTCATCAAGCTTGACAGCTTAAGGGCTTTCTTAATCAGTTGCACAATCAGTAACTGCACAAGCAAGTGCACTTCCAGGGATGCTGAGCTCTTTGCAGTGTGGCAATTCCATTGCAGGTTGCTCCCTCTCCACGGAGGCTGCAAACAACCCAGAAAGGATGGAGAGTGTGGCCAGGGTTGCTTGATCACACTTCCCTCTCTGGAAATGAGGGTGTTTGGTTATGTTTTCTGCCAAAACCTAAAACTAGCTGTGGGCTTTGATTTAGCATATCATGAAAAAATAGGGAACCACAGTAACAAGGGTGGGCAGTGTCTCACTAAGATCCTTAATGTGGTGTTGTTTTCTTTCTTTCTTTCTTTTTCTGTTAAACATGCACAAATATATATATTTTTCTTTTCTTTAAAGACCTTTCAAACTTGCAAGCTTTTTAGATTCCTTGGCCATTCTGCTGCATGTGGCTCACAAAATGAACCTGGCTCTTAATTCAGCAGTTTACAGAGGTCAGTGAGGGCTGCCTCTGTCAGCACTTCCCTGCTTATGGGGCCTGGACCAAGAGCACTGTGTCCCCACAACACCCAGCAAACGTCTCGCATCGAGGAGCTGTGCTGCTGCTCTCTGAGGCTGGAGTTGGAGTGAGATTTCCTGCTATTTAAGCTCTTTCCTCCCCCACGTATTGTATAATGAAACCAGCCACCCATTAATGCGCTTAACTCTCCTCCTCCCCTCGAAGCTGGGTTGCCCTCATGCCAGGTACATAAAGCAAGCTTCCCAGCACGGAGTTCTGCCCTTAATGGGTGGTTTCCCCTGCGTGTAGAAGGGTTGGTGCGATCTGAATGCCCGAGTCTAATCACCGCTGTGAAATATTAATTAATCTGTCCACTGTTGAAGCTTTGCGCTCGTGCTGCAGTGTTGGACTGGCAGGCTCAGCTGGGCGGTGAGGTGTGAATAATGGATGGGCAAATCCATCACTGGTGTAAGCTGGCAGTGGGGCTGATTTATGTCCCACCGCTCACCGTGGAGTTGTTAAAGCTGCATTTGATGCCCAAATACCTTGATAAAGTTGTTTGCTGCTGACTTTTTTTGAGATCCAATAGGTGCAGTAGTGGCTTTGGGTGCTCTGGGACGCGACCCTGTGAATCCTGTGTGCGTTCCCACTCTGTCTCTCATTTCTTTAGAAACAGGGAGATTGCAGGCAGCATCTTGGGCAAATCTAGGTGTGTTTCAGCCGTGCCAGCACCACAGCCAGCCTGGATTTGGCCTCAGAAGCAGTTCCCATGCAGGGTCACCACGCCAACACAGTGACATGTTGTCCCCGCAGGGCCACGCTGTCTGCCCCACAAAGCCTGGCTGTGTCGGTGGAGGCGAGAAAGGAGCGCCGCGTGGAGCTGTGTGCCAAGGGGAAACTGCAAATTTAATTGCTGAGCTAAAAGGATTTGCACCGACGGCTCAGAGCGGGCTGCGGGCGATGTCTGGGAGAGCATTTGTTGTACTGACGTGCTCCTGTCCATCCTGCTCAGAGAAATGAGAGAGATGGCCTGGCAGCGGCAGCCTTGGCTCGCCAGTCCCGCGTGTCACTGCTCTGCTTTGGCTATCAGTGCTTTGAGACGCTTCACAATCTCTTTGTGTCAGCATCTAGAGATGTGTCTCCCTGCAGCCTGTGCTGGTTCTTGCCGTAGTTGGAGGTTTGGGTCTTCTGTACTGTCTCCAAAACTGTCTGCTCACAGATTTGGTGTCTTCTTTTCAAACACAGCCTTTGTAGATCCTGGCTCTCATCAAAGGACACTTGGGCGAACAGCAGTTAATGAAGAGAGAAAGGGAACAAGCTGCAGCCATGCATCTCAAACCATTTGGTGAGGTCAGGAGTTGTTAATTAACATCAAGACATTGCTCCAAGTAACAGAGCTGGGGGAGCAACTGATTATGGCCCTCTCCCCAGCTCTGCTTCCTTCACTAAATGTAGCAGACAGCTCCCTTGTCTCCTCATAGAATCATAGAAGGGCCTGGGTTGCAAAGGCCCACAATGCTCATCCAGTTCCAACCCCCTGCTGTGTGCAGGGTCACCAACCAGCAGCCCAGGCTGCCCAGAGCCACATCCAGCCTGGCCTTGAATGCCTGCAGGGATGGGGCATCCACAGCCTCCTTGGGCAACCTGTTCCAGTGCCCCACCACCCTCTGGGGGAAAAACTTCCTCCTAAGATCTGACCTTGTGTCTCAGTTTAAGACCATTCACTACCACTATCACTACCATGATATCATAGCTGCTCTCTCCCAACAGCTCTCCTTTGCTCTGGGCTGGTCCCAGTGGTTCAGACTGGTGGCAAAGCTCCTGTCCTAGTTTAGCACCAGGGCACAGCCAGGCAGAGCCCAGTGCTCCAGCCTTGCTCTTCTCTCCCCATTCCCAGCACTGGGATCCACAAGGATATGGGACTATGGTTCTAATCAGTGCCTGGTGTGTTTGGCTCTCTTAAATGTGATTAGAGAGAGATTTACTGGCTTACTCTACAGCTCTGCCAGCCCTGTGCTGATTTACATCAGGATCTGCCCTGGCTCTGACTGGGTGCAGAGGCAGATGAGGGCCTGCTGGCGCAGAAGCTGGATTTTTAGTGGTGTTTTCCTGCTGCTTGAATTGGTGACAGAAGCTCAGAGAAACGCCTGAGAGAGCCTTTCCCTTGGGAGAGCTTCCTGCTGCACTCATTCATGGCACTGGGCTTTGCCCTGACAATGTGGTGCTGTCCTTACCCACCAGCACCCGTTGTGGCACTTTGTCTGCCCCTTCTCTCTGCTCACACCACTTCTTTCTTGCTTTCCCCTAACCTGCAGCTCCCAGCTCCATCCCTCTGCCTGCACTGCGGTGGATGGAGAGCAGGGCCAAATGCTGTCTGGGACAGTGTGAATTATTGCTCAGTGACATTTCTCAAGCATCCCTTGCTGCAGGCAGACTTGCCATGGAGTCAGATGCTAGATATGAAGGAGACATTGGCCAGGTAAATGAGATTTTGCTAAGCAGATTAGGAAAAGGTGTCTGTTTTGGCACATGGCTCGGGGAAAAATGGCACTGGGCTGATGGTTAGCCCCTGCTTTAGGGCCAGTGTTTCTGCTTGGAGTTGAGACAGCGACCTTCATGGCATGTTAGATTTAATGAGGGATTTTGCTTGATTTAATTAAGATATATTTGCAATCAGATGGAGTGCCCTTATTAAGTAAATTCCGTGCCTCAAATAACATGACCGTGATATTTTCCAGCATTGTTTATTGCCGACATGATGTTAAAATGGGAAGAGGGGAGAGGATTAATGAGGAAAGGTGGGAGCGTGGTGGGAGAGTTGTGGTCTGTATGGGACTGAACTGGGCCTGTGTCCCAACCCCATCTGGCTGCTGTGCCACCCCAAACAGCCCACTGACAGCTGGAACCAGTGAACCCCGTCCTGGAAATGGGTTTAACTGAGAGCCTCGGGGTGCGTGCTAGCATGAGAGCAGCTAAATGGGGGCTGTGCTTACAAGCCACGATCTCTGCAGCTGAAATACTGTAATTATTCCCAGTTAGACTGACTTGCTTGGAGCTGAGCTATCAAAACAAAAAGCCCTCTTGGCTCACTTTGCCCCCCAGTGACAGAAGCAGATGGCACCTGCTGAGACTGAGAGTGGCAATGAAGAGCCCCAGAAATGACTCTGGGGTGTGAGACAAAGGTGACACACATGACGTTGTGCACACGGCATTGCTGGCATGTCTGTAGGAGCCCCGGGGCTGATACTTATGGGTTTCCCTCCTTATTCCCTCCCCACGGGGAGTGTGACGTCTGGTTTCTCCCTGCCTCCATTTACCTGTTCTTGAAGAAAACCCGCGGCCTTGCTTTTCACAGCTGCAGGCTGCCGGCAGGAGGAGAACTTCAGGCACTGTGCGGGTCCGTGCTCGTGTCTGTCACATCCACAGACGCTTTTATGGGGTCAGCCCCGAACTGCTGAGCCTCCCGCTTGATAGCGCTGCCCGTGATGCTCGTTTGCTGGCAGTGCTAATAAGGCAGAGTGCCGAATGAGATCTTTGGGCTAAGGGACCTTGGCATGCTGACCCCCAGCACCCCGTCATCCCTCTAAATCTCTGCCATGCCCGGCTCTCCATCTACCACCACGTACCGCTGCAGACGCGGGCACGGCAAAAGCAAAGCCAGCGCTGTTCCCAGCTGCCATCGGAGCCGCCTCGGTGACTCAGCAGCCGCGCTGAAAGCTCCTTTATTTATTTAAACGGCTGCTCCCGCTCGGCTGAGCATCCCCTGCAGCGATGCTGCTGCTGCAGCTCTGCGAGGACCAGAGCAGCACCCCAGCCCCCCCGCTTTGCTTTGGCTGTGATGGCTTTGAGTAGCTGGGTGCTCAGCCCCGCTCTGCAGCTCTGCGCCGCTGGCCCTGCCTGCTCCTGGGAGATGCTGCACGTGGCTGGAGCAGGTACCGTCCCTTCTTCTCCTCTCCATCCTCTCTTCTCCTCTCCGTGGGGTTCTGGGATGTGTTTCTCAGCTGCTGATGACACCATCAGTGTCATCTTTCTTTGCCTTGCTCCAGTGGGGCTGTTGAGCTGGATGCTGGACAAAATCTGTGGTGGTAGCTTGGGGGGGGGGAGTTGTTTCTTGCCATGCATTAAGTTTTGGTGCTGTGAAGGTCTGGAAGCATCCTGTGTAGGACAAGCACTGAGCTGATTTCAGGGCTGGTGTTAGGACTTGAGGTTTTTGCTCTCTGCAGAGCACTCAGGGTGGGTGGGTGGGGGGAACATTCTGTTTTCTTCAAGTTATACACTGTTTTTCTTCTGGTTTCTTAAAGATTTAGGGTTTCGCTGACTGTGTTTGTATTTGTCTGGGTCAAAACTGCCAAGGCAGAGATTTGGGCCAGAAAAGTTTCTCTTGGTTTAATGCAAATAGAGTAGAGACCCTTTCATTGCCTGGCCTCAGTTTGCTCAGCCCTTTTATTAGATATCAGAGAGCCTCACCTGGTAGAGTTGTGGTGGGATCTGCCCACCAGTGTCCCAGCATAGCTTTGGAACAGCAGGGTGCCTGCCTTCCTCAACCAAGCCACGCTCATCCTCCTGCTGCTGCTGCTCTGTCCCTAGGTGAGGCTGTAAAACCTCGTGCTTCTGGAAGAAGAGTTCATGTGAGGTGAGAGGGAAGGCATTAGATTTAATTACGCAATTATTATTGATGGATTCACGCTGTGTCTGCTCTTCAGCTTCATTCATCAAAAGAGGGTGGCAGGACGGGAACGTGGCTGGGCTCTTTGCTCCCCTCCCAGGGCTGGAGATGGGAATGTGCGTTCAGCCTGAAAAGTACCCTCAAGTCCCATTGCTGGAGATGAGATAATTACTGATGAGGCTGCAGGGGGTGGAGGGACCCGGCTTCTCAGCTAATGGGATTGTTTATGGGGGATCTCTCCAGCTATTTGTGGGGAGGGCTGGTGCCCTTTGAGGATGGGGCACGAACCCAGCAAGGCAAGTACTGTCATGCTGCCTCTGTTATTCTGGGCAAAGGAAATTTCTTAAGAGGATCCGGGAAATCATCATGTGCTCGTTTGTGTGAATAGCAAACGAGAATTTATTAAGAGTCCAGATTAAAGGTGCTTTGGGAAAAAAGCACAATCGATCCAAGGCAGCTGAGGGAAAGCAGGGCAGGGAGAGCAGCAGAAATGGGGACTTGGAAATAAAATACAGGATAGTGGGGAGCTACAGAGGGGTTTGCAGGGAGAGTGAAAGAGGTGGAAGAGCGAGTAAGGACACTGCAGGAAGTGAGCACTGCCAGCACTGCGAGCTTTTGTCCCCATGCTTTTGCTTGTCAGCAGCAGTTGCTAAAAAGCTGCCCTGAATTACTCACACTTTCCTGAGCTTGCTAAGGCCTCCTCTTGATGTGACATCTGAGGCACCCCCATAAAAATCAGCTGGGTGACTTCAGCTGCCTGTCATAACCATTGGCTTGCACTCCTAGTTCTGAGTGTTCCACCTCAACATGTTCCTGTCTGCTGAGTGCTGTGCTGGGCTTGTTGTAAGGTGGCATTCTGCAACACACAGCTCACAACTGTCCAACTGTCCTTCAGCCTCTGTGGGGCACCAAGAGTTTTGTACGCAGGAGGACAGTTGAAGGTGTTGTTCAACAGCTCAGCTTTGGGGTTGCAAACAGGAAAATGCATTTTCCTTTCACAACCCTAAAGAAGATAACCTATCTTCCTCTTATGTCTTGCTTTCTTCAGTGCTGTCGTTATCCCTTCTGGCTCCATGGGAGCACCATATGAGATGTGTTTTGTTGGCTGAGTAGCTCTCATTCTGAGAACCCACAGAACACAGTCTTGTGAGATACAGAGGCCTAGATGTAGGGGAACTCTGTACACCTTGGGGCTACTTTCTTGGGTGAGAGAAGCAGATTACCCTGTGGTCCTACAAAAATGATGCTGATCACCAGCCAATTCCTTGTCTCTCAGCTGTAGTTCTGTTGTTTTTTTTTTGGCTCAGGCTTGTCATCAGCTTAGTACCCTGTGCTCTTCCACATGTTGCAGTTTGGTGCCTCCAAATCCAGGCATGTGTTTTTCACCAAGGTCATCTCCACGCAGGGCTTTGCCCTGGAGCTGAGGATTTTGTCCCCACTGACCAGCTACCTCCTCTCTGCAGGTGTGTGTGGCTGCTGTGGTGCCCTGCGTCCCCGCTACAAAAGACTTGTTGACAACATCTTCCCCGAGGACCCGGAGGTAAGTGAGGTGCTGCTTCACCCTCCAAAGCATCTGTGCTTTGCTGGGCTATGACACTCCTACATCTCAGGTTCATAAAATCATAGAATGCCAGAATGGTTGGATCAGAGATCATCCTGCAGTAACTCCCTGCTGTGGGCTGATTGCTAGCCACTGGATCAGGCTGCCCAAAGCCCCGTCCAGCCTGGCCTTGAGCATCTCCAGGTATAGGGCACCCACAGCTTCACTGGGCAGCAGTGCCAGGGCTTCACCACCCTCTGAGTAAAGAATTTTCTGATCTGCCCAGAAATAGTTCCTGGGAGGCAGGCAGTACTTTGATTTCATAAGACCTTGTGGAGGAATGGATTTTCCTTTAAATGCTGTTTATCAGGGGAAAATATAGAAGCGTCTCGTCTGTCTCTCCATGCTGTGGTGGGCTGGCTTCCTTTCCCAAATGTGCTGGTGTGGATGCTGAGTGCAGGTGGATGGGGTCTGGACTTTATTGCAGTCTCTTTGCAGGATTAGGAAGGCAGCTTCTAAGAGAGAGGCCCTCCTGAGGCTTCATCCTGGCTTTTGAGTTTTTTGAGCTGTTTATGCTGTTAGGATGCAGGAAGGCTGATGCTTTGCTTGCTGCCTCACTGAACAGGAGACAGGGGGGATGTCCAAGGGCTGTCAGCTGCTCCTGGAGCATCCCAAATCTGGCCTCTGGTCTCCATTTCACAGCTGGGATGCTAAGGCAGTGGCCTGACTGGGCAGTGGAGCTGGGATTGCCCAGGAAAGTGGTGAGTGTTTGTTTTGTTGTGAAGCTGACAGCAAGACTAAGGCTATAGGGGGATTAGGGCTGGCAGCTTGTTTGGTCTCAGGAGACCAGAGGTGCTGATGTCCCTGTCTGCTGCTGTCCTCAAGTGGTGTGGGCACTGGTAAAGTAGTTCACATCACATTTGTGGTGTGTTGTTTGCACCACTGCTTGCTGCTGTAGCAGGTCAGAGAGCTCTAAGCTGGGGCCAAATGCAATTCTTATAAGCATTCCCTACTGTACAAGATATGGAGAAGTGTAAGGAGGTGGCTGGGGTGCTCCAGGCATCTGACATCACCGCCGTGGTTTGCCACAGAGATGCTCCCGATGCTTGTTTGCTCTGGTTGTGAGGCTTTGACACCCTGCATTGCTTTCTTTTAGGATGGGTTGGTGAAGACCAACATGGAAAAGCTGACATTCTACGCCCTGTCTGCCCCAGAGAAGCTGGATCGCATCGGTGCTTACCTCTCTGAGCGGCTTATCAGAGACGTGAGCCGGCACCGATATGGGTAAGGGCTGGGAGGTTGTTTCAGCCACACCAATTCCTTCTAGGCCACGGTGAGGAGCCTGTAGCATCCTTCTGGCCCTCAGAAGGCTCTTTTAGATCTGTAAGTCTGACTAGAAATGGACAAACAGCTAGTTGGAGTGGCTCTGTATGTGGCTCGCTAGGTGTTATTCAGGACAAGTTTGGGTGTGCTGTACCCCATGCACATCTCTGTTGAGCTACAGAGTGGGACTAGGGATTAGGGCAGTGTGATGGAGAGCACATGATGGAGATGCATTGGGCTGGATGAAGATTGCTGTGTTTGCTCTGTCTGGCTTACCTTATGCGGTCTTGTCTGTGCCCTATTCCCTTCATCTTCCCTTCCTGCAAGGCCTTGCTTTGTTTACCATAGCGAGAGCAGTGCCAGCCTGCAACTAGCTGACTGCCCTGGTTAGAAACACTGGGGGAGCATGGAAGTGCTCCTTCCCTTTGAAATAGCTCCTGGATTGATTCTTGTTGTCTCCTGAACAAAGCCACGGCAGACAAACGTGGCTCAGCTTTGTAGTGCAAACTTCAGCCTGCCTTTTATCCTGGGGGAAGAGAAGCCAGCAGCCTGCCTGAGAAGTGTTGAAGTTGGAAAACCTTCAAAGCTTCACATGCATCACCCGTCATCAGGAGTGACAGGACATTCAAAGCTATGCCTGATGTTCTGCAGTTAACAGGCTCTGCTTGCTATGTTAGGAAAAGAAAGGTTTTCAAAGACTTTTGACATCTAATGGCAAGCTTTGGCAGGGGGGATATATTCCATCCCCATCTGCTTGTGCATATAGGCATTTAATTGGGTTGAAGTGCAGGCTAATTTTCAAAGCCTAACTTTGAAATGCCTGAAATAGGTTTGGATAAACTTTGTATTTATAGACCAGCGTCAGCAGCAGGGCTCGTCCCACTGCAAGACACCAGAGCTGGGCTCAGGGTGCCTGTCTTCTGCATTTGAGGTGATGATAGCCTTGATTTCAGGCCTGCTGGGTGTTGTCCTCTTATTACCTTTTGTTGCTAAAGGAGAAAGTGTTCGAGTTTGCAGCCTGCCAGAGTTCAAGAAGCTCTCAGAAACATGGATTGAATTCTGGGTCAGCCTGTGTGGAGTCCAGAGTTGGATTTGACAGTCGTTGTGGGGCCCTTCCAGTTTAGGATACTCCGTTATTTCCCCAGTACCCCTTTTTCCTTTTGGAAGCCTTGTTTCCTTTGAGAAGGGAGGTTGATGCTTCATGCTGTTGTTTTACTTTTTGTTATCTCTTCATACCTTTTTTCCCTCTGGGCCAGTTTTAACCCAGTTTGACAGATGGTTAGGAACTTCATGGATTCAGGCTGCTCATTTTCACGATGTCTAGAAGAGCTGTAATGGTGCCTGAAGGTTTGCATGCCATAAGTTACCAAAGGATCTGCTCAAGAATGAAGCCAGATTTCACCATTTCCAGGGAAAAGGGATCAGTCTTGCTGGAACTTGGAAGTTGGGGGCTTATCCTTTCCCTTGAAAGGGTTGTCTTCCTCTCTAGCTGCCTGTCAATGTGCAGGCAGGGCTGATGGGCAGCTCCTGCCTGCCCTGCTATCATGAGCTTGCTGCATTGAGCTGCTTTAAGCTTTAAGGTTTCACCTTTCAGCACAAGCTGGAAGCTGCTGCAGATCTGGCTGTGGAAAGGAGTTGGAGCATGAAATTGAGGTTAAAGGACAATTTGTGCTCGATACAAAGAAGTCTGTGCTTGCCACCTCTTACTATCTTGGCTGTGGCAGGAGGTCTGAGCTTGACTCTAACCACTGAGATACAAAGGTATGGAGATGAAGGGAGGTGGTAAGGAGCTGTAAAGTGCCGAGTGTATTGGCACTGGATCGATACCATATGTTTGGGTGCCTCATAGATCATGCAAGAGGAGCTGAGGCCGTGAGACTGAAATCACTTCTTATGTGGTTTGGGAACCTCTAACTGGAATAAATGCTTACTCACAGCACTTGGAGGTCAGGGTTTCCTTCACTGGGTTTTGTGCACAGAGAGGACAACCAATAGCTGAAGGTCTGTGTGGTCATAGCACGAGGCTGCTGCATAGTTCATGAGGAAGTGCTGCAGGACCAGCCTGCAAACAGCAAACTTCCCCAGAGCCACTGAACAGCCAATCCAATTTGTCTTGGAAACATGAAGTGACACCCGACAAATTCCACAATAGCTGTGTAATCAGTCGCCACCTCTGTAATGAGCACCCGAGTGAGATTTATCACTGGGCATGAGCTTTTCCAACTTCCTCTAGAGGCACAAATGTGGCAGGAATGATTTAATAAATAGTCTGGAAGACACGCTGTGACAGCTTGCGGAGATGCCAGCTGCTGGAAGGAGGTCTGCAGTGAGCTTTAACCAGCTCAGCCTGGTCAGGAGGGATGGCAAAAGGAATGTGCTACGCTCAAAAATACCCCCTGAATGGCCCAGGGACCTGTCATGAGGACATCCTCTCTTTGGATTTGGTTCTGGGCTTTTCTTGTCCCTGTGTAGCACACACAGTCAGGACCAAGTGACCAAAAGCTCTATCCCTGGAGGAAGGGTGGGGAGTAAGGCATGGATTGCCAACTTCTGCTGGAGGAAACACTGCTCACCCAAGGAACTTCTGCAGTGATGCAAGTATAGCCATTCTGGGGTAGCCTATTTTGTCCCAGCACTCCTTCACAGGGCAAAAAGACCAGTTCAGAGCAAAGGAAACCTACAGGAGAGACCCCCCCCCCCCATGGGGGAG
Source organism: Tetrao urogallus (assembly GCF_951394365.1). NCBI lineage: Eukaryota > Metazoa > Chordata > Aves > Galliformes > Phasianidae > Tetrao > Tetrao urogallus. The sequence continues at coordinate 104,197,088 of NC_136814.1, read as the reverse complement.
AGATGCAAGATGTTGCTGTCAGCCCCAGTCCTTGGGCAGCTTAGTCTTCCATAGAAGGCAGGATACTGGGAGCATCCACCTCCGTCTAAAAATCTCCCAAGGTTATTTAGGATGTAGATTTTTTTGCTGTTGGCCTTGCCAGGGCAGGAAGTTAGCATTAGGTTGACTTTACTGGTGAGCACTTGGTTGGTTTGGTATTGGGAAGGAAGAGGGAGGGTTGTGGGGCCATGTCCATTCTGCTGCTGAGGAATGATCCTGGCTTCTGCCTGCTCCCAGGTATGTGTGCATTGCCATGGAGGCCCTGGACCAGCTCCTCATGGCCTGTCACTGCCAGAGCATCAATCTCTTTGTGGAGAGCTTCCTGAAGATGGTGGCAAAGCTGCTGGAGTCAGAGAAGCCCAACCTACAGATCCTGGGGACAAACTCAGTGAGTAGCCGTGCCGGGGAAGTTAGCAGCACCCTGCTGCTAACCTGGTCCTTTGCCTTATGCATTGCCTGTCACCCTGTGTCTGAATGTTGTTGGGGTGGGAATCCCCATTGGGAAAGGATGGGGGATGGTTTCAGGTAAGGATTTAAGATGTTCTCTCTGTGTGTCCTGCCACTTGTGAGGTGTCTGAGCCCTTAGCTGTGCTGTCTGTGTATTTTTTCTGTTTGCTGTTTGGGACCAATTACTGGGCTGTAATCTCTACTGTCATGCTCTCCTGCTCTTGAATTCATTTTTTCCTAAAAATCTACAGGACATGGAGGGCTGTCAGCAGTTTCAGACAATAGACCAACTTAGGAGGTGATCCCTGTGGATTTTAGGAGCTCTTCATGTTCATAAAAGGGCTGGCTTAATCGGAACTGTAACTCGCAATAAATGGCTTAGCCAGACCAGGAGTGTGTCAGTCACAGCTATCAGATGAGGGGAAAAAAGAAGCATGAATGAGTGACACGACATCCTTGTGGCTTCCAAAGTGCTGACCCTGGCTGTAGTACACTGACTTTCTGCCAGTGAGACAGCTTGCTTTTTGCTGGCTTTTACTAGGAGGACTGGGTGTACCTGGCACCTGGGCTTCTAAGGGCTCTGACAGCACCCAGGGGCTTGGCTTGTGCAAGCAGCTTCTGTTCTCACTGCTTTTAAAGGTTGAAGTGGAGCTGATTGTCCTTTGGCCAGGAGGGTGGGCTAGGCAGATTCTTGAGTGTCTGGGAAATGCAAGGACAGCTCAGCCCTAAGCTTTCATTTTGTGCTGTATGTGGCAGTCAGAGGAATGGTATTAGTGCTTGATAGCACCTCCTGGTCAGGCAGCACCACATCCCACTGTGCTCCTCTCCTCCAGGAGCCAGCACAGTTCCAGGCACTTGGCTATAAATACCTCTGCTGAGGCAGGGGCAGTGAAGTGGAGACCTTTCACAACCTCTTCTGCCTGGCAGCTAATTGCTCCCAGCTGAAAGTAATGTGAGCTGCCTATCAGCAAACCTATTAATCCCCAGCTCTTGGAGAAGCAGGACTGATGACTTGGTGGGAACCAACTGCTTTCTGTCTACAGCAGCTTGCTGTAGCATTTTGGCATGCTGCTGCTGCTGCTGTAAGCTCCATATATGCTGCAGGGTCTACCTTGGAAGGCACCTCGTGATGGGAGCAGGATCCGCGAGCAGCGCCCTCATCCCTCTGTGCCCAAGCATGACCTGGGTTCTGTGGGGATGTGAGAGGTGCTACTTGCTCTCCAAGCCTCTTGGTATGTTCCAGAGCCACCTGGGTCCTGCCCCATGGCAAGCAGCTGGTTCTCTTGCTAAGAGAGTGTCCTGTCCTTCAAATGCATGCAGTATCTCCTTGTTCATCCCCTAAGCCATCCCATTTCACGATGCCCAGCAGAGGCTTCAGTTTTAAACTCAAAGAGAGGAGATTTTAGGTTAGAGATTAGGGGGAAATTTTTCACCTGGAGTGGGGAGGTGCTGGCAATGCCCAGAGAGGTTTTGGTTGCCTCATCCCTGGAAGTGCTCAAAGCCATGTTGGATGCAGCCTAAACTTTCAGGTGGCAACCAGCCTGCAGGAGGGGGTTGCAGCTGGGTGGGCTTTAAAGTCCCTTCTAACCCAAGCTGTTTTATGAAACAGGGTTCCAAGCCCAACTAACATCCTCAAGCAGGAGGAACAGTTTCTTCAGTGTGGTTTCCATTGTGGCCAGCAGTCAGTGGCTGATGTTGTAACGAGGAGTCCAGATTGAGAATGATGGTTTAGTGGCTTTGTCTTTCTTTTTCTGGAGTGTGGCAGTGCTCAGAGGGCAAGTGGCACCAAAACCTTCTGGGCTTTTATAGAGCAATGAGTCATGATAATGAGACACTTCTTCCTGTATCTCCTAATGAGGAATGCGCCTTAGGCTTGTGCTTAATTAGAGGGTGCTGTCTCAAGCAGGCTTCACAATAAGGGAGCTGATGGCAAAGGCGGGAGGAGGTTGTTTATAGAAACCTGCTCCAAGTGAGTCATTCTCACGGCGTGAAATCTCTCCTTGGACACGTCTGGCTCCTTGCAGGGGTGTGCAGCTCTGTGCTGTGTGGGGCTGATTCCCAGGGCCTGGGCTGCACAGCCACAGTGCTGGAGGCAGCGGGTGGCAGTGAAAATCCAGTGTCCTGTCATCATATAATCCCCAGGGTGAACATATGGAGAGGCAGCTTAAATCCACTTTGTTTTCTCATCCTTGTTAGGAGGCTGCTGGGCAATCTCCCTGCTTTGGGTAGGAACCATCTAATTTCCAGCTCAATGTCATTGATGTTTTATTTTTTTCCTCAAACCAGTGTTGATCTTTCATTTAAGCAGCTCTTCCCCCCTCCTTGATGTTCCTCTTCTGATGTATTTATGTCTGACATATTTATAGATAGCAGCGTTATCCCTTCCCAGCCGTTGTTTTGTATCTCTAGGATAGTTGCCCTCCTTATGTTTCCCCCATGCTTGCTCCCTGCTCATCACAGCTGCGTTTCACTTGGAACTTGTTGGCTTCAATCACAAGAGCCTGAGCCCAGCCCAATGTCCCTTCAAAACACAGCAGAAATAGAATCACAGAACCATAGAGTGAGTTGGGTTGGAAGGGATCTTAAAGCCTGTCCAGTCCAAACACTTCATGGGCTGGTTGCCTCTCCAGGATTATGTCCAGCCTGACCTTGGGCACCTCCAGGTGGGGCATCCACAGCTTCTCTGGGCAGCAACTGGGCAGCACCACCCTCTGAATGAAGCATTTCCTCCTGATATCTATCCTAAATCTCCCATCTTCTCCTTTAAAACCATTCTTCCTTATTACATCACTATCTGCCTCTGTAAAAAGTCAGTCTCCTCTTGTTTCTAAGCTCCCTTTAAGTACTGGAAGGCAACAGGGAGGTCTCCTCAGAGCCTTCTCTCCTCTGGGCTGAACAAGCCTGGCTGTCTTAGCTTGTCTTTGTAAGAGCTCCTGCCCCTGATCTAGTGCTATATTTCGGTGTTTTCAATTGTTCTGTTGACGACAGATAGGTCACGAAGCCATGGAGCAGCTTTTTACCTGGGATGCATTGCCACACTTTGAGTGAAATCTGTTGCTGAAAGCATCTCTGAAGGTTTGCTGCCTTCTTTCCTGCCAGCCCTGGGTCTTTTCTGTGTGCGTCTGGTGCTGCTTTTTGCCATGGGGCACAGGTTGGCAACGGAACCAGGGTGGGCATCTCTCACATGGTACAGCACCTTTGTAGGGCAGCCAAGTCTTAGAAAAATGCAATACTCTGTGAGCAAGTGGCAGAGTTCTGAAAGTGTCAGGAGATGCTGGCAGAGCAAGGAGGCATCAAGGCTCAGTTCTCTCTGTTCTCAGCTGCTTTTTGCAAGCTTTGGCCCTGCCAGAGGCTTTAGGCTGAGAATGGATGCAGAGAGGGCAGCTGCCTGCAGTTGTTGGCAGATGTGAATGCTGCGCCATGTGTGGTGTCACCAGGCAGGGTGGCACCATGCAGAGACATCTGTCCCCTGAGGACAGAGACGTGTGGGGCTCGCTGTGCCTGGCAGCTGCCTGGGAATGCTGCCAGGCACCTCTGTCCAAGATGTGCCATTTCCTTTCTTTATTTTGTGACTCTCCTCAGCCATGGGGCAATTGGGGCTGCCCTCCCAGGAGCTGTTATGAGGAGCCCCATTACTGCTCCTTGTTCTGCATCAGCCCTCGCCTCCGGCTGCACGTGGAGTTGCCATGAGCTAAAAAAAACACTGTGCTCTGCCTGGTACAGAGGTTTCTTATGTAACAGCCCTGCATTTTTCTGGTGAGTAAGAGGAGTTGATCAGTCAGAGCTGGTCCCTGTGCTCTGGGAACGGTTCCTGGCAGGGCTGATCCATCTCCTTCACTCATGCAGAGCCAGCCTTTGCAGCTGACGTTATTAATAGCCCTGCACAGTGGGTGAATGCTGATCAGGGCCTGTCCCTCAGTGCCAAGTGGCATGCTCGGATGGGTGAGCTGGCTTTGCCAGCTGCAGAGGTAGCAGTGGGCCTTTTGCTCACTGTCCAGCAGCAAATGTGGAGAGCAGGAAGAGAGGAAAGCCTGCCCATGGGGTCAGAGTGAGGAAGGAGATGCTATGTGGCATGGTGGTAAGCACCCTGGCAGATGCTGTGTGGACTGATAACTCCTTAGTGATAAGTTAGACCCTCCCAGCTGGAGGATGAACCCAGCAGTCCTAAAACTTTGGCCCAAAGCCTTTGTGCTGCCCTGGACAGTCTGCTTCAATGATGTGGAACTGCTCAGTGCAACTGCAAGCTTAGTGCTGTGCCTCTGGAAGTGACTGGCATCAACAGCACACTGTAATGCGGCATCTCTGTCTGGCAGAAGGGGTCCTCTGTGCAGTGTGAGCATGTTCCCATAGCAGGAGACATCCTGCTTGGAGGACAGGTAGGTGAGTGCAGCTGAATCTTCCACCTCTGATGTGGGGTCAGAGCTTGGATGTTTCCCAGCTCCATTGTGTTTCTTGGCTGATTTCCTATCCTGGCAGAGAGTGTTTCTAGTGAGCAGCTTCTGAGCTTGAATACAGTGGCATTGTTCTCTTGGTGTTGCTGTTAGTAGCTGGGGTGGGTTGAGGATTGCTTAAACAGCAATAATCCTCTCCCTTCCTTGTGTGCCTCTGTAAGTGACCTCAGCTTTCCCAGCCTGCTGATGTGGGTGAGGCACGCGAGCACAAAAGCAACCAGCAGATTTTACTGCTCAGATCTCTGCTAGCAGCTTCTTATGCCCATGTTCTAAGCAGGAGGATAAAGCATGAGGACTTGGTGGCACAGTTGTTGTCTCAAGCCAAAGGTAAACCTCATCCATTCCCAGCACCAGTTGCTGTTGCGTGAATACAGCCTCTATCCATGCTTTCTCTGCGTGTTCAAGCCTTGGGTTTTGTGGCCACTCTTGTACTGTAGATGTTTTATTTATTTTTCCCCTTTTTGTTTTCCCCTGTCAGTGTGATTAGATGAACCAAAGTCTCCTCTTTCTGCAAGACGCTTTGTTCTCATCTCTTTGTGAAGAAGTTTCTGACTTCAGAAGAAAGCTTGAAAACTTACTTGTCCTTTCCTGCTCCTTAACTTTCTCCTTGAAAGCTGAAAAGCAAAAGTCAGGTCTGTTGGTGAGCTGGCTTTTCTGGCAGGCTCTGTGCCTCTTGGCATGGCCAAGCTGGAAGGGAGCGACAGGACCTTAGGTTGCCAGTGCTGCAAGCTAGATCTATTAAGGACTCACTCACACTTTGTTTCTTCATTGTCATTTTCAGGGCCACTGTCACCTCTGTAGCTGCATTTGGGAAACACTCTGACTGCAGCGTCAGCCTGCAGCAGCAGGACCCTGTGTTACGTTGCCAAAGCCTGCAAATGTTTGCAGATTTGGAGAGGTATTTTAAGGCTTTGTTGTGCCCCCTGTGCTGATGCTCTGTTTCTTCTCTCCCAGTTTGTGAAGTTTGCCAACATTGAGGAGGACACCCCGTCTTACCACCGCAGCTATGACTTCTTTGTCTCCCGCTTCAGTGAGATGTGCCACTCCAGCCACGATGACCTGGAGATCCGGACAAAGTGAGTGCCACGTGTGAATGCCAGCAGCAGCCTCCCTGGTCTTGTTGATGCTGCAGACGTGCTGGAGTGGGGTGGGGGCTTTCACTCTGTGTCCAGCTTTTGTCTTTCCTGGAGAAGCACCTGCTTTTGGTGGCAGGTTGGATGCAGGCTACAAGGACCAGTTACTTTGTGCTGTGATGTGCAGTGACTATCCAGAGCTGTATACACTCACGTTTAAAAATGACCACGTCTCTGTACCCTCCTTTATTTCTCTGGAGGCGTTCAAGACCAGGCTGGATGTGGCTCTGGGCAGCCTGGTCTGGTGGTTGGAGACCCTGCATATAGCAGAGGGGTTGAAACTAGATGATCATTGCGATCCTTTTCAACCCGGACCATTCTATGTTAAGTAGGTCTATTCTGTGATTATTTCCCAAACATTAAGTCCTGCTGACTGTATGGGAGGATGAAGCAGAGGCATAGAAAATGCAGTGCAGCACGTATCCAGCTTCTAGTGCTATGTGGGTTGTTGTGTGCAGCATTAAATGTGTGTGAGAAAAGATGGTTTGCATTTTTTATCCTGGCAGCAGGGCCAGCTCTGAATGCCAGTTCAGGCATTGGCTTGCTCCTGCCGATGGCAGGACAAGGGGAAATGTGCCCTTGGACACAACGCACTTCAAACTTCTTGTCTTTGGGCAAAATGTGGGCAGATAACACCTGCAGCCTGCTCATCACCAAGCTGCCTCTGCGTCTTGAAGCATTCTTCACCTTTGCTGCAGGGCTGCATCCCACAGATTGAAAGAGCTCAGAGTGGGAGGCAAGGAAATGATCCTGGTCCCAAAAGGAGTGATGATGGTGGGAAGAAGCCCACTATTAGCAGAATCAGTATTTACTCAAAAACTGCCTCCTGCAGCTGTGATCTGTTATTTTCCATGTTGGAAAGTGGCTACATCTCTAGACAACACCAAGGACCGTGTTGCTGTGTTGTGATGGGAAATGTATCCCAAGGGGATTAATTATGACTAAAGCAGACAGATTAATGTTGTTTACTGCTGCCAAATCCAGGTCTTTTGGTGATATATTTAAACAGACCCAGCATTTGAAGTGGCTCTGTACATCCCTGTGAGGCACTGACAGTTTGCTGGTGGTAACACCCATGACTCTAGCCAGGAACCTGTGCACGAGAGGTGACTGCTGCCAGAGATGATCATGGTGTCAGGCAGCACTTCAGCAAAGCCTGTTGGTGCTGTTTCTGGAGCTGCAGTGCCAGGTCAGTCTCCTTACAGAGAGGTGAACCCTTGAGGTTTTCCACTCCTCAGAGAGGCTCCTCTCTGGGGACTTCCAGCCTCCTGTCACTGCTGCAGACTTGCAGGTAGCTTTTTTCCTTAATAAGGAAGTAATGCAGATTGTTCATTATTTCCACTTGACTTTCAGGGCATCAGTGACACACTGTTGTGTTGAAAGCCAGAAGAGAGAACCTCTTTTGCCACTCCTGTAATTAAAAAGGAGGGCACTGCTTTCCTGTGACCTTGGTCCTGCTCAGTGGTCATTCCTCAAGAATTGTGTTGCAGTCATATTATTGCCTGTAATAAAATCAGAAAATTGGCTGCGAAGAAAACAAACAAACAAACAAACAACCCTGCTAGGGAAGAGACCTCAGAGCAGATTATTTAATGCATTTATTTCTGAAGATCGACATGTACTGTCTTTCTCAGGCACCAGCAATGGGTGTTGAGATTCTGGTTTCAGAGCAGGGAATCCTGCTGCGTACAGGGATTTTTATCGATGGCTCTGTTGTTGATTAGAGCAGAGTCAGGATCTTTGGACACAGAAAAGACAAAGGTGCCAGACTGCATCTAGGTTTCCTTGGTATCCAGCATCCCTGTGGACACAGCTTAGCAGTGTGGCTGCTAGGAACAGAGGAAACAGCAAAACCATCTGTGATGCTGAGGCCAATACTAACCCTTTGGAGAGGCCAGGCTCGCTAGTGCCACCTCTCAATGTTGGTTAGCGTGTGGCTGCAGCTTGCCTGGGGTTCTTCCAGTGAAGATGGTGGATGGAAGCCGGCTGCTGCTGCCAAAACAATTTAAGCTGGTTCAGAGCCTTTCCTGCTTGTGTCTGTCATTTTGTGGGAAGCCGAGTCTCTCTGGCATGCAAAGTGGAATGATTGCTTTGAGGCATAGCAGGCCAGGTCTTGGGGTGACATCTGTGTGAGCACCTCCAAGGGTGCAGAAATAGGTGCCTTCTCTTCAACTTGTTTTACAATTTCACCCACATGTACGTATATATGTATGTAAAATAATGCTTAGAGTCAAAGAACATTTTGCTGTTAATTTGTTCCCCAGGATCCGGATGTCTGGCATTAAAGGCCTGCAGGGAGTAGTGAGGAAGACAGTGAATGACGAACTCCAAGCCAACATCTGGGACCCACAACACATGGACAAAATTGTGCCCTCACTGCTCTTCAACTTACAGCACGTGGAGGAGGCTGAAAGGTGAGTGCTTGCTGCTGCTGTGGCCCACGCGTTCTTCCAGCAGCTTCAGGGCTGTTTTCAGCCAGGTTTTATAGGGGAGAGACGTTGTGGGCTGCGTTGTGCCTGCACCTCATGTGAAAAAGGCTGTGGATAGTCAGAGAAACCCTGCAAGAGTCCTCCTTGAAGGACGGCGCAGATGGCAGGAGCTCTGCTTGCTATCCAGTGCCGTGAAGGTTATTGCTGTCTTGGCCACTGCAGGGCAGTATCACTCCTGTGAAGGAGAGAGCTCAGCACTGTCCCTGCAGTTAAGCCATGCTCTCTTTGCAGAGGCTCTGAGCTGTCTGTTCAGTGGGCTGACCGCTGTAAAGATTCCTGCTTAAATGCTACCTATGCAATTAGTTTAAAGGTCAGCAAGAAGAATGAGGGGAGCTGAAATACGGCTTTGCTCCCTGTCCTTCCATTTTCAAGCATAACTCCCTACCAGATGAGTGTTTGAAGGGGAGGTGCTTAGCTGAGAAGTGTTTTGTGGAGAAACAGGCACGAATTCCTCCTGGGATTTTCCTTTTGAAGGTTAGGAAAGATGTGTCAGTCCTGGGAAGATGACTTTTGGCCAGTTACATTTCCCATTTCTCTTGTAAACTGAAGCACTGAAGTGGAAAAAACATTTGCTGTGTTTCTGCAATGCCAAACAGCCCAAGTGTGGAAAAGGGGGGTGAATGTTCCCTGGGGTGTGTGAGTTCAGGGTGATTTGTGCTGTGCTGTACTGACTGCTTTGCTTGTCCTCCCTCGAGACATTCTGTCTGTGCTGGGAGGAATGTTATGCCCGTATCCTTGCTGATAAGCACTGAGCCTGGAATGATAAGCACTAATCCTGAGACTGGAAGGAGGGACGTGAGGGCTGTTTCTGCTGCACGGGGCTGTGAATGGGGCCATTCCAGCACAACTCTCTCGCCTGTAATCCGTGCACCTGTGCTGCCCTCTGATCTGGCTCAAATCCAACAGTGCATTATCCCTGATCTCTGCTGCAATGGAGCTACCCCATCTGCCTCCCAGGGTGACATATGGCTGCTGTGGGGTGGCTGCAGGCTGTGTGAGGGGTAGCCCACGGCCCTGTGCAACGAGAGCTACAGGCAGATGCCACAAACATTTAGCTCTGTCCCGCCCTGAATGGGCTCTGTGCCTCTTCTCCCCCACTGCTGCAGCATGCTCAGCTCCACTCTCATCACCCTCCTCTGCTTTCACAGCCGCTCCCCTTCCCCGCTGCAAGCCACTGAGAAGGAGAAAGAGAGTCCCACAGAGCTGGCAGAGAGGTGTCTGCGGGAGCTGCTGGGCCGGGCGGCGTACAGCAACATCAAGAACGCCATCACACCTGTTCTCATGTAAGTTGTGCATCCTTGGATTTTGGCACAAGGGCACAGAGAAACAACGGGTGTGGGTCAGAGCTGGGGGGAAGGCAAGGGCTCTTCTGACTGCCCTTGGCATGGTGCTGGAGGTAGGAACTGGGTTTCAGCTCTTGTTTTCGGAGGAAGATGGCTTTGGATAGATACCTGTCACTGAGAAAAGTCACCTCAGAGAATGATTTGTATCCCTGCTCTCATGCGTAGCATTTACTCCGTTCTGCTCCTGGCTGTCCCTGCTCTTGGTGCTGGTCTGCACTGCTGCATTGCCTGGGGAACACAGTCACCATCTGCTCTGTTTCCATCTCTCCCCAGCCACCTGGATAACCACTCGCTCTGGGAGCCGAAGATCTTTGCCACCCGCTGCTTCAGGATCATCATGTACTCAATCCAGGTGGGAAACTTGTGGGATTTCTGGCCTTTGGAACCATCTGGGGACGTGTGTGCATGCTTGGGAGCACCCAGTTCTGCCTCTATGGCTGGGCTGAGTCAGAGCATCTACTGTGTAGCTGCATCCTGACAGCTCTGATCTGAACACTGACAGTGGGTTTGGCCCTTGAGCATGTCCCAAAATGGGCACCATCAAGATGCAGAGCAGTGTGGGCTGGGGGCCTTAAATGTCTGATACACCTTAGCCTTTCTGTGTGACAGCTGTGCATGGTTTAGCATGCTGTGCATGGTTTAGCATGCTGTGCATGGTTTAGCATGCTGTGCATGGTTTAGCATGCTGTGCATGGAGCCTGTGTCTCAGTCCTGGGAGTGATTGCTTCCCTCTCAGCAGAAAGAAAAGACTTGCTGAGTCAGATGGGCTAGCAATGTGCTGTGGAAAAGAAGCAGTTGAACTGTGGTGAAAAGCTGCCTCTTTGCAGATCCCTCCTGTGGAAATCAACACAGCCTCCCTCCCTGCAGAAAAGGAGAGGCACTATTTGGGGTTAAAAATCTTCTGGGCAAACCAGATATAGTGAGGGTGCCTGCCCCTCAGCTGTCCTTTGATAGGAACAGGCCTGCCAGACTCTCCACTGGGTGCTCTGGCTGTGGAAATGCAGTTTAGGTAATCCCCAAATGTCTCATTCTCTTTCTCTTTGCATGGGTCAGTGCATGTTGTCAGGCACGGTGCTGCCATCCTATCCTGCTCCCACTTTGCTAGAGCAGCCCCTGGACTCCCAGACTTCCCCCCCCTTGTGATTTTTCTTCACTTTTGGATTCAGCCAAGCCATAGCTTGGAGAACCAATATACTGAAAAGCAGATTGCCATCCCCCACTTTTGTTTCATGTTTCTAATCCTGTAAACTGCCTAAAACCCTTTATAGTGCTACTAGAGTTTATGAAATCCTGTTAATGCATCTTGGAAGCGTGGGGTCACAATAATTCAGCAGGACTTACTCCCTGAAATCCTCAGGATTAATCATTCCTATTTCCTTAGATCTCAGCAGCTCTTTAGGTCATTTTTTCATGTGCAAATTGCTCCAAGGTCTTGCTCATTCTTGTAAAACAGACTCTCTCTGGGTGCCCTCTCTCATTTTGCACCTGGAGAATTGTTGGAAAGAGCCAGGCAGGGGCTTGATACAGCTGGGCATGAGTCCCCAGTAGCTGTGTGTGTTACAGAAATGGATCGTCACTTCTTGCATGTGGCACCCTCACTGATATTCACTCTCTCCTTCCAGCCACAGCACTCCCATCTCGTGATCCAGCAGCTTCTTGGCCACCTGGATGCCAACAGCAAGAGCGCAGCCACTGTGCGTGCGGGCATTGTGGAGGTCCTCTCAGAAGCAGCAGTGATTGCAGCCTCTGGATCTGTTGGTAAGTGCATAGATCTGTCCTGCATCCATCCTGTCACCTTTTTATTTCAGCTGCTGAAGGTTTGAGCTGAACTCCAGTGAATGGAGGATCTGCTTCGGAGCACCCAGGAGTGCTGGGGATCTTTTTGATGCCATTTCAGTGCACCCGAGCGCAACGCCCACGTTCAGCTGTCTGCAATGGGAGCTGCAACGCCCACATGCAGCTGCCTAAGTTTAGGCAGCTGAATGCAATGGAAGCCCTCACCTCCACACGGGGGGGGCAAAGGGATTTTCAGGGCTCTTTTTCTGAGGCTTGCTGTGAATACGTTGAGCTCATGTTGCCACTGGAAGACCACTTCTGTCTTGGCTTGGGGAGCTGGTAGGGTTAAAACTCTACATCTGGCTTTCAGTCTGTTTACAGGGGTAGTAGGAGGCATAAATGACACCACCCCTGGGGGAACTACAGGCTCCATCTCTATGGGGAAAAAAAACCACTGCTCCCCCCATCTCCTGTCTCTCCCTTCTCATCATCCCAGGCCCCACGGTGCTGGAGGTGTTTAACACCTTGCTGAGGCAGCTGCGGCTCAGCATCGACTACGCGCTGACGGGGAGCTACAACTGCATCACCGGTGTGAGCACCAAGATCATCAAAGAGCACGAGGAGAGGATGTTCCAGGAGGCCGTCATTAAAACCATAGGTGGGGATTCTGGCTGTGCCTGCTGTAGGTGTGTGCTGTGCTGGTGGGTGGCCTCCCATGTGGTAGGTTTCTGCTTCTGCATCTTAGGGTGATTCAGGACGAAAGAAAATTGCTTTCGTCCTAAAAGCAGCGGTGGGAAATGAGATTTACCTCATTGCAGCACGTGGGTTATCAGCAGGTGGCATTGCAACCCCACTGATCCCAGCAGAGCTGCCACATGGAGGCTGTTGTGCTTTTTCTTGGCTTGGACAGGCTGAGGAATGAAGGAGAGGAGAAGGAAAGGGCAAGTGTGAGCTTGCTTGAGTTTATGAGGATGGAGAAACGTCCAAAACGGGGTGCAGAGGGAGGGCTTGGCACCTCTGCCTCTCTTTGTCTGGGCTTAGGGCTGTTCTGTCCAGTAGGCATTTTGATGGCTCTTGAATCCCCCTAAAGGGAAAGTTGCCAGTAGATAGTGCATCCAGTGAGGCCTTTTCCTATTCCAACCTGGCTGTGAGCCCAGCAGCTGGCTGGGAGCAGTACCGAGTGTTTCCTAGGGTGCCATGGCCTGTGGGTGGTCACTGTTCCTCACACACTGCCAGTGCACTCTTGTGCCCACAGGATCCTTTGCCAGCACACTGCCCACTTACCAGCAGTCAGAGGTGATGGCCTTCATCATGAACAAGGTACCTCTGCCATCCTCACAGCAGTCTATCGAGGCTGGTAAAGCTGGGTGAGTATGGATGCTTTGCTCCCTCCTCTTCCTAGCCCTGCCCTTCTTTCAGCTGTCCCATGCATTGAGATAAAAGACTTTGAACACAACATTGAAAGTGCAGGAGAGCTCCTTGAGGTGGCCTTTGGGGGCAGAGTGAGACATAAGGACAGGGTGGGATACGGCTACATTATTAGAAAGACTGGGGTGAAGAGCTCAGTCCTGAGGTGTCATCCAAAATTTAGCAGGGAAAAAGGAATAATATTCGGAGGAGTGACTTCCGATGTGATGATCAGGTCAGCAAGGTGGCTGCTGGCCATGACTATTGAGAAGCTCATTTTTGGCTCTGTGGGTACCAGCAGCTCATTGCTACCTCCTCATTCTGTGTGTGGCCCCTCTGAGCTGCCTCCAAGCTTTTATTGACACTGAGTGGTAGGCGGTATATATAACTGGCTGTGGAGGAAGAGAGGGAAAGGAAAGCACCCAAACAACATAATTACTTGAGAAGTGTGGGAACAGAGTTTGAGAGCTATTTGGAGCGAGGGTATCAGGCACTGAAACGTGTAGGTAAGGAGCAAACAGATTTTCATGCTATATTTATTTTCAAAGTATGGCCGGGCTGCTCCCACTCATTTCTGATGGGAGAGACTTGCTGCATGATAGGAGACACGCTCTGCTCCTCACTGATGTGGGGGTGATTCCTGGTGCCCGTGTTCAGTCTCGTATCACATGGTGTGAGACACATGGGGCTCCACATACTGTTCAACTGGGGCAGCTCTCCTTGCTGCAGAATCACACTCATAGCCCTGGGATGCCAGTTACCAACTGCTTCTCAGTGCTGGCTTGGCCATGCCAGGCTGTTTGTCACTGCTCTTTTACCATCTCAGGAGATTCCTTCCTTTTTAAGACACATGAGATGGTGTTGCTCTGGATGTCCAGCTAGGTGTGCCAGCAGTTAGCAGAGAAGCTGCAGCCTACAGTTCAGCCTCTGAGGATGCTGCCACCTCAGTGTAGCTTAGTCCCTTTGTAGGGGTAGGCAGCTTAGGCCAGTGTGTTGTGGATGATGGGACAGCCTGGAAATACTTACAGAGCTCCACACGTCCCTTTCTTGCCATACAGGGTTAGGAAAGACTGATTCCAGGCAGTAGAGAATTCAGGATATTCTCTATTTGCCTAAAAAAAACCCTAAAAATGCACGTCCCTGAAGTGAAGGCATAGTGTACACTGGCTGAGAAGAAGAGAGATGGAGTGAGGAATACGGATACCGCCATGCACAGGAAGGCCTGTACTTATCTAACTGGTCTTCAACAGCTTGAGAGTGAGGGGCCCATATAGAACAGGCCCATATGCCTGGCATCCCTTGGGGGTCACTGGTGGGATGGGCACCTTGTGTCTGCATGGAGTTGCAAGTGTGCCTTGTTTCTGGTACCTAAGCTGGGTTGAATCCTTTCGTGTTCATCATTCCTTTAGCAATGTGTCTGGTGCCCATTTCCTGAAGACTTTTATAGCTGTATGCAGTAATGACTCAGGAAACTCAGTCTTGCCCTTTCTGAAGTTTTCTAATCTTGGGGCATGGAAAAAGGATTGTTTTGCTTTCGTGCAGATTTTACCATTTATTTCTTTTCTCCTTGGCAGGGAGAATCGAAATCGGCTGACACAGATAATGCTCCTCAAGTCCCTCCTACAGGTATGAACGTGTCGCTATCCCTGCAGCAGTGTCCAATCCCTGCAAGACCTGTAACCAAACACAGCTGCTGGCATGGAGCCCTGACTTGAGCTCAGGACCTCTCTCCCCTGGGGTGGTTTAGCAAGAGCTGAAACTGTACTTAGTTTTCTCTGCCCACATTCCCCCTTTCTTGGTGTGTTTTAAGCTAAGTGACGCTGTCATGTTGCTTCCCTTTTTAATTGATGCTCACAGGTCTCCGTGGGCTTCCAGTGCAGTAACATGCTCACAGCACTTCCCAGCGCCTTCCTGGACAGGCTGCTCTCTGCAGCCCTCATGGAGGATGCTGAGATTCGCCTCTTTGTCCTTGAGATCCTCATCAGCTTCATTGATCGCCATGACAACCGGCAGAAGTTCTCTACCATCAGGTGTGTGCCTCGGGATCCCCCACAGGGCTGGGGCTGGCAGACCCCACAGAACAAGCTCAAGAGAGAGAGATCTGACAGGCTGAGAGTGCCTGCAGGCTTTGGGGCTGCTGGCAGGATTATTATTAAATCTGGTACCAATCGTGGCGTGGTCTAATGCTGCAGATGAGCACTGTGCTAGGAGCCAGATGGGTGGGGGGAGTCTCGGAGAGGCTGTGCCCAGAGGGATGTGGGACCACCCTGCTGAGGATAACTGGTTAGGCAGACAATGATACCAGGAGGATGTAACCTGCAGGAACAGTAACCTCCTCGAGTGGGTTCATCGACTGCATTGCATCCCCACAGATAGGCCTGCTGGGCACTGGCATTGCTGCGCTGCATTTAGCTAGCCTTACTCTGGAGAGGAATGAAGCTAAGGCGGAAGAAGGTGATGAATCCCACATGGCAGTATCTCCATGGGGTTTGCTGTGGTCCTGCTAATCTACTCTGCATGCATGCTTCTTTATCAATTTGCCTTTGTATTCCCGAGTGCAACTTTCTTGAAATCCTGTAGTGATTTAGCTCTCTCGAATACCTGGATTGCTCAGATGGGTTCTAAAACCAACCTTCAGCTTATCCCCCTTGGTTCCTCCCAGTTGCTTGTTCCTGGCCAGCAGCTCTGCTGGCGTGTGGGGATTGCACATCCTTCCTCTGGTATCTGAGTTTTTCCTTCCCCTTGGCCTTTCCTTGCAGCACCATCAGCGACATCTCAGTCCTGAAGCTGAAAGTGGAAAAATGCTCGCGCCAAGATACTGTCTTCATGAAGAAGGTAGTGTCAGAGCCTGGGTCAAGCTGTCCTCATGCATACCTGTGTGTGAACAGTGCCTCGGTTTCCCCAAGCCACACTGGAGGCATGCAGTGAGGCCTCTGAACCTGGGGATGTCCCTGGGAGAGGACAGTGGGATTCAATCTACATCAGTGCTTCATGTGTGAACCTTTGTAGACCCTGAAATCTGCTATTTGTTCCAAGAAATGAGTACCCCAGGATTTGCTAGTATCCCAAATACTATTTATCAAGTGATTTTCAAAGTTGCCTAGTATTTAAGGAAGAAAAAAAAAAAGCCCCACAGAATTTCCTCTCACTTTAAAATATTTTCTGTGAAAACCCCTCTGAAACTAATTTGAGGCCAAGAGAGGATCAGTTTGTTATGTTACACACCTGGGAGCAGTCCCTGCACTGAAAGCAGCGGAAGAGCTACATTTCCCTTGCACCAGTGTGTGCCCAGCTCTATCCCATGCCTTGCTCTCGAGCAGTGCAGCTCAAGTCTTTATTTCTCTGCTGTGGTCTGAGCTGTCATTTCTATAATGCTGCAACAGGGGCATCTTTTCCCTGGGCTTGTTGCTGTGAGCAGTATTTGCCTGTTCTGGGCTCTGCTCTCAGACCTGCTGGTGCCTCTTCCCCATCAGGGTCCAACACCACCTGGAGTCACAGCTCCTAACACCTGGGGCTTTCTCTGTTAACTTGTCAACTGGAGGAGTTCTGCTCCTTTGTGCATGGAGCCCCTTTGCTGGGCCCTGCTGCTTTTTTGTTTATCCTTTTGTGTTGACTTTACTGTTGCCTGTAGAGGATGCTTAGAAGGTGACCACATCCTTCTGTGTTCCTGCAGCATAGCCAGCAGCTCTTCCGGCACATCTACCTGATATGCAAGGAGGAGAGCAACATCCAGGCTCACTATGAGGCTCTCTACAGCATGCTGGTGCTCATCAGCATTGAGCTGGCTAATGAGGAGGTTGTAGTGGACCTCATCCGCCTGGTGCTGGCAGTGCAGGTAGGTGAATGGGAAGCTGAGTGTCTTACTGGGGCTCAGTGCCAAAATGCTAATGGGATACCTGGCCTGCTGGGTGAGAGCCTCTTCCCTGGTGTCTTACCTGGCATTATCTCTCCAGAGCTGGACTGTACTTGGAGAAAGGCAATAGAGGTCCTGAAAGAGCCTCTGGGAAGGGCTTTTTTTTGTTTGTTTGCTTGTTTTTTTTTTGGGTTGAGGTCTCTGAGCAAGGGGGATACAAGTTCCTCACTTGCAGGCTTCTCCTGCCACAGTGGGATCAGATTAGCACAGCGGGGAAGAGACCCAGCCAGCTTCTGAAATGCCCCATCCCCTTGCTCTGATAGCTGGGATGTTTGCAGGCAGCAGTGCTGCGAGGTGGGTGGGGACCTTGCCCATCCCTGTCACATGGGGCTGTGTCTGTGCTGCAGGAGATAGCCCAGATCAACGAAGACAACTTGACAGCATACAACCGCTGTGCGCTCTTCGCCCTTGGTGCAGCTTACCTGAACCTCATCAGCCAGCTCATCACCGTGCCCACCTTCTGCCAGCACATCCACGAGGTGCGAGGGCTCGGGGTGGGAGCTGAGGCCTTGTCTGCTGCAGCCTGCCTGGCTGCCTGTGAAGTTTGAGCCTGACTTCTTGCTTGCCTTTTGCAGGTCATCCAGATGCGACAGAAGGAAGCTCCCTATCTGCTCCCTGAAGATGTGTTTGTGGAGAGACCCAGGTAAGCACCTTTGCTGGAAACATCCTCTTCCCCACTGCCTGATCTCAAGGATTTAGCACGTGTAGGAGCATGGGGGTAAAGAGTTTGTCTACCTTTTGTTTGCCTGTGCTTGTCTGCATTTCCCATCTGGGCACGTCACAGTGGTAAGTAGTTTTCAGCCTTTTTTTGGATCCAAGAAGGGTTTCATGCAATCAGAGAAAGGGCTGGCTGCCAGTTTGTGCTCAGAGCTGGTCATATACCAGGATTGGCTTTGCTGGCTGATTCCTTCCCCACCCAGCCAGCAATGTGGATGCAGATGCAACACACCTTCCTGCTGCTCTGCTCTGCTGCTGGCCCAAGGACATGTGCTGCATGCTGATTGACCTTGGGCTGCCTGGGCTGTCTCATTCCTGCTGGGATAGCCTTTGGCACATTTTGCACGTGTCACATTTGGTGAGGAAGTCCCAAATATGGAAGCAGCCCCAGTGAGTGCCACTATTATTGTAAGACATCCCCTAAGTTGGGGTGGTGCTCCTCTGAAGAGCACGTTTGTATCTGTTGTGATGGGTCGAGGGCCCTTCTGGTCCTCTGTAGCTTTGTACTGGTGTACCCAGAGACAGAATCCTAAAATGGTTTGATTAGGAAGGGATCTTGAAGCCCATCCCATTCCAACCCCTGCCACGAGCAGGGACACTTCCAACTGCACCAGATCCTCCAGAGCCCCATTCAGCCTGCCTTTGAACACCTCCAGGGATGGAGCATCTACTACTTCTCTGGACGGCGTATTCTAGTGCTTCACCATGCTTGTAATGAGAAATTTCTTTGTAATATCTAACCTAAACATACCTTGTTTTAGTTTAACGCTGTTACTCCTCGTCCTGTTGTCAGTCACCCCCTGACAAAGAGTCCCTCTCCACCTTTCTTACAGGATCCTTTAAGTACTGGAAAGCTGCAGTAAGGCAGTAAGGTCTCCCCAGGGCCTTCTTTTCTCTAGTCTGAATACCTGCAGCTCTTAGCCTGTTCCTGTAGGAGCGGTGCTCCAGTCCTCTCAGCATCCTTGTGGCCTCTAGGCCTGCTCCAGCAGGTCCATGTCCTTGTGTTGGGGGCCTCAGACTTGCATAGAATGCTGCAGGTGGGGTCTCCTGAGAGAAGAGGAAAGAGGGAGAATCACCTTCCTTAACTCTCTGATCTCCATAACGTGATGTATCCAATTCTGATGGCGCTAAGCAAAGCCATGTAAGCCCTCTCTTTCTGACTGAAAGGGGCTGGAAACCCTCTCCCTTCTGGTACCGTTTCCTAAGAAGAGAAGGTGTGGCCATATCCCCTGTTTTTTTTCCATCCTCATAGGTTAAGCAAGAGCCTTGACCGCCTGGGCCCAGAGGTCTTCTTCTGGCAGAGCAAAATCAGTGAAGTGCTGGGTGGCAGTGGTTACAATGCAGACCGGCTCAGCACACCCTATGTCCCCCAGCTGACTGGTATGTGCCACCCTGTGGTCTACTGGAGGACCAGGGGAAGGGAAACGTTCTACACAGCAATGGGAATGTGAAGCTCTTGTGCTACATGCGGGTTGTTTTCCTGTTGTTTTTCTGCCTTTCCTTAGAAGTGTAGCATTAGGGAAACTGTCACAGTCAGGAGATTCCTGGGGTTGTCACATGCATGGCGGGCTGGACTGGTGGTATCATAGAGCCCGCTGGGTTTGGCTCAGTTCTTAGTTGTGCTGGGTGAATTTGGGTGAACACCTGGACAGATTGATTGCTACTCTGGGGACGAGGCATGGGGCACTTCTGGAGTTGGAGGAACGGCAGCAGATCAGCTTACCTATCCTGGTTTTTCTCAGATG
Organism: Tetrao urogallus; assembly: GCF_951394365.1. Classification (NCBI taxonomy): domain Eukaryota; kingdom Metazoa; phylum Chordata; class Aves; order Galliformes; family Phasianidae; genus Tetrao; species Tetrao urogallus. The sequence goes on along the minus strand of NC_136814.1, from coordinate 104,177,628 downwards.
AAGACCGCTTGTCCAAGAGGAAGAGCATTGGTGAGACCATTTCCCTGCAGGTTGAAGTGGAGTCTAGAAACAGTCCTGAGCGAGAGCAGGTACTGTGTTACACCAGAGCTTTAGAAACTGCAATCCTGACAGTGTGCAGTTAAGTCTTCTATAATTCTTCGTGTAGCTGTGTGCATAACTTCTCTGCTGGCTATGAGCACAGGGATCCATTATTCAGCCCTGGTATGTTTGGCAGCAAATCAGGCACAGAAAGGTTCCATCTCCTACTGATGCTCCCCTCCAGGTGCTGATAAGTGTGTTATGGGAGTTACACATCTGGGAGGATCTCACATTGCTGTTTGGGTGGCAAACCTTTTGTATAATCATCAAATCATAGAATGGCCTGGTTTGAAAAGGACCATGATGCTCATCCAGTTCCAACCCCCTGTGTGTGCAGGTCACCAACCAGCAGACCAGGCTGCCCAGAGCCACATCCAGCCTGGCCTTGAATGCCTGCAGGGATGGGGCATCCACAGCCTCCTTGGGCAACCTGTTCCAGTGCCTCACCACCCTCTGGGGGAAAAACTTCCTCCTTTATTTTCCCACTATCAACATTTCATACACGCGGGAGCCTTTGGGAGGTCTGAGGCCAGGGTAGTCCAGCCTGAAAAAACATTTTAAAAATACAGGTTGTCAAGAAGGATGTGTCTGTGTGTTAAAGACAGGCTGTGTCTCAGTTCAAGAATACAGCCTGAGGCACTGGTTCTTGGTTGCTGTGATTCCAAAACACTATCTTGTGCTGAACACTGAGCCATCTGCTTTTCCTCTTCCTCTAGAGAGCACCAGCTGAAGAGATCACATATGAGACACTGAAAAAGGCAATAGGTAAGTGAGGGAGAGGTGGAGGCTGACATGTTTGAATATGGGTGGGTGATGTGTGGGTCCCATCAGCCCTGCGTGCGCTCTGGATGGATGGATCCGCTGTGCTTCTGCCATGGTAACATTGCACCCAGGTAGCAGCACGGCTAGGCAGCTTCATCTCTGTGCCTCTCCCTAGGGTGTTCCTGGGAGGCAGGTCCCAGATTCAGGCACCGAAGATCCTCTGCTTGGCTTACTAGTGATGCTCAAATCTGTGCTGTCTGCTGGCGGGTGGGGATGTAGTGTGAATGATCCGTGCTGAGGGGAGCAGCTGAGAGCCATTTCCCCTTTGCTTCAGTAGACAGCGTCGCCGTGGAGGAGCAAGAACGAGAGCGGAGGCGACAAGTGGTGGAGAAATTTCAGAAAGCCCCATTTGAGGAGATTGCTGCTCACTGTGGTGCTCGGGTGAGTTGAAGCTGTGGCCCTAAATCCCCGCATGGTCTCAGCTGGGGATGGTGGCAGTTCAGCTCTGAATGTCACGAGGCCGCCTTCTTCCTTCTCTGCTGAACGGGGAAGGCCGATGGAGTGTCTGTCCTGTTTGCATTGCTGTTGTTCCTGGGTTGCACCCACACTGATACAGCTGCTGTGTGTGTTACAGGCGACGCTGCTGCAGAGCAAGCTCAACCAGATCTTTGAGATCACCATACGGTGAGTTGGGGTGATGGCTGAGCGTGCCAGGCTGAGCATGGCTAGTCAAGCCACCCAGCTGTGTTGCTTGCAGGGTGCTGGGGGTGGGTGCCAGCCTGGAACTGGGGTACCTGTGGTAGCACAGGAGATTAAGTTCGATGGGAGCAGCCTCTGGTTTGTTTGCTGCAGTTCCCTTCTGCTACGGGGGCACAGAGGAGAACTGCAGTGGTGCAGGAATGCGATGTTTTCTGCCCTGCAACAGGCTTTGCTTCCTCATGAAACACCTCTGTAAAACACCTCCCTCTGTCTCTCATGTTTCAGGCCACCACCGAGCCCATCAGGCACCATCACAGCTGCCTATGGCCAGCCCCAGAACCACTCCATCCCAGTGTATGAGATGAAGTTCCCAGACCTGTGTGTGTACTGAGGATGGCCGTGCTGGTAGGACAGAGCCTGCTGCACAGCTTGTGCCAAAGGACCTCCTGGGGAGAGACTGCCAACCACCTGGAGAGTGCATCCTTCTGCATGACAGATAGGGACGTGGACACTAAGACTATCCCAAGATTCATTGGCACCACAAACCATGTACTTTCTTTAGTGATCCCCTGCTGATATTCTGGGGGCAGCTGGTGGTGCAGGAAGGTGTGTCGTTGCTCTGACCTCCCTCTCCAATTTTGTTTTTGGAGAGGGGGTAGGAGGTGCTCTGGTTCCTGGCAGAGAGCTTTGGGCATGTACATCTTCCCAACGTAAAACAAACCTGTTCCTTGGGGAATCCCTCCCCAAATCATCTGTTAGCCATGTTGGAAACCCCTGGCGAGGGTGCAGGGGTGAAGCTGCAGGGTATGAGATTGTAAAAGGGGATGTGTGGTGCAGCGTGGGGCAGCTGTAAAATTAAATCCTGCTGGAGCTCATGCACAAAGCAGGTGCACTGCAAAGGGTGCAGTCCACACATCCAGCTCCTGGCCTGTGAGCTGCATCTTCCCAGCAGCTGCCCCAGTGCGTGGCTGGTTGCTCGGGTACTTCATTCTGGACAAGAGGAGTGCCTGGAGTGACAGGAGGGCAGTAATTGTCCCATCCTAGTGTTGGGATACACAACCTGGCTGGTTCCAGGTCACTTGAAAACGTGATTTATTTGGAAAACTTTTCTTGAGGAGGAGGGGAGATCCAAAAGAGCTATACTTGACTTGTCCATGTCATCAGCAGGGTGCTCTTGGGGAGCCGTACAGCAGCCACAGGCAGTGCTCATGCAGTGAGGCACCTGGAGCCACCATAAGTCATGAGTAGAAACCACATTTGGGCATATCAACACACTAGCCAACTATTTCCATGGTTTATGGTTTCACAGTTTCTGGTTTGGGATTTCACAGTGTTAGCATTCCTGTCTGAGGAATAGATTATTTTTTTTAACAGAATCCTTTTGAAAAAGAAAAAAAAAAAAAAAAGGCCTCTGTTGTGGTCAGGCAGCTTTTTGCTGAGCCAAGCATGGAGCCTCCTGCACCAGGACTGCAGTGAAATCCCAGCTCACCTCTAGGGCAGCCCCTTTCCTTCCAGCTGGACACATTGCTTCACTGCAGGAGGAGACACAGGAGGATCTAAAACTCAAAACTGGAGGTGTGGGAGATGCTGCTGTGCACAGCAGGGGGACAGCAGGTGATGACAATGGTCACAGTGGTGCTGCCTGTGCCCAGCTGGATTGCTTCAGTGACCACTCATTTCTCCACCCCTTCTCACGGTAGCTCTTCAGACAGTTATTTGAAGGTGTAATTGCACGTTAACATCCTTTTTTTTCTTCTTCTCTCTCCTTTTTTTAGTTTGGTGGCGGGTGCAGTTTGCAGTTGCCCCGAGGTTACCACTTGTTTATGTGGTTGTCATTTAATCCGGGTTTAGGAAATGACCTAGCTTAAGAGGACAGGAAAAAACGAGGGTTTATTTCAGTCCCTGGGTGGGATTGCAGCCCTGCCCAGAGCCTGAGGCCGTCCCTTGCCACAGCCACTCTTTGGGGGTCCCCCCCCATCTTTCTGTTCCCAGCCTGTCCCGTTTTGTTCCCTTAGTTATGCCTAGTCCCCCATGGGGTTTTGGCTGGGTGAAGTTGCGGAGCTGGCATTGGGAACGCGAGGAGGCTGCTTGACAAAGGATGTTTTGCTCCCATAGCTGTGCTAATGAAAAGCAGTAAAAGTTCAGCAAAATGCAGTAGGAGAAGCGATTAACCCCCAGGCTGTGTGTGCATGGGGGGGAGACACTTCCAAACCCCTTCAAATTCAGAAGGAAGGTGGGAAGATGAGCACGAGGCTTGCTCCTTGGAACCTGGCTGCCATGGGGATGGCACAGGGCACGTCCTGGGGTTCCATTGCTGCTCAGGGAACCTGGGCCAGGACTGCACTTTATCCCCTATCCCCTGGCTGGGGGTTTTGGTGTGGTCTCCCTGGTCCCAGTGCTGTTCCCTCGCTACATCCCCCAGCACATCCCTTGTTCCCCTCCAAAAGCAAGTGCTGGCTGTGCTCAGCATTGCATTTCAGGACCCAAACTCCACCTGTAAATGTCCCTACACACACACACACACACACACAGTGTAAGTGACTCGTTTGTACATCACGTTTAGTTTAGATACTGGTGTATGTATAGATGACAAAGTATATTTCTATAAACTTGGCAGTTAGGTGCATGTGTGCGTTTCCATCTCTGTATTTCAGGGCACTGTGTTGTTTCCGTGCGTAGCTGAGGGCAGGAGAGAAGTGGGTGTGAAAGGGCCGAGATGCTGTCAGTATTTCCAGGCAAGCCCTCCAATAAATGTTGATGTTGCCACATTATGGGATCTGCTCTGTTGGCACGTTGATAGCACCTGGGGCTCTGTGAAGCTGGGGGAAATGGTGAGGGTTTGTTACTCCTGGCACAAGTAACAGCGTTTGCTCTTGCAGATGGTCCCACATCCCCAGCTGCTCCCTGCTTTCATTGCCCCTCTGTGCAAACAATTAAGCAACGTGACTTTATAAAGAATGTCACTTTCTTTTGTACCTGAGAGTCTCCTGCGTTGCCATTCAATAGGCAATGAATGAGTTTACCTGGGAGATAAATACTGGGGAAGCTGCCTAGGGATGGGGAAGCCTGAATCCCTTCCTTGGGAGTAACCTGTGATGAAATTTAGCCCCATGGCCATCTCCCATGCACAGCCCCAGTGATGCCTTTTGTTTCCCAGCTGCAGGATTTGGGCTTGGAGTTATTCTAAATTTCACTTTTAGGTCCCTGGAGGTGCTCAAGGCCAGGTTGGATGGGACCCCATGCAGCCTGATGTAGTATTAGATACGGAGGTTGGCAGCCCTGCCTGTGGTGGGGGGAAGAGAGAGGGGGAAGTTGGAGCTTCACCATCCTTGAGGTCCCTTCCAACCCAAGCAATTGTGTGATATGATTCTGTGATAATCATTAAGGTTGGAAAAGACCTGTGAGAACATCAAGTCCGACTGTCAACCTGTCACCACCGTGCCCACCAAACCTTGTCCCTATTTCCTTTGCCCCTTTGCAAGACACAGCCCCACAGACATTGCAGATGCATGGCTAGCTTGCAAAAATTACAGATAAATGTTTTGTTTTGTTTTGTTTTTAGAATTCTTTTAATCCATCATTTACAGTATTTTACAGCTTGGTGAAAGTAGGAAAATGACCCGGCGTGAGCACTGCTCACATGGGTGCATTCAGCCCCAACCTGTTGCCATTGGGTGTCGGGGCAGGAGGGCTTCGGAGTAGTAATTAACGACATAACGAGCGATCTGTGGATCTAAGTGACACACATGCCGGCAGGACACTAAAGCTGCGTGGGGCCACGTGGGCTGGGCTGCCCCGCGGGCCGTCCCCGCTCACTGAGCCTTCTTGTAGGCGCTTTTGACGATGGCGTTTTTGAACAGAGTCATCAGCGGCGTCTGGCTGTGCTCCAGGGTCATGAAGCCGCCGTAGCGCTTGTCCTTCAGCGGCGCGTGCCAGCGGAAGTGCCGCATGCGGTACGAGCCGCCGTCCTTCTTTTCCTCCTCGCCTTCTTCCTCCTGCTCTTCCTCTTCCAAGAGGTCGAGGGGATCCTCGTCGGCCGCCATCTCCCTCCGGAACTCCACGGGGTAGCTCTCGGCCGACTCCTCGTCCACGCTGTTGGGGTACACCTTGATGGGTCTCCTCTTCCGTCCCACCGGCTTGCCCCAGCGGAAATGCTCCATGGAGTAGGAGCGCTTCCCTTCCTCTCGCTCCAACCCTTCTCCATCTTCCTCCTCCCCGGGGGGGCGGTGGGGTGATGTGATGGGCAAGGCGAGGCCGGCCACCTCCTCCCTTTTATGCCCTCCGCTGCTGCTGTTGCGACGGCCGAACTTGTTCCAGCGGAAATGGCTCATCACGTACTTGCGGATGCTCTCGGAGAGGGGCTGCAGGTGCCCGTTGCCGGGGTACACGGGTGCCTCGGCCGACAGCTCAGCTCGGCACGCCTTGGCACACGCCTGCACGGGGCAAAATGGAATCATGAAATCCTTCAGCTTGGAAAAGACCTCTAAGGTCACCAAGTCCAAGTGTCAGCCCGCTCCACCATGCCCGGTCACCATGTCCCCAAGTGTGTCGTGTCACGGTTCTGGAACACCTCCAGGGATGGTGACCCCACAGCCCACCGGGCAGCTGTGCCACTGCTTCACCACTCTTTCAGGGAAGAAATCTTTCCTAATGTGCAACCTGTGGCCATGTGCCTTGGTGACGTTCCCGTGCAAGCGCCACTCTGTGTGTCCTCCAGGGGGAGCATGGAGCATCCAACACATCCTGTGGGGATGTAAAAAGTGCGGGGGGAGCACGGACCACACATGGAGGCTGTGCGTTGGGTCCCCAAAACACACTCAGCCCCTGCAGAGGATGAACCATAACCACCATCCCGTTACCACTCTCTGATTTCCTTGTTTGTCCCACGTAGGAGGGATGACATCAGTTCGAAAACTGATTTTACCCAACGTGAAGATGTTCTTTATGATGAAAGTGATGAGGCAGTGGAACGGAGAAGCTGTGGGTGCCCCATCCCTGGATGGGGTTTTGGGCAACCTCATCTGGTGAGAGCTCTCCCTGTGGCAGGGGTTGGGGCTGGGGGAGCTTTGAGGTCCCTTCTCAGCCAAACCACTCTGAGATTCTGTGACTCTATGAGGCCAAAAGGCACGAGCACACCAAAACCCACAGATCGCGGTGCCCAAGGCATCACTCCACCTTGCCGTGTGTCACCCAGCACAGACAGCATCCCATCACCTCTTCCATTGGGGTTAGAAAGCAAACCAAGCCCGGGGCAGCCCCACGCTCCCACTTACCAAAACACCAGCCTCGGTGGCCAGGTCCTGGCACTTGCTGTTCTCCCAGCACAGACCGCTGGCGGTGGTGGGGTGGCACAGCAGCAACCCCAGCACCACAGGCAGGCTGCGGCACAGCGCACCCCGCATCCTACCGGCAAGGGATGGGCACCCAAACTGCAGAGGAACTACAGAAAAAAAAGAAATAATAATAACTATTTGCCCAAATATGGGGCTGCTGCTTCTTGCTGGGATTGCATCCCCTCCTTCCAGCCCTTTGTGGCATTGCTGTCGCCATCCTTTGCCTCCGAAATCCCAGATCCTTTGTCACCTGCGTGAACACCCGGCTTTGCAGGTGACAGCTGCTGCCTTGAGGATTTCTGCCCCTCCTGAGAGCCACAGGCAGACGAGTGATGCTGCCAGGGAAAGCTGCCTGCAGGCTGTAGCCCTTGCAAACCCCCCTCAAGCTGAAATGATACATGAAATAACATCAGATCATCGCTTGGGAAGCACTCTGGGAGATGCTGGTGGTGTCAGGGATGCCGGTGCGCTCAGGGATGGCTCCGCTGCTGTGCAAAGGATTTGCTAAAACAGACCCAGGCTGAGGCTGGAAGCTGAAGGCTGTGCTGCAGGGACTGCTTTGGGTGAGTCCAGACAAGGTGAGGGTTGTGGTGACGGCAGCAGAGCCATGCGGATGGATGTATCCATGCACTTTGCTTTTGCCAAGCCCAACTCTTTCCCAAGTTGTCTTTAACTTTGTGGGGACTCACGTGGTTCACCTTGGGAGTGCCAAGGGAGGAAAACCCCATCCCACAATTTAGAAAACAATAGGCAAGTTAATGAAAATCTCATCCTGCTCCATAGAGAGCAGACGAAGTGCGGGCATGGAGGTTCTTTTTGCTCTTTTGCCCCAAAATCGTGGGAGCAGCCGCCTGGGACCTCCCAGCTTTGGCACAGCAGTGCTGGATCTGCGACTGCTGGGACCACTTCTGTAACGCATCAGCATACAGTAACCCAAAAAAGCAGAGAATAAAGGGTGGCAGAGGCTGGGGGCAGGGATGCACAAAGCATTTCACGGAGGAGGGTGATTTATCTCCTTGCTGCCGTCCATCTAACCGTGCAAACAACCCACCCAAGATTTTGCAACCAAGATTTTGCCGAGTTTCCCCCTTCCCCACACCCCCCGGAGGTGCCCTTCTGGGCCATGCCGCATCCCTGAGGTCTCACCTGTGGCGTGGGCTGGAGCGCAGCCACCACCGTCCCCGTCTCCCGGAGAGCGCGTCTGCAACGTCCCCGCATCCCCGCTGCCTTATATACCCCCAGCGCCGCGTCGCAGCCGCCCTCTGGATGGCCCTTGGGGGTGGGGGCGGAGATGGGGACGGAGGGACACTTCCAGGTAGCGAACAAAAGCGGAGCAGCGGGGGGCACGGTGCAGATGTGGCTGTCCCCGAGGTGGATGGGATTAGCATCTCCCTGCCAGCTGCAGCCAGCCAAGTTTTCCAGGCGAAGCTGCTAATTGCTTTCGGGAACAGGGGGGGTCGGACGGAAAGTGCTTTACTGGGTGTTTGGTGCAGGGGCATCTGTTCCTTTTTGGGGATCAGGCGTGGGAGGGCTCCGTGCTCCGACGGGTGCTGGGGGTGTGGGGTCGGCTTTTGGTGGGATAAAGGGTTGTTGTCTTTTAACTAAACCTCTTGGGATGGCACCACACACAGCCCCCTCCCTGTGCACAAACCCTTGATCTCTCTGCTTTACCACACTGCTTTTGCCTGCAGATTCCTCCCCCGCAGCAAGGAACCCAAGGCTTACCAGGATTCATTTTCCTTAGGTCTCACCTGGGCTGCCTTATATGTAAAATACAGTGCTGTAGGGGCTGCCAGGAGGCTCCTCCGGGCACTGGGACCAAGCAACGTGCGAATGAGCAGAAAGAGTGCTCCCCTCCTGCAAGGGGATGTGGGTGCTCCCCTCTTGGATTGGATTCTCTCCTCTTGCAATGGGATGTGGGGTGCATGAGGTTGGCGTCGCTTCTTTGGGATGGTGCACAAAGCTCCGTCACAGGTTCCATTTCACCCATCCTAGCATCTCAGTTTGCTTCATGCTTTCCCCGGTCCCCCAGTCTCCCCTAGATCCAGGAGACCTCTGTGGCGCAAGCAATTCATATCTCTTAACTGTATTATCTGCCTCCACCCTCCCTGGCAGATCCCCTCCTATGCAATATTTTTTCATGACGGAGAGCTATTCTGAATGCTTTATGGCCAAAAAGGAGCGATGATTCCCACTTTAAAAGCTCTTTCATCTTTATTAGGCCTCTCTGAGCCAGTTATTTTTATAAGGAAGAAATCAGTTTAGGAAATAGGGAAATTTCGTTGAGGTGAGGCGTTGGGATGAAGAATGCCTCCACACTCACCAGCTTTGGCACAGCCCTCAAAGCTTGGTCTAAGCCCATCCTCTGAGCTCCCTATGGCACCTCCCAGAAGCCCAGAGCCTCAGGATGGTTGGGTTCCCAGCTCTACGGCCAGGGGCTGTGGGAGATCCCCAAGGAGGACCCCCAGATCTCTCCACCTCCTGTGCCAGGGCTCGACACTCACCCAGCACTGCAGTGCTGCTGATGGGCAGCTCTTGAGCTCCAGGCTGTGCCCTGTGCCCCTGGGCTGCCCCAGGCACTGTTGAGCTGAGCCCTGCCACATTCCCTTGCACTTCCTGTGGGGATTTATGGCCAAGGTGTGATCCCCCAAGGCCTACTGAGGGCGCTGCTGCCTGAGCATTCCTGGAGCTGGGGCTGGCTCTCTTCCTGGGCAGCATCACCAGCAGCAAGACACGGTCCATAGAATCATAAAGGCTAGAGAACACCTCTAAGATCAAGTCCAGCTGCCAACCCATCACCATCATGCTCACTTACAGAGTCATTTGTGCTGGAGAAGACCTTTGAGGTCATCAAGTCCAACTGCTGACCTATCATCACCATGCCTAATCACAGACTCACGGAATCATTAAGGCCAAAAAAGACCTCTTAAACCACCATCACCCCAACTCAAATCCAACTCCAACCCACCCCCACCATGCCCACTAAACCTCGGTGCCACATCTCCACGGTTCTTGAACACCCCCAGGGACAGTGACTCCATCACATCATTGGGCAGCTGGTGCCAATGGCTGACACAGCAAGGCTGGAGGCTGAATTTTGGAATGCCTTGGGCAAGGGCTGATGGCTTTGCCATGCTGTTGTCCCCAGGGAGGATCAGCTGCAGGTGAGCAGCTCATCGGCCACGTGATTTCTGGCCTTTCCATTTTAATTTGTTGAGCAAGTCGCACTTTTGTGCAAATGAGTTCTGGGCTGGGGTGTGAATTTCACAGCTGTACTCAAATCCTGCTGGGCTGTGAACAGCAGTGCTGGGGCTTGTAAGGGCCTTCTGACAGCCACGTAGTGCTGCCCAGAGCCACGTCCCTCCAGCGTCACATCTCCAACTTGCAGCCACATGCTGTGTGCTGCTGGGTCATCCCCATCCCTATAATCTCAGGTTAGAGATTTCTTGCAGTGCTTTACAGAGTTGGCCTGGTGGCTCTTGCTGGTTTCCCCGTAAGAGTAGGACATTTCTGGGAGCAGACGTAGGAGTGATCACTCCCGAGCACATACATTGAAATGCAAGCTGTGTAATTTTCTCTTGGTGAAAAATGGTTGTGCTTGGCCATATGTTCACTACCAGAGCAAGAGCAGCTGTGGAAGGGGCTGGAACCCCATCACCAGCCTCTTGCCCCCGCGGTCATTGGATTGGAGTCAGATGAAGACACTTGGGTATTTGGCTAGGAAGAGGCAAACAAAGGCATGTGAGGCTCTGAAGTGTTTGATAGGATGCTCTGCATCACTGAGAAGTTCCAATGGACCTGCTGGTCCCTCAGCAGTGGTGAGTATCCATGCAGAAGAGTAGGGAGTGTGACAGCCTGCTGCACGGGATGCCCTTTCCAAGCTGCTACTCACTCCAATCCAGCAGCTGTTAATGACGGAAGGCGGTCATTAACTACTGCACTTTGCTTTTGGACTGAACTCTGCTCACTTCAGTGCCTGGATTTGGAGCTGTCCTGCTCTATGCAGTGCTGGGTTAGCCCAGGGCAGAGCCATCCTGGGGGGAAAACTGGGTGAGGTACAGTCAGGACCCCCAAATTACCCTGTTATGTATTTTGCCCAATTGCACATTTTCTTCTCTCATTCCTGTTGCCTTTCTTCTCCTTTTTGAGCTGGTTGCATCCTGCAGGCATACACCTGCCAGGCACAACAAAGCTGTGATGCATGCACACGCCTGCACACTTTGCCCTGTGCTCATACACGTTTGCACGCCTGGAGCCAAATCCCTGATTACTGCCCGTGCCCCTAAGAGGGATTACAGCTTCTTAGGGGGGATCTGGCTGTGGGTTGGGGTCAGAAGCCTGGCAGGGGCTTCCTTCCTGTAACTCAGCTCCTACACCATATTCCTGCGTTCCAATTGAACCCAGCTCCGTCTCCATTCCACCCCTTTCTGCTCCCAGCTGGCACCCAGATGAAGCATGGGGAGGGTGCCCAAAGGCAACATTGGTGGCTGGGGTGACGCCAGCTACGTGATTCTGCACTGGGGGTCTGGAAGAAAAGTGGGTAGCAAAGCTAATGGCAAAAACAATGGTAAAGCTAGTGGGCAATGCTGATGGCAAAGCTGCGGTGGCAGTACATTCTGGCATCTTGTTCAGCATTGCAACAGACTGGGTGGCACTTGGGTGGCAGATCTGCAAGGACAGCAATGCTGGCCATGTCCTCAGTCCTACCACTGTGTTTGAGGATCGACAAGGATGGGTCTGGGGAGCTGGGAAAGCCCTGGGACACTTGGCTCTGAAGTGGCTCCAGGTCTGCATTGCCTGCTTAGAGATGGGCTGCTTATCCTCTCCAAGAGGCCAAGGTAGGCTCAGGGGATACTGAATTTTGGGGATCTCTTTATTCCATGGGCTAGAAATGAGAAATGGAGAAGCATGATGGTTTTTGTTTTTTTTTTTTAATATTTCCTCCTCAAAGAGTCTGCACACTGAGGAGAGTCAAAAGCTGGCTCAGCAAGGCTGCAGGGCGTGGGTAGGGACAATGGGGACCTCATGTCCTGGAGAAATGAATGTGGTGCTTCTCTGAGCTGTGATGAATCTCAGCTGTGCTGCCCATAGAGAATAGGGACCTCTGTCATGGATGTTGCCAGAATTAGGGACCTCCAGTATGGGGACTGAACCCGGATGGTTTGATCTGCACGGCCCATCCACTGCTCTTTGTACAAGGGTGTGAATTTGGGATGGAGCAGAAAGAGCAGGAGATGCCCACAGAACCAGTATGTGTTAGGGAGGATTGAGAAAAAGGCATGGTGCTGGCCCAGGCTTCACAACGACCCTTAACAGCATCTTCTTAATGTGCAATCTGCACCGATGGCTTTGGGAGTGTGCAAATGTGGTTCGAGAAACATGGAGATGTGGCACTGAGGGACATGGTCAGTGGGCCTGGTGGTGGTGGGTTGGGGTTGGACTTGATGATCATAGAGGCCTGAATGGTTCTGTGATTCTATGATTGTATGAAAGAGTTGGCCAAGGGGTCCCAGGAGTTGGCTTCGGTTTGACCCTGTGCCATCAGAGAGGATGCAGCTGACGTACATCCACGAACATGGAAAGGATGCTGGGGACAGTGAGCCAAGCGCTCAACCTTGGGCATTTCAGAGCTCCATGGTTATGACCATGCACATCACCTGGGCTCCCGCTGAATTCCTCCCCCCTCTCCCTTCCCTCTTCCCTTTTCACTAAATGCTCCCCGAAGAGCTCAGACATCAATCGAAGGCAGTCGAAATGGCTGTGCTTTGTCTCCCTGAAGAGGCAGCTCCAGCGCAGCCCTGCCTGGCCGCCCCACAGCCGCGTGCAGGGCCCATTTTCACATCTCTCTTTGTGAAGGAGCAGCCTTGAGCTAAACGGCACTCGAGGAGCATTGAACGAAATGTTCGTTCACCTCTTCCATGTGGCACTCAGCGCCCGTCTCCGCCTCTGACGCTAATGATCCGGACGAGTTTTTTCCGAGTATAATGGGGAAAAGAAATGAAAGGCAAAGGGGCTGGAGGAAGGGAGGTGAGATGCATTTAGAAGCCCAAACATTCACGGGGAAAGTGGCTCCTGAGTGGCCACACAAAGGCCCCGCTGTGCCCGGCTCCGTCCCTCCTCCAGCTTGCCTCCCCCGCCACCTCCGGCCCCGCAGCGGGACCAGCAGGATGGGGATAATGGATTGCATTATCAGCAAGCACGTTAAATGTCCATCCACTCATGTGCAATAAAGAGAAGCTGGTCTTTAGCTAATCGCACTGGAGGAGCTCTCAGCTGGGGTTTGAGAGCGAAATGTTTCCCTTCGTCTCCCGCCTCGAGACTGCCCCATAAGGAGCTGGCTGTGGGGTGCTGGAAAAGACCACTCAGATCACCAAGTCCAACATCAACCCATCCCTGCCATGCCCACTAGCCGTGTCCCTTGTCTATTAAACCGTGTCCATAGGAATCCTACCATCACCTCCCATCTTACCACAGCACCCTGTTTGTCTCCAGGGGTGGCTCTGGAGGGAGAATGTCCACACCTGAGCAGCAGAGTGGTGGATCTCATGGTGGGATCTGCTATTGCAATGAAGGGCTGCAGCCCAAATGGCACCAGCAGAAAGTCTCCATATCCATTTGAGGACCAGTAGGATGATCTTGACACCTGCCAAGGTAGCATTTTCCCATTGAGCGGATGTTTCTCAGCTTTCTGAGGGGATAAAGCAGCTCCATTTCTCCTAACCCCACCCAGGACCATTCCCTTTCCTAAGGAGGGAAGATGCTCGCAGTCCTCAGTGTGACCCATGACCTAGGTGTATGCAGGGCACCTTCCTCCCAGAGGGATGTCTCCTAGGGCCAAACTTCTTGATTTAGTTTTCTCTCTTGAAATAAATGCCCTAGCTGGTGCAGGCAATGCATCCTCCCAGCCTCGCTGAGGACATCAACACTGCAGGAGATGTGTGCCCAGAGGTGACGAGTCTTCCAAAAGACCCTTGTACAGCCTTTCGAAGGACTCATGAGGTTTAACAACTCTCCAAACCACGTGAGCAGATGTTTGCTGATGAACCTGCCCTTCTCCAGGATGTTTCTGTGCTTTTAGAGGCCACGTAAGCATCTCCTTTGTGAGAATAAGCCTGTGAATATCATCTGGAAACTCTTTGTAAAATGAAGAAAACCCGATGCAGTTTGTCCATCGTGGAAATCTCTGGTTCCAGCTTACATTCCTGCATCAGAATGATTAGCATATTTAATTAAGCAAACCTGTTGACATTCCTAACTGGTTAGATAAACAATTTTTCTTCTCCCAAGGAGAAGCAGAAGGATCAGAACTGCCCACTCCCCCTGGAGAGATGCACACAAATGGATTCATGCAGCCGGCAGGGTTTCTGGGCAGAAGGAAAGCCCAGGGAGCAAGTGGGCTTTTCACAAAAATGAAGAGCCTAGGACATCCAATAAATGGAGCTGCTCCAGGCCCTGAGTCTCCAACCACAGTAGGGGGGTCCTCTTCTCTCCCAAAATACTGGCACGGGTCAGGTGGATGCTGGAAGAAAGGACAAGCCAGTTCTCTGCCCAGAACCCATCATGAGGATGGGATGGGGGGTTCTAGGAGCAGGGAGCCATGCCCTCCTGCCGAGATGTTGGCTTAATCCCCCGTGTGCTGATAAGGTCACGCCAGGACCCGTGCTCCTCCCTCCCGTGCGTTGTCTGAGTCTGGTGGCTCTCTTGGCCCTATTTATAGTGCGGTGAGAGGATCAGGGGGAATCAGTGCCCAGCAGCCCCCGACGCTCACCCCACTTCCCGCAGACAGTCCCTGCTCGCTGCCTGCTGCCGGAGCACCAGAGCAGCCCTCGTGAAGGTATGTGCTGGCACTGCAGGCGTGGGGTGTCAAGGGGAGCAAACCTACCACATCTCCATTCACAGAAGGATGGGATGGGGATTTTTTTTTTGTTGAGAGAAAGGTGCAGAGCAGGGCTGCGGTGTGGTGGCATGGTGGGGAGCCCCAGTGTTGGAAAGCTCTGGCTGATTTCTCTGAATAAAGAGACAAAGTTACATATTTGTCTCACACTGATTGTGGCAAGGTCACCATCCCACCATCCACCCTTGCACCTGAAGTCACCTGGATTAATAAACCCATAGCTATAGGGAAACACTGACTTCAGCAAGGCCATCTAGCCACCCCCAGGGATGGGTTGGAGGTCTAACCCTGCCCAGGTGTTCTGTTGGGTGTTCTGTGTCACGACTAGAGCTCCAGGACCATGTCCTGAATCTCTGGGGTGCAATAGAGGTGATGGAGGGGGGTTGGAAGGTGGTGGACCCTGATATGCTGAGTGGAAGGCAGCATGTTGGGTTGGGTTGGATTGGGCTGGGTTGGATTGCATTGGGTTGAACTGGATTTGGTTGGGTTGGGTTGCGTTGTGTTGGATTGGATTAGGTTGGGTTGAGTTGTGTTGAGTTATGTTGGGTTGATTTTGTTGCTCATTCCTACCAGCTCTGGTCTACATTTCAAAGAGTGTCGGAGCAACAGGATGCTCAGAAAGACAACACCTCTCTATGCATGGTCCTGCGCAGACATAAAACCCTGCCCAAGGTGGTGATGGGGCCACCCCTGAGGACCATCCTCAGCATCCCGATGGAGCTCTGCCCCAGCACTGGCTTTGCTGAGGCACGTTGGCTCTCCCTCCTTTTCCTGGCCGCACTGAGTGTTCCCTCACTGCCAAAATCCCTGCCCGCAGCATATGGTGACAATGAAGGGACTCAGGAGGGCACAGGCCTGATTCAGTGTGGGGAGTACAGCAACCAGGTGCTGCCCAATGGCCGCTGCAAGATCGTGGCCACGCTGCCCCAGGGGGATGAGCAGAGGTGCCCAGACATGTTTCGCTGTACCGACGAGGTGTCCTATTGGCTCCACGAGAATGAGGAACGCAAGCAGCAGATCCTGGAGCTGCGGGAGCTGATCTCAGAGCTGCAGGAGGAGCTGAGAAACCACCGGCATCGCATCAAGGTCCTGGAGCTCCAGGTAAAGCTGTCCTTGGTAGGTTCCCTCTGTGTGGTGCTTCTGGTTGCAGGGAGAGGATGCTGGGAAGCTCATAGTGTTGTTGTGACCACATATTGGGATATCTATTAAACCCCTCTTACTGTGCTGGCTCAGAGGCCTTCCAGGGCTAAATCTCTCTTATCATGAGCCACAAACCCTCTGGTGTTTTATCTGTGGCCCTGCTGTGAGACGAATAAGACCTCCACCTCTGAACCTGCCTAGAATGGGTTGGAGTTGCTGATCCATTCCATTGCCCACGGGCAAAAACAACTAGAGCTGAAATTTTAGGTAGTCAGGGAGGAGACACATCTTAGGAGGCCACAGTTGAACCAAATCCCAGGTAGCCAGGGCTGAGCTCCCTGTGTAATACAGGGCAGGGAACTGCAGTCAGCAAGGAACAATTTGGCTGGAAGGATATTGTGTAAAACTCAACAACTGTAAGCAAGTATTGTCTTTGGGAGAGACGAGGTCTGATATGGGCTGGCACTAAGAACTGATGTGACTCACGCACTGTTTGGCTTTGTCTCCTTGCCTACACCCTTCCCTTGGGCTCCCTCATTGCAAAGCTTCCCCTTCCCAGGCTTGGTGTGCTCACGTGGGGCTTTGTTTCCATACCTCCCTCCACAAAATGTTCTCATCTGCCCCACACAGGGCATGACTCACAGTTTTGCCATATGCCAGATACCTGCAACTGTAGGTCCACGTGAGAGACCCAGGTTTGTGTGTCTTGGGTACTGTGGTCATTCTCGCCATCTGCCCTTTTGGACCATGACGTTTACATCATGCAGACCAAAGCTCTCTCCTGCATCCACCACCGTGACCCACCTGGGCAGACCTCGCTCACCCCTTTTCCACTTTTCTTCTTTCTCCTCACACTGGGACCAGAACAGATCTTCCAGCCTTCACTTCTCATGTCTATGCCCTAGTTACATCCAGACCCTTAGGACTGTTCAACCCATTCTTCCCCAGTTCCAGCTTAAAGAGGATAGATTTAGGTTAGATATAAGGAAAAAGCCTCTTACACTGAGGGTGGTGAGGCACTGGAACAGCCCAATGATGTGGTTGATGCTCTGTCTCTGGAGACTCTCAAGGTGAGGCTGCACCAGGCCCTGGGCAACATGATCAAGCTGTGGTGTCCCCGTTCATTGCAGGGGAGTTGGACTAATTGGCCTTTAAAAGCCCCTTCAAACTTTAAGGATTCTATGATTCTAAGAAAAGTTGTAGAGATGTGGCACTGAAGGGCATGGTCAGTGAGTGTGGTGGGGTGGGATGGGCTGGGTTGGACCTGATGATGCTGGGGGTGTTTTCCAACCTTAATGATTCTATGGTTCTATAATTCTGTGCTTGGAAGACCTCATTCACATGCAAAGACACAGTCACTGTGTGACCTAAGCCTGTGATCCCTTTTCTACTCCAAGAACCATAGAATCACTCAAGTTGGAAAAGACCCTTACAATCCCCAAGTCCAACCCCAACCCAGCCCACCATGCCCACTGACTGCGTCCTTCAGTGCCACATTGCCTCAGTTCTGGAGCACCTCCAGGGACGGTGATCCCACCACCTCCCTGGGCAGCTGTGCCACTGCAGCACTGCTCTTTCTGAGAGGAAATGTTTCCCAATATCCACCCTGAACCTCCACTGGCACAACATGAGGCCATCACCCCTCCTATCAATTATCCACTTGATAATTCCTGCGCCTTTGCACTTAGTTTATTCTGCTTTTCCCTGTTAATTGCTGGGTTTCTTTGCACAGAATAGTCCTTCACTAGATAGCACAGTGAAGTGGATGTTTTCTTGGGTTTGTGGTGGTTGGGTGGTGGTTGATGGGGATGCTTCTGGAGCAGCTGCCAATGATGGCATTCCTCCTACCCACACCTAGAATGTATATATAGTTGTCTCCGTGGGATCCAGCAGATCCTGAGATAGAGATCTGAGCAGTGAATGTGGAGACACTAACACTGCTGAGGCTCCTTGGATGTCTCCAGGTGACAGGAATGAACTGGGAGACCTTGTTTCTACTTAATGGAAGCCCAGGTGGGCAACACTTAAGGGGTTTTGTCTGCTGTGGGATGCTGCTGGGCTCCTCACACTACTGGGAGAGCAGAGAGCAAGGGGCACACAGGCATCCCCAGGCAGCCTCCAGCCCCACTGAGATGTCCCCAGGAAGGTCACACCTTGAGAACAGTGCCACCAAGGTACAGCTACACAGGAGAAGGGATGGTCTCTGGGATCTTTTGAAGTCCCTTTGGGTTGGACCTTGGTTGGAAAGGACTCTGAGCAACTGCAGCTGGCTTTGCAGTCACTCTGATTCCCTGCTGTGTCCACCACCCAGCCTGGACAGGTCTCTCCACATCCCTTCCTCCCACCCAGGAGCCGCTGCTCCCTTAATCTACCACCATAAATCACCTCCTGCTGGTTTGCCATCAGTCCTTCTCCTGGAGCTTGGTGTGGGCTTGTCCATTCAAGCAGACATCTCTCTGAGCTCTGCATCCTGAGGTGATGGAGAGCAGCACACAGCTCCTCCCCTCATAACAGGGACGCCAAAATGGGTCAGAATGAGTGGTCCCTTCCCTGCCTCAGGATGAGTCCCACAAAAACCCATCACCAGCCACTGTCTGGGGCGAAGCATCGTGGGTTTACTCGGAGAGCTGGAGCGTGGGTGCAGGCTGCCGCTGTCGGTCATGGCTCACAGAGCAGAGCTGATGTATGGGAGAGACAGAGATGTTGCAGCCCTGATAAGGAAAACACCACGTTGTCGCATGCCATAATTTCCATTTTGCTGCCACTGCTTGGGATCCTATGAGCAACACATGGGTGAGCATGGCACCAGGACCTGGCAATGCTCGGGTGGCACCGGGAAGGATGCTACCTTGAGTTACTGGTACCAAAACTCGCAGTGTTGTACCATCTCCTGGGAACAGCAATGTGTCCTGGCAGCAGTGGGTGGCAGGGACTGAGCTGTGAGCCAGGTCCTTGGGAAGAAAACACTCTCTGGCTGCATGAGCCCCTTCTAGCTGAAGGAAATACACCTACTGTGGTTCTGCAGATGGCTGGGCATGCCTTCAGGGTGATGCTGTTGGGAGATGGCCATGATACAGGGTCCCATGTCAACCATGCTGGCAGAGCATCCCATGTCACAGCACAGGGACCACCAGCAGGGCAGGAGAGAAGAAGAAGGAGGCTGGGGGAAAAGCAGCATCCCTGCAGTGCAGATAAAGGGCTGGGGGCTCCCGGACCCCAAAGGAATGGGTGGTGCAGGGGTAGGGAGGGTATTTCAGCTCGGCTGCTGCAGGGTTCGGAGGGGCTGCCTAAAGCCTGCTCTGCCACCTAACGGGCAGCCCGAGGAGCACCGAGCAAGGCAGGTGAGCACCTCTCGAGTGACTGCATCTGGACAGTGTTTTAGAAGGCAAACCCAATGGTGGTGGGGGTTCCAGGTTGGAGGATACATGGGGAGCAATCATGGGGAGCTTGCACTGCTCTGTCAGCACTAGGTTTGCCTATGTGCATCCTGCTTGGGGGGATAGGAAGGTTGTGGGCTCTGCAATGGGCTGGGGGCTGCAGAGCAAGGGTGAGGCCATCAGCGCATCCTCCCAACCCATTTGTATCCCTATCTGCAGCATGAAGAGGCAGCTGGGAGGAACCACAGCCTGGAGCAGCGGGTACAGGACCTGGAGCAGAGGTACAGCGAAGCCAGCACCCTGCAGCACATCCAGGCCACGCTGCTCTACGACATGCAGGCACAGATCAACAACATCTCCGTGCTGACCGACTGGGTCTGGCGCAACCCCACCTGCCTCAACCCTGCTGAGATGAGGCTGCAGGAGGAGATGGAGCGGCCAGGTGATGGGGAGGTGCTGGGGTGGGGGATTCATAATCATGGAGTGGAGAAAAGGCCTTAAGTCACAGAATCCCAGGGCGGTTTGGGTTGGAAGGAACCTTACAGCCCATCCAGTTCCAAATCACTAGGCTTTTGCCACCCACCAGATCATGCTGCCCAGGGCCCCATCCAACCTGACCTTGAGCACCTTCAGGGATGGGTCACCCACAGCTCTCAGGACAGCAGTGCCAGAACCTCGCCACCCTCTGAGTACAGAATTTCTTCCCAACATCAAATCCAAATCTCCCGTTTCAGTTTTAAATCATTCCCTTTTGTCCTGTCCCTATCAGACCACGTAAAAAGTCCATCTCCATCTTTGTATTCAATTTATCATCTCTTTTTAAAAGCTGAGAGGAGCCAGTGTCTGCCTTTCCAGCGAGGAGCATCCATTGCATGACTCATGTGTTGCACACGCAGGAGCCACTAATGGCTTTCACCTACCAACCTTGATCCGATCTGAGCTGGTGACGTCAGGGGGAAAGGCATGTTTCTCCTCCCTGAGCCAACTGGTCTGAGACTTTTCCATTGCGCTGGTGTAAAGCTCTTATGGCCATTCATATCATGGTTGAGACACTGGGAACAGTTCCAGCAGGACAGGCTTCCAAACTCCTCCACGCCCTGCGCTTATCTCTTCTCCATCTTATGTGCTGAAAATGACATTTCTCTGCTTTCTTGCTCAGATATGAGGCACGTCAGGAACTGCCCCATTGACTGCGCTTCTGTTTACTACAACGGGCTCCGTCGATCTGGGATCTACAGCATCATGCCCTCTGTTGGAGGGATGCCCATCGAAGTGCTGTGTGAAATGGACACTGAAGGTACTGCACCTATACCATCTCCCAGCAAAACTCGGAGTAGGGGCTGCCTAACCTGAGAGCTGTACCTTACCTGAGCTGTTTGGGGATTATATTACAGTCAGTGAGAGCAGCATCTCCAGAAGGGCTGAACCACTCCATTGGTGAAATAAGGGGTTTGGATGAATAACTCTAACCAGATATTATGGCTCTCGCACAGATACTTTTGTGGATGAGGCCTCCCAGACCCTTGATTATCTAATTATCTATACACAACGTATCACCGCCATACCTAGGCACAAAATTACTCACAAAATTGGTTTACAATACTCACGTTTTGTAAGAATACTGTCAACTGACAGGGAAACATGGTGGATGGTCAGTTCTTTGCCCCATGGATCTGCTCTGGATAGGATGAATGTGTCACATCAACACATCGCATGCTGGAGTGTCAGGTGGGAGGGATTTGACTGCCCCCATGTAGGCAACTCGTTAATGGGGAACATTAACTCAAAGGATCTACAGGTGATGGCAGCTCTGGGATACGAGTGCTTGTTAAGAAGCAGACTGCTCTGACAATGTGATCTCTATTATGTCATTACTGTTATTTGCATGACCATTGCCACAATCTTGGACACCGCGGGGTGACAGCCTGTACAAACAGCAAATGAAAACGTGGCCTCGGTCCCTTCCTAAATCTTACAATACTGGAATGAAATGAGAGAGGAGAGAGGGGTTTGGACAGATGGGAGAGCAGATGGAGACAGTGAGACAATACTGTAAGAGACCTCATGTGCCTCTATGGTGCTGTGGGAACAGTACACAATAATCTCCATACTTCAGGAGACACCCACAGATGGGTCCTCAAAGATGTCACTGTGTGCTGGCAGTGGGACCCACAGACATCACCCTTTTGCTTCCTTCCCTGGCAGGTGGGGGCTGGACTGTCATCCAGAAGCGTCAGGATGGCTCAGTTGACTTCAATAGGACCTGGAATGAATATAGGGAGGGCTTTGGGGATCTGAATGGTGAATTCTGGCTGGGCAATGAGAACATCCACAAGATAACGAGCCAAGGAGACTACTCGCTGCGTATTGACATGGAGGACTGGAACAGCAAGCACAAGCATGCCTTCTACCAGATCTTCAGGTAGGCTTTCCCTGGTTCTTGGTAGATGCAAATGGTTCAATGCCAGAAGACACTGAATGATAGGATGCTCTCAAGTTTTGCTCAGGTCGGATGTTAGGAAATGTTTCTTCTCTGAAAGAGCAGTGCTGCAGTGGCACAGCTGCCCAGGGAGGTGTTGGGGTCCCCAAACCTGGAGGTGTTCCAGAACCGTGGGGATGTGGCACTGAGGGACACAGTGGGCAGTGGACAATATTGGTGGTAAGTGGTGGTTGGACTTGATCTTAGAGGTCTTTTCCAACCTGAATGATCCTATAAAACCTGCAGGTATGGGAACCCCGCTGTGGCACAGTCCCCTGCAGCTAAGAGGTGATTCTGCTCAGGTTACCAATCTCAGTGTCAAAAACAGGGGCTTGAATCCCATGTTTTTTTCTGGCAGATTCTCCAGCACCTCCATTCTTTGGGGTCATGTTTTCATTTTTACCCCCTCTATTCGTGGATTTTACCTGTTGTGTCTGACATAATGTTATTCAGCATCTGCAGCTCTTTCCCTCCTCTGGTGTTTGTATTACCCATACCACATCAGCCACATCCTTTCTTAAGCAAGGGTGACCAGGGCTGCCCAGATGAAATACTTCCTCCTCTCAGCTGGAAATGGTTGTGGGTGACTGTGGAATTGCCTGCCATGGGAGGGTGTGCAAGGCAGCAGGGAACCTCTGGAGCTTGCAGGCTTAGAGTAGGCACCAAAATAGCTGAATCTATTTAAAAACAAAACAAAACATTACCTGAAAGTGCCTTGCAACATCCTCTGCCATCAAACACGTGCTCTGAATGGCCACCCGATCTTTCTCATAAGATGTCTTGTGCAATGGCAGTGACCTTCAACCCTTGCTAGCCCACAGCTAATTACTAATTGTCTCTGTATAGGTGAAGAATAAGATGCTTACTTTGTGGAGAGGAGGCAGCACTGTGTAATTAGGGAACTGTCTTGCCAAAGCTGCCGAAGCCCTTTATTGTGGTTTTAGAGTCACAGTCTGCCCAGCTCAAACCTATAAGAGCTGCCCTGAGTCACGACACAAGCATGCACATCCCCCAGAATGGAGAAATACGATGTCTTTGGCTTTCAGAGGTGATGAATCACAGCGGGGATCACGGCCAGAGCAGCTCAACGATTTCTAGGTGTCTCCACCAGGAATGCAGGCTTTGCACTCCTCACCTGCATCCTTTGCTTGCAGCATTGAGGACGAGGCCAACTCTTACCGCCTGCACGTGGATGGGTTCAGCGGGACGGTGGAGGATTCCTTTGCCTGGTACCACAACAAGAGGAGCTTCAGCACGCCCGACTCGGGGAACATCTGTGCTGAGATCTCCCACGGGGGCTGGTGGTACCACCAGTGCTTCTTCTCCAACCTCAACGGGGTGTACTACAAGGTGAGGCGCAGGGCCAAGGAGCCAGGTGTTAGCACACAAAGTGCTTTTTCAGTGCCATAGGCCAGACACCAGCATTAAGGCACGCCATGGCTTGGGACCGCATGACGGAAGCTCGCGGTGTGGGGTGATTCATGCGACCTGAGTTGCCATCTCCACTGGGAGCAAGTGAAAAATGTTGAGCTTTAGGTGCTCTTGTTACTGCGTCGCCGTTAAGCTCTTTGCTTGGTGTTTCAGAGCAATCTTTTTTTCGGATGCTCCCATCCGGATGACACTTCTCATGCCCGGCCATCTCTCTTTCTCTGCGTCCCAGGGTGGCCGATACTCCATTAAGAACCGCAAGATCCTCGGGCCGGACGGCGTTGTGTGGTACTCGTGGAAGGACACAGACTACTACTCCCTGAGGAAGGTGGTCATGATGATTCGACCACGCACTTTCCGGCCCCACATCTCCCCATGAAGGAGCCATGGGCGTTCTTCAATCCACCTAAGAGTGAATGCTGGGAACAGAGGGCTGGAAATAGCTTGTTGTGAGGAAAAACTAGAGACTGAGGAACCGAGACACCATCCTTCCTGAATTGAACCAACAGCAGAAGTGTCAAGGCCTCCAGCAAGGGACTGGGGGATAAAAGCCCTTCTGACAACATGGAGGTGGGTGATGAGAACTGCTTTGCAGAGATGAGCGTGGAGCTTGCTGGCTCTCCAGGTAGCAGCAGTCCTTGGTGTGCTTGGGCTTCCTCAGGACCCGAGCCCAAATCTGGACATTGGTTTTGGCTGGATGATGGGAGTTTATGTCGAAAAACGGAGATGCTGCGTAACCTGGATGCAAATCTGGCAGTAATTTCAGGCCAGGAATCCTGTGGACATTTTCCACATAGGACGCGATTGATCAGTTCTTTCTCTGTAAAAGATGAGCATCTCTCTGGGCATGGCTGTTTCTGTGCTCAGGTGGCCATGTGTGTTTTTAGTACTGAAGATCCACCACTATCACAACACAGATGTCCTAGGGTGGGTTCAAGGTGCTAAGGCAGCCCTGGGAATGTGGGGAAACCAAGGTTGGATGGAATCCATAGATGGATTAATGGGAAAAATAGGAGGAAAGTCTGCAGTGGTCCCTGCTTCTATAGCAGGGACAATTTGTCTGCAACAATGACACTCCAAATAATAGGATTTAAGAATCAAATTGTTGGCTGCTTTCCATTTTCCGTTCTGTTTTCACCTTTCCAATCTTTTGCTGGCAAAGGACTTCTGATGAACTTTCTATCCACCTCAAAAGTGGTCTTCAGGAATGGTTAGGTATGACTTTAAGTCTTCTTTAACTGCCTTACTCTGGATAAAGATTGTCACTGTTCACTTTTAATTTTTGTAGCCACCTTTCAAGCATTCTAAAAATGAGTATCCCCATGACATATTATTATTACAATAATATAAACAATATTATTTGTGGTTTGCCTTGGTAGCATTCTATGGCAGTTGTTTCCAAGACTGATGGTGTTTGGGAATTGCAATGCAATGTCCTATGCTGTTGTGCCATCATGTGCAAGGAGCATCAGGTCACTACCAGTGATGAATGGAGAGCTCTCTTGCTTCATGATATGAGTGTCTTGCTTGGCACCATCCTTTTAGCGTCCTGGCTCCTTGCTGCCCTCACTGGGCAGCCCTGTGGACCCACGTAGCACGTTTGTTGCTATGTCTGCAGTTGAACTTTGCATCCTGCTGGGGGTCTAGCTACATGACCCAGCATGATTTTGTGCCCAAGTCAGAAGAAAGTCTGGAACAGTTCTCTTCTGATGTCTTGTGTCAATGAAAGCATTTCCATCCGTGTGATAATTGGAACCCAGTGCATCCACTGGGCATGGAGATCACCTGCCCGTGCTCCATAGGTCTCCGCGGCTGGAAAAGGCATCTGAACTGGGGATGGAAGAAACACAACAAAGTCAACAAAAGCTCCTTGGTGTGCGTGGCCTGAGGCTAGGCTGGCAAACACCTTGAGTGGGGAGAAAGTGCTGGGGAAGAGGAAGAACAAGGAAGTGTTATATTAGCTGTTGTATGATACAGTGCTGAAAGCACTGGAGATATGCCATCCACAGGCTTCTCCCCAGCACAAGTTGTGGTCTCCTGGCTCTGCTCCCCATGTCCCCACTGCCCTCCTCAAAGATTCTGGGGCCTTTCTATGTCCCCATGGCAGGAGCTCCCTCAGTGTCTCCCTGCCTCCTTTGTCCTCAGCCCAGCACGGGTTCTTCTTTCCATCGTGTCATAATTTTTCCATCCCTTCAGGCTCCTCTTGGCACATGCTGTTGTGGTCTATGATGTAGAGTCCTTGGGTGGAGCAATATATTCTCTTCTTCTCTAGTTTCTTTTCTTTTAAAATTTTTATTAAAATAAGATGCACTAAACAAAGAGTGATTTTTGCTGTGGGTTTACACAGCTCCTACAAATCTGCTGGTGATCAGCCTCAAGAATCATGCTGATGTACAAGAGCTATGCATCTTGCCCATTCCTTTTGTCTGTGGCTCTTCTTCCCTTTCAACAGGCTCTTTTGTTGCCCCCTGCTCCTCTCCCACAGAGGATGAGTGTGATGAGTACTGAGCATCACAACCCTGCTTCCATAGGGAGGTCTGGATTCCCTCTGGGATTTGCATTAATGCTGGCACTGAATCTCACACCTATGGAAGCACCTACTCCTTGGTTGGCACCCATCTTGCAAGGCTTTCCAGGGCCAGGACATCCTTGGCTCTGAAGGAAAGAACACTTGGTTCCTTTGGTAAAGTGGTTCTAAATTTTACCCCAACCCAAAAGAAGACAATGCACACACACCACACACTGCACAGGTCATGAGAAAACAAAAGAAATGCCAAGGCAGTTTATTTACAATTGTTGTATACAAAAAAAGGACAGCTCGTGCCACAGCTAGAACAGCCCCCTCCATCTCCTTCGCACACTGCCTTCTCCCACACTCCCATTTTCGACAGCCCCTCATGGCTCAAGGCTGGCCCCACCCCGGCCCCAGGATCCAGGCAAGAATCTCATGGCATGAGAAAAGACGTGGCTCCCCCTGGATCTGAATCAGTGCTAGGAGAACCTTATCTGGCCATAGAGGAAACTGAGACCTTGGTTTGGAGCAGGGTTAGAGGTGCCCGGGTCAGGCTGCATTGGGTGTATCCCATCCCTGCTTTCCAGCATGGGGTCATAGAATCATAGCACGGCTTAGGTTGGAGGGGACCTTAAAGATCATCTAGTTCCAACCTTCTGCCATGGGCAGTGCTGCCACCCACCAAATCAGGATGCCCTAGGATCCTTCCAACCTGGCCTTGAGTGCCTCCAGGGGTGAGGCACCCATAGCTTCTCTGGGCAGCCTATGCCACTGCTGGTCCTCTTTGCCTCTTGTTTCTTTTTGTTTGTTTTTTTTTGTTCCATCACAGTTTCCACAACCTTGCCCAGTTTCCCTCTCCTGCTCCAACACTCGCTGTTCTAACACCCATTTAAGCTGCTGACTCTGAAAGGGGATTTCATCCAAGAGTGCCCGAGAAGATGAGCCCTGGGAGGTCTCTTACAAAATCCAGCAGCTCTTTGGGAAGTCATGGGGTTTTCCAAATTCACCCTTGGAAAGGATCATCCTGCAGCCAAGTAAAGCCTTTGGACTCCCTCCAATAAGGGCTCTCCTCGCCCCCTCCTCAAAACAGTGCCGTGAGGTCTGTGGGGCTGTAAGTTCCAAATGCAGGCCTTGAAGATGAGGCGGGATGGAGAGAGGAGGGCCGCTGAGAGATGCCATTGCCCCACCGGGGTGGGACAGAGGAGAATCACGGCTGGAGGGGCTCTTGCCTGCCCAGCACCAAACGAAAGTCACACACAATGCACATTCCCCCTTTCCCTCCCCACCCACTCCATCCCCACCTCTCCGGCCCCAGGTTGGATCCTTCCGACCTCCTGGGCGGGCGGCGCTGATGGACCCCATGGAAATGGTCGCCTTGAAGCCCACCCGTCCGCTCGCCTCCCTCCCCACCCTCCCCAAAACGACTAGGATGGCTTCACTGGTTCAACTCTGTACATTCACAAACAACAAAAGCAGAGGGACGTCCCTTTCCGCCGGCCGGCCCGGTGCTGCGGCAGCCTCCAACACCTCCCGGAGCTGTCAGTCCAAACATCGCCTCTTTACCTGGAGGCCTCTTCCTTGAGCTCCTTGTTTTTCCTCACTTCTTCCGCATGTTTGTCCTGTGGGGAGGTGGGAGGGAAGGAGGGACGCGTTAGATCGCCCGACTTCGGGACGGCGGCTTCGCAGGGGTTTCGAAGGCACGAGGTTCGTCCCCGCGGGGACACCGGTGGGTCAACAGCGTCCTCTCCTCCCCCAGGGTGTTTTAAG
Organism: Tetrao urogallus; assembly: GCF_951394365.1. Lineage (NCBI taxonomy): Eukaryota > Metazoa > Chordata > Aves > Galliformes > Phasianidae > Tetrao > Tetrao urogallus. The sequence continues at coordinate 104,150,138 of NC_136814.1, read as the reverse complement.
GACGGTGGAGGCACTCAGGGACAGACAGAACGATTGTCCTTGCCCTCTATCTAGGAGGTAGACGTCCACCAGACAAGATGGAGCGGGAACCCCGAGGAGATGGGGCGAGCTCGGATTGTCCGCCATTATCTCGTACTCTCTGCCTCTGACCCAAGGCTGGCTGAGGAGCTTGGAGAAGGGCACTGGGTGAGCTCCGTGCAGAAGGAATGGTTTGGAGGGAGCTGGAGGTGGTGAGGGTGGGACCTTCCGTGCGGAGGTTGGGAGCAGACCTGCTTCGGGGAGAGAGAGGAGGTGTCTGCTCACACCGGCAGGGTGGGAGCACCTCCGACGTGGCGGCATGGCCCCTCCAGCTCCCACCAGTACATCGGGCTCACAGTGTCCCCATGCATGACCCCCCACCCCGGGTGGGACGTGGCACTGGGGTAGAAGAAGAGGCCCCCCATTGGCGGTGCCCCCAAGGGTTAGTGTCACTCCAAGAGCCATGTATCCCACCCCTGCTCTCCAGCGTGGGGTCGTAAAACCAAAGAATGGCTTAGATTGGAGCGGACCTTAAAGATCATCTAGTTCCAACCTCTTTTCATGGGCAGGGCTGCCAACCAGTAGATCAGGCTGCCCAGGGCCCCATCCAACCTGATCTGGTCCTGTGGCACCCTCCTGTCCCTGTGCATCCCCCCTCCATCCTCGCCAGGCCCTCACCTTCTCCTGCAAGCGCTCCAGCATGGCTGCTAAATGGGCCTCGCGGTTCTCTTTGTTGGACTCCATCTTCTGCGCCAGCTTCTCCTTGGCCATTTTGATGAAGTTGTTGTTCTCCTCAATGGCCTTCTGGATGACCTCCCGCTCGTGCTCCCGCTTCTCTGCCAGGTGCTTCAACAGCTCGGCCTCTTGGTACTGTGCAGACAAAACCATGGCCATGTGGACCGCAGGGACCATAGGTTCCTTCCCATCCCAGCTCAAAATGTCCCCTCCAAACTAAGTGATGGCCCCAAAGTGGGCAGCGCCATGGGAGTGAGAATCCCAAGTGCAAGGCTGTGTGTCCCCATGGCACATCCCTATGCTGCGCTGCTGAGGAAGACCCCTTGTGCCTACCTTCCTCCTCTCCTCTGCTGCCTCTAGCTTCTTCTGGATCTCCTCCAGAGATGGGTCGCGCCGCCGGGGCAGTGAGGCATTGAACTCAGGAATGCCATCGAATGATGGGGGCTTCAGGATGACCTCGAAAGATTGCCCCGAGGTGCGCTTGTTGAGTTCGATGACTTCCATATCGGAGATGACACACCAAGTGAGGTCTACCGTGTCTGCTGGAAGAGGGACTTGGCGTGACCTCCAGCATTGGCACATCCCACCCTCTGCCTCCCATGCCATGGGTGATGAATGGACTGAGAGCAGCCCTGCTGGCGAAAAACTTGGGGAAGCTGGTGGATGAAATGGACTGCCAGTGTTGGAGCCAGGCCAGAGGAGGGCCACAAAAACGAGGGTTTGAGAGAACTGGGGCTGCTCAGTCTCGAGAAAAGAAGGCTCCAGGGAGACCTGATAACAGCTTTCCAGTACCCAAAGGGGGCTTATGAGGAAGATGTAGCCTTTTTGCCTGTAGTGACAGGACTAGGTGCAATGGCTTTAATTAGAAATAGGGTAGATTTAGATTGGAAATAGGGAGGCTGGTGAGGCACTGGTCCATGTGTACCAGAAAAGTTGTGGGTTTCCCATCACTTGAAGGGTTCAAAGTTGGATTGGATGGGGATTTGTTGCTCCAGTGAAAGATGTCTGTGTCTATGCAAGAGAGATTGGATGGTATCCCTTTGGCCCCAAATGATTCTTTATCTTTGGATAAGCACCCTACATGTCACCACCTTCCCATCTCTCCATGGTTTTCAAGCAAGACCCATACCCCAAATGCACCCCTTATTTCCACCCTCTATCCTGTGAGCTGGAGCAGGGAGCCCAGCCCACCCATTGGGTCCTACCTTCATACGTGTATGCTGGTTTGTTCAGGGGGTCTGAGAGGAAGCAGGAACAGAAGAGGGAGACGAGAGGCAGCTCCTTCATCTTCTCTTTGTAAGCTGGGGAGAGATGGTGGGAGTGGGGTCAGGATGTGGGGGCCTTGCCATTTGCCTGGGATGGTGGTGGTGGCTGGCATTGGAGTTTGCCCAGATGTTGCCAACAGGCTGATGCAGGAGGGATAAACAAGGCATGTAAACGCATTGTGCAATGGGGAAACCGAGGCACTCAGTGATGGGATTCTTTTCTCAACACAGGAAGCATCTGTCCTGGTGCTTTAACCACACGTGACCCCTTGCCTGGCACTTCTGGGATGCCATTATCACCCCAGGGCAGGAATTAATCCAGGGCAGGACCATTTCTGGGGGGTCTGCATGAGGCCCTGCTCAGATGAGGGGCTCAGGGGATGCTCCAAAATGGAGCGGATGTCTGGATTGGCTACACAGAGACATGTTGTCCCTTGTTCCCACACATGGCCCCACGACATACCGGCTAGAGTCATGGCTTGGCAATCCTTGAGTGTCTGCAGCAGCAACAATTCTGGGGCCTGGAGATGGAAAGAGGCAGGATCAGTGCGAGGGATCCAGAGCTGGGGAACATCACCCTTCCCTGTCCTCTCACCCTGGGACAGCTGCACACTGATACCGCGGCGCATGTACAGCCTGGGTTCTGGGGTGGGCACGTACTGGTGAGATCAAATGGGCACGTACTGGTGAGATGGGGTGGGTACATCGTGGTAAGATAGGATTGGTGCATGCTGGAGAGGTGGGATTAGCACATCCTGATAAGGTGGGATGCACACATCTTGGTGAGATTGGATGGACAAATGGTGATGGGATGGGATGAGCACACACTGGTGAGGTGGGATGGGCAGCTCCATATGAGATGGGACTGGAACATAAGGGTAACGTGGACTGAGCACGCATTGGTGAGATGGGATGGGCACATCCTGGTGAGACAGGGTAGGGACACACTGGTCAGATATGCTGGACACCCAGTGGTGGAGTGGTATGAACTGAGGAACACTCAAATGATGGACACACACAGGTTTGCTGTGATGGTCTCATGCTGTTGGAATGGGAATCTGCTGGTGTGATGTGGCGTGTGAACACCAGCATAGTAAGCACAGGGGCTGTGATATGATGGACACACACTGATGGCAGCAGCCAGCACAGTGCTTTGAGCATGCATAGTCCCTCCCTGCTCCACACTGCCCCATATTTGCACAACCACACGTGTGCCTATGCGTGACTGTGCCGCGACCAGCATGCACCCACCCACCCACAGCCCATCACAAACAAGTGCAACCCTTATGCACAGCCTCTACTGGTGCACAAGCTGGGGCTGTGCCATACCCCACGCCCTTATGCATCCTTCTACAAAATGGGAGCTCATATCTATGCATTTCCAGCAACCTCCCTGCAGACGCCCTGATCCTTCTCATCCTGTATTATCCCAGAAAGTCTCGACCCCTGCCATCCCACTGGGATCCTACACAATACTCTCTTTAAATTTTGTAATCAACCTGACTGCTGCTTGGCAATGCTGCTGGGGGGGAAAAACTGGAATGGTGTGGTGACAGCCTGCAGGAACACACTGACTGCAGATCATCCCCTCTTTCTGGTGACCCTTGGAGCCAGGACTGCTCCGATGTGGGGTTACCCACAGGTGTGTAACCCTTCTGAGGGCTTTCCCCATTGCCTTCCCATAGAGTTTGGCTTTGAGCAGCTGCTGCCCAGCACGGTGCCAAGGTGGGGCAGGGATGTTCTGATGTGCTCACACAAGGCTGTGCCTGGAAATATGACAGCCTGGAGGAGAGAATTTGCCATGCTCCTGCCTACAAGCCTCCCGTTTTTCCCCCAAGTCTTCATTTTGCCTGGGCTTTTATTGGGAACACGGTTGCATTTGGGCTCTAGAAATCCATTTTCTAGACCTGATAAAATTCAGCCATCGCCTATCAGATCCCAGGGAGGAGGCTGAGGTCCATCCCTGTGCATGATGCCAGCTGGATCAAGCAGCCATTGGGGCACTCAGAGGATTCCCCCATTCCCAGAGGAGCTGGGTGTGGCTGGAGCCCTGCTGCAGGTCACCTCTGCCAGCTTCCTGCCATCATCAATAATTCAGTTACTATTGCCCTCTGGATGCCTCTGGGCACATCTGGGCACAGCTGGGGGCTGCAGGGTGGGGGTGAGGCTGGGTGGATGCTGCAGAGCCCCATCCAGGCATGACTGTGCCGGGGGAGCAGGGAGCACGGGAAAAGTCTTGGGATTAAAAGGAAAAAAAGGGTGTGGGGCAGGGGGGTTCCAGCCTGTAAGGACTGGGGGGGGGGGGGCTGCTTCTTGCTGTGTGGCTGGAGGGGGTTTGCCTCACTGGGGATGCTGAGCCTGCTGAGGTGAGGGTGCAAGTGTGGAAATGATCAAACCCCCCTCTTCCACGACCCCTCCCCAAACTTTTCAAGGCATTTATTTCCAGAAACTAACCCCTCAATACACCCATCCAAAGCTGTACATCTATCCAGAGCAATATTCATCCAAAGCAGTACATCCGACGTCCAACCCCCATCCATCCATCCATCCATCCATCCATCCATCCATCCATCCATCCATCCATCCATTCATCCAATCCCATACATCCATCTGACCACATCCATCCAACTCCATCCATTCATCCAACTCCATGCATCCACCCAATCCCAATGCATATATTCAGCCACATCCATCCATCTGACTCCATCCATATACATATCCAGCCCCATCCATCTGTCCGACTCTATCCATTCAGCTCCATATGTCCATCCAACTCCATCCATCCATCCAGTCCCAATACATGTATCTGACTCCATCCATCCATCCAACCCCGTCCTCCCACCTGACTCCATCTGTCTGTCCATCCATCCATCCATCCATCTGTCCGTCCGTCCGTCCATCCGTGCAAAACCAGTACATGTATCCTACCCCCTATGTCCATCCAAAGCAACGTATCCATCCGACCCCACACCCATCTATCCAATCCCATACACACACCGAAACCCATACCTCCGTCCTGCTCCGCACATCCATTTCACCTCCTCATCCACAAAACACAACCCCATCCATAAGACCCCTCCCTCCCCCTGCATCTCTCTAAAGCAATGCATCCATCGGACCCCCCAGACCCATATCCAACTCCATACATCCATCTGACCCCCTCCCGAATAAAACAACCCCCCCATCCATCAGACTCCCCCCCCAGGCATCCATCCATCCATCCATCCGCCTGCTGCACTCACCGCACTGTCGGTGCCTGCGCTGCCTCCCCGTGCTCTCCAGGCTCTTTAACGTGGGCGCGGGGGTCTGCACTGAGCCTCCCCCCCCCCGGGGGGGGCCCATCGCCCTATGACATCACCTCCCCGGCCGGGGATTGGAGCAGCGTTCAGCAGCTCTGATTGGATCCGATCTGTGCGAACCCGGGAGCAGCACGGTGATGTCACAGCCCGGCAGCTATTTTCAGGGATCGGGGATGGGGAAAAAAAAAAAAAAAAAAAAAAAAAGAAGAAGAAAAAAAAAGAAAAAAGAAGGGGGGGCTGAAAAAAAATAATAGAAAAAGAATTGAAAACAAAAAAAAAATGAAAAAAATGGTGAAAAAAATAATGGAAGCAAGGTAAGGAGGCTGGGTGGCAAAAATGCCCCCAAATGCGATTTTTTTTCTGTGTGAGCAGTGCTGGTGATGTTGCTGTCACCCAATGGGGTCCCAGTGTGGGCTGGGGGGGGTTTGGGCACAGTGGGTGGATGTCATTCCCTGTTCCAGTGGGACAAAATGAGGACAGACAGAGTGACAAGGGGATCTCTCTGCTTGTGGGAGCCCTGCGCTCCTCCCAGCGACCCCAAATGGGGGTGAATTGTGCCATGTGCATGGACCAACCTTTGTGGATTTCAAGTGGTGGCATGGCTCCATCACCCCACAGCTCCATTCTCCCACGGCCAGGACATGTCCCAAGGTGGTGCGACCCCCAAAACCGCTTGAGGACCACTTCTGCTAAGACAGCCTCAATGGAGGCTTTGAGATGCCAAGTCCCAGATCCCGAAGATATTTTGGTGTGATGTCCCCTGGGGCAAGTGGATCCAGAGCTGGGACATCACTCAGGTCCATGCACTCCCCCTAAGCTGAATCTCCTTCCCCTGTTCTCTTCACCCTGGCCTATTTCTCACTGACAGCTGTGTCTGATGGAGATCACATCCCGACACCTCCAGGGGACTGTGTGGGTATATTTAGGCACTGCTCTCCTCCATTACGCAAATGGGCGTTCAGCTGTGGGGAGGTGTTTTCCCCCTGGAAAATGAATATAGGGCGGCATCCAGGCCCAAGCATGGGATGGGCAGAGTGACCCAAGTAGAAATGGGGTGACATTGCACAAGTGACACCGCAGCATGGCAGAGCTTGAGACGTTTGTCCATGGTTTGTCCATCCATCTATCCAGTGGGTGAAGGATCTTTTTGGGCATAGCATGCCCCCAGCATGGATAGGATGAGATGGCCAAACTCCCCCACCAAGATACAGCTGGACAAGAGGAGAACAGGCAGAGGGGAGAGGTGTGGGGTGCTCATAGGGTAGGGCTGGTGGAGATAGAATTGGGGTTTTAGTGGGATCCAAACTGTGGAGTGGGAGAAGAATCACCGAGGGAGGGGAGCACATAAAGGAGCAAGGGGAGGACAAACAACCAAACGCAGCAATCAGCAGCAGACAAACAGCCATTGTGGCAGTAAGACCGTCCCTGCTGTGGCTGGCACTGGGTGAGCACGTGGCACCCGCTGGGGGGGCTCTGCTCAAAGGCTCCTTTGAGCTCCCTGCAGGTGTGTGCTCATGGCACAAACCCATCCCTGGAGGCACATCCTATCCCCACAGCCCCAAAGGAGCAGCACAGGGGTGGGGGCTTGGTGACCACCCAGCTCAGGGCCATCATCTTGCACCCCAAAAGCCCTCTGGGGATGGCTGTTATTGTGCTCTCACAGCAGCTTCCTGGGGCCTCAGGAATGTGTTGATGGTTGGACTTGACTCTTATTTGTCTTTTCAACCCCAATGATTCTATGTTCTACTTAGGGATGTTGTTAGAGGGCATGGTGGCGATGGGTCAACAGCTGGACTTGGAAGTCTTTTCCTATCTTCATGACACTATGATTCTATGACCGTGAGGATGGAGTAAAGGTATTTCTGCTGTTTTGCCCCAAGCCCTTTCCAAAAATGCCCGGGGAGGCTCAGCATCACCCCATTGGATTGCCCTCCCAGCACTTCTCCCTTCAGCTTTCAGCATTGCATCTTTGGACCCATGGATTTGAACCCTCCCAAAGCACAATCTTTGCACCACGCTCAGTTTTGGCTCTTCAGTCCCATTCCCCGGCCTCCTCCCAAACCCCCTCCCACTGCCTCGTGCCCATTGCAGCTCCTCCCAAGGAGGGGTCCCCAGTGCTGGGGATACGTACAGGGCTCATTCTCCAAAAAAGAGGAGGTCTCCATCATCGCATCCTCCGTGCCCAGCCCCAGGGCTGAGGGGGATGCAGAAGGAGGGGGGGGGGAGGGGGGGTGAAGCAGAGAAAAAAACACCGCCCTCCCCTGGATTGGTCAGAAATGACATCACCTCCCGGCTGTGAGCCAATGGGAGAGTTGCCTGCTTCCCCGAAATATCGCCTGAAATGTCGCTCCATCCCTGGATGCGCCGGGCAGCATCGGCTGGGGAGCACCCACAGCCAAAAATAAGGTGGAAATCATGAGGATCAACAAGAGAACGAGAGCCCATAGTGCCACGAGGAGGAAGGCTTGAGCTAAGCTGTTCACCAGGCAGCAGCTCAGGGTGGAAGAGCCACAGAGGGGCTCCTACACAGCACCCGTGTTCCCCAATGGATCTTCAGCTCTGGGTGTGAGAGCAAATGCTCAGCCCCTGGGAGACATTGCTGCCTTAAAGCTGTTTCTCTGCCTCTCTGGGAATGAGATTCAATGCTGGGGAAGAAACAGCATCCTTTATTATACAAAAAATTTGCCATCTTAAGGAGCCAAGCCATTCATTCATATTGTTTTCTGCAAACAATGTTGGTTGTTTTTTTTTTTTCCCCAACAAATTGTCCAGAAAAAGTCAAAACGCTTCGCTTTTGTCATCAGAAGTGATGCTTCGTTTCACTCGTTATTGCCATTTTTATGCCAGACACTGCAGGAAAACGTTCCCCTTGGGCCTGACAAAGAGAAACATTGCATCCTGCTCAGCAGTTTTGCTGCTTCTTACTTCCAAAGGATGCTTTGCTGTGCCCAAACGGGCCATGGGATGCCCAGATTTCCAGCTGGAAGGTGGTGGGCAGAACAACACAGCAGGATGCTGATGCTGATCTGCCTCTGTTCGCTGTATCGGGGCTGGAGATGGACCACGTCAGCCAACGTCACGAGGCAGAGGACCCCTGGGTTGTCCCCCCCCTCAACATCTCCTTTTGTTTTTCTACCAGCAGTGCTGGTTCTTAAGGAGCATCCTCTGCGAATGGTGAGAAACCATGGAAACAGCCTGTTAATGTCATCATCCTGCCAGGCTGTGCCTGGAGCACCGCATCCTGGGGTTTGGGGACACCTGGGTGTCCTTGGCACCGTGCAGGGACTTACAGGAGAAAAGGGGTTATAAAGCGAATCAAAACCCACTTGGGGTTTTGCTTTGGGGCTGTTGGTGCAGGATGCTTGGTGGGGACTGGGGGACAATGGGAGGCTGCTGTCCCCCCGTAGTGGGTTAGTAGATATGATAGTAGATATGGTTTAGTAGCTTGTGGTACTAATAGGAATGGGAGGGTGGTTGGAGTAGATGATCTTGCAGGTCGTTTCCAACCTTGCGATTCTGTGATTGGTGGCATTGTGCTGGAGGAGCTTTTTGTCCTCTCCATTCCACCTCTGAGTACACACTGCACATTGCCATCCCAGAGGTGAGGATTGACGGGAAACCCCTTAAAAAGGGGATGAGAAGGGATGAGCTCACTTTGGTCTGTAACGGAGAGAAACAGGATGGAGGCGGAGGTATGTGGGCACAGACGATGAGAAACCGTGACACCAGAATACCAGAATAGCTGTTTATTAAAGATAATTAAAAAAAAAAAAAGAGGTAACACACATAAATTCTCTTTTTCTGTCATCTTCTTTTTTTTTTTTCTGAGGGAAGTTGACTCTAAAAGAGCACCTGGGGAACCCCAGGATGGAGGTGACGCGGGACAGCAGCCCTACACAGGGACATCCTCATGGATGCGGACGCGGAGGGGACAGATGCGCAGCGCCTCAGGTGTTGCACCCACTGGTGTGCCCCCGACGTAGAAATAGGGGAAGACGGTGCCTCCAAACTTCTCATGGAAGGTGAAGATGTGCGTCTTGCAGTCGGCGTTGTAGAAGGAGAGCTCGCCTTCGTCGCAGTCCAGCTCGACGCGGATACGCACCAGGTCCCCCAGTGCCACCTCCGAGCGAGCCATGTTGGACGCCTGGCACATCTTGCTGTTCATCCCAGGAAGGCGATAGATATACCAGAACCCGGAACGCGCGTCATGGTGGAAGGTCCAATGGATGCCGCCACGCAGCTGGGCCACCCCGACCCTCCAGTTCGTGATGCCACCCAGGTGTACTTCCCAAGTATGGAAGCCGGTGGAGAATCCACGGGAACCCAGGATGCAGGGGGCCGAGGTGAAGCGCTCGGGGTTCTCCACCAGCAGCCTGTAGCTCCCGTTGGTGACGCTGGTCAGGTCTTCAGACACCGAGAGCCATCCTGCTGCCGAGTTGGGGTTGAAGCTGAAGGGGACTGGAGAGCAGACGTGTATTAGTGGTAGGGGTAAGGGCCTCAAGTCGTGCCAGGGGAGGTTCAGCTTGGACATTAGGAAAAAATTCTCTGCAAGAGCAGTGCTGCACAGCTGCCCAGGGAGGTGGTGGGGTCACCGTCCCTGGAGGTGTTCCAGAACCGTGGACATGTGGCACTGAGGGACGAGGGCAGTGGGCATGGTGGGGTGGGCTGGGGTTGGACTTGGAGATCTCAGAGGGTTTTTCCAACCTGAATGATGTGGTGATTCTAGGATTAGACATGGTGCGGATGGACCTGATGATCTTGGAGTTGTTTCCCAACCTTCTTGATACCATGAGTGGGTATAGTGGGGGTGGGTTGATGGTTGGACTAGAGGACCTTAGAGTTCCTTCCAACCTTCATGATTCTACAAATCTCTGCATTAGGAGGGCTGAGCCCAGCTTGTCTAAGGAATGAGCGTTATGGATGAGTCCTGCAAGCAGGCAACTTACCCATAATCTCCTTTCTGGTGGCAACCAAAGGCACAAACCCACCCATGCATGGAAGAATGCATCCTTTGGGGCTGCCTTTTTTTGAATGTAAGCACCCCAGAGCACCCCATGACTCTTGAACACATGGATGTGTTGAAAACATGGATGCTCCATGCCCTCAGTAGCATTCCCCCAGGCTGCCCAGAGCAGCGGCTGATCTCATCCTTGGACCACACTCCCTTCCCATTTCCTCACCGACAGTGATGATGTTCAGCATCTTCTTCCACACGTTGTACTGCAGTGAACCCAGGTACTTGGCAGAATCGATGAGCATCCCCAAAGGCACAGCCTCTGGCTCCTCAGCCGTGCAGGCAATCCTAGGGCAGGAAATGAGAACAGGGATGGGATGGGGCTGATGGCACCCTGCTTTTCTACAGGGTCTTCCACAACAGCACCCCACCTCTCCTACCAGGCTGTCTTCCCTTTGTGTGAACAGAGCAGAAGGTCCTGTTCCAGCTCCAGGGCTCCCACCTTGCTCTCATCCCAGGGAGGGGGCTACCCCAAATCCCCCCCCTGGCAGGGACATTAGGTTATTGGAACAGGGAGGTGGTGGGATCACCCTCCCTGGAGGTGTTCCAGAACCGTGGAGATGTGGCACTGAGGGATACAGTCAGTGGGTATGGTGGGGAAGAGTTAATGAAGAGGTCTTTCCCAAACTCCATGGTTCTAAGATTCTATGATATGGGGACCTGTCTGGTCCCTCACCAGACAGAGAACACGGCTGATCCCAGGACTCACCTGCGCTTACGGTTCTTGTGGGTCTGAAAGAGAAGGAGACAGCAGGCATCAAACTCTGCTCCTAAGGGTTACCAACACCCCAAGCCCGGTGCTGCTGTGCCCCGCGTGGCTGAGCCATGGGGACCCCATCAGGACTTTACCTTGAGGAAGGTGTAGTCGTCCTCCTCGAGGTCAGCCTGGAGCTGTCGGGCTTCGCTGCGCACCGCCTGGCTGCTCTCCGCCAGCTGCTTCATCTTGCTCTCAATGAGGCTGTGTTTGTGCTGCTTTTCCTCCTGCAGCTGCGACAGCAGCGCCTTTTCCTCATCCCGCAGGAACTCGTGCAGCTTCTCAAATTCCCTCTTGATCTGCTCCTCCAGCCGCTTGGCTTCCACCTGCCCAGTTAAGGATGTTAAGGTAGCTCCTTGTGCCCAGCACCCCTGCAATCCCTTCTGCTTCCCAAATTGCTCCTCCAGCTCTGGCCCTTGCTGAGGTCTCAGTGGGACCAAGCTGCCCTCCCATGTCAGGGAATGTGGAGATGAAGCCCTGAGCTCCATCTGAGACTTTCCTCCCACATGCATCACCCTCCCACTCTGGAGTCAGCTGCGTTCCTGTCTTGAGGTGTGTGCGCACCCATGTGCATGCAAGTGCATGTGTGTGCATGTGTGTGCATGTAAGTGGGGACTGGGCTCATTGCCACCCCCCTAGAAGGGACCACCAGGCTGCCACCCCACTGGCAGCAGCCACGCACCTTGTTGTGTTTGGAGATGGACTCGTAGGAGCGATGCACAGCCCCAAAATCCTTCACCTTGTCCTGCAGGGAGGTCTCCATGTTCTTCAGCTTGGCCTGCGGGGGGGAGACGCCCTCAGGACCATGGCAAGCCTACATCCCCAGGTTTCAAATGCAGAAAGACAAGAGCCCCAACCCCGGCAGGATGCGGTTAAGCAGGATCTTTGCTCCATCCATCCCTTCCCCTCCTGCAGCCCAGCACTGCCTACCCGCACCTCGGCGCTACGCAGACCCTAAACAGCAAGGCAGAGGTTTTGTTCCATGGCGAATCCTCCCTGCTATTTTTTTTTTCTTTCTTTTTTTGAACACAGCCAAGTTGCATCTCGCTCGGCGCCCTTTGCCCCGCGCCTTTTGAAATCTGGCGCATCCCCATAGGCTGAGTCACAGCGGCTGCGTCCTGGCACAGTGCCTGGCTCTGGCTCAGGGCCGTGCTCAGGGCTGTGCTCAGGGCTGTGCTCAAGGCTCTGCTCAGGGCTGTGTTTGAGGCCACCTCTCCCACATCCCCTCCCCATCTCCTCAAGGCCAGGAGTAGCCATGCTGTGCTAACTCAGCCCAAAGCTCCCTGCTCCCAACCCCGAGGCGCTGCCGCAATAACCAGCACAGCCAGATCCAGCTTGGTGGCAGCTCTCCAAACCCCTCCCAACCCACGGGAGCTTCGCCACGCTTCCCTTTCCCGCAGGCTTTTGGGGTTGAGTTGATGATTAAGGCGGGGAGAGCATCAGCAATGATGCTGTAGGGTTGCACCCACTCTCGTAATCTGGCACGAGCAGCCTGCACCCTAATATGCAGAGCGATGCCTCTCTCCATGCAATCAACCCCCAAGCATCGTTCCCTCACCCTGAAATCCATTGCCGTCTCCTGCACCGGCCTCATCTTGTGCCCTTCGTGCTGTTTGGAGCCCTGGCAGGCGAAGCACACCAGCTCCTTGTCATCCAGGCAGAACAGATTGGCTTCCTCGTGGTGCAGGGGGCAGAGGGCTGCGGGACGACCCTGTCTCCACCCTTCCTCTCGGAGGATCATCTCCACCAGGTTGTTGAGCGTGTGGTTGATGCGGAGGTCATCAAAGGAGGAGGTTTCCTTGCAGACGGGGCAGGCGTGGTGCCGGTGCTCCCAGGAGCGACTGATGCAGCCTTTGCAGAAGTTGTGACCGCAGCACAGCGTCACCGCCTCCCGGAAGGGTTCGTAGCAGATGGGGCACAGCAATTCCTCCTTGAAGGGGGTCGTGGAGGGTGAGACCAAAGCCGCCAAGCTGGAGGACGGGGAGTTGGCTTCATTTTCCATGGCTCTGTAGGGGAAAAAGGCAAAAGGAGCTGAGCTCCGGAGAGCAGCGACTGGAAAACAGCCCCGCTCGTGATGCAAACGGGTTTCCTGCCTGACTCACCCACAGCTCCTCCCGGCCGGCACTGGCCTGAATGACACCGCGGGGAGGGGACCGGCAGCGGCCATGTCCAGCTCCGGAGCACCCCTGCGCCCGGCTCCTCCCTCCCACTGCCTCCCTCGTGCTGAACCCTCAGCCCCAGCCTCATCCCCGTCTCACCCCGGCGTCCAAAGCCCCAGCCCGTCACCACAGCGCCTGCCTGAATCCCCAGCCCTGCTGTTACGCCGGTGTCACCTCGGTGTCCAAAGCCCCAACCCCTGTGTCGCCCCAGTATCCTGTCTCTTATCCCCTAGGTCACCCCGTGTCCTTTATCCCTCGTGTCCTGTCCTTTAGCCCCCTCTGCCATTCCCGGCGCCCGATCCCGGCTCTCAGTTCCCAGCCCCGATGCCACATAGGTGCGATCCTGTTTTCGTTGCCAGCCCCCGTACCTCGCCGAGGACGATGCGGACGGGTGGCAGCGCTTACAGCGAGCCCTGCGCCGCGCCGGTCGGTGCGCACCGCGAGCGGCTGCCGGCAGCATCTCGCTCTGGAAGGCACTCAGTGCTGGAGGAAGCAAAGGCGGTCCGAAGGGCGGGCGGGGGCCGGGCTGTGCTTACGGGGAGGGCTCTGGGCAGAGGGTCCGGCCCATCCCGGCTTTCTGCTTCCGTACAGACGCGGAAAGGTGGCGATTTTGTGGCTTGGGGACAAGGAGACCTCAATCCCTTGGGTCGGGCCATGAAAGCTGGCCGGTCCCATGGTGGGGAGCAGGGGGAGGGTGAAAAACAACTCAAGGGCAGCGTAATAATGGTGCTGTTTTGCTGCGGTGTGCACGTACAGAGAGAAACTGCAGGTGCTGTGTTGAAGGAGTCAAGGCTAAAAGATAAAGCTGGGCAGGAAAGCACTGCTGGGAATGAGACATAACCGTGGGGGAGGGAGGCATGTGACAGCCCTCATTGGGATAATCCTGCTGTAGCAGTGCTTTGGGCCAACTTTGCCCCAGAAGTGCAGAATTTGGGTCCAGATGTAGCAGAGCTGGGATAATAATGGAAAAATAATTGAGGGGTGAGTTGTCCGAGAGGAGTCCAGGGAGACAAAAGGAAGCAAAAGAATGGAATAAAGTGCAAAAGCAGATAGAGAAAGGTGGCTTTTTCAAACACCAGAATACTGGTGGTTATGCTGACCTGGGTCCCTGCAACAACCTGTATGGTGAGGGAAAACAACGGGGCTGATGCCACCATGGGGCCAGCAGAGCCCCCAGGTCCTGCTGCCTGCCCAGAAGCTGTGGCAGGGACAGTTCCAGCTTCTTCCCCAGGCCAGCGGGCAGGCAGTGGGGGTGAGACTCTGCCCAAGAGCACTGCTGAGAGCTCGCAAAGTGGAAAGATGAGAGGGGTCCTGGCTCGGACAAGCTGCAGGCAGTTCTTGGGTTGGGACAGTGCCACATCCCTGCTGCTCCCCAGCATCTTCAGAGGCTTTAGAGTGCTACTTGGAGGTTATACACACACTCCTGGCTCAAGTTTGGGAGAGGTTTATTAGGCCCTGACAGCAAGTCCTGGTTTCAGACACAGCTTCAGCTTGTGGCAGAGAAAAGCTGAGCCCTGGATCCATGCATTCATCGAGGTTCTTCAGGACAAGGCAGGTTCAGGTCCATCTGATGCACAGGAGGGGAGTGCAGCATGCTGTTTACCTGTGGTGAGAGGCACCCTGAGCCTGACAGTGACAGTATTTAGGTCTGTGGGCACACAGTGGGGACAGCTGGGGATGTGGCTCAGTGCTAACCCCCTCCTCCACTGGGATCACACTGGCCTAAGCACCCCTGTCTGCAGGCTGCAGGTCAGGGAGACACTGCACTCACCCCGGAGTTGATAAACTGCTTCAGCATCAGGCTTAGCTCAGAATTCTGCTGCTGTAGGACAGCTACTTCAGCAAGCAGGTTGGCCCTCCGTGTGAGGATGTTGCTGTGTAAAGAGGGCAGAGAATTAACCCGGCCCCAGGAACAGGCAAGGAGCTGCCAGAAAGTCTCTGGGGTCTAAGACACCCTTGTGAAGCCCATCTGCAGGGATATGGGGACGTGGACAACCTCCTGAGGCACTGTTGGGTGTCACTGGTGCTGTGCATCACTCTGCTGGTCCCCAGCACAGACCCAGTGTATCTCAGCTACCTAGGGGACATCACAGAGGCCCCTGCTGAGCACCTGCCCATGTAAGCAGTGGTAGCAAGGTTGGCAGATCCCTCTCCCAGCCAGTGTGCAGGGTCAGCCTGTGCCAGCCCTGCTGCAGTCCCCTCAGCCAAGACACTGGCTTTTCCCTTTTCCCCAGCATTACTGCCAAGTACTTACTAATATTCCTCCAGTGCCACCGCCAGAGCGTCCCACAGCTTCATTGTTGGCTCTGGGATAATGTGTGCCAAGGCTTCCCAGTACTCCCCATCCTTAGAGCTGTCTCGTTCCTGTAGCACCTCCTTTGCAGAACTGTCCTCCTCCCTGAGAGACAGAGAACAAAGTCCTGGAGCTCAGCTCTTCACGAGGAACAGCCCCGTAGCTCTTAGCTGCAGAGAGCTGTCGTCACTGTCACACAAATAAACACAACCCTGAAATTAATGGCACCTGCCTTCCTCATGGCTTTGTTTCCCTCTCCAGGCTGCTGTACATCTCCTGCCTGGTTGTACCCAGCCAACCCTCGCTCCAGCAATGAGGCTTGAAGCTGCCATCGACCTCCTTCCCCGGTGGGACTGTCCCCACCCCACTGCAACCTCATGAGGCAGGCAGGAGTGGCTCTCAGAACAGACAGCAATACAATATCCCCCAGCCCTGTCCACACACCCCCAAAGTTCCTTGTCCTGTTGCCTCAGCTCTGTCTGGTTCTTTCCTAATGACAGCAGTTCTGTTTTGCCCTCAGTCCCACCTCAGTTTGCGAAAATCCTGCACAAATGCTTTCAGGATCTTTAGGACGTCATCAGCACGGATGTACACAGATGGAAGGGAGCCCAGTGGTCTCTGAGAGGATTTGAGCTCATCACTCTGGGCACTGGATTCACCATCTGCTCTGTCCTCACCCACGTCTGTGACATCTTCTCCACCTGGGCTTCCCTGGCTCTGGAAGGAAGGTCAGCAAGCTGGGCACGGTGCCCTTCCACCAACTCCTCCTCCACAAGAGCCACCTTCCTCCCAAGAGCTTCCAACCACCTGCAGCCTCATCCTCTGGCAACTTTAGGCAGCTCAGACATGAACGGATGTGCAAAAGTTCCTGTTCAGCCATGGCAGAAGATGACTGCAACCCATCAACCTAATTTTTACCAACAGACTGTGCTTGTAGCTACCATAAAATGGGTCAGGGATGTTTTCCAGCTTGGAGGTCAATCAGCACTGCTTTGCTATGTCCCTGGGTACATAATCACTAATACAAGGCACCTTGTTTAAATGCCCTGTTGAGATCAACCCAGCTCCACCTCCTCTAATTAAGGACCCCGTAGCCTTGATATCCCCACACCTAGCCTTGTGGGTTATGTCCTGGGGTGTGTGTGGCCATAGAGCAGCCCTGGCACTGTTCACAGGGTTATTTTAATGCCCCCTGCCCCATTTCTGCCTTCCCTTGGTGTTCAGGAGATATTCTGCTCCCCATCCCACATATGCCCTGCTCTGCTGGGCTCTCCCTGCTGTCCCTAGCAGTCCTACCTGGCTGAGAGCTCCTTCCTTGCCTTTGTACTTCAAGAAGAAATCCACCAGCTGGTACAGGTCATCCTCACTGTCAATCTCAAGGGCCTGGGGAGCAAAAGAATATGGTTAGCATCACTGAGACAACACAAGAGGGGGAGCTAAAACAACAACAAATATTTTACAGGAGAAAAGGGTGCAGAACCTGAGCAGGATTGAGTGGTAAGAAGTGGTCTGCATGTGACAGGTGGAGGCATCTGTGGATGAGGGGCTTTGAGAACTGACCAGAGGAGCATGCTTCATGCCCTCCCACAATGCTCCTCTCCCCTTATGCCACAAAGTTCCACAGCCGGATCTTCCTCAGGCTTCTCAGTCCTATGCCACACAGACAGGTTGGCGACAGCCCCTCTCGTCTCTGATGGCCATTCTTGGGTTCTGTACCCTCTCTATAAATCACAGCTTGTTCTTCTGGTCACCCTACACTCCTCAGGTTCTCCAGACCTTCCTGCTCCAGACTTTCCCACTTGCTTCTCATTTTCCAGGAGGAGAGAGGTCAAAACATAGAGGCAGTTCCCCAGCAGTGGCCTGACCAGTTCAGAGCAAAGCCCCATGACTATCACTATCACTCCTGATGGGCCAACAGACAACTCACCGAAAAGATGGAGTCAAGCCTCAAGAGGGTGCATTCATGCTTTCCCAGTGCACGCAGAGGCTTCAGCAGCTTTCTCTCAATGAGGAAACCCTTGCCAGACACAAAGAGAAAAGGGAGCACAGAAACAGTGAGCATCTCCATTCCTGCCCAGAACCCAGCACCCTGCAGCCAACCTTTGCCATGCTATGGCTGTGCCACCCTCTAAGGACAGGCTGTGTGGGGAAAGTTGGCAGCAGCATGAGGATATTCCTCTTGTCTGCCTTTTTTGATCAAGACAGGTACTGCATCATCACGCACCGACTCATCGCTCACGAGCTCCAGGATCCTCTTGGCAGTCTTTTTGGAGATATTTTGCAGAGGTGTGGCTGTATCCCCAGCCTTTGCTGTGTTTTCTTTTTGGCCTTCTCCGCTGCCCACTTCTTCCTTCTTCTCTTTCTTCTCCTGTGCCCCACTGGTGCTCTCTGAAACAGAAAAAAGGGTGAGAAAAAAGTCTTCATGCTTTGATTGTGCTCCCCAGGTCAGTACTAGTAACATCACTGCAGCAGTCACCAGGGAAATCACAGTTATTCCTGGTGACCTGGAAATTATGCCAAAAAGACCAGGATGCAAGCTGACTCTGGGTCAGCTCATCTGGAACTGGGAGCAACGGGCACAGCTCAGTGCAAAGATCCCCAAGGTGGCTTGGAATGAGCCAGCTCAGAGCTGGGCACGTGTCAGACCCTGACTGAACTCACAAAGTGGGTCAGATCCCTTTGCAATGGCAAAGACAGGAGAGGCAGCGGGGCTCTCATGGAGGTGAGGGTTACCCAGTGCCACAGGGGTGACAAGGGCACTGAGGCTGTGAGTCCCACCTGTCAGGACCTCTGCAGCCAACTTGGTCGCCACCCTCTTTGCCTTGTAATGCCTGAAGGGGCCGATGTTGTTGAGGAACCAGTAATGAGGCTCTTCCCAGGGCAGCCCCAGTTGCTGGGTGTGAATGATGCGATCAGCATCCAGGGCTTTCCTCATTAACCCTTTGGCTTCCTCCTCGTTCATAAGCCAGACCTTCATGAACTTCTCAGCATCACTGGCTGCAAAGTGCCTGTGCAGAGAAAGAAAGCCCGTGGAAGCAGGCTTTGTGTCCATAAGTGAGTCAGCTCCCCTCCATACCTCTTTCAAATGCTCTGAAGCCTCAGCACAGATGGATGTCCAGGCCTCCACACACAGCCCACCTCATCCTCCTCTGCACCTCCTTGCACTGTCCCGTGATGCGCTCGCAGTCAGCTGCAAGGCTCTGGTTCTCCTCTCTGAACTGCTTCTCTTGTTTGACCAGTTTTGTTCTCAGATTATTGAGTAAGCTGTGGAGCCTGAAGAGGGATAGCAAAGCTGGGGATTCCCAAAGAGGCACCTTTGGGCAAATCTCACATGTATGAAGGCTTTGGGAGTTGGAGCTACCGTCTGCTAGGGACTACTCAACGCCAAGATCTGACTGAACCCCACCAAGTTGTCACAGTTTGGTTACTGCCAGCTTATTCAAACTGTTCTGGAGATGGTGCTGCCCTGTGCTAAACCCTGCTCCTGCCCAGGGATGGGCTGGGTAAGAGCTCACTGTCCTGTGCTAGTGATGGTTTCAAAAACAAAATGGTTACAAAAACAAATGGCTGGGAGATGGCAGCAGGCAGAGCCCATCCTCCAGAGATGGTTTTTTACCGGTTGAGCTTCCTCTTCTGTTGTGATCTGATGATGGTGTTCTCCTCATCCTGCTTCTTAAGCACCTGCAAGTTGTATTCCAGCTTCTCCTGGTTCACCAAATAGACGGCTTTCATATGCTGGAGCTGCCTCTCCAGGTTCTGTCAATTCAGAAAACATGGACAGAAGCTGTGCTGTAAGTAAAGGACACAGAGAAGCCTGACCATAGTGATCCTGCACCTTCAAACTCAGCTTCTCAGGCACATTTCTCCCAGCTAACCCCTCCTGCCTGGCCCACAAGATGGAGATGTTGGTTGTCCATGAGCACACGTTGCAGGGCCATCTCTGGGGAAGGGAGAAGGGAATGAAGATGTACCTGACTTACAGTCACTGGGGTACTTAGCTCTTGGTCTTCACCTTTAGCACCTTTAGTTCCTGTTCCAGGGACACCTCAGGACAGTGGTATCAATAATCAAGAAAACCAGTACTTCCAACTTCTCATTTCTTATTCTCCCTTAACTGGAAGGGTAATGTCTGGGCTACAAAGAATTACACAAATGCAGTACTGAAGGGAACCACGAGGACATTTTGCTCACCCCTCCACCCCGCAGAGGGAACAGCATCACCAAGACAGGCCCAGCAGATGTTCATTTTTGCTATTCCTAACACCCTGCATCAAAGCACAGCTGCTGTTGATAACCACTGAGCAAGTCCTTGCACTTTTAGCTCTCTTGGCTTGAAATCTCAAGCCTAAATCTGAATGCTAATTTAAGTCTTCCCTATCCAAACTCAAAACTGTGACTTCTTGCATCTGATGTGGACGCAGAGAAGCCATTCTCCTCCTCTATCATACAAGACTGTGAGAATTTATAGACAGAGCTCCTCCCCAACAAAATCTCTTCAAACATCCCCAATCTCTCCACCTTTCACTACATGGCATTCAACTACTTGCTTTTTTTCCAGACTGTGTTATTCCCTGGTGTGTTGCCAAACCTGAATGAGGACATGCAGGTACAAAGTTGAGAGGAATAGTTCTCTCTCCTGCTTTATGTACGGCTCTTCTGAAACTACAGTTAAACAGAGCAGGTGCTTTTTCACAACAGCACCACAGTGCCATTGGTGAACCTTGATCTCCATTGCTGTCTCCCTCCCCAAATGGCTCAGAGCCACCTGTGAACATATCAGCCCCTCAGTTATCAATATGAAGTCGAAGAAGTCACAGAATCTAGACTGTTGGACTTGCTCTTTCAAGTGGACAGGGACAGCAATGCTTTACCTACTGTTGTGAAAACCACAGGTTTGTGTTGCAAAACCTTCCTGGCTTGTATTTCCCCAGGCCTCCTAGGGAAACATCATGTGGGACTGTCCTAGTTTTGGCTGAGACAGAGTGAATTTTCTTTGGAGCATCTGGCACCGTGCCCTGTTATGGGTTTAGGAGGAGAAGAATTCTGATAACACACTGATGTGTTGTTGTTGCAGAGCAGTGCTTACACAGAGCCAAGGACTTTTCTCATTGCTGCCCACATGGCCAGTGAGGAGAGTAGGGGCTCAAAAGGAGCTGGAAGGGAACAGAACCAGGACAGCTGACTAAAATCATCAGAGGGAGATCCCATACCAGGCAGCATCATGCTCAGAAATAAAAATGGAGGGGATAAGGGAGTAGTTAACACGATTGTGTATCACTTGCTTTGTATACTCTTTATTATTTTTTTTTCCCTTCCTTTTCTGTTCTATTAAACTGTTTTTATGCCAACCATAAGTTTTACTTTTTTTCTGATTCTTTCCCCCACCCCACTGAGGGTGAGTGAGTGAACAGCTGTGTGGTGCTGAGCTGCCTGCTGGGTTACACCACAATAAGCAATGAGCCTTACTAAAGTCACAAGCAAGTCTATTTCTACTATGCAGCATGGGAAACAACATATGACAACAAGCAGGGAAGGTATCAGCTGTGGTTGTGTCTTCTGCTGAGCCAAGGAGGCTGAAGTGGACTTTCCTGGATGCATTCAAGGCCAGGCTGGATGTGGCTTTGGGCAGCCTCAACATTCCCAGTTGCTTCATACATCCTAGAGCTGCTACAGACCACTTAGAAGCCAAGGGCACATTGATACTGTCCTGTGGATCCCTTTGGAGAGGAGAAACAAAAAGCTCCATCATGCTGTTGGCATGGAGCTGGACTGTGCATGCTGAAGAGCTGAGGTGATCTGATACCAGATGCAGCTTTCACACCATCCACCTGCCCTCCAGAGCACTGAACAAATCAAATGGCACACAGCAGCCCTTTCTGTACCTGCACATCACTCTCCAGATGAATCTTCATGCTGTTATACTCCTCCTCATCCTGCACTCGCAGCTGATTCAGCTGTTTCTCAAACTCTTCCACCTTCTTCACACGGGCATGCAGGTATTCCAGCTAAGGGCAAAAGAAGAATATCATCCATCAGTGGTGACAGCTTCCTCCCATGATCACAGCTCCCTCAGCCAGCACTAAGCAAGGTCATGCATGGATAATTTCCTGGCATAGCAGGCTAAAAAACCTGCCCCTCTGCCCACCGTGCACCTGAGCAAGCAGCTGCCATCGTGCACACTTGTTTTCCAAGGCAGCTCAGTGCTGGAGAGCAGCACCAGTCCTGGCAGAGTTGATAAATCTCATGGGGACTTTACCTGTTTTGTGTTGAGGGTTTGGATGGCCTCCTCCCACTTCTTCCTGTTGTTGTCCAGCAGCTCTCGCCGTTCGAGCTCAAAAGCTTTCTGCCAAGGAGACAGAGCTCTTTACCATCATGTTGGCACCTCAATTTGCCAGCCTCATGCTAGTCCACATCAGGAGAGGACTGACAGCTGCTCCTGTCTGATGAACACACACACACACACACAGGCTGATGTCGCCTCTTGCTGGCAGAGATCTGAGCACACTGGGATTGCTGTCAGCCACCCAGACCCACGAGGGCTGCTTTTGGTGGCAGCTCTGTAAATTCACTGGAAATCATTGTCTGGTGTCGAGCCCTCACTCAACAACACATACAAGCTTGATCTGTGACTTTCCATGCTCTGCAGAAGGTAGGACTTAGGACCAACAAGGCTCCTTCTTGGCTTTTAGCAAGACAGATAACCAGCATGAAGCAGCAATAGCTTTTAAATGTTACCACACTACTTTGTGCTGAACCAAAGTGATTCACAGCATTGTATAAAGCAGTCCCTCAGCACCCAGCATCATTCAGTGCTTTTACTTGGCCAGATTTGAGCTTCACTCAAGGCATCAACTCTCTGCTCTGGACAGTAGTCAACCCAGCCAGTGGAAAGAGGCTGAGGACCTCTGGCCACAGATATGGAGAAGGGAACAGCAGCAGCCTTTCTCCCTGAACTCTCTCCCTCCACTGAATGAACTGGCTACCTCAATCTGATGGATGTTGTGACGGTAAGTTTTCAACATCATCCTGATTTGCTCCTCCATTCTCTCCAAAAGCAGGTGGATGTCATCTGACTGCTTCTTAATGGTTTGCACGTATTGCTCATCTTTGTTTTTCAGCTCCTGGAGGAGGACAGCAGATGCTGAAATCAGAGAGAATATTTTACTAGAGGATAACAGAGAACATAGGACCCAGATGCTGCCTTTTCCAAAGGAGAAGAGGTGACAAGGACAAAAGGCCATGAGGTATTTAGGAGGAAAGGAGGCAGGAGAGACAGATCACCACCAAAGGTCACAGCAGGTGAGAAGATGGAGTGGGAGGTGACACACCTGCAGTCAGGCCACTCCTGCTCCTGAGGGCTAAGGAAGGTGCTGTGGGGAGGACTTGCTTCCCTCTAGGAAAACAATCTGTTTCTCAACCACTTTATATTACACTACTGTGAAGTCTGGGATCTGCCATTTTGACACTGGTGGCCCTGCCTGTGGCAGGGGGGTTGGAGATTCATGATCCTTGAGGTCCCTTCCAACCCTGTGGTTCTGTGACACATTGCTACTGGTGTCCTGCACATCTGTCCCTGTACACCAAGCACTACCAAGGCACTGGATCTCACTGTCAACACTGCATCACTTGCATTGCAACTCCTGGCACATTTGTCCTGGACCAACTGACACTGCACACATCCCAGCCATGTGCTGGGGCCTTGGAGAGCCAGAGGGATTGCTATTGCTTTAGAACAGCATCCTCCAGAGCTTAAAAATTTCAGTCTTCCCTGGTTACCCCTGCATGGTCCCCACGCTACCTGCTGCAGTTCACCAATGAGCTTGTTCTTCTCCTCCAGAAGCTGCGTGCACAGCTGCTGCTGTTGGTTCAGCAGCTGCCACAGCTCCTGAGGGATTGTCATCTCCTTGGCCAAGGCCCACTTCGAGGTGATCTCCTCAAACTTGTCAGCACTGGTCCTGGCTTCATTCTCCAGCTTCTCCACCCTGTGAGCAGTAAAAGAAGATAAAACCAGGGCAAGGCAGCACTAGAAAAAATTCTCAGCAAGGAACTGATGTCTTGCTCCAGCCAGCCTCCCACAAACTGTTCCTGCAGTGCCCTCCAAAGGCAACCAAGAGAAAGGACCCGGTGTTTTTTAGCTGATCTCTGCAGGCAAGGCTGAAACAGCCAGTCCTTTGGAGATCCCTCTGAGGAAGCAGCACAGGTCAGCCAAGGCAGCCGCAGAGCAGTTGGAGAATAACTGAGGCTGGAAGAGCCTCAGGAGCAGAGCAGGCTGTGCAAGGCCTCATTCAGGCAAGTGCTGAGTATCTCCAAGGAGGAAGCTCCCTGCATCACCATGGGCCCCTGAGCTAGCATCTGATCACCCTCTCCATGAAGACATATATATGCACTTCCTCACATTAGCACAGCCTCACATTTTTCCCAATCCTCATACACAGCAGCCTGGTGTGGCTGGCCCTGCACATACTCATGCTATAGCTAACAATGACTCACTGCTAAAAACAGAAGGCAACCTCTGGAAACAGATCATTTACCAAGTCACATCTAAGCACTGGTTGGCATGTTCTCCAGCACAGTGTCACCTCTGGTCTCAGTGAGCTGCTTGGTCAGTCAGAAGTGAGGACAGCTGTATGAGCAAGGAGACCACAAGTATGTGGAACAGCCTTCTAGGCAGAAGCTGAGAACCAGCTGTATTTCTCCCAGGCTGGAGACAAAGCTGTGATGGGTCTAGAGAAGACAGGTAACCAGAGTGCCTGGAGTACAGCAGTACCACTTAAGGAAGTCACTAGCCTTGGCATGCCACAGTCTGTAAACATCTATCTGTGGCAGGTGGGACCTGGGAGCTCTTGTGTGCCTAAATTTTTTCTTTGGAAATTAATTACAGTGCAATCCTAACTTTTAAGTGTATGTGGATGATCAGAGTTATGATACTTTGCATGTAATGCAGACATCTTGGGAAGTGCTCAGAGAGCTGCACAATCATCCGTCACTCCTTCCCAGCAGAGCAAACCCACGCCACAGCCTCTTACCTCTGTAGCTTCAGCTCGGCCTGTTCTGCTCTCCTCTGTGTTTCCCTCAAGTCAGCAGCCACCTGGATATCTGTCACCATCCGTGTGCCTTCAAAGAGCAGCTTGGCCAGCTTCTGTGAAGGAGATGGTACACATACCTGACTTCAGCTCTGGAGGGAGGGATACTGGAGCTGCTCTCATTATGCTGTCAAGGCTCCAGATCCTATCCCCACACTGAGAAACCTGTGTAGATCCATAAACTCATCTTCTCATTCTATGGCAAGGTTCAACAAGCACTGGAAAGACCTCAGTGCACCCACGGGTCCTCCTTCACTTGGAGAGCCCCGAACGTCAACAGCACCAAGAGGAACTGGCCCGTGCTCAGTGCACATTTCTGTTTTGCTTTCCCTGTATTTGGACAGTGAGATTTGAGTCTGGACGGACAGCTCCACTCCAAAATCCTTCCAATCCATGGGCATTTTACTAGAGGGAAATCTTGTCTTCAATATGTGGCCCATGAATCCCCTCCCACTTGGTCCTACAGAGCTTCTGCCTCTGCTTCCTCTCTCATAAAGGCTGCTGGGTGACACTGAGCACTGCATGAAGCCTACAGTTTAGGAATCCAAGAGGACCTTCCTGTCTTGCTGTCATACCTGCCGGCTCTCCTCAACCTGCTTGTGGCTGATTCTCTCCTCTCCCACCTCTTCAACCTCCTCCTCTGGCTCCTCATTTTCTCCAAGGTCTTGCCTGAGCATGAAAGGGAAAAAGACAGAACCTTTTACACACTATCTTCCTAATGTTGAGAGATCATCTTGCAAGGCTTGCGACTCCATCCCAGCACAGGCAACACAATTCAGCAGGCTCACCGTGCCCCGAAAAGCGCAGAAAAGAGGCAGCAAAAGGTGGACCAACCTCCTGGTCCTAGGCCCACAGCTCGTGTGGGTTGGGGGATGCTGTAAGAACTGATGCCATCTCCAGGCAGGTGGTCCCTGAGGTTATGCTGCTGCTGGAAGTACTGGGGTCAGGGAGCCGGTATCAGTTTGGGGTGAACTGGTACTGCTCTGAGGCTGTGTGCACCAATCCTTGGGCCCGTTTGGGGAAGAGGAGGTCATCAGGATGGTGGATTCCAGGGGGAAGGCACTGCTTTGGTGCTGGCTGGGGGCTGCCAGCTGGGATGGGGAACAGGCCTGGCCTGTGGGGGCGTGGAGAAGGGCAGACCCAGACACGGCATGCTTCAGGAAGAGAGGCCTGCGCCGGACAAAGGCAGCAAGGGCCAGGAGGGGAGGGCAGAAGGCTCGTGACCAGCAGGACTCGGGGTGCGGTACCGCCGTGAGGCAGAAGGACAGGCCGCGGGATGGACGCCCCGCTTCTCACCGGCGCTGTGCATCGAGGCGGGCGGCGATGCGGCGGCGGCGAGCGGCGATCCGCTCCTCGGGGCCCGGCTCCGGTTGTGACTCCCGGTCCAGGCCCGGCTCCCGCCACCGCGACCCCACCAACTCCTCTCCCGCTCCGCGGCTCATGAGAAAACACGTTGCCTGGCAACGTACGTACCGCGCACGCGCAGTGGTACGGCGCCGCCGCTGAGGCGTCGCGCTGTCGCCTAGCAACAAGGGTGCTGCGCATGCGCGTAGCGACAGTCTGGTTGCTTTGCGGCTCTCCGTCGCCAGGCAACGGCACGTCCGTGCGTGCGTCTAACGCCCACCGCCAGAGTTGCTGCGCATGCGCAGTAGAGCCAAGGGTGATGCGGGGGGATCGCGCCTGAGGGGTGAGGCTATGGGCAGTGGCAGCAGAGCTGAGTCGGTCCTGAAGGGCGGAGGGATCCAGGAAGGCTGGACGATGCTCGGAAAGGAAACCCTGAGATGCTTTTGTAAATCTATTAACTGCAAGAGGAGGGCCACGGAGAATCCCCTGCTTATTGGTGGGGAATGTTACTGCTGAGGACAAGGAAAGGGCTGAGGTTGTCATTGCCGTCTTCTTGCAGCTCCTTGGTGTTCCCTTCAGTTTTGGGGATATTCTATGATCCGTGATTCTCTGATTAACAGCTGAGTACTGCAGAGAGCTTACACCAAAAACCTTGCCAAGCAAACCTGGTATGCTTGAGCTTGTCCTCAGTGCCCAGAAAGATTTCTCAGCTTGCAAATATTGTGTGCAGCTCAGCCCTGGGCAGCCATTGTGAATCAAAGCGATGTCAAAGCAATGGTATCAGAGTCATGGCCCTGATTTAGTGGGCTTCAGGATGCTCCGGTCTCTCTTTGCCTGCATGGCAGAGTAAGCAGCTGAGGAACGTGGCAGTTGAGCTGGGAGAAGGAGAAGGGATGTGGGTAGGAGTGGGTGCCCTATGTTGCCCCAGCCTTTCGTCCCTTCGGGGTTTGCCTGGGTTTGTCAGCCTCCCCAGGGCTCCTTTCAGTGCTGGGTGTGCAGGTTGATGCTGCCAAATGGACTGGGATGGGCATGGGGAGCAGAGCTTGGGAGGCCAGCACTGGGATGTGCAGTCCTGGGATCCTGTGCTGTTGAGAAGGTGTTGCTGTGGGAGTGATGGGATGAGCATGAGAGGAGCCTCGTTAGTAAGTGTTGTGTGTTGTGTTTTGGATGGGTCTGTTCAAGAGGACAACCACTGAGCCCGGACCTTTGAATCGCCATTGAAGATGTTTTGGCTGCTAGTCAAGTTATTCCTCATTGTTCAGCTGCAAATGGTCATGAAAATACTGGGCTTCCATACTTTTAGGAGACAACTCTGGTCATCAGCTCTGATAGTTGCCCTGTCCTTGCGGAGGGTGATGCTGCAGGTAAGGAAGGAGCTCACTCCCCAGCTTCCCACCTTCCTCCAGCATTGGGGCCCTCCTGGGCTCTTCTGGGCAACCTGGGCCAGAGGGATCCCACTGGGAGGGAGTTGTGCCTCACTAAACCTTCTTGTATGCATACAGAACAGTGCTGTGAAAAGGAGTACAAGGAGAAGCACAGTCCGGAGGGAAACTGTGCAGAGGCACACGAGGAGATCAACGAGGATTGCAAAAAATCTAAAGAGGTGTGCATTATACAGGGTGGAAGAGCTATTGAGGGGTCAGGCTTGATCCAAGTGTTGCTCGAGAGATGTCCACTGCCCTGTGCTCATACCCACCACAGCCCCTTTGCTCAGAGTCCCTGTGTTGGAGTCCCTGGCCACTGGGCTCTTCACTATTCCCAGTATGGGTCTTCCTGCCCTGGGAATTCCAGCTCAAGGGGAACCAAAGGGAGCCCTAAGACCCTCTCCACTTCTTTTCTCCCTCCTAGATTGAGACAGCGGATTCTGCACTATCAGCTGAGTTGTGGCTGCAGGTTTCATGTGGTGGATAGAAGAGACTGCGTCCATTGTGTGCAGGCTCAGCCCCTCTCCCCACCACCACGTGCACTGGGGTCACGTGCACTGCAAAGGGTGAGACGTATCTGTTCTGAGAATCGTTGAGATAATGTATAGAGACAAGAATGGCTGTAAGCAGCAGGTCAACGGCGAGCCCAGACTTGACAGGATAAAACACAAATATCCTAAAAACATCTCTGAGTGTTTCTTAAGTACTGAATGAGGGTCTTGCACACTTGAAGCTGGGCATGGTGGGTCATCAACGGCTGAATATTACAGAGAACTTACACGAGAGCCCTTCCCTCCCTCCTTCCCCACTCTACACAGTCAGAAATACTCTCTCGATGAGTACAAACCCGCCAGAGAGAAGGATGGAGGGAGCTCACACTGTGCCAGAAGATGTGGCTCCCTGTGAGCCTCACGGCTGTCCAGCCAGTGCCAGTGCTGGGTAGGTGGCCCTGAAAGATGTTTGTGCTGCTGGATGCTTCCTTGCCTCCGCTAGTACCCCAGGGAGGGCAGAGCAAGGTCAGCCCCTTGCAGAGCCCCCAGACTCTCTTTCTCAAAATCCCCTCGAGGAGCATTTGGGGAACATTCCAATGACTCCAGCACCTCAGCTCCAGCTCAGCTCTTGCACTCCTCACCTCTGCAGCAGGGTGCTGAGCTCTCTGGGGGGTGCCAACCACTGCCCCAGAGGGCAGAGGGCCACAAGACCCCATCCTGGGTGTTCTGC
The DNA here is from genome assembly GCF_951394365.1 of Tetrao urogallus. Taxonomy (NCBI): domain Eukaryota; kingdom Metazoa; phylum Chordata; class Aves; order Galliformes; family Phasianidae; genus Tetrao; species Tetrao urogallus. The sequence goes on along the minus strand of NC_136814.1, from coordinate 104,121,529 downwards.
CGGGGCTGGCTGTGCACCACTGCCAGCCCAGGGGAATGATACCCAGCCTCACGGAAGGAGCTCCTCCAGCCCCATTTCTGTGAGTGAAGACAGGAATGCACAGATAAATGCAGAAGAGGAGGCCCAACAGGAGCGAAATATGTCCTGAGGCTGCCAAGAGGCTGTGGGAGGAGAAGGGCATGGGGCTGGGGCAGGCGGTGGTTCTGAGCTGGAGGTTGGATGCTCCCATGCTTCATGCTCCCAGGAGTTTCTTGACCATGTAGCCTGGCATGCTGTAGAGGAAGAGGGCCACCATGATGAGCAGCAACAGGGCCAGCACGATTTTGATGATGAGCCACTTGTAGCGGGTGCAGATAAGGTATTTGATGGACTTGAGAGGGTTGAGGAACCAGATGAAAGACGTGTCTGGACGGCTGTGAGGGAAGCAAACACCCTCATGAATGCCACAGTCATGGAGAAGGCAGGCAGCACAGCTAAAGAACCACAGGGTGGAAAGGGAGACCATGGGTCTGTCCCTGGGTAACCTTTGTGAGGGGAACTAGCAGGACATGCAGACAGAGCAAGGGCAGGGATGTGGGGGAGCCACTGGGAGCTAGTGTCTTGTTGGTCAGGACAAGAGAGGAGGAGTTGGGAGGCCAGAAAAAGGAGATGAAGCTAAATGGAAAGGGAGCCAGGCAGTGAATAGTGGGCAACGGTGGGGAATCAAAGGAGAAGGGCCATGCCCATAACTTCCATCCCTGAGGTGTGACCCTTCTTCACCTCCCCACGCATGGGTCCCTCCCTGAGCACCACCCAGCAGCATCTCATAGGAGCCCTGGCATCTGCTGGGGAGATGGGTTTTCTGCTTACTTGGGTTTCTCCAGTGGGTCGGGCTCATTGCGAGCCAGCCCAGCAGGCGATTTCTCTGCCTCCTCTGCAGTCAGGAGGTGCAGTTCAGCTTCGACTTTCCCCTGAAGGGAGAGAAGGATGCTGTGCCCCAGGCTATGCTCCCTGCCTGGCCCACAGCCATGGTGACAGGGGGGCCTAAGGGAGCAGAGAGGAGTATGGGGATGGTCTGCAATGACTGTGGTCCCCAGGGTGGAAAATCACCCCCTTCTCCCCATCCTTACGGTGATCTCCAGCTCGTCATTCTCATCCCTGGCCACAAATGGCCACCAGCCCTTCACCCTCTTTTGCTTGAAGATTGAGACCATGGGCAGCTCTGCCTCGTTTGTCACCATTTCCAGACTGCACTGCTTGGATGTCTTGGCTCCCCGGGGAAAGCGGTTCAGGTCCAACTCAATGGCCCCTGGCAGGAGACAAGGAAGCATAGATGTTGGCACCCCCGAAACGCAAATCCTTGGCTGGAGACGGGCTTGGCCATCATCTCCTTCCCTGGAAAACTATTCTGAACTGCTTTGGGAACTAAAAAGCTGATGTCTGCTTTCAGGACCAGCCTTTGAACAGCAGCAGAGAAGATAAGGGCTCTGATCCTATATACATTTACAGACAACATCCAAAGGGATCTGTAAGATGTAGTGGGCTTGAGGACCAGGGCTGCCCTTCTGAGCTCTGCTCCTGTCCAGGTGTTGCCTCACCTACACCACCCCCTGCTCCTCCAGCCCCAGATAGAACCCTGCTGGATGTCCCACTGCCCCAGCTCAACAGACCCCCGCCTTACCAAGGAAATCATCGGCTGAGAAGTGGTCAGCATCCCAGACCTGCAGGGTGAGGCGAGCTGGGATCTTGTACTCGGTCTCGTCCCAGGAGAACATGGATTCTTTTTTGGAAATGACAATCTTCTCCTCTGCCATCAGGTAGTCAAAGGGGAAGATGTAACGCCAGTTGAAGTTGCCTTCGCCGGTGAGCGAGTGGTAATGGACGTCTGTGTCTTGCTTGTCCTCCTGCTGACCCTTCAGCCACCTGCAGGGCCCAGAGGGGTACAACTCTCCAGAAAGGAGGAAGGGGCGTGGGGCCATCCTGTGTGTGCAGCCAGGATGTCTCCAGGCCAGCAAGACATGGACAGACTGGAAGGACCTAAGAGCCTTAAGTGATGAGCTGGGGCTGCCTGAGTCGCTCTGTGATTCTGTGAATCACTGCAGCAGCCCCAGAGGAGGGACCTAGAGGGAACAGTGGGGTTTGAGTGCAAGAAATTCAAGCTGGCTGTTGGGAATATTTCTCCAGGAAAGAGGATGTTGGTGGTGGACAGGAGCAAGGAGCATTACATGGGAATCTGGAGCAGAGCATGCTGGAGTGGTATCCCCATCCCACACAGTTGGAGTGGACAAGCCCAGAGGTTGCTGTATAGTTCTTCTCACTCCACCATGGGGTAATCTGAGCTCCACCAACTTTAGGTGTTCGTGCAGAGGCAGCTCAGTCTGTATTGGTCACTGTGGGTTCCCTATATCAGGCTACATCTATTCGAGCCCATCAGGAAGATTTAGAGTCTGATGCAGGCTCTGCTTCTGGGTGGGGTGGACTCTGCTGAACCAATCTCTGGTGACAGGACCAGAGGTGCCCAGCTTGGCAAGGCATCGCATCACTGGAGACAGTGTTGGTGCTATCTAATCTCGCACCCACATCTACCCCCAGACTCACCCTGTGTCCCCTATAGCACCAGCACTCCCATGGCTGAGGCAAAGGAAGTGACCGTGCTGTACCTACCCCCTGACAAAAATGTCACTGGATTTCTCGCCAGTGAAGTAGTCATCATCTTCCAGGATGACCTCGTCTGTGTTCCACACTATCACTCTGAGCTCATACCTGGCAGGAGAAAGGGAGACAAGGAGGTGAAGTGGTGGGGAAGGGGAAGGAGGAAGGGAACAAGGGGGATGGGAGACTGGTTCCAGGCATGGGGAGCACAGGGATCTGCACATGGGGATCTGCTCACAGGGATCTTATCCAAAGAAAGGGATCAGGGATGGGTAAGAACTGGGATCAACTGACTTCAGGAGGGGTCAGTGGAGCAGCTTTACTTTCTTTCTCCTAAGCTTCTGCACAATCCAGGCCAGAGGATCTAGGGGACAGCACAGCTTGGTAGCTGGGTAGATTTATCACTAAACAGTCTGTGTCAGCTCTTCCAGACACAGCAGGGCCATAACAGAATCCCAGCCCACCAGCTGGAGATCCCCTCCTGTGCCAGCAGGGCTGCCCAGAGCAGGTTGCCCAGCAGTCTTCATAATCAGCAGAGTTTGTCTTATGGCTAGGTACAAAACACCCCTGTTTATTCAGACCCTCTGTCTCCTTTCCAGGGCCTCATTATCAGCAAGTTGAGACTCAGTGAGGCCAAGCTGACCTCTCCATCTCCCACGGGAGATCCCCAGCAAGAAACCCCCACAACTTTCTGTTCCCTGTGCCAGGGTTCCAGCACCAGGTTACAGGTCACTGCTGGACATGGCTGTCTTGGGCTGCCAGATAAACCTCTACTTTTCCTCTGTGCTTGTGTCTGGACATTGCCCTTGGCCTTGGCTTTCCAGCAGCCTCAATCTTGAGATCCCAAATGCAGCTCTCTGGAATCCAGAGAAATTCTCTCCATCCAATACCTCGTCTGCAGTGCATGTGAATGCAAGAGACTCCCAGTGGGATCCCTGCTCTACACTCCTGGGGTGGGAAAAGGACACAGTGCAGTAGAGTAAGGCAGGACTACGAAAGATAAAGAGGGAAGAAACGTGTCTTCTCTCCAAAGGAGGCAGGAGAGGCCATTTTGACAGTGCCTGTTCTGTCCTGCTTGGGTTGACCAACCCTGTCTCAGTGGCAGCCCTCTCCTCCTGAAAAGAGCCCATCCAAACTGACCAGGAATGTCATGCCCTAACATAACGCTGCCACTATTGGGGCTGGGATGGCAGTTCTAATTTCCTAGTCTAGGCAGACACAGCAAAATCAGGAGCTGCCAGGCAGAATATTTGAGGGCTCTGGAAGCTCTGGAAGGGGAAGACATCACTTGGTGCCTCCATTCTTAAGATGTCTGGAAGTGCCTGAGTAGCTGGAGTGCCTGGACAGAGGGCTGGGCCGTGGAGAAACACAAGCAGTGGGAAGAAGCAGGACTGTGCCCCCAGCCATAGTATTCCCCAGTGATCATTTGATTGGGACATTCCTTACTTCTTTGGTTTCCTGGGGGAAATATCAATGGCAGGGCCAGGTGCTGGCATATCCATGGGGAACATGTCCACCCACATCTCCAGGCGACCCTGCAAGGTTGGAGAGGTGCAGTCAGCTCCCTGGCCCCTCCTTGCTCCTCGTACCCACAGCATTCCCCTGAACTCCTCCTGCCCTTCAGCGTCAGTCTGGTCATGCCAGACGTGGGGTACAGTCTGGCCAGAAGTCCTTGCCCACCCTCATGACATGGTGTGGTGCTGAGATGCATGGGCATGGAGGAGCCAGGGGACCCAAATACTTAGGGGTATGAAAGGGACAGCCTTGACAGGGAGAGGCACTGAAGATTCTGTCTAGTGGAGTTAACAGGCAAGTGCTAAAGGCTGTTGATGCCCAAGTGCTGCTCCAGGGGGCCTGGAGGACCTGCTCAATGCCCGGCTTGTCAGGGTTCAGCAGCGGGCGCGTCTCCACGTGCTCAGGGACCAGCTTGCAGCCTGCCCGTGGGACATCCTCCCAGTGGCGCAGCACGGTCAGGGCCAAGTGTTCATCTGTCTGCTTCTTCTGACCTGCGTGGGCAAAGGAGCTTGGAGATCTAGATGGAAAGACACCAAGGAGAGCAAACAACCCTCTTCCTCTGCTCAAGAAGGACCCAGATTTTCCTGGCACCAGCACACGCACACACACACACGTGCACTCTTCTTGGATTCCTCTTGCAGCTTCTCCCTGCTCCGAGGAAGCTGAAGTGCCTGCTAGTGACTCCTCTCCATTCACTAGTGTCCACTTGAGCCAACACTTCCTAACTCTTCTCTTTCTCCTGTTACCTTAACCATTCGCAGGAGGTCCAGATCCCCTACCAGCCTGCTTTTACTCAGGCTGAACCAACTCCGTATCTTTTGACTACATTCTCCTGTGCACACCTCCACGGCCTGCTTTCATCTTTCTTGTGAATGCGAATGCACTGGGACACAACCTTTGAAGATTCAGTTACATCAGGGACACGGAGCTTCCTAAAAGCCGGAAAGATCAAGGTGGGCTCTCTTCATTGTTCCTCAAGCATACACTGTCAGGAGAATGTTCTAAAGGCAGCTTTGGTGATCTCATGCCATGGACACCCATGAGCAATTCTAACAGCACCCCACTGGCCCAGGTGGTCTACAAGACACTGTCCAGCTGGCAGCAAAGTGAAGGGTCAATGTAAAGTGGTAGATGGAGAAGGACTGCAACACTGCATTAGGATTTTGGGGCCACTAGACCTGTCTCCAACCCTGGACGATGAGGAGACACCCGGACCCCCGCTCCCCTCCAACCTTCATCCCGTGGGGCAGGTACCATTTTCATCCTCAATCTCCGTGGGACCAGTGTACACCCTGTTGGCAACTTTCACTCTTCCTCCTGGCCCAAAGTGTGGCCCATCCACTTTGCCCTCTTTGCACAGCTTGGACAGGATCTGGGAGGGCTTCATGGGGTCACGCCAGATGTTATACCCATGTCTGCAAACAGAAGGACAAGGTCAGTGAAGTAGTAGCAAGAAGAAAGAAGATTTTGCTGTATCCCTCTGCAAGCCACGTAAATGCTACTGCCCAGAAGGACTCGGCACTCATAAACATCTGGGGCTCCAAATGTGAAACCTCAAAGCAGACAGGTACCACTGCATCCCTGCTCTATACTTTGCTAACACCTTTCTGCCCCAGTCCCATTAGTCCATGCTGATTCAGACCTGAAATCCCCAGTGCACCCTGCTTGACCTCTGATGCTTTGCTCCTTTGGTCCTCCTGCTATTATAGCTCTAGTCTCACTCTTCTACTGAGCCCCATCAGTGCCTCAACCCCTTCCTCCCAGCCCTGGATTCCTGCTTAAAACCCATTCTGCTGTTGCACTCCTGTTCTGGTCCTAAAACCCCTGTTAAGAGAAAAAGTACAGCACGGACTTCCCCATCAGAAGGCAATGAAAGAGAGAGATTCCTGCAGGAGATCTAGGCTTGGCGTGGAAGATGAGACAGGCATGGGTCCAGGCAGGAGACTGGGCAGAGCAAGCTTTGTTCGTACATGGAGTAAGTCTGTGACACCCCACATGTAGCTCGGTGCTTGCTGTAGTAGCGGTTCTCCAGGTCAATCTTGGTCTCCCCAATGAGGTCATCTGTCCCCACCAAGTCCCAGTCGTACACTGCCACTGTCAGCATGGACTCCATTGGGAAGGTGGCCTCAATGTCAAAGGACCTAAGCCAGGGGAAAGCAGATGAAGAGAAAGAGAATGAGTTGGAACACTTGGCTGCTGCTCAAGATCATGGGCAAGTCGAGTCTGCTCCAGTCTGTTGTCGGTGTTCAATTTACTGTTGTCACTACACTGTGTTCAATGTATGCATTGTAGCTGTATCTCTGCATGAGCTGTTTTGGATCCAGCGGCCCTAGAAAGAAGGTAGCAGATGATGACTGCTTGACTTGGTTGACTCAGCATCCCTGAAACTAAGTTGGTGGGTCACTGGCAAGCCGGGCAATACTCTCACAGGAGTTCAGACCTCTTAAAGCAGATACTTTATCATGTTCAGATGTGGACATCTCCTAAACATCCTTTACTATGTTGACCACACTGTTGCTAAAGGAGAGATGGGCTTAAATGAGTATGCCTGCACACTTGTAAGGAAAGTTCTGTGTGATGAGTCCCAACCTCCGAAAACTAAGCAGCTGTGGGATGAGTAGGGTGCAGATCCAAGTGATGACAAGCTTAGCTAACCCATTCTGGGTGTGAACAGGTGTATAGAGGGTGGGCAACTCACTTTCCAAAGACAGGGTTCAGCTGCTTGGAGATATAGTTCTCCTTGTCTTTGATGTCTGTCTTCCCCAGCTTGATGGCAATATAAGGGTCAGCTTTCCCGTTGATGTCAGCTGGGTGGAGGTCTGTGGCCTGGAGTGGAGAAATGTCAAGTCAGCCCCATCCATACTAGTGAACAATTCAGCAATGTTTCTGTCCTGATCCGTGAGACCAGGTGGCTCTACCTGGCCAAAGCCACATGGTGGAACTCTTTTGTCCCCTAAACAGAATCACTTGGCTTAAGCTGGTGAGAAGTCCTGCATGTTAACCCCCGTCTCCACCTGGGAGAAGTTGGGTTGGCCTAGCCAGGCATAGTTGGCTGTGTCCCCTCAGAAATACGTAAACAGAACCTCCTTTGCTGTCTCTAAAGAGAGACCCAGAGCAAAACTTAACTAGTAGGTCAAGAAGACTTTCTCCTCCAGCTGTTGTTCTCTCCACTGACTACATTGGGGTCCAGGGCTTGTGGGGATTCACCTCACAAAGGGAATTTTTCTCACAAATCACCCTCATATTAAGGGTGATTTCAAACTCTCTAGTTCCAGCCTCCATCGTTGCACACATCAGCAGTTTTCCATGCTGGGGCAAATCTAGTGATGAAGCCAGTCCCAGTTAGCAGTGGTACTGGCCAGGCTGGTATCTACTGTCACAACATCAGTGGTGATGATGGATGGGAGACTCCTCCTCACCACTGGTCACAACGATGCTGCACTGAATGGAGAACCAGGCTAGTAGGGAACATCACCCAAAGTTGTATTTGTAAAATATCAGGGGCAAAGTGCTAAAAAGGGTCAGCCTGTGTGCTTCTAAGCAGGACTAGTGCCTCGCTGATGTCTCACTCCTGTTCTTGCAAACACAAGGTAAACTAGTTTGGAGGGTCAGAGTTTCTCTGTATATGTAAGGACGTAGTGTCCATTAGCTGCACCAGGCTGATAATAATTCAGGATATGCTGAAGAAAGGTGCCACCCCCTTCTGCCAGGTCTGCTAGTTCCCGCCAGCTCCCACTGTGCTCTGCATGTGCTCTGTACTAAAGCATGATGGGGATGTAAGGAACCAGCACCTTCTAGTCCAGACCCTGAGAGCTAAAACCCAATGTCCATGCAGATTTAGGACCAGTGTGGAAGGGAGCGCAGGATCATACCTTGCCACACCATGCTATTATACTCACCCTCACAATATAGACTCGGACCAGCACGTTGATGGGGTCATTGCTGGGAATCCCCTGGAACATGCCAAAGGTAGGGTCGTATCCTGCCTCCTTCGTAATATCATCAGGGAGAGGCACTTTGTAGACACACATGGATCCCTGGTGGGAGGGAGTGCACAACCTGATTAGAACCCGGCTGCCCAGGGTGAGCAGGCCCATCCCAGATCACCTTGGGCTCAGCCTTGCCTCTAGCCATGTGCAGTAGCATATCTGGAAGCATATCTCAAGCATATCTCAAGCACTGTTTTCAAGGTTTGCTACCAGAAGCAAAGAAATTGGACAAAGGGAAGGAGGCTTGCAGAGGAATCAGACTAGCAAGGTGCTTATGTACAGGGATTTCCAAGGGTAAAACTATAGAAGGACAACAGCCTGGGGCAGAGATCCCAAGTCCTAGGCACCAGGCTGGGCTCTTGGAGCTGGGCAGGAGTGGTCCTGGCCAGAGTAGTTGGAGGTGGCAGCCACACTTTTTATATCACTTAACACAAGCAAAGTGCAAATTTGGCATTAATAGGCTTAATCTGGTCAGGATCACACCCTCCAAAAGCAGCCTCACTTGTCCAAGAATCTTACAGTGGACAGATGTGCTCCTGCATTGCCTGGGTATTGGCACCAGTGCACCATGATGGTGAGTCCAGGTGAGTACTCCTGGGGAGAAATGGTTCACAGAGAAAACCAAGGGCAGGATTCATTTCCACAGCAGTCTTTGAAGAGGAGAAGCCCTCTGTAAGAACTGTCAAGCATCTGTTTGCCTACAGACCATTCTCTCTGTAGATGCGCTACCTGAAGCCTGGAACTACCCACGGAGGCTTTCCATCCATGCAAGGTTTTGTGGTTGGGTCAATGCAATTTGATTTTTACTGTATCCAATCCCTTCCCATTGACACACCTTCAGCACAGAAGCCTATAGGCAAGGACTGTCCCTGTCCTGGGCCAACTCAGCCACCAAACTCACTTTGAACCTTCCCACTATCCGCTCTTCTTCTGTTGCATTGTCATCATTGTCCCCAATCTTCCCACGGAGCAGGTTGAAGGTGTGCAGCCAGTCCTCAAAGTTATCAAACTCTGTTTCCAGCTCTTTGTTGAAGACCTAGAAGACAGAAAGGACGGGAAACAGGTAAAAACAACACCACCAACAGAAAACAACAACCAAAACAACAACAACAACAAAAAAACACTGAGGAAAAAATATGGTGACTGCCCAGTGCAACTAAGATGGAACAAAGCTCCCAGTGCTGAATTCTCTAGGAAGAGAAGGGATCTTTGGTTTGGACCTTGGTGTAAGTGCCTCCCCAGGCTGATTGTGTACAAGAGGGATGTTCAGCTGAATGGATGAGAGCAGCTGTTCCCAAACTGTGGAAGACTCAGGTTCTGTGCCCCAGATTCGCAGGCTACATCAATCCTAGTAAACACCATGTACCATAAAACAGAGCCCATCCCTGCTGAATCTCAATTTGGCTGGCCAGGGCTGGAAAGCCCTCCCCTCTAGCCAGAGCCAAACCAAGCTGCAGGACCTCCTTCTTGCTGACACACGCACCTTCAGTTCATCAATCTTCTGCTTGTTCTTCTTCTCGGGGAGCTCAGGGGCTGACTGCTGCTTCTTCTTCTTGTCATCTTTGGGTGTCTTGGACTTCTCCTTGTTCTTTGCCTGGCCCTTGAAGCCTTTCATGGGAGAGTCATCAAATTTGATTTCTGGGTCCAAGGGGAAGTGGCAGGGAAGGAGGAGATGGAAATGAAGGTGAGGAAGGGTGGGGGAGACAGGGAAGGGAGACTTGATCAAGGTCTTTAAAATGGAAGGATCATGAAAGCTGACAGCTGTGACTGCTTGCAGCTCCCATTCCAGCCCTGGAGTAATTCTTCAAGCCCTCTCCTCTCTTTCCTTGCTCTCTGGCCATTGCTGCTTTTATCACAACATTTTCAGAAGCCTAGTGGCCTCCATGCAAGGAGCTTCCAGAACATAAATTACTTAGATGACTGAGAGCACTAGCTTCTAGCTAGCCTCCATAGTAGTAATAAGACCTGATACTACCAACAGCATCTCCTTTTCTTCCTCCCACTGAAGAATTTTCCTGTCACGTGCAACCTGGAGAAGAAAAGCCCAGCCTAGGTACTGCAAAGGTGACGGTGCTTGATGCTCAGCACCAAGGCATAGGCTGCTGCCCTTACAGAGGGTGATGCCCATGGCCAGCAGGGTCTCTATTCAGATCAGCCACCAGTTGGTGGCACCAGTTACACAAAGAAAGGCTGTTAAAAGAAGTCTGAGCTGAGCAACGTTGTGCTCTTCTCCTACCCATCTACAATTCCCCATCCCTCACTGCCTCAACCTGCCAGCTTTCATGACTGCTGGGCAGTGCAGATGAGGACAGACAAAAAACAAGGACATAATGTGGAAGAGGAATGGAGGAAGGAATGGGAGTGCCAGGGGGAAATGGATCCTGCTCAGAAGACAGAACGAGAAGGATGTGGGATGCAAGACATCCCCCAGCATCCCTACCATGACAGCAAACCCAATGAAGAAGCTTTGCCAAGTTTGGCAAGACTTCACTTCATCTTTCTTATGATATGAAGGCTGGCATTCATAATAGAACCAGGCTCTATGCTTCTCTCAGCTAATAAATTTTGCATTGCCTAAGCAACACAGCAACCTGTTGTCATATGAATGTGGGACATACGGAAAGGATGGGTGAGAGTCCTCAGGGAAACCTGTTCCAGCCCTGCTGATGGGACTGGCAAGGAGCCTCCAGGCTGCAAATGGATGAGTGCAAATGGCCACATGCATGGTCCAGCAGGGTGCTCAAGCCCTGGTCCTCCCCTTTGCAGCTCCACTCCCTCTCTTGCTTGCAAGCTGCTTACCGTCTGCAATCTCCATCTCTTCCTTCTCCTCTGCTTCTGCTGCAGCCGCTTCCTGCTGCCGAAGTTGCTGGGGGAGAAATGAAGCAAGCAGGGAGTGGGCGACTGTGTTAAGAGGCTCTGTGCTCACTGGAAATGCCTGACTCAGGGTCATAGCTTTTTTCCTATCCAAACAGCGAGCTAAGGTCTGGCCACAAAGGTGTTTGGTGCAGCCTTGAGCAGTGATGCTGTTATCAGTTGTGTTTGCCTGCAAACCCAACACCATGTGCATACCAAGTGCGTGCAAGGAAGCTGAATCCTGCTCAGCTCTGCCAAGTGAATGCCTCACCAACAGCTGGAGAGAGCTGAGGCCTTGCTTACAGGAGGTAATGGCATTCTCCTGTTCCAGCCTACATACCCCTGCTCCTTTGTTCAGCACCCACCTCTTTCATAGTCTCAATTGAAGCAAAATACTTGGACCACCAGTCCAGCATGCTCTCATCTGGCTCCTCCTCTTCTATCTCTTCTCCTCCTCCTCCTCCTCCTCCTTTCTTCTTCTTTTTCTTTTTCTCCTTCTCTTCTTCAGACTGAGGGGAACAAGGGTAGCAAAGGCAGAGAAGAGGATTCAGGTGAAAATCAAACACATCTTGAAGTGGAAAGGTGGTGGGGAGAGAACCTGAGCAGACAGTGCCTCCTGGCTGCATGGCCACTTTAGCACTTTCCCCCTTTTAAAGACAGAGACACGGGCACTGAGCAGCAAAGTGAGGTGCCCAAGGCTCCAGCAATCCTGTGCCAGCATCCTGAGACATCTCTTCCTATCTGTCGTACGTGGCAGCGATCCCCCCTCTGCCTGGGAAGTACCCTGTGTCCTCCTGGAGGCACAACAAACCCCTCTGGGTTCTGGCACCTGGTTGTGGTGGCAATAACCAGCACCTCCTTCCCAGGAAGCTGTCTGCCCTACTCCTCCTGGAACAGCAGTGCTGGGAAGTGTTGGTCCAGAAGTGCTTCCCAGTCTGCGGTGCCCAGGCCAGAGTTCTTTAACAGGCAACTCCATCTCTTCCCTGGGACAAAATGCCACTAGTCCCCACATGCTGGATGCGTGGTCCATTGAAAGCTGCTCAGAAGGGTAGGATGGGGTGTAGAGGTTGGGAGCAGGGATGATGAGCAGTGCCGTCACTTACCACATCCACCTTCACCACCGCATCGGAGTTCTGCCGCCCAGGGTGGAAGAGAACAGAGAGGAAGAGCAGGTTAATGGTGCAACCTCACCTGAGTTTGCATATACACAGGCACATATGTGCATGGCAAGCTGAAAAAGTCACAGACCCATGGTGTAAGGTACCACAAGCCTTGCACAGAGCCCTGGCTGGGAAAGATCTGTGTACATGGGTGATGCTGCTGTGACACACCAAACTCATCTCTGCCTTGGAAACACCTTGCTTGGGTTCCAAGGAGAACCACCATTCCATGCAACAAAGACTCTGCTCTCTTTGAGCTTTTCTTGCATAGGAAGGGAAGTCCTCATTCTCATTAGACCATTTTTGAAGGAAAACTTGAAGCTGTCTAATTCGCTTAGCCCAGAATTGTCCTTCTCTGGACAGCAAGAAACAGTTGAGTCTAGCCAGAACAGAAAGAGGTTGTTTGTAGGACTGGTACTGACCCAAGACCTTTCAACTCCAAGCATCAACCCAACCCAGTAATTGCACAGGATAAAGCAATCCTCCTTTGGGGGAAATCCCTCAGAGGTGGGCAGTTCAGTGAAGAAAGCAATGTTAGCATAGCTCTGACACACAGATACTCACAGCTTCTAGCTTCACCATGGTCTCCATCTTCTTGATAGGAACCTCAGGTTCCATGTTGACAATGATCTCCCCTGTGGGGCGAGAGCGAGGGGCCCCGTTGGCCATTGCCAGATAGCCTTTGAGCTGTTTAGCTGGACAGAGGACAGAGAAAGAGGGAACAAGAGAGAAGGAGAGAGTAGAAAAGAAACTGAGAGCTCAGGTAAGATGTTGCAATATTCATGCAGGAGTGATGTAAGGTCACCTTGCTCAGAGGAGAGGGGCGGGGGAATGAGCACAGACCCTTATAGCATGATTAAAAGATGGTGCTGCAACAAAGGAAAGCAGATGATAAGAAAGTTTTGTTTTTAATATCTGCCCCAACTTCTAGAGAAGAGATATGGAAAGGGATTGCCCTGAAGATATCAGCACACAGAGATGCAAGTAGAGGTCCAAACAGCAGCAGCAGCAGCAGAGAGCATAGCAAATTCACCTTGAGTCTTGGGAAACATAGGAAGTGTGGAGTCATGAAGATACAGAGATCATAGAACCACAGAATGGTTTCAGTTGGAAGAAACCTTTAAAGGCCACCTGGTCCCATTCTCTTTCAATGAACAGGGATACCCACAGCTCCATCAGATGCTCAGAGCCCCATCCAGCCTGACCTTGGGTGTCTGCAGGGATGAGACACCACCACCTCTGGGCAACCTGTGCCAGTGCCTCACTGCCCTTATTGTAGATGTTAGGGATGAAGCAGTCTTGTCTTACAACAGAAGCCATCCCATCTCCTCTTTGTCCATGCCCCTCAGTTGTCTGCGGTGCTCCACAGACACCCCACAAGCTGCGTCCCCGTGGCCCAACGCTGGTACCTGTCATATTCCAGTGCTGGGCTTTCTTATCTGGTGGGCGGTAGATGAACTTTCGGAGGGAGCTGACAGTATGGGAGCCCACCAAGGTGTAGCGCCCAAAAGCCCGGCAGTCCACCACTCGGATGTTCAAGGGCGGGTGGAGCAGCTCATTCTCTGGGAGGTCCTGGGATGCAAAGGTGTGCCAGTTAGCAAGGGATGGATGTGGGCTGTGGGGTTTGGACATGGGTGGTTGGGGAGACCAGCAGGAACTAAAGCAGAGATAGGAGAGGAGGAGGTGTAGAGCAGCTCAGCAAAGCAGGCCTTGGGAGCGCTCAGAGAAAGGCCACCGCCAACTGGGTTGGAGATCAAGTCCTTTGTTGCTGCAGAGAATCTTGAAGCGAGGGGCTAGGAGCCATCATGTGGGGCTTCAGAAAGTCTGGGGCAGCTGAGGGCCCATGGGGAAGAGAAGCACTCACCACTTCAAACCACTTGACCAAAGTGCTGAAGTTTGGGTTTTTCTTGTAGTTCTGGATGAGGGCTGACTGGACCCCTTTCCCAGCACACTCAATGTCCACACGGGGTCGGTCCACTTGGGCCAAGTTCACTCTCTTCAGGTCCCTGAGTCCCCAAAACAAGATCTAGGACAGGAGGAGAAAGCATGAGTGTGAGAAGGACTGCCCTTGGATGGAGTCTAGCTGGGGCCATAGGAGTTGGTATAAAGAAGCTGTATTGAGAAGCAGGGAAACAAATGCCATTGCTTGGGGACTTGTGGATCCCTGAGCATTCCTCTTCTTCTCTGCATGGCCTGGGGCTGCAGCACAGTCTGACACCCCACATAATCCAACCCACAGCTGATCCAGAATAACCCAAGATCTCTGCTGCTTTCAGCAGTTTCTTTTCTGCACTGGGACCTCACTGAACACAAGAAGATCAAGTTTGTGAGATGCACACAGCCCACCTCACTGCTTGAACATTAAGATCTGGCACTCTGATGCAATTACCTCCACTCTGTATTTACTCAGCACCGGCCGAATCCCCAGTGGCACCGGCAGGATGGGGCCTCGGTCTATGTCTGTGGGGCCATCAATTGGGGGCAGGTCTGACTTGCCCCCAGAACCAATCTGGAAGAAATGCAGTGTGGATTAGGAACACGGCGTTATAGAATCATATAACATTTGGGGTTCAAAGGGACCCATAAACACCATCTAGTTCAACCCCCTGCCATGGGCAGGGACATCTTTCCCTAGAGCAGATTGCTCAACCGAGCTTTGAAAACCTTTAATAATGTAACAGCCACATCTTCTCTATGAAGCTCCAAGAAAGAACGAAAATGAAATGGAAGTGCAGTAAGCATGCATCCTCCTGCTCTATTTTGTATACAGGGAAGAGCCCAGAACACCTGGGGCATAACGCTCTAGGCAGAAGGAATGGGTTGTGGCAAGGTGTGAAAGGGGAAGGTGGGAAAACAAAACACTTGGACAAGCCTTTGAGCAAGGTGCTTGGACAGAGAAACAGGAAAAGCACCTTGATGGTAGGACTCTAGACTCAACAGTAATCTGCAAGGCTGCCCTGATCTTGCCATTACCACAGGGCATCTGAGGACACGGCAGGCAGACACAGAATAAAGTCCCCTTTGAAATAAAAGTGAGAGCTGGGATGGAGAGGGCACATAGCTCTGAAATGTTCAAACTGGCATCTTGGAGAGCACCAAGACATCTAATGATGTCTTGCGGTGATGCTGTATAGAATTTGGCCTAACACAAGACTTCAATAGGGTGTCCTGTCCAGAAGAAAGCTGGGATTTGCTGTACACCGTCTTGACCAGCATAACTGCACAGGAGCTCTTGCTGGCACAGTGGCTGTGCTATGCCCTTCTGGATTTTCAAGGATGTACAGAATACACACTCTTTGCATAAGCATGGATTAATTCCCACTCCCTTACAACTTCCCCTCTCTCAGTCTGTGCTTGCTGGCACCTGGAGCAGCTCGAAGGCAGCCAGAAGATCTCCTGCTGTAGAGTTGCCCCGGTAGATCTGGTAGTATTCCAGCTGTGGGGGGAAGCGTGGTGGGCAGTACTGCTCATCTGACATTTTCACTACTGGTTTGGCAAAGGTGCGGCCCATGAAGTCAGCTTTGCCCTAGAGAGGGAAAGAGTACATGAGTTTGCTGGCCCAGCACAATATATCTCAGCTTTCCTCTTTGCATTTTTGAGACATCAAAGATTAGTGCCAGCTTTGGCTTCCTGTCTGAAGGCACTTTCTAAGTCATAAACATCTTCAAGGAAAAAGAAATGGCCTAGGGCTGGAGCAGCAAAGAGGCCATGATTGAGCAGCTACTTTGAAGGGAAAGACTAAGGTAATGTCTCCTCAATCACCACATCACAAAAACTCTTGCTTCACTCTCCAAAAATAAGATATCATTCAGTTTTGTCTAAGAGATGAGTAGCAGCGGCTCCTAGTTCATGCTCTTGGAAATGCGGGGGTATCTTCTTGCAAGGATCAGGAGAAAACATGCTTCTTGCACCCTCACAGAATCATTTGGGTTGGAAAAGACCAATAAGGTCAAATCCAACCGTTAACCCATCATCACTGTGCCTACTGCACTGTCTTCCTGGCCTGTGAACATAGCATCAAAATTAGTGACATTTTTCTCTGCCAGGATTCATCTTACCACTGTGTCCTGGTCATAGATCTCAATGACAATTATAGGAGGGTCGTCCCGCATCTCATGGGCTTCTCCGTACAGCTCCACATTGTCAAAGACCAGCAGCTGGTCCCAGGTTGGGCACAGGGTCTCATTGAGAACCTAGAAGAACGGAAGATGGACTTACAGCTCCAGCCCAGGGTTGGGACTCTACAGAAGGGCAGCAGGCTGGATGTTGGTCTCAGTTTCCCTGTCCCAAAGGCAGCCATGGGAATGGGCTTTCAGCATGCTCCAGTTCCTCCTAGCCAGGCAGGTGAAATTGCAGTCACAGGGAGGCAGTGTGTGGGTGAATGGGGTGTGTTCTGAAGGTGCTGGTGGGGAAGGGACTTCCAACAGGGCCCTTGGAAACAGCCAAGCCCCAGTGTCATAACAACCTTCCCACACCGTGTTTAACCTCCCCCATGATTCACTAGCAGTCATGAGACCTGTAGCGTGGGAGCAGGATGTAGAGCTGATGGGGACAATTGTCACACCAACCCCAGAAACCTCCAGCCCTCCAGGTCAGGAGATGATGTTTACCTCAGTGCATTGGCTCTGGGAGGTGAAGAAGACTCGGGCAAAGGGGTCTGAAAGGCCACTACTGTCAGCAGCAAATAAACTCCTGGCCTGGTACATGTGGGCTCGCAGCTGGAAAACTTGCTTCTCTGCAACAGAGAATGGAAGTGGGACATCTTGCTACGCAACACTGGAGCCCAGCTGTGGGGCTCAGCCTGGAGAGCAAGACCTCAGCAATCTCGTTTTGCTCAGGACCAGCACTAACGAAGGAAATACATTCCAAACATGAGTCCCAGGTGGATAAGAATTTCCTCAGCATCCTACTGTTGATATGCAGAATGACAGCTAGGAACAGGGTAGCAGGGAAGAGGGCACACAATTCCTGCATCCCAACTCGCATGGGAGCAGAATGGGACAACTGGAAGGCCCTCATCCCAAGTGGTGTCCAAGCAGGATCCCTCCTGCCCTCTCCATGTCCTATTCCCAGACCTACCAAGGGTGGGAAGCTCTTACTGGTGTAAAGAAGGCTGATGGGAGGGAAGGACGGCAGGTTTTGGCCTCTGGTGGTCTTCTTCTCCTCGAAGCCACAGGGCAAACCACTCAGGAAGTCTTTGCGCTGCTTGTTGAGGCCCAGCCATAAGTAAATCTCCATCTTGGCCTGAACTGTCCAGCCGGCAGGTCCGAAACCCCTCTTCCCAGGCAGCTGGGCATAAAGAACAGAGAAGTTTATAGGGTGACAGGGGAGGCCTTGGAGAAGGACAGACCACCTCACACCACACTTCACTGTACTACATTGCTTGCGCCCCTGCCACTTAAACACGAGGACCCCATCCTCATTTTTTCCAAATGTTCTTTCTACAGCACTGACTTCCTCTTTCCAAACCAGATTTCCCTTTTCTGGCTAGCTGGATCAAACGTCATTCCTCTTCCAGACATTTCTGACCTACTGAACTGGCTAAGATCCTTCCTAGCAGCAGGTTTCTATCACTACCAACAGTGGACCTTTTGTGCCTACTATTCAAGGACCAGCAAAATTGGACCCTCAGTTCTCTCATCTCTATCTCCCACTCTCCTGGTCTGTCTCTTCTCCATCCCGCTCCTTTTGGCTGCATTTCCCCCTGGGAAGACAGGCACACACCTTGAGGAAGACAGTCTTCACTTTGGCGCAGTCCTTGCCCATCTCCTCATCCACAATGGAGTAGAGGATGTCCTTAGAAGGGACACGGGCATAGGCAATGCGCTTGTTATTGCTCATCATCCAGACGAAGATGTCAGGGATGGTGTGCTGGGGCTGTGAACAAAACCAGAGACCTGTCAGGCCCTCTTTCTGAACTACTGAGGCGCTGGCAAGGTTGCAGAGCTTTGTAGGGCAAATTCAGCAGATCCCACAGCAGATGGATGCCCCTAGTGCCACATTATGACCATTGGAATGATTTTGAGCCTCCCACTGGAGAACCTCGTCTGCTTAAGCAAAGCAGCTGAGACCTAAGCTCAGCAGCGTGAAGCTTAGCTAGAAAAAAACTGGGATTTATATTTGTTTTAATCAAAATAATAACTTTGGGGGTTAGAAGACTAAAGATTTATCTTTCCTCATTACTCAGTGACCATGAGGGCTCATGGGCAGAGACCATATCTCAGTTTTCTACTATGAAAGATGTTGAGAGAAAGAGTTTTAGCATTGATCCATTCCAGTCCAGCAGTGCTCCATGAGGGCAGTTTATAGACTTGGAGAGGCTCCTTGGGCAAGACCTATGCCATGAGGATCTCTTGCACCTACACAGATTGCAGAGAGTGCTCCTCTTGGGCCCTGGCTGCTGTGTCAGTGCCCTGCTGCTCTCTCCGTGCAGGGGAACGCACCTCATCTGCCAAGAAACGGAGCTTCTGCAGGAAGTTCTGCACCTGCTTCAGCTTGTCTTTCATGGTGTTCTTCTTCACCTGCGACCGCAGAGTCGTGGCTTGCTGGCCCATGTTCTCCTGCAGTGAAAGTCCAAGACAGTTCAGAACAGGGGCCATGAAGGCTCTCACGCATTAAATGCATAGTTTTGTAGTGTGCAGTCGTCTGTGGAAGCTGGTGTCCTTGGCCGTGTCAGCTGGATAAGCTGGTCTTTGCACGTCTCTTCTGCATATCTAATGCTTTTGCAAAGATCTGGGCTACCAGCAGCAGATATCTAGGCCAGCTCTACTGCTGGAGCAGCTGTGCTCTGCAAGGTTCCCCCCAAAGTCCTTCTCTCCAATTTCCTCAGCTGTTTGAGATCAGTAGGGCTCTTTGCCAGTACTCCTGGATTCCTTCCCAAGGCAAAGCAGAGCATAATGGAGGAGAGGCAGTCGTGTATCCCCAAGTGCCCCTAGGATCCATGCAAGACTCAAGAGCTCTTGGGCTCCTCCATCCAGCAGTAAACCCCAAACCCTCAATGCATGGAAACTGGAAACCACCATGCCCAAAGAGCAAATTCCCCATAGCTTTATCAAGGTCAGAATTAGTCTCAGATCTTCCCATCCGAATCACACTCACCAGCTCCCGCATGCAGGACTTGAGCCTCTCCCGGTCCAACCTCGTGCGAGAAGAGTGGTGTTGGTCCTTGTCAGCCAGCGTCACAAAGCGCCTGTGGGAAGGGAAGCATGAATGTCTTTGGTCCCCGTTTGGAATGCAATCCTTTCCAGGCAGCTTTTTGGCTCCCATTGTGGTGCTGTACATGGAGAGTAGGTGCCATTCAGGTACCAGCACACAGAGGCCACAATATTGAGGCTTCTGTTGCTGTTTTGGGATTGTTGGTGTGCAGATATAAGCACCACTCCAAGCCAAAAGGCAACCCATGTGGTATTGTGCCAATGCAATGAAATACTTACCTATCCTCCAGAGGATAAGTCGTGATGAGCTCACAACCTCAGTTCCACAACCTTGCCCATAACCACACAGAAAGCAGGGGTTTGCAGTACAGCACCACTGCCCATCTTTTACTCACAAGCATCCGCTGCTCAGCTCCTCCAGGACCCCTCGGAGCCGGCGCTCTGGATGAGGTTTCTCTGTCTTGATCATTTCCTGTACATCATTGAGCCCTTCCTCCTGCAGCAGGGATAGGGGAAGTGGTGAGGGGGGCAGTGGGGGTGAGGTCCAGTCCTACAGGGAGCAACCCCATAGGGGGCTGCTAGTGGGAGCATCTATTTGCTTTTTCACATGTGATGACTTCAGGACTTGGGTCTGGGACAGGTTAGGCTGTGGGAGGCAGCTTTGGATGATGGGAACAGCTCCCACATCATCCTGGCTGGATTTGCTAGGTTTTCTCTTTACCGATCCTGCTTGGACTCCTCTGCTCTACTCCTTGCTCTAGTCAGGGGGTGTAGTGACAGGACAAGGAGTAAAGGCATTAAACCAAAAGAGTAAATTTAGAGTAGGTATTAGGAAGAAATCTGTTATGATGAGGGTGGTGAGGCCCTGGTACAGGCTGCCAAAGAAGCCTGTGGGTGCTCCATCCCTGGAGATGTTCAGAGCCAGGCTGGATGGAGCCCTAGAAAGCCTGATCTGATAGGAGGTGTCCCTACCCACAGCAGGGGCTGAAACTGGGTGGGCTTTAAGGTCTCTTCTAAGATTCTGTAACTGGATGCCTGCTTTGACCCCACCAATTTGGAGCTGATATAGAGGCTCCTCAGGAATTAGCTGAGATGACTAATAAGGCTCTGCCAGAGAAGTGGCTTCACTCCTGCAGTCTGTGGAGGGGAAGCCTTCCTGCTCTTCTGCTCTTTATGAGAATTCCTGGGTCTAACTGCGAAAGTAAACTGAGAAAGCGTCTGGAACTGGAAGTGTTCAAAATGTGGAGCACTTCATACCAGGGAACTTCTCCATTTCTGCACAAGCTGTCTAGTGGATCCCTACCGTGATTTGTCCCTGCTTTGTGGCAAGCTGCAGAGATGCTCAGGGAGCCTGGATGTGCCCCATGGCTAACCCCATGCCCCAACTCCCTCCCTCCCCAGCACGTACTGACCAGCTTGTCTGCAATCTTGTCCATGATGTTGGCATTATACAGCCTGCGGCGCTGATCCTGCCACCAGCTCTTGATGTAGATGCAGGGCTTCTTCTCAAAGTATGGCAGGTGGAAGTAGTTCCTGCAAGAGGAGGCAGATGAGATACTCCATGGTGGTCATAGTGATGGCAAGAATAGCCCGTGTCCCCTGTCTCTTTCTGGGAGGCAGATCTGTGATGGGGATGGAGGACTTGGGAGGCCAGACTGATCTACACTACATCTTCAAGGAGAGAGGCTGCATCTCCACCAGCACGCTTCCCTGCACTGGATTTGTTGGGGCCGACACATTGGCAAAGGCTCATCACGGAACCTCAAGCATCTGCTAAAGCCATCAGTGACATTTACAGACAGAATATGTCAGCACTGCCCCACAGCTGAGCGTGAGGCTCCCAACAACTTGGGCCTTCACCTAGGGGAAGATGGAGCCCAGGGAGATGGGCTCACAGATGTGTGGTGTTGCTCCTCTTCTTGCAGCATTCACCTTCCCAAGGAGTTGGTGAACAAAAGAGGGAATCTCAAGCAGACTTCATCCGAAGCACAAATAGCCTTAGTTCAATGTGGTGTGTTTTGTTTCCGAATTGAATTAACTTAGCCAATTAATTCTGATAACTAGCACTTATCTACTGATAAAATATCATTAAAATAATCCAGTTTAAGTACATCTCATTAGGTTATATCCAATTAGCTTTCCTGAGTATCAGTCCCTTGTATGCAAGCCTGGTCTGTGTCCAGCCTGGGCACACAAAGACGTGTGCTGATCCCATTCAGTTTGGGGCTTTCTGATCAATGACTGTAGACAGACTGAGCCAAAGAAAGATGCTGAAGGCTAGCAAGACTGAGGGGATTTGGTCTTTTATCCCAATTTCCTGCCTAACTCGTTCTCAGTAACTTGTTCCTACAATTTTTTTTTTATCCTCCCTCTCTGGGTGTCCATAACCTCATCTAGTTTTTAAGATCCCAGGTGATATTAAAAAAGGCAGCTTGTTGCAGCAATCATAGGGCTAGAGCACTGGTGGTGCTGGATAGCCAAGTGTTGGGTGTACAGCTGGTCACACAGGTGAGAGGTGAATTCAAGACTTACCTGTCTGTAACCAGGGGCTTCATGGGCTGAGATGAGGAGACAGAGACCATCTCTCCATCCTCATCAGCTTCATCCTCACTGGAGTTGTGCAGCAGCTCGGACTCCTCCTCGTCCCCATCCCCTCCCTCCTTCTTCCTCCGCAGGACAGGTTTGGTCATGCCATCAATCTGGTTCCCATAGTTGCCTTAAGAATGAAAAATGAAATGAAGTCACAGGGGTGTAACTCCCATGGGGGCTAAGTGGGCTCTGTCACCTGCCTTTCATTCAAGTTGGGAGATATTTTCTCCACAGGGCAGCTGAGTTCAACTCTGTGAACCTTTGCCCAGAAACCACAAATTAGTGATGGGCGTTCACGCCCTGCTCAGGCCCCTTTTCAAACCAGAAGGAATGAATGCCATCCCCTTGTGGTCAGTCTCAGAAGCACGTGCTCTGGCATGGAAAAGGGGGGGAAGAAACCTCGTTCTTGCCCTTGGATCCCTCATTCCCCACGAGGCCTGCTTCAAAACCACCCTCACCAAGAAAAAAACCAACCTATTGTAACCTCAAAGTTGATGGGTTTGTCACCGATCTTCCTGTCGATCATGGTAGCTTCCAAGAAGGCTCCAAAAAGAAAGAACTCCTCCATCTTTCCAGTGCAGTTCTGCAGGATAAATCCCAGAG
Organism: Tetrao urogallus; assembly: GCF_951394365.1. Classification (NCBI taxonomy): domain Eukaryota; kingdom Metazoa; phylum Chordata; class Aves; order Galliformes; family Phasianidae; genus Tetrao; species Tetrao urogallus. The sequence goes on along the minus strand of NC_136814.1, from coordinate 104,099,035 downwards.
ATCACGGTTTGGGTCAGCCAGAGGGACACTGAGCCCTGGGCAGAGGGGTTCATTATCTGGTCCATCTGAGCACTCTCATATAAGCTCTGTTTGGATTTTAAGGAGACCATGGAGTTTTGTGTCCTTCAGCCTGACCCATGTGAGGGGCAGATGTCTGCCTGAACTGGGTCTCTAGAATCTCTGCAGAGAGAGTTTGACCAAAAGTTTTAGCCTGATGTTTGTGGTTTAACTGAGATTGGCCATCCCTTGCTCATGGGAGATTGTCTAAAGGACACTCAGGGATACGAGTTCAAGCTTGCTCACAAACTGAGATAATCAAACCTTGGTGAAACTTTTGTTTGGATGCACTTTCAGAAATCGAATGGCTTTACTTCCAGGTGGCTTAATTTCCACTAGAGGTGAGATGAGACCACTTTTCACTTTTCCATTCTCAAAGGAGAGCTTTTACACAGAACATGAGCTGTCATCCAACAGCTCCATTTCTAGTTCTCACCTCTGGTTCATACAGACTGACATACGTGGGCATCCCTACATAGGACAAGAATGGATGTATCTGTGTACACAGAGCAAAGACAGCAGAACATTTAGCATAATACTAAATGAAATCCTATCTGTGATACCAGAGATAAGCAGCCAAGGGGAATGAGATCCAGAACTCTTCACTGCCAGCTGTAGAGTTAGGGGAGACTCACATCAGCAACTGGTGTGGTCTGCTCCACTTGCACCTCAGTGGAGCTGTTGATCTCTGGGTTGCTGGTATCCAGTATCTCAACAGCAAGGCTCATCAGAAGCCTGGCCCGGAAGGAGACGCCTTCCCCCAATCCTTCGTTCAGCTCTTGGTGTTCATCCATCAGAGTGTAGTTCCGAGTGGAGCCATACATGTTCACCCACGCGGGGCCAAAGGTGGGCAGATAACCTGCAGGAGAACAGGTATACTGGTAGAAAAGGGGGTATGCAAGAAGAAGGGCACATCTTTGTCTCGGGATCATCACTTTCCTGCTGTGAATGGTAACATGGACTTGAATATGCATATGTGTGAACGGGGATGCATATGCATTTTTGCAATTACATATGAAAACAGTTTTGGGGTGAAGGCAGTGATGGGTACTTTGCAGTGCATCAGTCTAAAGAGGTGAGTCTCCCATTGGGCATGTCTCCTTATCTGAGAGTCAAGAAAGAAGAGAGAACTCCCCACTAGTTCTTTTTCAAAGAGCCATCTTTGGCTTCATGATGCTCCTGCCTATGTGTGCTCACATGTTCGTTTATGTGTGAAAGTGGAAGCCTGTCAGATATTCATCTATCCATGGAAACAGGTTCTTGGAACTGTTTTTTAATGTCTTTGCATTCAAATGTTGGTCTGAAGGCTTATGATTGGGCTTGATTTTCAAGGAGCTCTTGTCCAGTGACTTCAACTGCAGTAAGTCTTGGTCACTCCAACCAAGAAGCAGCTACCTCCAGGACTGGGAAGAGAGCCTGAGCTATTTTGCTATCTCTGCCCAAGGGATACCTCTCTGCTGTGAAGAAGGTCCCACACCCCACTTCAGCCTCACCTTTGTCTCCTTCATTAGAGATCTTCCTCAAATCAATGAAATGGGTACCAATGGCCACATCATTGACTTTGTCTGAGTCTCGGATCTGGATCTTTATCCGCTTGCACAATGGGGGGAACATTTCTGTGAAGATGATTTGCTCATTCCAAACAGGCTCATAGCTGCTTTTTTGCACTGATGTCTTCCCCTGCAGAGTGGGACGAGGAAGATATTTGATATCTCTGTGGTTGTTGGAGGTCACAAGCATCATAGCAAACATTATGGAGAAAATTAACTCTATTTCAGTCAAAAAAACACGCTCTATTTCAGTCAAAATCAGGACATGTCCTGCACTCTTCCCATGTTAATGACCACATTAGGGTCATTTCATCTTCTTCCTCTCCCAAGGAATTAGCTCTTTTCCTCTGCTGGAGATGGCTGCAAACCCATCATAGTCTGCACAAGAAGGGGGAACATGACATGTAGCAAACAATGTGATTTTGCTACACATCTCAGTGTTATCATGCAAGGACAAATGAGGTTGTCTCCAGACACCAGCACAATGGCTGGTCCTGCTCACATTACTTCCCAAAACCACCTTGGTTCTCACCCACCTTCTGCCCTGCAAATGCCACTTGGACGTAGGGGTCTACCAAGTCCTTGTTCTCCCCAATGAGAGCCTTCTTCACATTGGCCATGATGCTGGTGTTCATACGGGGCAGGCCCTCTGCTCGATAGATCTTGATGTAGAAACGAGCCCACTGCCTCTCTGGAGGAACTCCATCTGGTAGGAGGAGGTTCCTGCAACAACAGCCAAGAAATAGGGTTGTAAACAGCTGCTGGGGCTGGGAGAGGGCCTTGCTGAAGAAGGTGAATGAAGTTAGCTTGCTTCCTGAGCACAGGCTGTGGGAAGATGGAAAGAAGATAAAAAGGGCAATTAAGCTCAGATTAATTTAGACGTCTAAAGCCAACCTGCCAAGCGAGATGTACAAAGAGCCTTTTCCTTTGTCACGATAGAAGGGGTATGTATTTTGGGGTGAGAATCAAACTCCACCAAATGGCTTTTATTAGAAGAATTTGCTTTCCTCTTCTGGGAGAAGAAATAAGAGCCATGGGGTACAATGCAAACAAAATCTCTGGAGGAGTTGCTAGATTTGTCCAAGAAAAATGGCAAAATATGACTACAGCACAGAACAACACCTAAAATAGTTCAGGCAGTGCCTCAAGCCCCTGGGCTGCAACAAGTCAAGAAAGCGACCCTAGCACTTTGCCACAAGTCTGAGATCGTGGTGAGTGGCTGAGAAATGGATTCGAAAGCCTGTGGTTGTACAAGAAGATATTTAATTAGCACAAAGCATTTAGGGCTAGGACGAGGTTTTACACTCCCTTGTTTTTTCCTTCCATACCCTTCAATATCATCCTCCTCTGTCTCGTTGGCTTTGTGGGGCGTCTTGATATTGTCCCCTTTCCCCACAACAGCGATGTCACACTTCAGGTAACCTTTCAGCCCAGCGGTGAGATCCTCGGGGTCAGAAAGGATGGCCCATTTGTGGTAGAACTGATGCTCTGGAAGCCAGAGGACAAGACTGTCATTTATTGGAAGAAATACAGAGTACAGAATATTGGAATATAATTGAATATGGAATATTGAAATTAAAGACAAAGACAGTGATTTTGGAGACTTTGGAGGTATCTTTTCTGCAGGTGCGGTCATGTGCTCAGCTCTGCCATACTGCAAGCATTGGGCCACCAAAGAGGCAGTGCTATTTCCATGCAGAATGAGCTTTTTACAGGTCTCCTGGATGTGCATTTTCTTTATCAGTCCCACAGCCGGGACCAGTATGATTCCTGAATTCAGGGACTGGTCTTTTCATGCAGAAGTATACTGGGGAATCTGGCAGGGAGCAGTGAGGGCATGGACTAAATGAGCTCTCCAGGGACTGCTTTGGACTTCTTTCACACAATTCTTTAAATGAATCCCATCCACACCAGCTTTCACTGCCCTCACTTGAGGACAGAATGCCAAAGGCATTCACTGCTCTTTTACAATTTTATAAAACAGGTTTCCTGAAACAGATGTGCTATAAACGAAGCCCATAATTGCACAACAGATTTTATGAGCACTCATAGGGCCCATCTGTGAGAAGTCACTGAGGGCTTTACCATCAGCCAGCAACACGGCAGCAGCTCTAATCAACCTCTTTCTCTTTGTCACTGCACATGTGCCATCTCTCTCTATTGGTTTAAATGCCAGCTACATAGGGCAAGATCCATTCCAGGCTGAACAGGGCTCTGAGCACCTGATGGAGCTGTAGGTGTCCCTGATCATTGCAGAGGAGTTGGGCTAGGTGATCTTTACTGGTCCTTCCAACTCAGGTGATTCTATAGTTCTATGAAATCTGGCAATCTGGAAGGGAAGTGTCTTGCTTACTTAAATAACCTGGACATCTTCAGTAGGGCAGTGGAGAGCTGGCACAGCCAGGGGGCATCTCAGCTTGCCTGTTGTGGCTTATTTCAGGTGGGGTATGCCATCTTTACTGGAGGAGCCAGAGTGGCTTACTTACATCTTGGATTGTAATTAAAGTAAATTACCATCACCAGAGGAAAGAAGTGCCTGCAGGATCCCTTGCAAAAACATTTCTCAGTGGTGCAGGTGGGCATGTTGGCTAACTGTGGTGACGTACCAGGCTGGGTGTAAACTGTCCCAACGTCCATCTTGAAGGAGCCCACCAAAGTCCCACTACGCAAGAGGTTTTTTGAGTGGATCACCTGGAAATTGAGAGGGGGAGAAAAGTCAAAGGTTTGTGCATGCCGTGGGGGTCCCAGGACTCTTTTCAGAAGAGTTCAGTGTCAGACAGGAAGGGAGCTGATGTGTTCTCCTTGGTCTTTACAGGACCTCACTGTGAGTATGGACTCTGCAAGGCACAGCCAGGTTGGCAGCTCTTGCTTAGCACTCTCACAAGCATGGACTTGGATCGAATGGGAGCAGTGCAAACAAATTCATCTTTGAAACATGATACGTAGCAACAAACACTAGACGTTCACTTGAAGGAAGGGTCTTTAGGATGATTGAAATTGATGCTCTAATTCTGTCAGTGAGAGAAATTGCAAAGCCAGTCTGTTCATGGGATAGACATACAGGCTCCTGATCAGTGTGGCTTGGTTGGTGACTCTATGAATCTCCTTGCTCACTGCCCTCCATGACTCTAGAAGGGCTGTTTTGGTCTTAAAGACTGTAGTTCTGTATTTCAGCAATAGCTCTGCCCAGCTTCATGCTCTGGGAGCGTCTTGCTTCCACAAAAGCCAAAGCACATAGCAAGACAGGCTGAGGTTCTGACATACCAGTCATCAGCTCTGGAGGGGACGGCAAGCACAGCTGGGTGGCCGTAACAATGAGGGCAGTGATAGAGGGGGACCAGAGGTCTGCAAAAGTGGTGGGGCTTGTAGGGCCAGACACCTCTGCTCCTGACAGGGACCTCAAATTCATCCACAGTGCATGAGCAAAATGGACTCTTCCAAAGCTCAGAGGAAAGGGCAATGCCAGCATGCTCACTTACGGACAGCTTGATGATCTTATCGAACATGACATCTGGGGGCACATGGAAATCGAAGACAAAGTACTGAAAGAGAAAGAAGAGGTGTGAAGGCAGAAGAGCGGCTCCTTTTGGGTTAAAAAACTGTTACAGAACCATAGACTACCCAGTACTGGAAGAGACTCACAAGGAGGTCTGGTTATGCCCCTAACTCCTCACAGCACCACCCAAATCCAATACAAAGTCTGAGAGTGGTGTTGCAGTGATCCCTGAGCTCTTTCAGCTTAGGGTCAAGCCCCTGCCCTCTTTCTCTAACCTCCACCTGACCCTCCCCTAATGGAGAATAAACCTAGGTGACAAGAAACCCCATTTAACTAATAGCAATGTAGCACCAGAGGAGTGGGAGCGATGACCATTGCTGGAGAACAGACCAACCTCATTGTAGTAAGGGCAGTTGGTCGATTCCTTCATGGATGTGTACTTCTTCTCCTCCCCAACCTCCACGCAGACCACGGGGTCCATGTTGAGCCCAACCAGCTGCCGGGCCTCAATGACAGTGATGCTGATCTGTGGAGAGATCCCACGCCCAATGGTGCAGCAGCCAAACCAACCCAGCACATTTTCACTGCTCACATACTGGGCATCACAGTGTACAGTAACACCTTGAGCCCCTCTGGAGGTTATCCAGGTAAGTACTTTGATTACAAATGAGAGATTCACCTTCCCCCATTAAAACCACCCATGTAATCCTCTTGTTCACAGTGGGCAATTAATTGGTCCTTATGTTCTTGCAGTTGAAATTTGCTTGGCATCTTTCCCTTCCTCTTTATGTTCTGGTTACATCACTCCTGAACCCAGCACATTGCTTCCTGTGTCTCACTCTTCTCTCTCTGTGTTCATTACACACATAATTAAACCTCTTCCACTTTCTTCTGTCACTGCTTCTCCTGTTTGATTTCATTTGGGGCTGCAAAGTGGATGGTGCAAATGTTCTGCAATAAATCTATCACAAAAAATCTTTGTTTGCATCGTTCTAAGAAATCCCCATGGATGTGTTGCTGTTGCAGAAAGCCAAAGTGCTGCTGAATCAGCACAGCTTGGTGAAAACGAGAAGAGAAACCAATTTATGGATCACGCTGGCACCAGCAAACCCAGAGGTGCTCAAGTGGCTCCAGTCCTTCCTCCTGGTCCCAGAGCTGTTCCCTGGGCAGATGGGGATGCACTTTGGAATGAGGAGGTTCAGCTCCTCAAGTAATAGTGCTGCTGACCGTAACACCTGCAAAACGTCCTCCCCCCCCTGTGAGCTGTGGTTGGAGACACAGAGTTGTCACCCACCTGGTAATCCATCGGCCTCCCAGCACTTGGCTCCATTTTGATGTCAGGTTTGGACCTTTGGAGGGGCAGAAGAAACCCTCAGTCAAACAATAGGTCAACTCACTGCAAACCATGACAGAGCAATGGCAGCCCCTCCTCTTTTTGAGTCTGAAGAATTTAACACCGGAGGCTGCAAGCCATCGCTGAACATGAGTGCTCTTTATAGCAGGTTGGATATTTCCCAAAAACACTGCTTGCACAGGAGAACGGGATTTTCAGTATATCTCATCTCTTGGACATGGGATGCAAAGTGTGCCATCACCTCCCGGCTTACACAACCCTCACCTCTTGTTTGAGACATTGGTGGTGACAGCTGTGACAGAGGCCAAGGAGATGGTGTCTGGGTCCAGCCCCCCTCCGAGCCTCATGACTTTTCGGTCCAAGTCTTCCGCCTCCAGAACAGCAGGTTCATCTGCATAAACACACAGAGACAAAGGAATGTCTCTCATTGTTTCCACTCAGTGAATAATTAAAGGTGCAGGGAAAGGTAACCAATACGTCCTATCAACCTCACCCGATAATACAAAGAACAATGGTCACCAGGTCAGCTCACAGACAGCCTGGTTTGAAAGGGATTAAAAATAGGTTTGCTTCATGTGACATGTTATTCTGCCCAGGCAACGTGTGGTTTTGTGAAGCTTTGGAAAACTGAAAAATGAGAAACAACCCAGACGTCAAAGGGTGAAACAGCATTCGAGCTCTAGCTGCAATTGCAAACACAACAAACTGCCTAGCTCTGGGGTGGAGGGGTATGAGAGAACAAGAGAAAGGGGTCATTTCCCAAGGTGGAAAATAGCTGGCCAGAAAAGCACACTTCTTGACGGGTTTTGACGATTTGTTCTGTCTGTTGGATGAGAGAAGGACCAGCACCCTTGTGTGGGGCAGCATAAGGAAAGCAGACAATGGCATAGGAAGAATGCTGGCTTCATGTCCTGGGCACTCTGGGAAGGGTTTCTGCTATCACACAGCTTGTTCTGAGACTACACGCCTATGCTTGGCCTTCGGGAAACTCAGTGAGCACTGAAGCATTTGGTCCAATGGGATGAGATTCAGTGCAGGTTGCCGTTATAACCCTGTCCCCTCACCAGGTGGCAAGAACAAGGATCTGAGAGATGAAATCATGGGATCACAGGGACTGGAAGGGGCATCTGGAGATCATCCTGTCCAATCCCTAAAGAGATGGTGTGAGGTGAGCAGAGCCCTGGCAAAGCATGCAAGAAACACACGGATAGCTGGGGAAGAAGCTACCGTTGTGTGAATATCAGCTGCCAGCAGGCGCATGGAAGTCGCCCAGAAACAGCATCTAAAATGACATTTCATCCTTCACCACAAAAAGGCATTCTCCTGATTCTTTGTCATCGAAACCCAATACTTTGTTCTGAATGGAAACAGCGATGAATTTCCAATCGCTGACGCTCTGTGCATTTCCAGAAAGGCGTCCAATTTCAGTGTGGGATGGACAGCCCCACAACAGCTCAGCCCTTCCACGCTGTGCATGCACTGAGGGTGAAAGCATGCTTTGTGCTGTCATGTTTGCAAATAACCACTAAAAATAAGCTGGAGGCTGCCTGCTGGACCTGCAGGACTGCCACAGTTGCATGTGGTGGGAGATTCTCTCCATCAGTTCCTCCTCCCATTTCCCCCATGCTCTCCAGCTCTTCTCTTGTGCACCAAACACTCTCTCCCTAATCCCTGGGTTGTGGATGGCTGTGCCCAACATGAGCCCCTCATAGGGTCTCTCAGATTATTTCCCATGAGGTAGTGGAAAAGCAGCACTGGAGGAAGGATTGGAATCTATTGGAACAGGTTGCCCAAGGAGGCTGTGGATGCCCCATCACTGCAGGCATTCAAGGCCAGGCTGGATGTGGCTCTGGGCAGCCTGGTCTGCTGGTTGGTGACCCTGCACATAGCAGGGGGATTAAAACTAGATGATCACTGCGGTCCTTTTCAACCCAAGCCATTCTATGATTCTATGAAGGAACAGCCTTCTTCTAGCACCCACCTTGCTTCCGATGGTCATCTTTTGTGGGACGTGCCTTGCCAAGCTTCATGGCTGAAAAAACTCCTTTCCCAGCTCTGTAAGAGGAAAAAAAGACCAAACATTGAATCCTGTGTTTTCAGTGCTGTTGCTGGATGTGGGGACAAGAGGAGCCCTTCACAGCTGGAAGCAAGGGAGGAAATATCAGCTGAAAGACCAACAGAGACAACAGCAAACAAAGGCCTTGTATTTCCTCAGTATTGATCCCTGAGCTGGATAAAACATGGTTGGAGCACCGCATTAGCAGCCAGCAAACTCTTCCACCTGCCCCATGCCTCCTCTCTCTACTCACTCCTGCTGCTCCCCATTGTGAGGTTGCTCCTTAGGACACTTCCCTAAAGCCATCTTTGTACTAAAAAATCTACTTGGTGTTTGTTACACCACAGCCTCGTGGATCAGATGAACTCAACATCTAGCTTCTGGTTTGCTGTTACAGCACCAGATTGCAGAGGAGTGCCCTAACCTGCATACAGCACAGTACTGCAGGGTGATACCAACTGCCCATAAAAGCCAGTGCTCAGTAAATGATGGCATTTCTGCACTGCAGAGTGGATTGCTCCCTAATACACATCTAACAGTGATAGCTACTGGTAATAACAACATTGCAGATATTTTCGGGAGACGGCTCATTGGTATTTGGATGAAAGTCCATGCTGCTGTTGCAAAGAGGCAGGAGGTTTGATGAAAGCTATCAGCACTGAATGTAACCAGGATGATTTTTAGTTTCAAAATTCAGCTGAGAGTGCTGGTAGGAAAAAAAGCCAACACAGTATCTGTAAAACTGAAACCAAGCAGAAGTCAAACCACGCAATAACTCCCTTCTAAATTAAAGAGCAAAGGGCCAGAGAAGTACTTGAAGGAAATGCCCTGGGGGACTGTCCCAAAAGCAAAAGGTGATGGGGATTTTTTTGTTGTTGTTGGAAAATTCCCATGTGCTGAAAGTGTTGATGTTTGCAAAAAATATGGCAGGTTTGATGCATGTGTTCAGTTTGGAAGCAAGAAGGACCTCAGTCCCAAGCAGGATGCAGCTGTGCTCCCCATGTGCTGGGAAATAGCACCAGAATTTGGGGATCTCCCCATCTCAGCTTTATTCATCTTCCTGAGGCCAAAAGTCAAAGTTGTTTTGGGAGAAAGAAGTCCTGGCATCGGAGCTCACCTGATGCGTATAAATAACAGCCGGATGCTTGCAGGCTGCAGACAGAGGCAGAGCAAACAAGAAGAAAACTAAGGGGAATAGGAGAATAATGTATTCACCAAGGTGAGGGGGGGAGGTGGTATTCAAGCAGGGCAGAAGTCTAGTATAAGATAAAGGAACTATTTACAGCTGAGGTTTAACTGGAATTAAAGCAATGCTCAGGACTCAGGCCTCTCGTAACTGTGATTCCTTCATGGGATCCACGGAGAAGGGCGGTTTCTCAATAGGCAGGAGGAAGGACAAAGAGTAGGATTTGTAACCATGGAATAACTGTACTGGAAAGGACCTTACAACCAGTCCAGCCCCAACCTCTGCCATAGGGGCACTTCCCATCAGTGCAGGGCTTCATCCATGGCCTTGGGTACTGCGAGGGATGGAGCACTCACAGCTCTCTGGGGTGCCTATGCCAGGGCCTCGCAACCTTCCTTGCACAGTAAAACAAAGCAGAAGAGGTTCTGCAGGGATGTGCATTGCAGTCAGTGACCCCTCACTGCCAGCTGAGCCACAGTGAATGTGCCGAGGAGACAGCAGTCTCTCACCTATCCCCAAAAGCAACTTAACTGCATCAGATACATCAGAGATGGGAAATCTACATCCTGACAGCCTCCAGCTCATTGACAAGATGAGAACTGGCTCCGGCTGGAACAGTGAGGAGAGCTCAGACAGCGCAAGGTCCCTCAGAGGAGAAAGCTTCAGGTGGTTCCCACACCCCAATCACATCTCCCTGTTGCTTATCTCAGTCCCACCCGCATCCTTCCCCCATCAGTGCCCTTCCTGGTGCTATCTCCGAGGAGCAGGGCCCCAGAGATATCTAGGAAGTGGCAGTTTGGAGGCCACACAGGGAAAAAAAAAATTAAGAAATGAATGAAAATGGATTCCTGTGAATTTTGGCAGTGCCAAGGAGAAGGGAAAGAGCAAACAAACGGCAAAGAGAATGCCATTCTAGATGCTTTGCAGGCAGATGCCCCAATAATCCATCCCATCAGCTCCCCTTCCCAAGTCCCATCTGTCACCTTCTCCAAGCCAGGTGAGCAACGACACATCCCACAGCTACCCCCCTTACCTATTCCCATCCCACAGGGTACTACCTTCACCTTGTCAGCTGTCCAGGACCTGGCTTCCTCCAGAAGAAGAGCTCAGTGGTGACAGGAGAGCCACCAGCAGCACACCTACGGTGGTGCAGCCATCCCTATATGCAGGTTGGGACCAAGTACGGATGGAGGCCCCCACCAAACCTCCTCTCCAGGCACGACAGGGTCTTGGCAGTGCTGAAGAAAGGCTGTGCCAACCCTGTGTTCCTCCCACCAGGCTAAAATGAGGAGAGAAACAGCCACAGCCACTCTGCAGTGTGGATGGGGAGCTGGCAGCGAGCTGACACCGTCCCCACGTGAATATTGCATGAGGAGCAGTGAACCTGAGATGCCAACGCAGGCAGCATAGTGTCACCCAGACCAACCCCCTCTGCCACAGCCCAGCTTTAGCCTGGTTTGCTAAAGAATGCCAGCTCACCTGCCTGCTCCCTTCCAAAGCAGTGCAAGCTGGTAGCCCACTGCTGCGTAGCAGGACTCATGTAAGGCTGGGGGTGAAGGACTGTACAGTGTTCCCAAGTCAGGCCAGGCTTCCAAGAAAGCTTGATCCTCTATTAGACACCAGAACACCCACCCACCCGTGCTCTTCCCTTAGATTTTCTGTGTCTGAGCAAACAGATTGCCTCCCATTAATGACAAAATGCACATCCACCAGTTGCAGCTGACAGAAGAGCATGGCTTTGTCCCTTTTGGGTTGCCTCGTGTGGCTTTACAGGAGGGGAGCACACAGGGACAAGCAGATTTGAAGGCATGTGCAGGGAGCTGGAAGCAGCCTCTCTCCAGGCCAGCTCCTAGTTAAAGATCTAGTTGCAGGTTGCTGGTTAATTATTCATGGCTGAACAGGACACTTTAATCATTGCTTTTTACTGGGGAGCTGAGAGCAAGGAAAGAGAGCAGGGCCTTCACAGTTCATTTCCCTTCAGGAATGAATGTCTGTCAGGTGGGTGCTGTCTCCACTCTTGTAAAGAGTGCCTGTCCATGCACAACCAACACAGCAAGATGCTGCCATAAACTTGACTTTAAGCAGCAGGGCAATAAAGAGGGAGCCAGAAGAGAGCATGCTGATTGGGAACACCCTGTGCTGGGGCAGGGATTGCCTCTGGGCAGCAGATATCAGCCTGCACTCTCAGGAGACTGGAGCTTAAGTTTCAGCAGATCTGTTACACCTGAGAGCTACAGGACACTGCTCTTTGCAGAATGCTCCGACACAGCCTGGTGTGGGCACAGCACGAGTAGCTGGGGTAAAAACAAGCAGGAGCTGAAGAAGTACCTATATGGGTGATGCAACAGGCTGGCTTGTGGGCATTGGAGTTATAAATCAGACATTAAGTCTTGTTTCCTCAGTCCTGGGCTGATAATCTGCACCCAAACCACCCTCTTGCCCCAAAGATCTCAGAGACCCAGAGCTCTTCTGGACCTGGCACTCTCAGCTTCAGAGAAAGGGAGAGCATGCCATACGTGTGAGGAACATAAAGTAAGCCAGAAGAGCTGGAAGCAAAAGAGGAGGAGCATGAAGAGCCAACCTACTTGTGCTCCTTTGTCTTTTCTTTACCTCTGCTGGAGCCAGGGCCATGCATCAGGGGGACAAAAGGCAAATTTCAGTGCATATCAAGAACTTCATCAGACCACAGAGGGAAAAGGAGACACTTTTCCCCTTACAGAGCCCTACAAGCACTTTCAAGTAACCCCATCCCCAGGCTGTAGTACTACCCCCAACCTCACCTCCCTGTTCCCCTCCCTAGCCACTCTTTCTATTCTGCCTAATCTCCCCTTTAAGGCATCAGCAAAGTGGGAGGAGAAAGCAATTAACCAGCTGTCTAAGGTAATTAGGAGGGCTGAGTTTTAATTACAGTTCATTGCTTCATTTCTCCCTATGGTTGTGTCTGTGCTGGGGGCAGAGATGGGGAGGGTGTCTGTGGAGCATGACCCTGTCTTTGCTTGTGCTGCAAAAACACATAGAAAAAAAATTATATTAAAAAAAAATGTGTGAAGTGGGTTTTTTGATAGGTGATGTCCAGGAGACCTGCGCAGGAGAGAGGCCAGGACCCAGAGCTAAGTTAGGTCTGGGAAGAGTAGAACCATTCAGCTCAGCCCAGGTGGACAAGGATCAGCTTGGAGCTTGGGCTGGGAAGCAGACAAGGAAATCCATCCAGGAGCTGCTCCTGGGGCTGTCAGTGCTGCCCTCCACGTGCACCAACACCTGTTGTGGGAGTACATTGCAGAAATGCCTCCGTTGGCAGCTGTGCTTGGCATGGCAACAAGCAAGCACTGATGCCAGTGATTCAGGTGGATCACCTGCCCTCGTGCCCCTGCCTGGGGAGGGGGTTTAAATCATGCCCTGCTTCTTCCCGTGGGTTGCTGATGTGAATGAATGGCTTTGTGTCCCCAAACACTTCACCTGTGCAGGATCCTGCCCAGCTGTGACTAAAACCCTTCCAAATTACTATGGAGGTGCCTCCACCCCAGGATGCTGCAGGGCTTGATCAGCCATGCCCAATTGGAGAGCAGCATCCTTGGGTGTGTGAGCTGTGTTGTTCTGGGAGGTGGCAGAGGGTACGGAAGTACCCAGCGTTGCACTACATGAAAAGTACAGATACTCTTTTTCAAGGGCCCCAGTGGAACAGCCAACACTAGATTATTTTCTTTCTGTCCCACCCCTCACCCCCTGCCCCTTCCACTTCACCCCTCACTGCAGAAGGATGCTTCTCTGACTGCAAACAGCCACAGTTTAACATTTTTGTACTGGGAAAGGATGCAGATTTCCCATTAGTGACACCAACAGGGAATTCTTATTTTGTGGCTTCATGCAAATTGATCTTAAGCACTCTGGTGAGCACAAATGAGCTTGAGGTCCTGCCCTGGAGCTGTTTCAATGGAAAACAATAATACTGTTAAAAGTAGCCCCAGGCAGGGATGGGGGAATCAGGTACCTGAATGGCAAGGTGAGGTGTCTTTTCTCTTTCCCCTTAGCCTTAGCTCTGCAATCAGAAAGATCGATTCCTTCAGTGGGATTCATCCTGCTGCAGTGACAAAGATCCACACCCACCTTGTCCCCTCAAAACCTCCATCAGCATCAAGCATCATGCAACCAACCAAACCCAGTTCACCAGCATGCCAGAGTGAGATCTCACTGCACCAGGACTGGGTAGAGAGAATGGGTGGATGGATGGAAGGAGGGTGGATGCATGAATGGATGGGTGGATGGAGAGATGGATGGATGTGTGAATGGGGGGATGGAGTGGCACTGGAATGAATGGACAGACGGTAGACCTATACAGGAGTGGACGGATAGAGGGATGGATGGAGATAATGCATTAATGGACAAATGGAAAGAAACACAATGATATAGGTGGATTGTATTGAGATGGATCCATAAATAGATAGACAGATGGAAAAAATAGCATTAAGATGAGGTGGTACCTCAAATTGTACTGGGATGAATGGAGGGAAGGTTGGATATGGATGGATGGATGGATGGATGGATGGATGGATGGATGGATGGATGGATGGATGGATGAGGAGATGGCTGAGTGAGTGGGTTAATAGCTATGCAAGCAGATAAATATTATCATAGAATCACAAAGTTGGAAAGGACTTACAAGATCCTCTAGTCCAACTGTCCTCCCATTACCATTACTACCACAAGCTTCTAAACCATATCTCCTTTGGAAGTCCCCTGAGTAGGAAATATGTCCTTGCTGGGCATAGGTGAGAACACGATCTACCTGCCCTTTGGAGAGGATGGGATGGAATGAATACAAGAAAGCTCTGTTCCCAAGAAGAGGGCAGGAAGAAGTTAGGTCCTTTCCTCATGTCCAGACAACATGCAGGGATTGGTATGCTAACATGCATGTCTCATGCAAGCACACAGCGTGCCCAGAGGGCCTGAGCAAAGGAGGGACACCATCCCCAGTACCTGGCATCTTCAGGGTCTTCGCTGTTTGGAAGAGACACAACCAGGAGGATGAACATGAGGAAGAATCAAAGCCACCCACCCGAATGGACATGCCCTCCCACAGCCCATGGGAGCCCCTGGGACAGGGGAAGGGAACATTGGCTTCAACCCCACCCCGACAGGATCTTCCAGAGGTGTTGCTGAGAAGTTTCATTTAATGCAGTGTTCACCACTCTGGCCTTGGTCAGCACTGTGTGGCAAGATAATGAGGAAGCAATATCCCACAGCTCTCTGTAATCACCCTGGCCCTGCCTGCCAGCAGCATGACAATGTTCACCTTCTGCATCTTCTTCACCTCCCCCATTCTGCTGAGCAGCAGCAATGAACAGCAGAATGCATCTCCTCCAAGGACTGACCCCATCCTGGGACTCATGACCCTTCCCACACACCTGTCCCTGGCCAGGCTGCAAACTCTCCCCCACCAGCCAGCACTCAGCCAAATTGCCCTGGAGATGCTTTGCCTCAGGCCTCCCTTGCCCTAGTTGGGGTTAGGATCATCATCATGGACCCATCCATACTAGCTAAATTTACTCATATTCTATGCCTTTGAGAGTACATTAGCCCTACGGGCAGGGGTGATCCTCACCATGTTACATGGGATTTGTCTGTACAGGCAGGATCTGCCTCGCTCTGCCATGCAACATGGGAGAGGTTTGCAGGCATGCCTGGGTCCCATAGAAAGCCCATGAAACTGCTTTACCCAGGTCCTCCCCCCTTATTCTGCTCTCTTGAGCCTGAGGCAGCTCTTCATGGTGAAACCTGCACATCCTCTCTTGAGCTGTCCATTGGGACAAAGATTTGGGGTTTAACACAGTTTAGCGTATGTCCCAAATCTGGGATGTTTTTATGCCTGCGACATGGGGTGACTGGACAGGTTGGATGTGGATTTGAGCAACCTCATCTGATAGGAGGTATCCTTTCTCATGGCAGGTGTTGGAACAGGATGGGCATTAAGGTCCCTTCCGATCCAAACTACTCTGGGATTTGGTGAATCTATGACCAGAACGGGATGGGATAAAAGCAACCCCCACAGTAAAAAGTCAGGATGCCACCAGCCATGACATGTTGGTACCTTGCTACTGACTTGTATCCGTCGTTAAACTTAATCCTGAGTGAGGCATGGAAGAGAAAGAGAGAAATACAACCACAATGTCAGGCTTCTTGAAGTAGGCCACCCTCAGCAAGTCAAACACTTATCTGATCAATAAAGTTCATGGTGACATCCCCTTTGTATGGGGATGCCAGTGTTGCCAAACCACAGTTCCCTGCCAGAACGTACTCTAAGATAGCTGATAGTTGGTGACTTTTGCTGGATATTCTTAGCCTAGGATGCTCCACTCACTCAGGAAAAGTCCATCTGGTCACAGGGTCTGCATTTCTGGCACAGGCCACAGGAGCCACAGGACTACCTGGCAGCTGCCAACATCCACTGCTCCTGCTGGATCTGAGAGACCCGCACTGGATCAAATTGGAGCCAACATAAATTGCAGGTGCTAACAGCTGCCATGGAGGCTCTGCCCTGGGACTCACAGCAGCAGCAAGTTCTCTGCTTGGACACCAATTTCCAATTTTTCAGGAATGTACTCTTCCTAGCAATTTCATGGTTTACTGGGAGGATTGCAAAATGGATGGGGAAACGTGGCAGGGACTGATAATCTGGGGCTGATGGGAGACCATTTCCCTCGGTTTTACTCAAATTGAGAAGGACCTTCCCAAACTTGCCTGGTTATACCAGCTTTCCCTAACAGCCCTAACTTCCACCTCTCTTTATTCACAGCAGCTCTGGAAAGCCAAACAAAGAGCTTTGTACCATCGACCAGCGCAGGCTGATCAGAGAGGTGCCCAAGCCTGAAGCAGGGAATCCTGCCTCTCACTGTCATCCATCACAGGTGGTTTCATCACCAAGTTCAATGCCAGCGCTTGGAAATGACCCCAGCTTTAGAGCAAGTGACCCAAAGGGATAATTTGCAGGAGACTGCACCCAGTCAGGCATGGCCTAGGACTACTGGGCACGCACAAGAAAAGGCAAGATCAATAATTCACTGGGACCAGATTGCTTTCTGCTGCAGAGCTCTGCCCTGACCATGAATATTTTAAGGTCAACAGCTATCAGGTGATGCTTCCTGGGAGCTCAGTATCAAGGTGGTCAGCAGCTGTGATGTGCACAACCCCATCCCACTGAAATCTGGGCAGTCCAGCAGTCCCTGCAGCTCTGGACACTGCACAGCGAGCAGGCTCTGAACCATGAGCCCTGGAGAAATGCATAGGTTTAGATTTTACTTATCTGAGTCTCAAAGCTCTGACATTTAAGCTTGGATTTAAGGAAGTGCAAAGCTCTGAGAGCATCTCAGCAGAGCTTCAGGGCCACAGTCTGAACAGGTCTGCTCTGGGTATTTACCTAGTGTGCTGCTCTTCTTCTGCATCATCTCCAAGGCTGGGAAATTACAGAGAGAGAGGAAAAAAGACCATGATGGGAAGTTAGAGAGCTTCCACTGTACTATAGTTTAAAACAGTAGGTGCAGGAATAACCTTGGAACACAGCAACACCGCAAACCAATCCATGCATGCCTGCGGGCCCACAAGCACTGAGTTGAACCTCCTTCTGCTGGTCAAACCAGTTGATCTGGATGGGCTCCCAATTAGAGTGGAAGGGAACCAGTCCCATCCATCCTGACCTCTTTCCTCCCTTCTGCCTGGGGTGAAAATTGCTCTAAAAGTGGCTCAGGTTGGAAAGGGCTGTGTTGGGTTGATGCTGTGCCCTGTGCTGACTGCATGGAGGCAGTAGGCACCAAGCTAGGTTTCAGTTATCCCAAAGCACACCGACTGCCTCCCCAGCAAAAGCACAAAGGGCAAACTCTTGTACATTAAAGAAAAAAAGAGGAAAATGCCTTCTTGTCTCAAGTGTTGTTCTCGGCTGCTCCTGCTGAGAGTCACAAGGACTGGATTGCTCCTTAATGCTGAGGTTGTCTGCTGCTTCCCAATCCGTGTTGCTTCACTGCACCTCCATGCATGAGACCATCTCGCTTTTTGGAGAGGCTTTTTGGCTTCCTTCATCCTCCCTTATAACAGCTGCCTTCTTGTCTCATTTCCATCTTGCTCGGCTGCCCAAAAGCTCTGTGCAAAACACAGAGGCACAGAGCCCACATGAGACCCAGTGAGCTGCCAAAAGTGGTCAGCAGAGGTCTGCTGCTGGACTCCAGCTGTGATAGGGATGGTAGGGAGGTGCTCTGTGACCTGGTGCAGAGACGTTCATGCACAAAGCTAAAATCTCCCTCTCCCTAATTTTCTCTAACCTAACCTTCAAATATCATAGAAATAAGGGAATAATGGCTTGCTTTTAATAAATACACATGGTTCCTGTTCTCATGGATGGAATAATAAGAGCAGCTCCTGCAGTGCTGCAGTCTCTAATTCAGGCTGTTTGCACCTACTGTGTGCAATCAGAGGGTGATCCCAGGCTCCTAAGGGATCCATCGGCCCACAGGGGTTAAGCCATGAAGAAGCACAGAGGCTGTGCTATAAGAACATGTGCCCAAAGTAACAGCTACCTGCTGTTATTCAGCATGAAATAGCAGGCACCAGCTCCTGTACGATGGGTCATAAAAGGAGAACACAAAGGGTGAGGTCTTTTGTAGCCTCCTTGAGCAGTCCACTATGGGTTTTTGGAGAGCTCCTGCTGGAGGTGATGCCATTTAGCTCCGAGGCTGCTGCTGCTGCTGAACACAAAGCAGGCTTCCAGCCTGCTTTCTGCACATTATTGACTGCAGCCTGATGTCGGCTCTGTGCTATTTGTCTCTGCCTGAGCCATCAGCAGGGAGCACAGGAGGTGCTCCAGGCTTATTGGTATTTTTTCCCTGTTGTGGAGGAAAAAGAGCAAAATAGTTTTGCAGCTGCACTTTCTTACCAGGAGCCATGCTGTGGCTTTATGAGGAGCAAATGGCCATCCCTGTGGGCTTTGTGTGAAGGGCAGGGTGGTGAAGGGATGTAACACAACCCTTGTTCTGTTGGGAAACTGCTCAGTGCCGTAGCATCCCCATCATCCTCAACATCCCCATCATCCTCATCATCCCCACCACCCTCAACATCCCCATCATCCCCACCATCTCCCCCCCAGAGCAGCCCCTGGACCTAAGGACCATCTAAGCCACCCAATGACAGGAGATGACAGTGATCCTATTAACCTAGTCATCCATTCCCATCTGCCTACACACAGCACCAAACTCTTAAGTAAAGACAGAAGTTTGGCCATCTTCATGCTCCTGGTCGTGGCTGCTGCTCTTCACATATCAAGGCCCACTTTTTTCCCCACCTCTGCTTCCCCTCAGCAAATGGATTCAGCTGACTAATAAAATGATGTTGCTAATGAGCCGAAGGGAAGAGGGAGCTTTGTGATGGAGATGATGCTGACAGCCTTTGGAAATCCAGGGAGATTTTCCCAATGCCTTCAGCTGGATTTGAAGTCCCCCCTAGGAGGAACAGATGATGGAAACATCCTGTGAAGACACAGTTACAGAGCTGCCAAGATTTCTTCCTGCTTTCTGGGTATGAAAAACTGCCACGCTCCTCTACACAGCAAAATGAATACTGCAGGGACACACTCCTGCCTTTGGAGGCAAACTACCTGGCATCCAACTCTGCCTCATCCAAACAGAGGTTCTGGATAGGAAATTTCAGTCTGCTCTCCGGATCTGGCCTGTGGCATGAGCTTGTTGCTTGGATTTACCTGAACTTCTCTTTGCTGCATCTCTTCTCAAACTCTTTCTGGGACAAGATGTGGTGTAAATCAGCACTGCATAGCAAGAAAAACCACCGCAAAGAGAAATCACAATTTCATGCATGTCACAAGGAGGTCATCCCACACCAAGGCCATTTCTCTGGGATCCCTGTGCTCCTCCTGGCAGCATCCTTCCGAAGGATGCTTCTACAACTGCCCCGTCACGATTCCCCACCAGAGGTGGGAATCCAGCTGTGATGCTTGTGGCACATCTGCAGGGACAGGAGCAGCACAGCACCGCAAACGCCACTGCCATCAGCACCCTACCTCGTGTTGAGGGACCCCTGGCTGAGGGTGTCCCCCTCTCCCAGAAGTTCATCCTCGCTGTGATAATACATCTCGTCCTCTTCCATCCTGTGACAGTGGTGACATGGAAAACATCAGCCCTTTCCCTGCTTACTGTTCGTATTGGTGCTGGCATCAATGACCAACAGCACCTGGGATTGGCGAGGATGAGTGCAAAGCAGCAGGGCAGAGCAAAGTGCTTTGAGACAGGGCAGGTCTCCATCCGGAGGGAACAGGGGAGCTCCTTGGGACCAAAGCAGTGAGTGGAACCCTGGGCCATCTTTGAGTTTTAGTGCAATTATCCACATTCTGTCTTGTTTGGGACAGTGGAAAGAACATGCCTTGCTTTTTTGGAGATGTCTGCTCTCCACTGTCAAGGACATGCAAACCAGCCTTACAGAGTCCTGCACCTACTCAGCAGCCTGCAGCCACCACGTGCCCTGTGCATCCTGCAGGGGTACTCAGCAAACCTCTCTGAAATGTGCCCTGGTAGCATCCGTAGGGCTACAGGAGCTGTCTCCCACCTCCCACCTGACCTGGACATTTTAGCTGGACTCTACAGCCCCTTCCCAGAACCTTTAAGCACAACTCATCCCACACCCTGCAGGCTTCTGTTGCAGGAAAACCCTCCAATCCCTTCAGCATCGTCTCCTCTTTGGCAGCATCACGGTCCACCGAGCTGGGAAACGAGTGCACTTTTCATTTGCTTAAAAACTCGCAGGTTTCAGCCCAATTCACACAGTTAATTAAGTGCCTAGGAATGATGTGAGCAGCTGGGGATAACTTCCTTCAATCTCTCACTGTGGGGAGAAAGAAATGTTGCCTTTATATGGCCGTAATAAAGTGCTAAACACAGGAAGAAAGCAAACGCTACTGAAGCACACCACTGCAGAAGCTCAGAGTGGGGGACGTATGGTTTCAGCAGTGCTAGAGATGTAAATGCTTGTTGAAAAGCAGTTGTTTAATACGGTTATGCTTAAATTCACCCCTCCAAGCTGGGTTCCCTTATGGGTTTGCAAACACCAGGGCTGTCTGCCTCTGACCTGCTGCTTCCTTGCGTGCTGTTGGACTGTGACAGTCATCCAGGGGTGTACGGTCCTGGGAGAGCAGCTCCGCTCCCTCTGCCTGCCCCATGTGCAACCTTTCCCCTCTACCTACTTATCTCTTCCCACAGGACTTTGAGCAAAGTGGACCTTGAGGTCTCCACTCTTCCTCTTCAGCTCAAGAGCTATTGGAGACAGGCAGATGGAGTCATTGTCATGGACAACATGGCTACTGTAAATTTGGCTGAAAATCTGGTTTAGCAGCCCATGAAAACAATACAAATATGCACAAGTGGCTTTACACTTGCAAAACTCTTCTTCTACTTGAAGAGCTGTGTCAGGATTTGAGCATAGGGTGTGCTGAAACTGAGCCAGCATCACTGTGGCTCTTGACCTCAGTGTCCATCCGTGCCTTGGCCTCATGGATGGCATTTGAGGTGGTAGAGGATCCTCACAGCCCTGAGCATCCATAAGCAACAGCTCACGGCAGAACCGATCCCAATTTGTACTTTATCCCAGTGGACAACCACCTGCAGTGCCCCAGTCCTGAGCCATCTCCACTTGTGCCAATGACCAGCCTGCATTTGTGACTGGTTACAGCAGCTCTGTGTCAAGAAATGGAAAGGGACCACTCATGGGCTTGTTTTCACCTGTTGATACATCCTATGGGCTTAGAAAACATCAGGGTTCCCCACCAGTTCTCCTGTGATGCCAAGGAGCCTTAAGTTAATAGAAAGCTGGTGACGGTACCCTTAGAGTACTGGATGTGTTCCCATGTGCCATCACAGGGAAAGGGTCCTCAGCTAGTGCAAAAGGGACTCACCTGCCACAACACTGCATTTGGGACAGGATTTCATTGAAGCCTGGTGACACACAGAGGCAAAAGGGCCTGTCACCTCCCCTACTCCAGAATCCCTGGTTTCTCCTCCAGCCTCACCATGAGACATGCACACTCATAATGCTCCCAGCAGGTCAGAGACACCTTCTACTCCTGACGAATCTGCACTGTTTTAGTTTCATGGCCAACCTATCCTCCTGTCCCCATACAGCTGCAGCTTCATTCACCTCCTGCCCTGGGGGAGTTGAATCCTGGGAGAACTGTGAGCCCCATCAAGATGCAAGACCCTAGACATCTGCAAATAGCTCTATCAACATCCAGGAAGATGAGGCCTGGCCAACAACTAAACCTTTAATCCTCCCCAGATCTGTATATAACTAAGTTTGCAAGCCAAACATGTGCTCCAAACCTGGATCCCTACTGGAAGACTGTGCTGTGCAGGCATGCTGGAGCAAAGGGACCTGCGAGCACTAGCAGGTGGACCCGTACAAGCCATTCTCACCTTCAGCTGTGGCATGGGTCTCCTGATGGCTGTGGGATGTGGTGCTCCTCAGATGTGGAGCTACACAGGTGCTGGGGCAGTGCTGTCCCTTGGTGCCAAGTCAAGCCCTCCCCATCCCTGCTGCTCCCACACACCTTTGTGCACTGGTTTTCACGTTACCTCCTGAAGCTTCTCTCTGTAGACTGCTGGTTGGATTTGCCCACAGACCCGTCTGTGCTCTGCCGATGGCCAGAGAGGAGGCTGTCTGTCTCCAGAGGGTACCTGCCGTCCCCTTCTGAGTGGACACTGGGAGTCTCCAGGAATTCCTTGTCATTCCATGTGCCCACTGTTCCATCCAGAGCCTGGTACCTGATCTCTATGGAGATGCTGGTCTGCAAGACACAAAAAAGGAAGGATCATCCCCCAAGGGCAACACAGAGAGGACGGCAGGTCCTGCAACACCTGGAAGGCAGGAGGAGCTGTTGCCTTATCTACTTTGACCTCTCTGCCTCAATTCCCCAAGTCTCTTCCCCATCAGCAGATGAAGGTCATGCTGTGTTGGTGGTTTCTCTTGGTGGTGCATCACCCATGCTCATTCCCCTCTTACCCAGCCACAATTTGCACCAGGCTGCTGCCCTGTTTAGAGATCTTGAACAATTTTTCCAAGACGAGATCCCAACATTTAAAGCCCAGTCAAGTATGTGAGAGTTCATCTGGCTGCAAACAGCCATCAGTGCCACCTCCGTCCTAGTGTAAAGTCCTTCTAAAATCACTGCCTTGGTCAAAACAATCAGAAAATTATCTCCACTAACAACAGGCACATTTTGAAAGGCAAACATCTACTACAAGTATTAAAGCCAAACAAAACCAGAAACCATGCCCCACCTCCGTTCTAAGTTGCAGGTTAGACTGAATGCCAAAGCAATCGATTTTAGACACAAGGACAAGATGTTCCTTGCAGAAGGAAGAATTCAGCACCAGACTTATTTGCAGGGAAAAGGGTGATGGATGCAGGGGCTTTAAAGAAGAGATGAGAGACACCTCGGGGAGAAATGCCATGAGAGCAATGGGTTCTGCCCTGGGGAAGGTGTGTGAGATGCTCCTTTCCAGCTCTGCGATTCAAGGATTGCTTGGGTGGTATTTTTCGTTTGTTTGTTTGTTTGTTTTTGCAGCAAATCTTCCTTTTTTCATCTGTATTTTTCAGAGGAGGTACAGCATCCTGAATGCCTCCAACCTCAGCTCGTCAAAGGGAGGATGAAAGGCTGGAAAACATGGGAGGTGGTCCGGAGGAACGCATGAAAAGAAATGAGAAACTGTCAGTGCAATAAATTGCATGATTTTGTTTTGGGCTGTGCTGACTTTATTCAAGTCATCGCTAGTTGAAAGGGAAAATAGTAGGTGTAAGCTGAAACTGAGAGAAATCCACACCGTGAAGAAAACTCTGAGTTGTGACAATGAAGAAAATTACTCAGAGAAATGATTCATTGAAATGCTGTTGGATTCCTCTGACATTGGACTTCCAAATATCGTTTTTGTGTTGTTTTTTCTTTATTTCTATTTTTCCCCCACCTGAAGAGACAATAATGAGTTCTGAGTTGTCCCAAAGGCTCTCTTGTTGAAGGCCAGATTACACCAATATGAAATAACTCCTGGCTCCACAATTCTTTGGTCTTTTTAGCCCTTTGCTAGGACAAGTCAATAATGTTATTAGGGCCAGCTGGAAGCTGCCAGCAATGCTTTGCAGTCAGCAAAGAAAAAAGAAAAAACATTTTTCGACCCATCCATTGTGTTTGATTGCAGAAAGACGAAGCTGTGTCTGGAAATTGCTTTCTGCCCACCTCCTCCTCCTCAAAACATCCCATCATTTTTCAGCCCCCTGTTCTTCTGAGTTCAAGATGTGGCCATGATGGGGGTCTCCAACAACTCCGTGTCATTCCATGCGCCCACTGTGCTATTTCCACCATCATTCTCCAAGCAGACATCCCAGGCGTTGCCCTCTGGATTCTCTCCTCAGGGCTCCCTCAGTTTGAATTCAGCCCCTTGCTGGAGCGATGCCTGGCAGCAGTGGTTTGGGGAGGGAGTTCATGAAGCCTCATTTGTCTCTGTGCCCCTGAAGTTGCTATGGAGACTGAATGGGAGAAGGGACTGAAATCCAGCCGAAAGCCCAAAATGCAACCACACACTCTCACCTCCTGGCTCTGATTTCAACAGGGGAGACTTGGAGCAAAGATGTCCCAGAAATGAAGGGGAAATAAAGGGACGTGGCATTTCTGCCCCAAGCGAGCTCCTGCAACCCAAGATTTGTGTGTGTGAATGCACATGGCTTGCAATCTGCACAAGACAGGGGGGGTTTCACCATCTCATCTGTCTTCCTGTCACATCTGCCTTGCCAGTGCTGTCCTGATCCATAGCAATGCACAACGCTCAGCGTTTATATTTTCCAGAGCATTCTACAGATACCAATTAAAAAAAATAAATAAATGCAGCGAGGATGTAGACATCGGGTACTCAGAGGGGAGTTGGTGAGCACGTTCAGCCATGGGCTGGGGAAAATTGTTTGTCCTGCAGGTGCCTCCAGTTAGATGCTTTTGGCTTGTAAAGAGGTGAAGGACAGCAAATCACCTCCCTTCATCTGTTGTGTTGCCCCAGTAAGTGCCCGGCCAGGCTCCAAGGCACCAGGCAATGCTGGGACCTCCTCAGTCATAGAATCATAGCATCACCAAGGTTGGAAAAGACCTGAAAGATCATCCAGTCCAACCACCCAGTGTCCTAAGTTAGCTCATCCTAAAATGTCATTGTTTTCAACATCAAGAAGTTGCCCAGATTGAATTTCCATCTGCTGATTTTTCCTATCACCCCCTGTGATACTGAATATAGAATCATAGAATCACCAAGGTTGGAAAAGACCTAAAAGCTCATCCAGTCCAACCATTCACCTATTCCCAATAGCTCCCACTAAACCATGTCCCTCAACACAACATCCAGCCTTTCCTTGAACACCCCCAGGCTTGGTGACTCCACCACCTCCCTGGGCAGTCCATTCCAGATATATGGCATTTTCCTCCTTTGGATGTTTGCATGGACTTCAGGAAAAACCAAGGAAATATCAGAAGGTGACTTCTCCAGTCCTGAAATCATCATCACTTCCTCAGTCTGTGCTTTCTCCATTTTCTTCTCCCTCCTTAGGACTGGTTTCCTTCTGCTTTTATTTCCTTTACTCTCACAGAACAAGCCAGCTCATGCCTCCTGCTAATGAAACCATCGGTCTTTTTATTGCTAATTGCTTGTCATTAACACAAGGGTTATACAATTAAAGTGCTACATGCAATTGCACATCTTAATGCTGAGCCTAGAAAGCTGCTTATAAAGGAATAGGAAGGTATTGTGTCTAGCAGAGGAAGGAGGGTAAGTTTTTGTGTCTAGTCAAAACACCATGGTTTCTGATGCACAAGACCAAAAGTCACTGTGTTTATAAGTTATAAAATGCAGTCTCCATGGAAAACTGTTCCTATGAGATGCATTAAACAGGCCTGAAATGTGCTGAGTTACGCAGCATGGAGCTGCAGGTGGGGATTCTATCCCTGAATTTGGGGAATGAAGGGTGCAGATCCAGACTGGGTCACTGGTGACAGGACATTTCCAGGTTATTTCTGAGCTGTGTGCAAGCAACTGCCCCCTGTCTGTGTGCAGCCTAACGGGAAGAAAGGGGATTTGTTCTCATTTTGCTTCTGCAGAAAATCCTTTGCAACTGAAGAGCCATTGACATTTACACCAAGAGTAACGGGATAAGGTGAGGATTTGGGCACTCAGGTGCACAACACAGGATTGGCTGTTCCCATAGAAAGGGCTGGCAGAGATGCAGATGGACAGACGGACCAAATCTGAAAGGCAGCTGTGGCCACTTTCTCCTTGCAACCTACCTGGATGGCTGAATTATTGTCATCTATGAGCGTATCCATCACCTCCACGTGCCCTTCCTCCACCACCTTCTGCAGGACCATCCGGAAAGTGCCGATAAGCCTACGAAACAAAGAAAAGTCAGGTGAGGTGCAGTGAGCAGCCAGCAGAGTTCATTTTCAGTGGGAAAGCACTTTGATGGCCAAGAGCCACCAGAGCATGTGTGGTTGTTTGGGTTGCTTTATTTATTTATTTATCTGGTTATGTTGCAACGTGTTGGCCTTTTGAGGATCTAGACAGGAGATGCAGGGCCAAGGATTGTAATTAAAGAGATAGGCAGAGGAGAAGCCGTTTTTGAGGCAGTGCTGCTGGGATAAAAAGAAAAGGAAACGTTGAGAACAATCAGCCTTAAATTACTAGGGTACAAATAAGGGAACCCAAACTGGACATCCCATCTGATGTGCTCACCCTGCTGGATGTACTCATGGATTTCCTATCTGGATGTCCCAGCTTGCTGTATACCCTAAAGCAGTCCAGCAGGGCCCAGAGAAGCTGTGTTGTCTCCATCCTACTTTTTCCAAGACCCAACTAGATAAAAAGCTAATCAACCTGCTGCAGGTGATGCTGACCTTGCTTGGAGCATGAGACTGGACTAGAGAACTCCAGAAGAGCCTTCAAATCTGAACTATCCGGTGGTCCTTTGATTTGATCCTATAACATCATTGTTGTTTCTGTGGTCTGTTGTGCATGAGCCACACCAAACTCAGTTCCCATGTGGCTGTTGAACCTCCTGCAATAGGTGACAGCCTGAGCTGGGACCACATATCTCAGGGGAGACATCCACAGCAAGTATGGATCAAGGGTTTGTTATGCTATTTCTTCTTTCTGTACTTGTTTCTACTCTTGTGCTTGAGGCTCAAGCATGGGCATGCTGACTTCCACTGTGGGCTGCAACAAATGCCAAGGCTGGGGTGAGAGCACACAACACCTCCCAGCCACCATGCCTGTTTTTCCCCAAGCATCTGATCACCACCCAAACTCCTCCAGGATGAGCAGGCTGAAGGCATTTCATTGCTCTTTGCAAATCTTACCTGGGCTCTCTGTTCTCCACTGCTCTCGCAGCCAGGGAGGGCAGCACAGTGTGCACTAAAAGCAGCCACGTTCATTAAATCAAAACCCACAGTAGATACCGTGGAGCTCTCTAATAAAAGCCATTACTTATCTGCTGGCTCATGGCTTGTCAGAGAGCTGTGACTTTATCTTCTCTGTGTTCTGGTGTTGTACCAGAGGGATCTTCCCAGGCTGGGCTGAGTCAGCCTGAGCCTTTGCTCTTTAGCCAGCTGTGAATCAAGAGACACCCAATGTGAAAAAAGTCCTGAAACATGAAATGTGGCATTGCTTTACACCGCTGGCCTTGCGTGTCACCTCCAGTGCTATGAGACTGATGATAGCAAAGATGTTTGATGGCATGCAAATGTTCCTGCAGTGCTCTACTCTGGCAAAAAAAACAAATAATAAAAATAGCTGCTGGTTAAGCGATTTTTTGGGGATTTTTTTTTGCTGATTTATCAGGATGTGATATCAAAGAGGGAGATGGGAACTGCCTACAACATGCACTGGTGTATGGAGGGCTATTCTCCCACCCCCCATATAGCCCCAGGTCTGGTGCTGTGTCTGCACTGACTTTGGAGATGGACCTGCCTGGAGTCCCAAGGTGTCTGACCAGAAGTAGGACTGTGTCTTCTTGTCGTTCCATCACACACCACTCACCATGTGGCCTACCCAGGGGGAACATCATCAGCCCCTTGAAAATGCTGCACAACTCTCAGGTGCAGAGGTGGTGGCTTCTCTGCTCTTCTTAGACCGCTGTGGACCCCGAAGATGTCTATAGGTGAGAACACCCCTTACCAGTGTAGTGCGAAATGCAAAATGAGCTGAAGCTGCCTGGAAGCAGCCTGATCTCCAGAGAACCTGCCCTGAGCTCAGGCTGCCTCCACATTCCTCTTTAGCATCCTCAGGATAATGCTGGAGGCAGGATAACGCTGCAACTACAGCACCACAGCTTGGGGCATTTCAACTTTCCATTTAAGCTGTGCAGAGTGCTCTGAAGTGGTTTCAAGCTACCTTGCCTTGTTTTGCAATTGCAGGGAGGTGTGAATATACCTGTGCTCAGGTTACACCAGCTGGACATGTATTTTCCATCTGAAATCCCCTTCAGCATGGGGCTCACACCTGCTCCTCCAGCAGCAAACCAGTCTTGGGCTGCAGTTTTTCTGAAGGCATCTCACAGCAGGACACTGAGCTTTTAGTTCAGGGATTGCTGTGTTTGGCTCAGACCTGCTGTGTGGAAGAGACTTTCTACACTGGGCATGGACACCGCTGGTGCTGTGTTGAAGATGGTCGTTGGCTTTCTCCAACCAAACCTGGGGGGCTGCAGATCCCCCAGCTCTTTGCTCACCTGTTGAGTCTGTCTCAACCTCCTGGGGAAGAAAATTTCCTCAGCATCCAACCTGAATCTCCCAAACCACAGACTCTGCCTATTGCTTCTGGATACTTCTTCTGGTGAACAAATATCCACCTCTCCCTGTAGGCTGCAAACTCCAGCCATGAGTCAGTTAAGGTGTGGTATTGGTGATGGGGGGCACTGTTCAGTTGGTGGCACTGACCATCTCACACTATGTCATCTCACACCAACAGTGCCTTAGGACCTGGGGCACAGCCTGGGGATGTCCTTGCTGTAGCTGTCGTGGGAGCTGCAGAAATCTGCAGTCTCAAGGCTTTAGGACACAGTAGCAGCAATGTGCTTGGACAGCAGCACTCCCTAGAGACATCTGGATCTGACGCTGTCAAAATGCATGGCAAAGAGAGGAGGAAAAGAACCGCAGACTCTAACAGGGAGCAAATGTCTCCAAGGGGCATTTCACACACAGCCCTCCTGCTGTGCTGTAAGGGAAACAGGTTAAGAGAAGCAAACAGAATCACAGAACCATAGGGGTTGGAAGGGACCTCTGCAGATCCACCAGACCATCTTTCCATTAAAGTAGGTTCCCTAGAACAGATAACACACTAAAGCATGAGTTTTAATATCTCCAGAGAAGGAGACTCCATCACCTCTTTGAGCCGCCTGTTCCAGTGCTCTGGCACTCTTACAGGAAAGAAGTTCTTTGTCATGTTTACATGGAAGTTTCCATGTTCCAGTTTGCACCCACTGCCCCTTGTTCCATCACTGCACACCACTGAAAAGAGCCTGACCCCATACACTTGACACTCACCCTTTAGATATTGATAAACATTGATCAGATCCCCTCTTAGCCTTCCCTTCAGTCTTCATTCCCCACCAGGACATGCTCCAGGCCCCCACCATTTCTGCAGCCCTCCTCTGGGCTCTCTCCAGCAGTTCCCTGTCCTCTTTGAACTGGGGAGCCCAGCACTGGGTTCAGTGCTCCAGATGTGGCCTCCCCAATGCAGAGCAGAGAGGAGAAGAACCTCCCTTGCCCTGCTGGCCATGCTCTGTGCACTGCACTTCAGGGTCCCATTGGCTTTCTTCTCCACCAGGGCCCACTGCTGTCTTATGTTCAACCTTTGATCAACTGTTAATCAATTGCTGGTCAACCTTTGGTGAACCGTCAGTCAACCATTGATCGATTGGAACTCCCAGGTCCTTCCCTGCAGAACTCCCCTCCACCAGCTCAGCCCTTAACCTGTACTAGTGTGTGCTGTTATTCCTCCCCAGAAGTAGGGCTCTACACTTACCCTTGTTGAACCTCATCACGTTCCTCTCAGCCTGTCTAGGTCACTGGCCAGACAGACTTCAGCTGACATGTCTGAGTGTCATGGTCCTTGTGAAATGTGAGCTCTGTAATGCAGGGGGTGAGAATACAGTCTCTGGACATAATCATCCTCCCTCCCAGCATCACAAGGATTTGTGGCATGAGGTCAGAAACCATCTGCAGCATGCTTGTGGCATGTACAGACTCCAGAGCTATGTCAGGGGAGGGTAGGGGTTAGGGAAAAGCTCTGCCCCAGAGGGTGGTGGGCATGGCACAGCTCCCAGGGCAGTGGGCAGAGCCCTGAGATGAAGGAGCTCAGGGAGCATTGGGTCAGCGCTCTCAGACATAGGGTTTGGGTTGGGTGGTCCTGTGTGGAGCCAGGGGTTGTGCTCAATGATCCCTATGAATCCTTTCCAATTCAGGATGTTCTATGGCCCTATAATTCTGTGATTCTAAGCCCAGAGGCTGGAAGAGCATCACGTCCACCTCCGGCACTTTGCTGCTCTCTCAGCTGAGCTACAGTCAAAAGCACATGCTGCCCATATGTGCTCATAATCGCATGCTGTTACTGCAGCAGGACTGGATAAAAGCAGGAATCTCAGCACCAGTTCTGGCTCTTTGACAGCTTTTCCCCTGCTGCAATATCTGAACCATGAAAACAGGCAATGAGCATCTGCTCCTGCTTCCTCAGAAGTGAGATGTTGGCCCTTTCAACACTTTCTTCACACATCTTTGCAAGCTCTTGTAAGATGTGCCTCTGCACTACCCAGCTCTGCTCACAGACCTGAGGTCAGCTTGTATGTGTGAGAATTACCAGAAAGATGCATGGTGTGAGGTTTGGGGTGATGCCTTCCTTCCTTGAGCCCCTCCCAGCCCACATCTCCTGCAGGCAAGAGCCCAGAAAGAGGGCATGAAATATTCAGCACTTGTCTGCACAGCCTTTCACTTCCGAGTGTTTCATAATTCATTGAGTGCCCTGCTCCCTCCCCTTGCGTTTCTGCTCATGGAAAGAGTGAGGGAGTTTTTCTGGGTCACTCGTAATTTTATCAGACTATAGAAACTTCTTCAGTTTCAGACCCAGCCCAGCTGGTTCTGTGCTTAGAGCCATGGATCAGGGCGGTCTGTGACTTCTGGACGCCTCACAACATGTCATGCTTTGCTCTTCAGTTTTGTGGCCTGTGCCTTTCCACAAGACCCTCTGTGTGCCCAGTGCAGCTTAGGACAGACAGCATTTTGGGGGATGCTGAACCCTGTCAGGCATTGCCAGTGCTGAAGTTCCCTCTCCCTCAGAGCAAGGACTGCAGCATTAAAGCAAGATGTAGACCCATGTCATCTTCAAGGTGGTGGCCAGCAAATTCCCATTTGTTTTTGTGTGATTAGACCAGCTTCTATGTTGCTGGCCAATAGGCCAGAGAGCTGCTGGTGACTTCAGGAGAGGCAGCTCTGCTTTGATTTCAATCTTGCTGCTTCTCTCTGGACAACACCAGTTTCTCAGCATCCTTTGTAGGCAGTATTGGTGGTAGGTGGACAGTTGGACTAAGGGATGCTGAAGATCTTTTCCAACCTTTAATGACTCTATGATTCTAGGAAGATGTAAGTTCTGAAACTAAACACCCTTTTTTTTAATTATTTTTTTCTTTTTTTTTCTGCACCAAACACAAAGACAGAAAAACAAACCAAAACAACAACAAAAAGCTCTAAAACAAGGAACTCCCAGACACAACATCACTGGTCCAACAAGCAACCATGCTCGTGTAGAGCATCTCTGAGTCATCCCATGTGCACACCTATTCCCACCTCCTGCAGTGCACATAGCACTCATTTCCAACATACCCAGCAACTGCAGCAGCTCCATACCAGCCTCCTTGGATGCATCCTTCCCCTGCCAGTGCTGTTAGTGCTCCCTGTGCATGTAGAAGCCCAGGCTGGATGTGGCTCTGGGCAGCCTGGTCTGCTGGTTGGCGACCCTGCACATAGCAGGGGGTTGAAGCGAGATGATCACTGTGGTCCTTTTCAACCCAGGCCATTCTATGATTCTATGATTCTATGATTCAATGACAAGGTTTGGTTCCATAGGGCTCTACTGATGCCAGCTTCCCACCTCCAGTTGCTGCTGGGGTCTTACCATGTGTGTGACAGCTCCAGCACCCACCATGACAAGTTTCACAGGCTTTTCATTTCTTAATCAAAATACTGTGTTGCCACCACATCAAACACTGTGCAGAAGCCTGAGTGCATCCACGTTACCACTGTCGCTTTTAGCAACCAGGTCTGTAACCTCATCCCAAATTAGTTCCTGACAGGATGCGTTTCAAAAAGACAGGGCTGACTGGCACTCGTTATGCTATTCCACCTGTCTGCCAAAGTGAATAAAAAATCCACTGGTATTTAATGAGAATTTTTGGCAGCAGTTTGCTTGGGAAAAAAAAAAAAAAATTAATTCACTGAAGTATCTTTAATATCTGGAGGCTGCTGAGATGGAACAGCTGGGTTGTCCTAGATTTCACCAAGTTATCCAGACATTGCAAAAATAATTACAGTTGTGTACACTCACCACTGTCATCTCTGACTTGCCAGCCACAAAGGCCGGGTGGGAAAGGGATGGTAATGAGCCGAGTGACTTGGGAAGCTTTGGCTGAAGAGCTGGGTGATTACTGATGAAGCTGCAGTTGGCTGTACAGTGAAAAAGGCTCTTTGGGCTGGTTCAAGATTCATATCAGCCAGAAGAGTGACAGGTTTGCCTCTATCAGCATTATGGTCATTCAGGTAGAAAAAGAACTCCAAGATTACCAAGCCCAACCTCCATCCCATTTCACCATGCCCACTGACGCTCAGTACCACATCCCCACAGCTCTGGAACAACTCCAGTGGCAGTGACCCCATCACCTCCCTCAGCTCTGGCCTTTTTGGGGTTGGTCAGAAGCTCACCTGGGCTCTATTTGCTTTTGAAACTAAAATGTGAGGCTGAGGAATCTTCAAGGAGCCTCTTTCTTCAAACCTGACGTTACTCAGTGAACAAAAATGTGGTGAGCAATTGAAAAACACAAACAAAATCCCAGATGCAGCTCCAAACCTCTGCTGGGAAGGGTCCATCCCACCTACTTGGATCTGCCCTGCAGTTTGCTGTTAGCTCCTGAACTCCAGTGGAGATGGTCCCAGCATGAGGGAAATCTGTCCCAGCTGCCTCAGATGTGTCTGTGCTGGGAAGAAAACATCTGTGGGGGGTTCTGTTCTTCTTTTAAAATTGACTTCTGAACTTAAGGAAGATCTCCTCTTGAAAGCACCCAAACACAAACCCCTCCAGGCCTTCATTCAGAGCAACGTGAACTTCTGGCATTACAAAATGCAAAGTGTTCAAAAGCCTGCAAAGCATCATTTTATGTGGGAGCCAAACATCAGTCCTGCTCCTTTTCCTGTGCCAGTCTTGCCTTGCAAAAATGGGCAAATTATATCACTTGGTATTGCTGGTGGGGAGGCTGAGCCCACACCTCCACAGCATCTCAGCTGATGAGCCTGCATCTCTGGCACAGTACAGAAACTTCTGTCCTTCCAGGTTCCTGCCCCTGGTGACACCAATCCAAGAGGTCTGTGAAAGCCTTCTTCAGAAGTCAATAATCCTTCAGTCCACGAAGGGTGATGGAAGATGGGAAGGATAAAAAGTGTTGATTTAATACCAAAGGAAAAAGTGTGAAAAGAAGGAGTGCAGCTTGTGGGTCAGGATGGATGGGGAGCCAGAGCTCTCAGGAGGAATGACATTTTTGTAATGATAACTCAGACACGTCAGGAAGGACCTTGGTTCATCAAACCCACTCTTCCAGAGCACAGATCTTCTGGCTTACGTCAGATGTCCACCTTAAGGCACACCCCACAGGTACGTGGGTGTTCAAGAAACTCAGGTAGATTTTTCAGCCATGAAAATGTCAAATTCAGTATCAGACCTGTAAACTTTTGGTATCCACAAGATCTTGAAGGATCATCCACAATCCACCGTGTCTGAACAACCACTTTGTTGTGCCTTTTGAATCATAGAATCCTTAGAGTTGGAAGGGACTTTTGAAGTCCAACTCCCCTGCAGTGAGCAGGGACATGCACAGCTTGATCTTACAACACAGTTAATAGCACAGGACCAGAGGGCTCCTACAACCAATGGCTTGATGCAGGATCAGCCTATAACTGCACTGGAAAGCGGACTTCAGAGATTGAAATAGGAAAATGTCTTAACAGCTGGAACAGTCAAGGTTACTGGGTTGTTCTCAGTTACTAAGCCTGGCATAAGATTCCCTCCAAGAAACTCCCCTGTCTGGACATCAAGTAACAAAGTCTGGAGACCTTAATTATGTATGAAAATTTGAAGGGAGCTCAAAGAAGCCGTTATGAACTGGGGTGAAATCAAACTAAGCAAGGGGCAAATGTGCTGTGACGTTATGCAAACCTTCTGTCTGGGTGAAAAGCATACTCAGTTCCACCTGGGGAGGGGTAGTTTGCTCCCTTTTTGCAATTCTCTGCACCATAATAACATCTTGATGCAGAGGCACTGCTCACCCAGGGCATCCCACAGTGAGAGGGAAAAGACTTGGGGGCACTGAACCCCCTGCCCCACTGATGATGCTCCAAGCTCTACCTCTGCTATATTTGGCAGCAGGAAGGTGCCAACAGAGCAAATGTGACCCCTGTTGCTTTACAAACCCAGTTCCAGCCATGCCCACCTTCCCAGCCCCTGCCCTCCAAGCACTGGCCTGACAGTGAACTCTGCAGATATCTGTATTACTGGAGAAGCTGGAGCACAAAAGAAAAAAACAAAGCTCTATTTTTGAGCTGCTGAGCTCGATGCTTTACTGAAAGCCCTTGCTATTAGCCTCTTTGTCTCCCCATCAGGTAAGGGGAGCCAGCTCCTGACTGCTCTCTGCAGATCGGTTTTCTCCCAGGGATGTTATCTGTGCACCCACCCCGGCATTGCCCAACAGGCAGCAGGCAGCTCTGTAAGGTGGCCGCCCGCCCTTGGCCAGATCCAGTTACTGCTTCTCACCCTGGAGAGGAAAATGGTGACATATGCCCAGCAGGGAGAAAAACGAACCTCCTCAGAGCAAAAGATATTTGGTGTTGTGCATCCTTCTTCATCCTTAAGGAACACGTCCTCGTTCTAGGGATGGGGAGAATGTGTGGCCCCATCTTACACACTCTTCTCCTGTACATCCATCTCCTACGGCCCTTCACTGTAGGACCACATGCTGTGAACTGTCACACCCATCTCAGAGGTATTTTTTTCAGTTCTCCCCAGGGGACCAGAAGGGAGAAGACAGAGATAAACAGGCCCCTGTATGAACTCACTATTTCTAATCAGGTCATCAAGTTTTTGGCTTTATCACCTGTTTTCCAGAATGGGATATGTGGCATCAGATGAAGCATCTCAGGTAAAACTCATCATTGCTCCTTCCCTTTTGAGCAGCATTTCGGGTTGCCAAAAGGCACTAGTAATTTAACCTCCATCAGAATCATAGAATCATAGAATCACCAAGGTTGGAAAAGACCTAAAAGCTCATCCAGTCCAACCGTTCACCTATTCCCAACAGCTCCCACTAAACCATGTCCCTCAACACAACATCCAGCCTTTCCTTGAACACCCCCAGGCTCGGTGACTCCA
Source organism: Tetrao urogallus (assembly GCF_951394365.1). Classification (NCBI taxonomy): domain Eukaryota; kingdom Metazoa; phylum Chordata; class Aves; order Galliformes; family Phasianidae; genus Tetrao; species Tetrao urogallus. The sequence goes on along the minus strand of NC_136814.1, from coordinate 104,063,594 downwards.
CCACCTCCCTGGGCATCCATTCCAGTGCCTGACCACCCTTTCTGAAAAATAATACTTCCTCATGTCCAGCCTGAATCTCCCAAATCATCATCAGGATGTGGCATTGCCTGTTATCCACCTGCACCAGGGCAGGGCATCCCCAAAGCGCTTTGGTTGGTCTTGGCTGGGGGAGTTTCCCATCCTGGCCATGATCTTGAGGCAGAAACTGGAAATTTGTAGGTCTGTAATTAACTGCTCCATCCACTGTGGTGGCTGTAGAGGTGCACTGACCCAATTTGCATGGCAAAGCTTGACGTGGAGCACCTTGCTTCTGCTCAGCCTATTTGGCCCCTGAGAAGATGGCTCCCATTGAGTGTTGGGTAGTGCTGGCTGAAGACGAGAAGGGGACAACTTAGAGACAGAGAAGAAGCACCCAAGGGAAATGTCCTTGGGGCACCACAGAAATCAGTAGGTTCTTTACATAGTTTTCCTGAAGAAATTGCTGCCAGCCATGGCTGGAGATACGTTTCTGTGCTGGAGTGATGGGTAGCATGCCTTGTTTAAGGTGTCCTTATGAGCTATCTCCCCACCTCCATGCTTTGCTCCATCCTTTGGGCACTCAGACATGCACTGCCCTGGGGAACAGTCACTGTCCCAGCCCACGTCTCCTCCATGGGCACCAGGGCCAGAAGAGGATTTTCTTACCATCTAATTAGCTTCATGGTGATGGCCACTGAGGCAGCAGACAAAAGCAAGGCAATGAGCCACACAGCCACGGCTCAGCACAAGATCCCCTCCATTATTCACAGTGGATCTGCATCAGGTGTCATGCCTTTATCTGGGACTTTGATAAATAGTGCTAATCAGCTGCATGTTAATTATTCACTGTGGCTCACCTTTCCAAACCCTGAAGTCAGGGCACTGCTTCTCCCCATTCCTCTCCCTTTTCTCCAAGAGTTTTGTCTGTCTCTCTTCCTCCAACTCACTTCTATGAAATGCTCTGCTGCAGTTATGGCACTGCCTCGTAAACTGAAGGCTTAATTATTTTTGTAACATGCATTGCCAGCTTTCCCTTGAGGGAGGAGCCCAGCATCGTATTCCAGGGCTTGAACAGTGTTGGGTGCTTTGGTTGGGTATTGCAGTAGTACCCATGGCTGTGTCTTGACAGTTATGTGCTGGTGTTTCCATCTCTCAGCCAGGAGGAGAAATGCTATGAGTATGAACATAATCTCTGGCTAATCCCTTTATATTTCTGACTTGGAGAAGTCTTTTGCAAACTGATTCCAGACACTGGTGCTCATATCCAAACCAAACTCCGTCATTAGGCAGCCTGTAGTGTTGGACTAGGGCTCTATTACCATCATCTCCTGTGGGCTCCTGGTTGTCTTCTGCCTCAAGGAGTTTCAGCCATCCCAGGCCATCCTTCAGCCAATTCTCCATTTCCTGAGCCCAAAGAATGTGGCCGTGGGGCAAGGTTTGTTGGAGCTTCCACTCCATTACCTGCTTGTGATGCCATGTGACTGTCCAGGGGTGCCTGAGACAAGTGCAGGCTGGAAGCTACAACCTTGGATCTACAGGAGACATGTGTCCTTCCAGAGACTGGATACCCAAAGGGCACTGGACACATGCGTGGGCTCTGAGCTGAGCCCTCCTTCCCATAGCTACTGTACTGCAAGGAGAACATGAAGCTCCTTTTGGAATTTCGCTTACCACTGTTTTCAAGGGAAAATAAACTTGGGCTGTTATTCCCATTTACAATCATTTGAGTTGGAAGGGACCCTTAAAGGTCATGTGCATGAGCCCATGACACAGTATTTCATCACCGTCATTAGTTGATGGCTGAGGATACACACTGGTTTGGTAGCGTTCTGAAGAACAAATTCACCCTCATAATTACCCATAATAATGTGTTATTTGGCCAATGGTGAGACATTTTTTTGAGTCCTCATTTTAAATTTACGATGTCTTGGTGAAAGCCTAGGGCACTGCCAGGGATGAGGCACCCACAGCTCTTGAGCAACCTATGCCAGAGCCTCACCACCCTCATAGTGAAGAATTCCTTGTCTATCACTGATAAAGAATTCTTCCCACCCTTCCTGCAGCCCCTTTAGGTCCTGGAAGGCTGCAGTAAGGACTCCCCAAAGCCTTCTTTTCTCAAGGTTGAAGGCCCCTATTTCTCAGCCTGTCCCCATAGGAGAGGTGCCCCAGCCCTCTGAGAATCCTCATGGCCTCCTGCAGACCCTCTCGAACAGCTCCATATCTTTCGTATGGAAAAATAATAATAACAATAATAAAGCATTCATTATTCAGCATGCTGAAGTAATAATTGAAAACAGCTACAAAAAATTCCTGTGACGAGTGTCCCTTTCCACCTGGGCTGCCAGCATGGCACTCCTCTCCTGGACTGGGCTGAAGGGACTCTAATTGCTCCTCATGCACCTTGTTGCTACAGGGATGTTTCTAGGATCATCTTACCTCTGTCTGTAAATGCCAGCACGAGGAAACTGTTTCTAACCTGAGGTGCTTTTTAGTTTAGCGGAGAGAGATGGAGCAGGTAATTAAAAAGCTCTGGAAAGCTTCAGCAGGGATTTGGGGATGACCTACATCTCTCTGACATCAGCCCTGTGCCTTTATGGCTGATGGCAGAACGCTCCCAGTGTCCTGCCCTGAGTCATCACACGGCAAGAGCATCCTCCAGACGGTGCCTGGCCCCAGAGCTGCTGGAGAGGAGGAACTCTGCTTCTGAAGGCAAATGCACTCCAGAAACAGGAGCAGCAGTTCCAGCCTGTAACAACGAAAAGCTGGAAAACACACTGGATAAATATTTCTATGCGTTGTTCCAAGCCAGGGGGAGTTTGTGGGTAATCATCACCACCCAACTGGCAGCCTCTGATTCACTGGTAGCATTTTTTTAATGAAGTTGGAATAATAGAGAAATCCCAGCACAGCAAAGTGTTCACAAGGGTGAATGAAGGGAGCTGGGCTAAGCTGGCAGCAGTCCTAGGAAAATCATAGCAATGATCATGGAGCGTTCAATGAAAAGCAGTTGAACACCCGAACACAATCAATGGCATTCCAGGTAGGTTCATGAGGAGATAGAGCCTTCAGAACGGGCTTGGTTTGCTTCTTTTGAGCCCACTTGTTGGGTAGCTGTGTGCAAGGAATAGGTTCTTATAGCATTCTCGGTTTAACCATGCCTGCTATCAGTGCTGCATACTAACAAGGGAAGATTAATGGGGAAATTCTACAATAGGGCATCTGTTGAAAGTCACCACTGAATGACAGAGCCATGGTACAGTTTTGCTGTTCAAGGTATGTCTACTACATCACTGACTGCAGTGTAAAAACAGCTTGCAATAGGGTTTTGAAGTGACGTGAAAACTGAGAGCAGTCAATCACCAGGGAGCAGAAGAGACACAAGAACTGTGAGGACCTTGGGATGTGCCTTAGTCAAACCAAGGGGCCAAAAACACTCCAACCAACACAACCTGCAACACTCTTACTCCAACACAGCCTGCAGCCCAGGAGCAGGGAGCAGAGACTCACCCGTGGGTGTTTATAACAGAAGTAGGGATGCTTGTTTGTTTCAGTTTCTCCCCAGAATTTGGTCTAAGAACAATCACGGAAACGTAGAACTGTTCAGGTTGGAAAAGACCTCTCAGATAACCAGGTCCAACCCCAGCCACCCCATGCCCACTGCCCACGTCCCTCAGTGCCACATCCCCATGGTTCTGGAACACCTCCAGGTTTGGTGACCCCACCACCTCCCTGGGCAGCTGTGCCACTGCACCACTGCTCTTTCAGAGAAGAAATTTTTCCTAGTATTTAGAATCATAGAATTGTAGAGCCATCTAGGTTGGATGAGGTCTCAGTGGAAGATAAAGACATGCAGAATTCACCCTGGGCATTTCAAGTCCATCCAGCACCCCAGGACACGGCCACAGCCTGTACCACCAATTGCTACAGAAAGTAGGGTTTATCAGATGTTGTGCAGCCCAGGCCCAAATGAGTCAAAATAAAACTGAGGAACATAACCAAAGAGATGAGAATGATACAATAGAAGGTCATCCTAGGAGTGAAAGTGGCTCTTGGCAGGCTGATGTAGCCAACCTGCTTGTGTATACAGCTCAGCAAAGCAAAAAAAGTCACTTGGTTTCACTTACAAGATATTTGTGTTGGGTGGCTGGAGATTGTTAAGAAGATTTCGCAACCTTGGAGGTAGAAGGAATTACCCAAGTGGTTGCTTGCTCAGCCTCCAACCATATCCTGTATGTTCCTGCATACCCTGGCTATTCCAGTTCCCTTGGAGGAATAGAGGCAGTTCTTTTTTTGCAGACACAGGTACTCCACTTTCTACCTTTTAGCGCATCTTTCAAGTGGATATTTTTCTTTCAGGCTTTGAGAGAGAGAAAGAAGACTGTTCCTTTGTGTGCACAGCATGCAGAAATGTTGTCTAGGACGTAAATGAGGTATGCCCTGAAGTGCAGTTTGCTAAGGCAAAGCCATCTGATTCTGTTGGCAAATCTTCATTCAATTCTGCTGAGTGATGAAGGCATGAAGCCTCAGGCTGCCGTGGATGGAGGGAGGGTGCGTCCCTGCATGCCATCTGTCTCTAGGCTGGAGTGAATGTTTTGCACTGTGTTGCAATGGCATTAACCAGGGAAAGATGCCTGCTTGGACACAGCTGGGGGGGGCAGAACATTGAGGAAAGCATCAAAGGAGTGTCTGCCCAAAGAGAAACTACTACTGCATGGATGGAACATGAAAAGTGAAGCAGAGCTGGAATCTGCCCCCCAGGCCTCAGGCTTCCATGTATGGCTTTACTCCACGCAAGCCATCTCCTTGCCTTCCTCCTCCAAGTCAGTGGAACACTGACAATGGAGTTTCTGCAGCTCTCCCCCTGCTACTCAAGCTCCTGTTTAAATCAAGACAAAGGTAGGTAGCTTTTTTTTTTTTCTCTGTTTGTTGGTTTTGTTTCTTCATTTGGTTTTTACTTTTGTGTATTTAGCATGCTTGCCCTACGCACCACCTGCCCAACCCAGGAGACACCGCCAGCATCTTCCTCCCACTCTGGTCCCCATACTGAACAGAGACGTGGATCCAGCTCAACCAAGAGCGAGCCTAGGGATGGTGGGAGGAAAGGGCAGAGCTGTTCTCACCTATTGGTGAAGACTTTGCTGTAGTTGAAGACCTGGATCTCCAAGATCTCATTCCCGTCGATGTTGCTTGCAACTGGCCAGCGGAAGGTCTGTGGAGAAAGGACAGGAAGGAGATGTCAGGGTGGTTCTGAGGAGCTGCTCTGGAGGCAGTGAGCATAGAGCTGAGGGGACCATGGCAAGATCTTAACCAACCCTTCCTCTTATCAGAAGACAGATAGGACTGTCTTAGAGGGATCTTGCTAAACATGTGTCCTGGTGTCAAATGTATGTATATTTGGGATTCTTTTTGTGTGTGTGTGTGTTTAGATTCAATTTTTTTTTTTTTTTTTTTAAATTTTAATTTTGTGTGTGTGTCTTTTCTTTTCCCTCCCCAAGCCAAGAAATCACTCTGCCAGGCCAAACCACCTGAGCTTCCTTTGCTTCCCCAAGTCCCAGATCCCTTGCAGCATCCCATAGGCAAGCAAACCTCTGAGCAAGCTGCTTGGTGCCATGATGGATGGATGTGTAGTTGCACAGGGACACGGTGTCCTGGGTGCTGAGGCAGTGGGACCTGCATTGTCTGCATTCAGAGCCTTAAAAGGAAAATGCTTGTCAAGCAACTTCACAGGAAGACATTTGTGACTCTTCAGAAATATGCTGACTATCATTTTTGAAGCTAATTTTTCCCTTTTATGTTTTCTGCAGTGAGTCAAGGAAGCAAATGGGAAAGAAATTATCCAGAAATAGAAAGCTAGAAATGGCCTTGCACTTGACTTTGTACCCAGTCATACTTTGGGAATTGTGTTTGCGGCACAGACACGCTCTGCTGGAAAAATAAACCCTGGTCCACGCATAGGCTCTTTACCACTCAGGAGAAGGGCATTAAGGAAGTTTTATTGGAAAAAAATTCATCTCAGAAAAAGCATTGGCACAGACTGCTCAGGAGGTTGTGGGGTCACCATCCCTGGAAGTAAGGAAGGTGGAGATGTGTCTCTGAGGGACATGGCCAGTGGGCAAGGTGGAATGGGCAGGGGTTGGGCTTGGTGATCTACGCGGTGTGTTCCAACCTTAAGGGCTTTATGATTCTGTTTAGGGACACGGTCAGTGGTCAGGGTGGGGATGGGCTGGGGTTGGACTTTGTGGTCTTAGTGGTCTTCTCCAACCTCAATGATTCTGATTCTGTGATTGTCCTCAGAGCATATTTTGGGGAGGAATTGGAACAAACAAGCATCCCTACTTCAGTTATGAATGCCTGTGGGTGAGTCCCTGCTTCCTGCTACTGGGCTGCAGCTGGGATAAGGCTGTCCCTTGCCCTCTGGTTTTTATAGCCAAGTTAAATTCTGTGACCAATGAACAGATCCCACAGCTCAGGTAGGGCTGCCGGGACAAGGCAAAGAAATAAGAAATCATCAACTTCCCCCTTGGTTTTAGAGGTTTGTCAGGCAGCAGAACAACAAATAAAGTCACTTGGAAAGCGCAGTGACCTAGAAAGGCTCCCAGCATCCCCACTGAGCTTTGCTGAGAGCCTTCCACACCACGAAGCTCATTTGGTTATGATCACACTGCGAGCAAATGCCAAAGCCCCACAATGGGGAGAACAGCAAACCTCAGGGATGAGCTACAATCTGCCACGTTCCTTCTTTCTGGCATTATTTGTGGCCTGATGCACACCGTGCTCTGTGTGCTAGAAGAGGTCTGCAGCCTCAGGAGGAGAAGCAGTGCAGGGAGGGACACCTATCTGCAGACACTCATGCAATCTGCAGAGTTTTGCCTGCAATCCTGGGGAAAGAAACATGCTGACATTTCCCCTTCAGGGGGTCACAGCTTTCCTATGGTTTCTGGACACCAATTCAGACAATTACACTGGTTAAAAGAGAGCACTCTTCTCTGAAATTTGTCCAGAATTCCCCCCAAATCCACCATCAAGATTATGAATGTCGCTCATATCTCCATGCTGAGAACTGGTCTCCAACTCCTCCAGTGCATGGAAAACCATTCCCAGTGGATTGGGGTGTCAGTCCTGCTCCCCCTCCATCTTATGGACATCCCATCAAACCTTGTCCATTGATCCCCTGAGGATGCTGTGCTCTAAGTCTAACGTAGACTTCAGCTGGGTGTAAGGCTGAAGGGAGCCAGAGAAAATGGAGAACAAGATCTCGAGCCACCAGACACTGCCATGGTGAATGTGGATGTGGGTTGCAGTGGGCTGCCAGGACAAGCTGCCATCACCCCTTCCCCATCTGCTTCACCCCCATGTGGGTGTCCACACAGGTGTCACATCCCCGGAGCAGGGCTGGGAGCTACAGCAATCCACAAGCACTGTCACCCATCTGGGAGAGAAGGAGCTGGAGGTGCCAATGCACACCAAGTGGGACACGAGCCAGTGATGTGCCACTGATGCCAAGGAGGTTAATGATGTGCTGTGCTGCGTTAGGTGATGAGGGCAGCTCCTGTCCAAAGTACTGGGCTGCTCTGGGTGATCCTGTAGGGCAAGGGAGTGACCAGAGGGATCCAGGGGTGCCTGCAGCCCCAAGCATCCCAGGATTCATGCATTCTGTGAGTCAATGATGTCCCTTTAGGATGCTACCTGGCTGGCTGTTAATTCTCCTTGCTGGTTTTATTATTAAGAGTCTTATTAAAAGCCCTTTGCAAAGCTGAGCAAGTAGTGTTTACTGGGTCAGCTTTATCTGTTTTATTAACGAAGGGGAAAAAGAAGAAAAAAAAGACAGAGGCAGAGAAATGCCTTGCAGAATGCAGAAGCCAGATGCTTCCAGCGAGTCTGCTTCAAAAGAGCTGGGAAAGGGCATCTCTGCAAAGCAGGTCTTCCTTTCCTGCAGCCCCGGGAGCTTTGGCTGCATGCTCACCCTGTCTGCTGCCTCCCACACTGGTTACTCAGGGACATTTCCAGAAGTTCAGGTCAAGACTGCAGCAATGGGTCTCAGCTTTCTTGATCATGGCAGTGAACCTGACCTATTTCCTTTAGGAGAAACTGAATTTAGGCAAGAAAGAGCACACAGAAGCCGGTCATAGATTTCTATGCTCTGCACCATCACCAGAGGTCTCTTCCCTTGGAGCAGAAACAAGTCAGGGTGCACACAGGATATGATACAACTGTTCCTGACTGTGCTGAACAACCAAAGCACTGCATTCACCCTCTTCCCCAGGCTCTGTAGAGGCACAGGTTCTGAATTATTCATTAAGCAACGAATAAAGATAATTGCAAAAGAAATAGAGTGAAGACAAACAAATGGAAACCACTGGGGCAGCCCAAATTCTGTCTGGTAGTGGCTTCTCCTGAATGGCTTGGTGTTTTTCCCTTTAGAAGATCACAGTGGGAGCTTATCATAGAATGATAGAAGCATTACAGTTGGAAAAGAGCTCACAGTCCAACACCAGCCCACCCCACCGTGCCCACTGCCCACGTCCCTCAGTGCCACATCCCCACAGTTCTGGACCACCTCCAGGTGACCCCACCACCTCCCTGAGCAGCTGTGCCACTGCATCACTGCTCTTTTGGAGAAGAAATTGTTCCTAATATCCAACCTGGACCTCCCCTGGTACAACTTGAGGCCATCACCTCTCGTCCCATTACAGGACCAGGCAGATCAATGCTTTCTGCCAGCTTGATGCTAACGGCAGCCTTACTGACGGTGCATTCAATCTCCTCATCCAGATCACCATTAAAGATGTTTCACAGGGCTGGCCCCAGTGCTGGTCACTCATGACCGGCTGCCAGCTGTGTGGAAATCCATCCACCACCAAATGAGAGGTTTCATGGTGGAGGAGGAAACAGGGCTGCACTTCAAATGTTTTGATTGCAGCAGAGCTGCAAGCAGCAGCAACCTCATCCCAGCACCTACAGCTGGTCCTGCAGGTTTGGCTGAGCTCCCAGCTGGAAACAGGAGTCCAGAAGTGTAGGTTTGCCCTTCTCAACGTAGATCGCATTGGATCCCCTGGGGAGCACCCCCACAGATGCCACACTGGGACCTGCATGCTCAACAGCATTTGGCACACACTGAGGCACCTGAATGCCTTATGAAATGGCTACAAACACCTCATCACATCCAAGCAAGGGGTGGCTGACCTCTGCAGCCCCATTTCAGTCACAGAGGGCTGCCAGCTCCACCAGTGCACATCCCCAGGTGGTCGCACTGCAGACACCTCCCACACCCAGCATCAGGGCTTGTTTTCTTAGGGCAAAAAAGCTTTAGAAAGTGATAAACAGTTTAAAAGTCTTCCAGTTCCTTATAGGATCCTCTGTTCTCCCACCTCTGGGAATGGGTTAACTTCTGTGTGAAACACAAAATAATCAAAGGAAGCACCAGTTCTCTTTTAAATATGTATTTCCATTTCAAATGTGACTTCTTCATAGCATCTCTATTCCCTGCTTGTGTGGGTGACTTTATTTCAATATTCTCTGGATTGTGTTCTTGGTAGTGACAAGAAAGCAAGGCTGCATTTTGGAACTACACAAAGCTGGGGCTGCAGTTCCTTCTTTCAAACCCAATCTCTTCTCTTTCCCTTCCCAAGCCCGACACTGGGAGCTGGAGGCTGATGCATCAAACTGCAGGCACCCAACACCAGGATTTGGGATATGAAGGGCTTTTACCCCGTCAGACAAGGGATCTGCAAGCACAGCACTTCTCAGTGCTGACAACACAGATTGTTGTTTAGGGATAAAGCAGAATCACGCTGCCTGGATCACTGCCACCATGGAAGTGAAGCAGGGCCACCCCACAACGACACCCCCCCATCCCAGCCAAGGAATGGTTGGTTCAAGACACCCGTTGGGCACCCACCAGAGAAGTGCTGGAGCACACGAAGGTGATATCAGCACACCTAACCTCGAGATCTTTCCCCAGCACTGCTTTTATCCTGCTGTGCTTGCACAGCGCTACTGCTGCCTTGGGAATCCCTCTGCTCCATAGGGACAAGGAGAATATGTGTATGGAGAAGCATGGCAAAGGAAACCACACGTGTGAGGTGGAGCAGGAGGAAAACACCACTCATCTTACCTCATCAAACCTGGCCTCGTCCTCACAGTTTTCCAGCACTCGGGTGTAGAAGGAGAGCCCTGCAGGAGGAGAGGAGGAGCAGGTTGGTTGTGGCAAAGTGAATGGGGGAGCTGCCCCACATCTGTCCTTTGGGATGCTGACATTTGCTTCCCCATGGAGCATCCCCCACAGATAACTCCAAGTTAGTATTTGTGGTTAGAATCTACTTCACAACAGTGCAGAAGGGAAAGTTATAGAAATTCTGCTAGTCTCTGTCTGAAACAAATTGAGGTTTTTTTCCTTCTGGAAAGGAATGCTGTCTCCTAGGTAATAAAAAACACTGCTGAGCAGTCGTTGGTGCTCGGGAAAGCACAGGCAACCCTAAACCAGGGTACACAGAGGCTGGGACACCACTTATTCCTATGGGATCAACTTTTATGTTGTTACGGATTGAAATATCATGATTGCTTGGCTCGTTGTAAGGAGTGCCCAATCCCTGTGGCTGAGCCCTTTTTACTTTAACCATCATGCAAGGAGCAAAAGAAGATCCCTTCTCCAGGTGCTGGCAGACCTTCTGCCCCATGCAGCAGCAGAGCTGGGTGAAGCAACCCCTGAAGGTGTGTGTGTGTGTGTTCCAAACACCTTTGGGTTGTGTATTATGAATAGTTTCTTCTCTTATAGAGTGGTGATGCGCTGGCACAGCTGCCCAGGGAGGTGGTGGGGTCACCAAACCTGGAGGTGTTGCAGAACTGTGGGGATGTGGCAGTGAGGGATGTGGGCAGTGGGCATGGTGGGGTGGGGTGGGCTGGGGTTGGACCTGGTGATCTGTGAGGTCTTTTCCAACCCAAATGATTCTATGGTTCCCTGCTCCCTGCTATCAATGCAGTGGTTTCCTGCAGGTCTCATGCCACTCAGCTCCACCTGCAGGACCGGGAATGGGGCCACCAGATGCATGATCACAAATGTTCTTGGCTATGGGGATAAGCAGCACCTTAGCCCTGGTGTCTAAGTGCACTGAGTCTCAGAGCAAAAACTATGCTAGAAGCAAGACAGCCTCTGGTGCATGGCAAGAGTTAGTAGGGGAATCCAGCCATGGGTGCAGCAGCCCCTGGGTAGTGCCTGCAGGATCCAATGAGCTGTTATCCAACAGCAGCCATGAACAAACTCAGATCTCATTGGGAAAGAGGAGCTGGCCCCCATGTAATGAGCAGGATGAAGACATTCCATCAGAGGACACCTCCAGCTTTCCCATCCCCATCACCCTTCTTTCTACTGAAGCCCCTGGTTATGTTCTCATTCTTACCCCAATAGCAGCCTGCAGAGCAAGGAAAAAAAGCCCAGTTTCACCCAGATGTGAGTGATTTCACCTGCAGAGCCCAGAGCTGGGAAGCTGCAAGGGCAGCAGATGTGGGGCTTTACAGCCTGGAGAACCTGCTGGGAAATGATCAGTGTCTTGCGAATTAGTGAAGTTCCAAACCAGCCCCATGTCTCCTAAGAAGAGTTAAGCAGCTCACAGACCAAAGACTTTGGATAAGACATCCCAACCTCCCAGGTGCAGGTGGCTTCTGGCGCTGGGTCTCCTGGGTGCCCAGTGAGTCCAGTCCTATGCCATGGTGGGAGGAGAGCCCCTGATGCTTGGGATTGGATACTGGCTGCAAGGAGCACCAGAAGAAGAGCACTGCCGTGCTCCAGCACAGTGTTGCTCTGCAAATGCCTTCTGCAAGACCCACCAGTTGCTGTGTGCTGTGTGAAGGGATTGTGGCTTTGCTCAGAGATGCAATACAGGGGATTGAAGAAGGTACACCTGGCTGAGATAGCTGGGGACCAGAAATGACCTGCACCAGGATGGGCTGTGGGGGACACCTTGCTCCAGTTGTGGGACTGTTTAAAGGGGTGTCTCTAGAGTCACTGGGGAAAAGTAAGAGACTCTTCCCACAAGACTTCAGCCCAAAAACTAAGTGTCCATGTTGGGATGCTCCCTTGAGTCTGGCACTGAGGTCACAGAACACCAGGACCCTGATATGGTGAGATTGCTGGGTCCCTCTGGTTCCCTTCTGCCCCCAGCAGGGCCACCCAGGGCAGGGTGCCCAGCACCACAGCCAGGAGCTGTTGGGGACCCCCAAGGAGGAGATTCCACAGCCAATCTGGGCAAAACCAACAGGACCAAAAACACAAACAGCTTCACAGCAGCTATGAACTCCCTATAGCCTGACTCTGCTCCTTGCTCCCAAATGATTATGGGGCAAGGGGAAAACAAAGGCTGAGCCTCAGAGATGCTGACCACAAGAAAGCACTAAATACCAAGGAGCAGACCAGCTTGACAGAAAGACTGTATTGCTGCTGCACTCTGAGCTCCTTCCCCCCATGTGATGCAAATGCAACATCTGGCCCAGGAATGAGGCACAGGCTGTAGCTGATGGGCAAATCCTTGTTCCCGCCTCCCTGTTAGTAACACACACAAAATCCTTGGTGTTTCAGAAAAAATACCTTCCCATAAAGATTGTACAACTTTGGTATCATCCCAGAGTGATCATCCCAGTCCCTGCCCTACAGCGGGGCAATGCAGCCCCACACAAGGTCCTGTCCCAGCTTCACACCAGACCCAAGGATTGCTCCCCCTGAGGTTTAGACAGCTACAACTTCAGGATCCAACCCTGCTGGGTCTGATCACTGGGAGCTTCTCCTCTGAGACTGGGTTTGATGGTGACATTGAGTGTCCTGGTCACGAATCCCATGGGTCCTTAGGGTGGGCAGAGGGAGCAGAGGGAGAAGCATCCCCAAACAGCATACAGAGGTGATCTCTGCTCTATGCACCCTGTTTGCCCAGCAGCTGATGGCAGCAGGCTGCCAGGCAAAACATTCCAGCACAGGGGAAGGAAGCACTGTTCTGAAGTTTGGTGTGACAGCAATTCTCTGAGCAGGAGGAAAACAGGGATGGGAACATGGAGGGGGGGGGTGTAGCAAGGGAGCATCCCAAAGTGGGCTTCATCCCCCTTTTTCCCAGTGCATAAATCCCTCTCCCCAGGGCAGTGAGGGCTCACACCCCTTCCCTTCCTAAGTGCAACCATTGGGGAGCATGAGGTGCAGCCCATCCCTGGACACATCCCCTCCAGCACTGCCCCCCTCCCCGTACCTCGGAAAGCCGCTTTGGCGATGCGATCTGCTCTGCCGCGGAGGCCGGAGACGGTGCGGAGCTGCAGCTGCAGAGCCATGGTGTGGGGCAAGGCGTGGGGATGGGTGCAACGCTGAGGGTAATGCTCGGTGCAGTGCTCGGTGCAATGCTCGGTGCAGTGCTCGGTGCAATGCTCACCGCGCTCCCAGCTGTGCTCCGAGGCACAACGCGACGCACCCCCCCCTCCCCTCCTCCAGCACCGAATTCTTCAATTATTCAGCAGCAGCACCGCCTTCCCCTTCCCTCCCTGGAGAAGGAGGTGGTTGGGGGGGGGGGGGGCCGGGCTGCGGGAATCGCCCCCATTTGGTTGTTAGGGTTTGGGAGAGGGACTCCATTGGGGGAAACTGAGGCAGTGCTCCCCCTGGGAATGAAGCATCAACCTGGGAGCACTGCAAGCTGGAACCTGGGGGTCAACCATATCACTGGGAGAGGACATGGGGAGTGCATGACAAGGGGCATAGATAACAGCTTGACAGTGTGGGCTCGGTACGTAGAGGGTCGTGCCTGGTAAGGCTGCACATCGTGCTGTTCTTGGAACCTTAAACTCATCCTTTATTTTGAGGAAGCCAATCAGCGAGCACGGAGACAGGGCTGTGAGCCCAACACATCTTGCTTCCTGCTTGGAAATTTCCCAGAAAAGCCCATTTGTGGTGAGGAGTGAACCCAAGAGGGCTTCAGCATTGTCGGGGAGAGACAAGTGAGGGTGAAACCTCAATAAATGAGTAATAAAGCCCTGGAAATGAGGCATGTCCTTCCATCTACATTTGTCTTACCAGTGGAAAAGATCCCTGTGCTCGTTCCCAAGTGCGTGAGATTGTGGGGATAAATAGTGCTCATTAGGCTCAAACTGCATGATTTTTTTTGGTTCCCAGTTGGTCTTCCTCTGCTGAGCTGCACAAAGCAGTGCTGCATCTGCAGCCCATACACCTTCCAGACCATGTTGCTAATTAGAAACCTCTTGCTCAATAGCAGAAAGTTGATAGGGAGGTACGCTCAGCGCGAGGTGCGTTGGCTGGGGATGCTCATGGAACAGTGCAGGTGGGTGGTGCAAGGTGGGCACCTGAGAGCTGCACCAGCTTTGAGAGAGGGACCTGATGAGGAATGGGTCTGCTCACTCCTGGTCTTTATTCATATGGAATCCCAAGGCAGGGTTTAATTCTACTGCTGGGAAATGGCAGGCGGAGGGCTCGTGGGGAGCGGTGAAGCTTGGCGTTACCCTCAGACTCAGGGCAAAGTAAGAAAGTAGAAATTAGGATAGAAGATGATGTGCACACGTTGCTTTTTGTCCTCCCTGAGGATCCCCAAAGCCTCAGGTGCTGAGGGACTGGAGAGCCCCAGGGGTATTTCCAGCCCCAGCCACCTGTGGGCTTTGGGGAACATGGGAGCACATCTGTAGCTCTCCCGGGTGGGCTGCATCCACATCTCTTCACAGTGCTGCTGATGTTTGTCTGCTCAGAACTAAAGGTGCCTCTGGAGTTCAGTGCTCCTTTGGGTGGGGGAAGATCTCCACCTGCAGCCGTGGGGATTTGTCTATCCGTGGCACAGTGAAATTGGGTAATGAAGACAAGCAGGAACAACATGTCCCTGGAGGCACTCAAGGTGAGGCTGGACGGGGTTCTGAGCACCTGACGGAGCTGTGGGTGTCCCTGTTCATTGCAGGGGACTTGGACCACGTGGCTTTTAATGGTCCCTTCCAACTCTAACCATTCTATGTCTCTATACAGGGCAATAACGCAGGAACCCAATTGTGAAGAAGCCAACGCAGACTGTCAAGGTACGGTGGATCCAAGTCTGGGAAAGGAAGGATCTGCCTGTGGTTCCAAACACAGATTTCAGTTTTCATGATGTCTCTGCATTTTTCACATTGCTGCATGTGAATAGAATTGCACGCCCACCTCTGAATCACCAGTGATTTTTTGTATTTACCGTGGTCTTACACCAGAGCTAAAGAGGAAAGTGTGGCTTCACGGGGCAGGATCAGGCCATAACCAGTCTCCCTACACCTCCCGTGGCACCAATATCCATTACAATAAATCCAACCTAACACACAGTGATCCCAAAGCAATCACTGCTCTTACCATGATGCTACAGAACTTTAAGTCCAAAATTAATGAAATTTTCTCTTCCTCCTTTTCTCTCATTTTTTTTTTTCCAGCTCTTCTCCTCCTACGCTTGGGAAAAAAAAAAAATCATTATCAGCCTCCCCCTTTGTCAAACCATTAAAAGCCTTGATATTAATTACAGCGAGTTGCTGTGTTTTTCTGTTCCCTGTTGTTGTGGGCAGCACCAGCACCTCATCCCTGCGAACGAGAATTGCTCTGCTCCCATTCCCCACCTTTCCCATCTCTTCCCAAACTGCTGCAAGCTGCCGGCCCCCCTGCACTGAACCTCTTTCATGCTGAAGGGTTTGGGGGATGCAACTGTCATGTGTGAGGCGTTGTGGGATAATCACTTATCACAGCAATATCTGTAATTCTGAGTGCTGCAGTGGGTGGCTCTTGCATGTGTGTGTGTTGGTCTTGGGAAGAAAAGGGGGAAATGCTGTGGAAGCAGTTTCTGTATGTAAGCAGAAGGGTGAGAAAATGCAAGGGCTTGCTAAGAAACCTTTCCAAAGGAAGTGAGTGCTTGCCATGTGTACCACTGAGTTCTGCAGGCTGTGCATCCCACAGCTGCAAGGATGGCAAAACCTGCAAGGAGCTCCAGAGAAGGGGAAATATCTGCTGGGAAGAGCTGCTCTGGGCATGCACTGGAGTCCCAGGCTCTCCAGCAAGTTCTGCAGTGCTTTATTTGCAGAGGAAACTGCTGCAGAATAGAGGTGCCATGGCCAGCAGCCTTTGGCCTTCCCACCCTGGCTGTAGGAACCCTGCTCCCCTGCCAACCAGAGGCTTCAAAGAGTGCAGCACAGCTTGCAGCACAGCTCTGGCTCTTGGTAAATCCATTTCATCTTCTGCATCACTTTTCATTTTCTTTCTCTTCTGCCTCTGGTATCCTCTGAGACAGGTTGGAAAGCTGTGGTTGCAAGCCCTTCCACCAAATAGCCTTCCAAATAGCCTTCCACCCTTTTTTAAATGCCAGAGCTGTACTTGTTACTCAGCAGTGCAGTAGCTTCCTCAATGGGTGGATTTTTTTTATTATTTTTCTCCTTTTTTTTTTTTTTAACAGATTTTGACATAGAGGTCCTTGCATTTTCTTGAATTCAGTACAACCACCATGAGCATGGTGGTGATGGATTGATGGTAGGACACAATGATCTCGGAGGTCTTTTCCAAACCTCCTTGATTCTACATTTCAATGAACCCAGCTTTCCTAATCCAGAAGCAGGCTGTCAGGATGCACAATGCTTTCCCAGGAGGGATCTCCCATAGCAAAGACTGTGTGTAAACCCCATCTGCATTTCCCACCAGTCCTGCATTGGCTGAATGGGGCAAAGTGGAAAATAATTGAGCAGTTCAGGCCACGCTCTGGTCAGTCAGGATGTACTGACAGAAGTTCTTCTCACCGTCTGGGTTCCAATTTTGTTTCCTTTTCCTTTTCATCTCATTCTTTTATTAATATTTATTTAGCTATCCATTCGTTTTTTCATTCCTTCATCCCTTCCTCCATTCATTTGTTCCTTCCTTCATTCATTTGTTCCTTCATTCATCTGTTTCTTTGCAATATCTCAGACCTCAGGCCAAGATGCAAATAAAGAGCAGCCCCTCTAGTTCTCACACATCCCAGTGACTGAGGGCTCATCCTTGCAGGTCCACTGGGATTGTTTTAATTGAATGTGCATCCGTCTGCTTGTGCAATTGCTTTTACACTGGTTCTCCATCAGCAATTGGCGGCCCTGCACATAGCAGGGGGTTTGAAATTTGATTTCATTGTGATCCCTTTCAACCCAGGCCATTCTGTGATTCTATGATTCCAAAAGGCTTTTTGGGGCAGGTCTGTGGTTACGCTGCTGGGACAGGAGAAGAGCCCACAGTTCCTCTTACAGAAAGAGTAGATCAAAAGGAAAAGAAAAAGAAAAAAAAAAAGAGAAGAAGAAGAAAGTATCTAAAGAATGCCAACATGGAGACAGTTCTGCATTCCCCACAGAAGGTAGGGTGAGGGCAGGGTGCAGGCTTTGTTGGGGTGCATGCAGTGGGAGTAGGTGATGTTCACGATGGGTTCTGGGGGTGAAGAGAATGTCAGGGTGCTGGGGTTGAGTTCTTCCTGTTGCCTGGTGATGGTGTTTGTGAGCCAGCTGAGGTGGGGACAGAACAGAACAGGTCAGATCCAGGTTGGGCGGAGGTAACTACAGCACAAGGACCCTCTGCACTCAGGATTCTGCTGGAACTGGGTAGGGGGTGAGCATGGTCACCCTGCACCCTGCACCCTGCATAGACCCTGCACTCTGCATGGACCCAAAACAACCCTCACTCCTGCGAGCATCACTGAGCTCCTGCTCATCCTCACTTGTAGACAGAGCTATGGTCATAGGATACATACCTACAAAAATAATTCTCCTCTGCTCATTTGAGAGCATCATTTTGAGGCATCCCACTGACAGCTCGCTGCTCATTTGTGTCTGAAGGGCTCTCAGTGCTTTCACCCCTGGAGCTGATTTGCTGCTAAATTTCCCCCTTCCGAACAGCTGCTCTGGTAAATAGCAAGTTGTGGCCACGCTGCAGATAAAAGCAAGGAAAAGGTGCAGCAGTGGGAACAGACAGGTCACCTAACTGAGATATATGTATTAACCACCTTCTCTTTTGAAAAGTCGGCTTTGTGCTTCAATGAGCAAAGCCCTGGTGCCGAATCTCGCTCAGATACAATAAAGGGTTCGGTGTGCAGCGTGCAAATCCCTGCTTCTGGTTCCAGATGCACCCTGAGGGCTGGGCAGGAGCAATCCCTCTGCAGCACGGCTCTGTCAGCAGCATCCCCTTGCCCGGGGAACCCTTAAAATGCAAACGATGATGCTGAAAAGGGAAAATGAAAACTAATCCCGCGTTTCCCTTGCAGGTAACAGAACGCATCCCAAGCACAGCGCTTTTCCTCTGAGAAACCCACCATGACGAGCCCGCAGCATCCCCGGCCCCCAGCGCCAAACCCAGGTGAGGTGCAGAGGCTCTGCATCCCCACGCACGCCCCCTTCAGCCTGGAAAACAGGAGGTTCCTGGAGCTGGACAGGTTTTACCAGGTAGGGATGGGAGGGGACTGTGACCCCTCCACTGCTGCCTGTCCCCAAATCCCTGTGTCTATGGGGTTTTGCTGAGGGGTTTGAGCTCAGTGGGTGCAGTGTGCTGAGCAGCATCCTGCAGGCAGAGGCAATGCAGGGCTGGGAAAGGCTGCTGGCCCAAACCTCTGCTTCTTTGTCTTGACTGCAGCTGACCCAGCAGCAACGTGAGTTTTACAAGGACAAGACTGGAACACTTTATCCCATTCCCTACTTTGTGCTGCCTGAAGAGGAGAAGGAGAAATATCCACACCCACTGGACCTGTGAGTACCCAGCAGGTATCCCAATGGCACAGCAGCAGCCAGCACCCAGAGCTGGGGCTGTGTGATGAATCTCAAGATTTGTGGGCTGAGTAGAACACAAACCCACCTCCCTGAGTCCCTG